>NC_090265.1:848750204-849475204 GCF_040414725.1 Anabrus simplex
ATTTCACTCCCTTTTGTTTCTACATCCTTGTAGGAAGACACTGCAGGGCTACTGTTATAGTACTAATATAGTTTTCTTTTTATAGACAGATCTGATAAAATGAAATGCAATCTTTCAGGTATAGTGTTCTCTTTTGTAGGTTGGAATCGAACCCGTGATCATGGGTCGTACACCACCACTGATCTCCCGAAGAAGCTAATAAACCATTAAATGAAGGGTACGACTAATGGTAAACCTCATGGCACTACAGCCCTTGAAGGGCCTTGGCCTACCAATCGACCGCTGCTCAGCCCGAAGGCCTGCAGATTACGAGTTGACGTGTGGTCAGCACAACGAATCCTCTCGGCCGTTATTCTTGGCTTTCTAAACCGGGGCCACTATCTCACCATCAGATAGCTCCTCAATTCTAATCACGTAGGCTGAGTGAACCTCGAATCAGCCCTCAGGTCCAGGTAAAAATCCCTGACCTGGCCGGGAACCAAACCCGGGGCCCCCCAGATAAGAGGCAGGCACGCTACCCCTACATAACTGACGACCACTGGTAATACTGTAACATTTCCATGTTTTATTTAATAATAATAATAATAATAATAATAATAATAATAATAATAATAATAATAATAATGCATGACATATGTATAGGATTGGTGGTGACCTTATAAGGATGAAATGAATGGTGAAGACGTCATAAACACCCAGTCACCAAGCCAGGGGAATTAAGAGTACGAGAAGTTGGATTCTGAGTATTAAATTTGGCCCATCGCACCAAAGACAAGCATTCTATTCATTTCGCCACAAAAGCCGGACTAAACTTTAGGCTATCGTCTCCACTGATAAGGTGTTGAGTATTGGTAGTAGCAGAGGCTAGGGCAGTAGGTTCTGAAGCAGCCTTGACAACACAGCAGGCTACTCCGCTGGCTGCATCTCAAAACGCATAGGGCTTGACATTCACTAAACCAACTACCGAAAAGGGGTAAGCTAAGCCCAGTAGTAGCCCACGTCTTGATCCCATCATACGCCACTATCCTCAGATAAGACTCCTCGAGGTTGACGTCGAGTCTGCTTACATTAAAAGGAAAATGAAAACAACGAAAATGGTTCTTTTTATGTGTAAAGGAAAATTAATCTTAAATATATAATACTGTAGGAGTGCGTAAATACGTCATGCAAACTTACATTCCTACAGTGTACAATTACCATTTATAGCTGTCCGGATTTATGGCTAAATGTTTAGCGTGCTGGCTTTTGGTCACAGGGTTCCCGGGTTCGATTCCCGGCAGGGTCGGGAATTTTAACCATCATTGTTAATTCCGCTGGCAAAGGGCTGGGTATATGTGTCGTCTTCGTCATCATTTCATCTTCATCAAGATCGCCTACCGGTGTCAGATCAAAAGACCTGCTCCTGGTGAGCCGAACATGCCCTCGTACACTCCCGGCACTAAAACCATACGCTATTTCACTTTTTACGTAGCTGGGTGCGTTACCAGTCTTAAGAAAAATATTGAGTGGGAAAGGAAACGTGACATTCCTTCTTCAGCGACGATATATCATTTAGGTTTTATAATCCTAATCTTCATATAAATGTTGTTACTCACACGATAAAAAAATAAATATTCTACTTTCACGAACTCCTGGTAGATGGCATCGCAATAGCGAGGACAAAAGCGGAGAAATCCAGGTTTTTATCCAAGTTATTAAAAAACCGTAAACTAAAATGAGAAGTTCAAGAATAAGATATATTTGTCCATGGTTCTGCACAAATCCCCTGAAGGGACTGATACATAATGTTGAGACTTAAGAAGTCATCAAATGAGCAAATCCCATTCATATTTATTTTCACATTGGTATATTAGATGCTTTAGATATCCCGCTACATATGAATATTGTGTACTTTAGAAATGCATGTATGCATGTGAGAAATACAGCTTTGAGTTCCATTAGTTCAAAGAGATAGGCTTAGCAGTTACCTTTGACTGTCAATTACAGTGACATCTGTAACGGTTACACAAAAATACTCGTTAATGATAACGGTTAAAACATCTATTAGTACACGGGGATTTAATTATTCAAAGTATCTCATATTCGGGTTTGGTTCCGGGCCAAGGTTATGAATTTTTAGTTGGATCTGAAGGCTAGTTCGAGGTCTACGTAATATAAATAATGTTATTGGCTTTACATCCCACTAACTTCTTGTACTGTTATGGGAGACACCGATGTACCGCAATTTTGTCCTCCAGAATTTTTTTAATGCTCCAGTAAATCTACCGACACGAGGCTGACGTATTTTAGCACCTTCAAATACCATCGGACTGAGCCAGGATCGAACCCGACAACTTGAGCTCAGAAGGCCAGTGCTCTACCGCCTCAGCTATTCAGCCCGGCCCACATGATATCATTTGAGCTTAAAAATGTCCAATTTTTCATGAAGTTATATTTGAGGCAGTAAAATTAGGTTTAAACATAACTCTGTAGCTGAATATCATTAGATGTCAGATACCAGTAAAACATTCTTTCTGAATTTTCCGTGTCATATTTTGTTGAAACTTTGTGTACGTACCTTTTTCTCAGAAACTATCACATCAATGTATTTGAGACTCGGTAGTATCTGAGAAACTATACAAATCTGCTTGTGGAAATAAATTTGATTAGATATCTTGATTATTTCATGGAGGATAGCTTCGAGAGCACTGAACATTTTACAGAAAATTTCAGTTTTCAACTAGGATACATAACAAATTAATTTCTCAACTTCTGTAAACAATAGAACAATAATTTTACTTCAATAGCTCAAAGGTTCAAATATTATGCATGCAAAGTTTTTTGGGTCTGGTTTTAGTATTTTCTAAAAAAAAAGGTACACCACTTAACAGAAATTTTAAAATATTAAAAAATGTAATGTTCTTTCTGACACAAAATATTAAATATAAAAGCTTCATATTCTGCCCAAATACTGAAGAATGTATTCTTAATATATAAAAAAACATTAAAGGAAAGACCTCTTTTAGTTTCTGGGATACGTAACTAAGCATCGGAAGTTACGTTTTAATATCGTTTCATACTTTCCGGTTCCCCTAAGGAACTGTCTGTCGGAGAGATGGCGGACTTGATCAAGAATAGCTTCCGAGAGAATTCGTCACGCTGACCACGCGTCAGCCTTCGGGCTGAGCAGCAGTCACTTGGTACTCCAAAGGCCCTTTGCGGCAGATAACTCCAGAGGACTATGGAAATATATTATCTGCAAGGTGGACGTAAGTAGCTTAAGCTGTTTGGAAAACTGAATCGGTCATTTGAAAATGTCATAAGTCCACTCATTCTCGTTTTGATATAATTGAGAAAAACATTTTACGGGCTCTTCTAAGGATTTTCTAACGAATCTGTCATCGAGTATGTGTACATTTGGAACTACAGGTACAGCTGAATGTATATAATTACCCAGAAACTAATATATACAACACAGAATACATCTTGGATCAGGAGCGTAACCAGGGTCCTGCAGAGCCTGCATTGCAGGTAGGCCCGGGCCTTTAAAGGGCCGTCCACACGTCAGCGACTTGCTTGTGCGGTATAGTTGTGCAAAACAGACTGAACACTGTGCAGCGTCCACACAGTGTAAGTATTTGAGCAAACTGCAGTTCATATTTCATTTACACCAAGTGCATACATAATGAATTCATAATTTGCATTTACGACTGCCATCAGTTCCATGCTATGGAAACCTTTATAACTGTAAGAATAGGAACCGCTGTCTAACGGTGGTACAAACTTGACGTGTTTACCATAAACGGCACCCAAACAATGAGGGAAATTCCATCTATTCTGAAATTGTATGTTGGGTATTCAGCCCGAAGGCTGGTTTGATCCCCCACAGTTCCGCCAATCCGAATTCCCCTACTGCATCACTTTCTCTTCCTTGGCCTACCACCCCATCCCAGTCTCCTATCACATTTAGATTCTCGTCACCTTTTACAATCACTTCATATATTATTCCGGAGCAAAGCATTACGAAAGTAGAATTTGGCATTGGTGTATGGACAGTGGTATATGGAGGTTAGCGACCAATCTACAGTGACACCTACGTAATTACTTATAACTGTATTCCAGTGCATATTGTATTAAATCTTCTATCTCTGCGTACATTCTTTCGATTTTTTCATCATCCACTGAACTAGTAGGCATATAGACCTGCACTGCTGTGGTTGGCATTCAGGAGCATTAGGAGAGGGGTTGATTGCCCGCTGAGGGATTAAAGTCGTAAAATTCATTAAGAGAACACTGTTCAACAATGAAATGTTGAATACATAATTTCTGCTGATTCTCATGTATTTGCATGTGCCAAATCCAAGAATGAAGCCAGAAATGTTCCATCACCCACACATTTTTGTAATATCAAAAAAATTCATGTTTATTAGCACAGGGCATTAAATGTACTGATTTAAAAAATGCTATTTCATTAAGTCAACATATGACATTTCACCAAATGTCAATTGGGAAGGTAACGCGAATGACTGGAAGGATGACCAACAAATGACAAATAAGTTAATATGAGAAGGGCACCTGATTCAGAAAGTGATGGAACCAACTAGAGGGAAGAATATTCTGGATGTGGTGCTGGTAAAACCAGATGAGCTCTATAGAGAAACCGAAGTAATAGATGGTGTTAGTGATCACGAAGCTGTTCTTGTGGTAATTAAAAATAAATGTGAAAGAAAGGAAGAGATTAAAATTAGGACTGTTAGACAGTACCATATGGCTGATAAAACAGGCATGAGGGAGTTTTAAATAACTATGATCGGTGGAAAACGGTAAATAAAAATGTAAACAGACTCTGGGATGGGTTTAAATCAATTATTGAGGAATGTGAAAAAAGGTTTGTACCTTTAAAGGTGGTAAGGAATGGCAAAGATCCACTATATTATAACAGAGAAGTAAAGAGACTAAGAAGGAGGTGCAGGTTGGAAAGAAATAGAGTTAGAAATGGCTGTGGAAGTAAGGAGAAATTGAAGGAACTTACTAGGAAATTGAATCTAGCAAAGAAGTCAGCTAAGGATAACATGATGGCAAGCATAATTGGTGCCACACACATTTTAGTGAAAAATGGAAGAGTATGTATAGGTACTTTAAGGCAGAAACAGGTTCCAAGAAGGACATTCCAGGAATCATTAATGAAGAAGGGGAGTGTGTATGCAAGGATCTTCAAAAGGCAGAAGTATTCAGTCAGCAGTATGTAAAGATTGTTGGTTACAAGGATAATGTCCAGATAAAGGAGGTGACTAATACTAAAGAAGTATTAGAATTTACCTATGACAGCAATGACATTTACAGTAAGATATAAGTGTTGAAAACTAGAAAAGCAGCTGGAATTGATAAGGTTTCGGGGGATGTACTAAAGACAATGGGTTGGGATATAGTACCGTATCTGAAGTACTTGTTTGATTATTGCTTGCATGAAGGAACTTTACCAAATGAATGGAGAGTTGCTATAGTAGCCCCTGTATATAAAGGAAAAGGTGATAGACATAAAGCTGAAAATTAAAGGCCAGTCAGATTGACATGCATTGTATGTAAGATTTGCGAAAGCATTCTTTCTGATTATATAGGACATGTTTGCAAAATTAATAACTGGTCTGATAGAAGGCGGTTTGAGTTCAGGAAAGGTTATTCCACTGAAGGCCAACTTGTAGGATTCCAGCAAGATATAGCAGATATCCTGGATTCAGGAGGTCAGTTGGACTGTATCGCGATTGACCTGTCTAAGGCATTTGATAGGGTAGATAGGGATACTACTGGCAAAAATGAGTGCAATTGGACTTGACAAAAGGTGACCGAATGGATGGCTCTGTTTCTAGAAAATAGAACTCAGAGAATTAGAATAGATGAAGCTTTATCTGCCCCTGTAAAAATTAAGAGGGGAATTCATCAAGGTAGTATTATTGGACCTTTATGTTTTCTTATATATATCAATGATATGTGTACAGAAGTGGAATCCGAGATAATGCTTTTTTCGGATGATTTTATTCTGTACAGAGTAATAAATACTTTACAAAATTGTGAGCAACTGCAAAATGACCTCGATAATGTTGTGAGATGGACAGTAGGAAATGGTATGATGATAAATGGGGATAAAAGTCAGGTTGTGAGTTTCACAAATAAGAAAAGTCCTCTCAGTTTTAATTACTGCGTTAATGGGGTGAAGGTTTTCTTTGGGGATCATTGTAAATACCGAGGTATTAATATAAAGAAAGATCTTCATTGGGGTAATCACATAAATGTGTTTAGTCCTCAGCCCGAAGACTGGTTGGATCCTCAACAGCTCCGCCATCAGCTGTCATAAATGGCCTAGGCATCACTGAAGAGGTGTACTAGGGAAATGAGGAGTGAGGTAGTTTCCCGTTGCTTTCCTCACCGAGCCAGAAGTTGCTATTACATATCAGTCTGCCAAGCCCACTGAAATGCATGCACCAACTGACCCTATGAGCAACATTTTCACACCATTCATAGCAGGGACTGGCTGCAGAAGGAATGGCATTACTAGCATCACTCATACCTCAGTCACTTTCATCTTGTCAAAGCCAAGGATAAAGCTGAGACAGATCAATAAAAGTAACAAAATTGCTGTAGCCCATACCAGAAGACATAGTGCACTGTAAACACTACGTCCTGCCAGCAAAGGCATAATCACATAAATATGATTGTAAATAAAGGGTACAGATCTCTGCACATGGTTATGAGAGTATTTAGGGGTTTTAGTAAGGATGTAAAGGAGATAGCATATTTGTATCTGGTGAGACCCCAAGTAGAGTATGGTTCCAGTGTATGGGACCCTTACCAGGAGTACTTCATTTAGGAACTGGAAAAAGTCCGCAGAAAAGCAACTTGATTTGTTGTGGGTGATTTCCGACAAAAGTTAGCGTTACAAAAATGTTGCAAAGTTTGGGCTGGGAAGACTTGGGAGAAAGGAGACGAGCTGCTCGACTAAGTGGTATGTTCCGAGCTGTCAGTGGAGAGATGGCGTGGGAGGACATCAATAGACGAATAAGTATGGATAGTGTCTATAAAAGTAGGGAAGATCTCAATATGAAGATAAATTTGGAATTCAAGAGAACAAATTAGGGCAAATATTCGTTTATAGGAAGGGGAGTTAGGGATTGGAATAACTTACCAAGGGAGATTTTCAATAAATTTCCAATTTTGCAATCATTTAGGAAAAGGCTAGGAAAGCAACACATAGGGAATCTGGCACCTGGGCGACTGCCCTAAATGCAGATCGGTAGTGATTGATTTTGACATGTTTGCTTTAGGTGACTGTTGTCCTGCATAGTTGCCAAAGGAGTAGAAGCTTTGTTTAATGAAAGGTGCTAATCCTGTGAGTTCTCAATTGTGAATGAACAAGTGTTGTGAATTAGAAGGATAGTGTCTCGCAAATGTGTAAATCATAACAACAATTTTTATTTCATTTGTGGTAAGTTCACTGTAAATTGATGGCAATAAAATAGACCAGAATAGGTTTTGGGCTCTGGAAATCTGTTGTTCCAAATGTGTAACACAAAAACCGGCTAGTTAAAAGGGTCCCGTCACATGCATTTTGCAGTACCTATGATATGGCGGACACCTAAGGATCATATAACAGATTTCAACTTCTGCTTGACGAATATATCCGGAATAAGTTCAAATTCCAAACATACTGTTATATATCCATCTTTAGAACCAGCAATTCGACAGGTGCCTCATAGACCAGGCCTTCCCATACCATTTGCACCGGACGACAGATATATGACTGAAGATTACGAGATCAACAATCCATTCTCCAGCGTTGGGCAGATTACTTTGATAACATCAGCAACAAAGAATTTACGCATCCACCAATTTCTAGTCCTGATCCTATGGTAGGCCCTGTTCCCTCAATTACATCCGAGGAAGTAATGCTTGCCATTACCAAAATGAAAAATGGAAAAGCAACTGGTCCAGATGACTTACCAGCGGAAATCTGGAAAATGCTCGGAAAGCCTGCTTCAGAGTTCCTTGTCTCACTCTTCAACCAAATCATCGCCGAGAAACAGCTTCAACACTCATGGACAACTAGTACAACAGTTCCAATCTGGAAGGGAAAAGGAGATGTGAGTGATTGCTCGACCTATCGCCCTATACGACTCCTCTGTCATACTTTCAAGATCTTTGAACGTGTACTTGACAGCAGACTCAGATGTATTGTCTCTGTAACACCAAACCAGTGTGGATTTGTTAAGGGATGCAGTACCGTCGATGCTATCCATGCCACACGCCTCTTGATGGAAAAGAACAGAGAGAGACATAAGAGTGTACACATGGCATTTCTAGACCTAGAAAAGGCTTTTGACCGTATCCCACACGAACTTATTTGGAGAGCTCTCCGCTGTCATGGCGTCCCTGAAGAGTATGTAAGCCGGGTGCAACTTCTGTATCGCAATTCCACTAGTGTCGTCCGGAGTCCTGCTGGAATCTCTCCGCCTTTCTATATCACTGTGGGTGTTCATCAAGGTTCTGCCCTTTCACCATTGCTATTCATCCTCTGCATGGATACGGCAACAGCTGACATACAGACTTCACATCCCTGGACCCTTCTTTATTCCGATGATGTGGTACTTGCACAAGAAACCCGTCCTGAACTCCAGCATCAGGTTCAAACGTGGAAGGACAGACTGGCTGAAAATGGACTGCACCTCAATATCCAGAAGACAGAATACCTGGAATGTGGCCCCCAAACCAGAGGTACCATAAGTATCAGTGAAGAAGACCTGCAAAAGACCATGAAATTTAAGTACTTGGGATCCGTCGTCACCTCAAACTGTGACACCACTCCTGATACTCGGATGAGGGTAAGTGTAGCTTGGCTCAAGTGGAGACAGGTCACTGGAGTCCTCTGTGATAAAAAGATGCCTCAATATCTAAAGGCAAAAGTTTATAAGAGTGTGGTACGGCCAGCAGCGATCTATGGGACTGAATGTCGCCCCATGACGAAACAACAGGAGCAAATGTTGACAACCATGGAGATGAAGATGCTTCGATTGTCCATGGGGCTGACCCGATGTGACCACATAAGGAACACGGACGTCCGGCAAAGGTTTGGTGTCGCGCCCATCATAGACAAAGTGAGGGAAGCCCGTCTCCGCTGGTACGGCCACGTCATGAGAAAACAGGACGACTCAGTTGCCAAAACAGCGCTCCACATCAACCCAGAGGGAACAAGACCGCGAGGAAGACCGGCAAAGAGATGGACTGACAACATCAGGGCAGACATGCACAGTGTTGGCTTAACACCAGAAGATGTCAACGACAGACAGAAATGGAGGAGATGTAGCAAAGCAGCAGACCCTGCAAGTCGGGATTAATGGTAAGAAAGAGAGAGATTACGAAAGTGTTGAAAGGCCACGGCCGCTTCCTTCCCATTCCTAGGCCTTTCTTCTCCTATCGTCGCCATAAGACCTATCTGTGTCGGTGCGACGTAAAGCAGCTAGCGAAAAAAAACCACGTTGTAAGTGGTTGTATGAAAAATAGCGGGTTTTTCTGCATTTTAGGGTCTAACTGTTCGAGGGAAATAGTATCTGGTGTTTCAGACAATATGAAACGGTTGGGGCAAGGCGCCCTTAGAAACCCTAGGGAAGGGGGCGAAATGTAATTATAACTAAAAATAATCCGGATCTTTTAGAAGCCCAAATCCAGCCTACTTTCGTGTAAGAGGTGAGAAAAGGTGAAAAACAAAATTTCCAAAATAACCGATATAAAGGATGTATGTGTGCATGTTCCAGTATAGCTCTCAACTAAAACTGACACAAGTGTGACTGGACAAAATACCTTGGTAGTTAAAGACCCCTAGCCCCTAGAATAGGAGTGAAATATAAAAATAACCGAAAACGACCCGATATTTATGTCAAATTCATAGTTTTCGGGGTCGTTAAAATGAACTACGACACTCTGGACAACGTTTAAGTGTCGAAAATGTGTGAAGAAAAGAAAATGTCCAAAGTGACCGAGTCTAAGGATGTATGTGTATTTGTTCTAGCACCAAACTTGGTATACGTATGACTTATTACCTGGAAGAAGTTACTATGGGCTTAAGAAACCTCTAGCACAGCTAGGTTTAGGGTGAATTATAAAAAAATGGCAGGAACGGGAGTGGCGTGTAAAAATAATAGATAACGACAAATATTAAGGTACAATCCATGGTTTTCAGGGTCACTGAGGTGAATGACAATCCAGAAGTCGTTGAAGTGCGTGTTCAACCCCCATCGGCGTGTAGATGAGAAGGGGTGGCAAAATAATATGTCCAAAATGACCAAAATTACGGATGTGTGTGTGATTCTTACAGCATAGCCGTCATTCAAAATTGGTATACGTATGACACTATCTGAAAAATTACTTTTGGGTGAAAACACCCCTACCTAGCACTCCTAAGTTAGGTGGTGAAATGAAAATGAATGAATGAATGAAAACCTACAACCTGTTTTCCAGTCAATGACCGGGTCAGGGATGTTATGAATGAAGCAGATATAGGCTATAAGTACGATGGGGTCGCCACTCCCAAAGTGATTTATTAATGACTGATAGATGCTATGAAATGAGGATGGAGAGTGTTACTGGAATTAAAGATGACAGGGAAAACCGGAGTGCCCAGATAAAAACCTGTCCCGCCTCCGCTTTGTCCAGCACAATTCTCACATGGAGTGACCGGGATTTGAACCACGGTATCAGCGGTGAGAGGCTGACGCGCTGCCGTCTGAGCCACGGAGGCTCCAGGTGGTGAAACATAAAAACAAAATGACTAATATAAATGTTGGATACATTGTTTACGAGATCGCTGAGTTAAAATGTGACACTCCGGATGGTTACGCCATACTTCAACCGCAATGGGTAAGGAGGTTGAGAAGGGGTGAAAATGAATGTAAAAGTAACCGAGGTTATGGATGTATGTGGGTAAGTTCCACAATAGCCCCCAACGAATCGTGGTACTCATATGTCGCGCTATCTAAAAAAAAAAACTATTGAGATGAAACATACTAATCCCTGCTCGGGATAGGGAATCGGAGGGGATGACATGTAAAAATAATCGCTAGTGGCTTTACGTCTCACCGACACAGATAGGTCTTATGGCGACGATGGGATAGGAACGGCTTAGTAGTTGGAAGGAAGCGGCCGTGGCCTTAATTAAGGTACAGCCCCAGCATTTGCCTGGTGTGAAAATCGGAAACCACGGAAAACCATCTTCAGGGCAGCCGACAGTGGGATTCGAACCCACTATCTTCCGGATGCAAGGTCACAGCCGCGCGCCTCTAACCGCCCGACCAACTCGCCCGGTCATAAAACGTTTTCTTTGTTCCAAACAGTTCCAATTATGCAGAAGTTGTGCCGAGTCTACTCGTTGGAAGCAAACATTGGTGAATTACAAGAACATAGCGACCCAGAATTTATGGAAAGAGTTGCCATAAACGAACCGTTCTTTTTAAAACACAGAAGGATTTAAAATAATTGTTTCGCTCTTGATCGTGCGCTATCTGAAAGTAAAGCAGAGTTACTTGCTTCAAGATTGAAAGGCTAGCACCTCCTGCAGGATGGCACCAAACTAAGTTTTTTTTCTGGCAACGCCGAAAGGAATTTGAGCATTTATTTTCTAACCCGGAGGACCTAGTTTTCTGTAAGAATGTTGATTCTTTTATAAAGTCCCCGAGGGTTGAATATGAACCTGAGGATTGGCGTTTGTTCGTTGACTCCTCGAAAAGAAACTTGTAAGGAGTCTTGCTACACAATGGAAACAAGTTTCCATCCATCGTAGAGCCCACACAGTTGGTATGGAGAGTTATATGAACATGCATCGCTTGCCATCCAGTATCTAGTGTGATGACTATTCATGACAGATACCTGCCATCTTACTTAGATTACAACTTGGCTATACAAAAATTTTCTGTTTATTGTTTTTGAGGGACAGCAGAGATAAAATCAATCATTATGTTAAAAAAGAACTGTCCAAAGAGAGAGTCATTCAATTCAGGGCAGGCAAATGTTGTTCATCAACCACTTGTAAGTGGTGAGAAAGTTTTATTGTCTCAATTACACATCAAACTAGGTTTGATTAAGAACATTGTGTAAGCAATGGATCGTGACTGGTGTGATTTTCTGTTCCTGAAAACTAATTTTCCAAAGATCAGTGAGGCGAAAATAAGAGGGAATGTTGGCTCTCAAATTAGAATACTTATGAAAGATTCACCGTTTGAAGGCCTACTAAATATTCAAGAACAAGTTGCATGGTTCACTTTCAAAAAAAAATTGTCATTAACTTTCTTGGAAACTACAGGCCTGAACATTACAGAGAACTGGTCAGTGAGCTTATTGAAAACTACAATTTCATGGGATGTAATATGCCTTTGGAAATATACATGTTGGACTCCCATCTTGACTTCTTCCCTGAGAACGTCGGCGCTGTCAGCGACGACATGGCGAGCGTTTCCATCAGGACATAGCTGAAATGGAAAGACGCTAGCAGGAAAAATTGACTCCAAATATGTTGGTAGACTACTGTTGGACCTCAAGCAAAGTACAGTCAAAAATCTACCTAACATTCATTTTAGGTACGTAAAAGGTATTCTAGTTAAGGTGTTGCACATATTAAAATTTATAATTACAAGAAACGTTATTCATGCTATTACTAAAAAACTATGGGTGATGGAAAAGTTCTGTAAAAATATTTGAAATCAGCATAAAACAGTCAATAATAGTCACCCATTGTACTTCTTTTAACTTTAAAAATTTAAATTTTGTGGACCAGTGAATTAGTACTCTTAATGGAATCACAAGAATTACTGGATAAGATTTTGAATCACCTGGTATAATGAACGTTCTTCAGTTTATTCCAGCTCTTTCTGGGGTCGCTGGTGCTGCCCCTGCTCATTTTGGCTTTGACAAGGGTTTTAAGTCCGGATACCTTTCCTGTTGTCACGTGATTTTTGAGATGGAAATGTCAACCCAGCATCGACAGGTATTCGAACCTCAGTCTTCCAGGTAAGAAGCCGGCATTTAATCACGCATCTCTAGGTAACGTTGTATATGCAACATAAATTGTTCACATGCTGACATGAATGGTTTTATCAGGTTGAAATAATTCTGACCCCTTCCCCCCGTGGGTGAGGGACGCAGACGAAGAATTCACTCACGGTATCCCCTGCCTATCGTAACAGGCGACTAAGAGGGGGGACCAACCATAAGAATACTTGTGATTAGTACCATTACGTGCGGAACACCATGGGTCGACGTTACTTGCGACTACTACCACCTTGCGAGAAGAGCCATGGGTCTACGTTACATAGGAGCAGTACCATTATGCGCGAAATGTTGCGGGTCTGGGCGTTGTTTTTGATAACGGTCATCGTGTATTTTCCACTGCTCGGTTCCACTCTGTTCGGAACGGGTTTGTGTTACCTATGAGAAGTATCACTTTATGAGTAACACCATGGGTCTACGTTGCCTTTGATTACTGGTACTAAGTGAGAAATACCGCGGGTTTCACTGGCGCCCGTGATTAATACCATTATGTGAGTAAAACCATGGGTCTGCGTTGCCTGAGGGTAGTAGTACCATTAAGTGTGGAACACGATGGTTTTGTGTTGCCTGTGGTTGTTGCCATAATGTGTGATACACCGTGGGTCAAGGTATATTGCCTATGATTAGTACCACTTTTTGAGAAACACCATGAGTATACGTGCCCTGTGATTAGTTCCACTAAGTGAGGAACATCACGGGAATACCGGCGCCCGTGATTAGTCCCACTATGTAAGGAACACCATGGGCCTGTGTTGCCAGCAAGTAGTACCATTGTGTGAAGAACACCATGGGGTTGTTTTTCCTCTGGGCGTTACCATAATGTGGGTCTGTATTGCCTATGATTAGCACCATTGTGTGAGAAACACTATGAGTATACGTGGCCTGTGATTAGTTCCACCAAGTGAGGAACATCACAGGAATACCGGCGCCCGTGATTAGTGCCATTGTGTGAGGAAAACCATGGGCCTGTGTTGCCTGGGAGTAGTACCGTTATGTGAAGAACACCATGGGCTTATTTTGCCTCTGGGCTTTACCATAATGTGCGATACACCGTGGATCTTATGATTAGTACCACTAAGTGAGCAACACCATGAGTATACATGGCCTGTGATTAGTTCCACTAAGTGAGGAACATCACGGGAATACCTGCGCCTGTGATTAGTGCCACTGTGTGAGGAAAACCATGGGCCTGTGTTGCTTGTGAGTAGTACCCTTATGTGCGAAACATCATAGGTTTTGTGTTACCTGTGAGTGGTGCCATTGTGTGTGACATACCATGGGTCTACATTTCCTGTGACCGAGCGCGATAGCTGAAGTCACTTAAGTGCGGCCAGTATCCAGTATTCGGGAGATAGTAGGTTCGAACCCCACTGTCGGCAGCCCTGAAAATGGTTTTCCATGGTTTCCCATTTTCACACCAGGCAAATGCTGGGGCTGTACCTTAATTAAGGCCACGGCCGCTTCCTTCCCACTCGTAGCCCTTTCCCGTCCCATCGTCGCCATAAGACCTATCTGTGTCGGTGCGACGTAAAGCAACTAGAAAAAAAATTCCTGTGATTAGTACCATCTTGCAAGGAACACTATGAGTCCACGTTACCCGTGCTTAACACTACTATAGGGGCAAACCATGGTTCTGCTTTACCAGTGATTAGTACCATTACGAGGGGCCGGTGACCTGGAGTTTGGACCCTCTTAGAAAATACGTATCATTCCAGTAATTAAGATATTGTGAATTGGATTCATTGATTGTTTTTGTTTCACGATAATTTTTAATCACCATTCGTTTCATTCTCTAGAGGATACATTTTGAAGTTTTATTTTTAATTTCGTTTCAGCTCGTACCATTAGGGGCCGATGACCTAGCTGTTAGGCCCCTTTAAACAACAAACATCATCAAAAAATTGTCGATCGATCATTTTAGATATAAGAATCAATCTCTGACGGTGTAAAAGTGACTAAATATTAGTTTTAGACTCTGTTGAAAAACAGGTGTCAGCTTGTGGGGTATAAATATATATTAGACCTCTACATGATAAGCCTTGGTAAAACTGTGGTTAGTTCAAGTGAGCTATTGGTGCCGCCGGTCAGGTTAAAACAACCTTTGAGTGTGTGTACGTGTGGTCATCCTGAGACTGATTCATGTTTCACTGGCGTTGATTGGCCCATCCCAGACAAACGATTTAATCGCACGGACTTTTTTAACTGGGAATTTTTCGCTAGCAAAAAGAGAGAGAGTGTCTGTGTGTGTAAGCGGCTGTGCGCAGTACTTTAAATCTCTGGTATAAATCGGATGCTGTGTAGTTCATTAAAGTGCTCCAAATTGGTGTCTGCTTTACAGAAGGAGGGCTGGCAGGGTGTGAAGGGCAAATGAGAGAGTGTCATGAGAGTTGCCCACAATTCTGTGTAATGAGTGGAGCATTACAGGAAAAAAAAATATAAAAAGAGGGGTTGGTGGTACCGCACATGCATGATTATGTTGATGACTGATGGATGACAAAGCATTGAAGCGCACGAACGCTCCCGTGGGAATTGATTAATATTACCCGAGTTCAAAGTCGGCCAATTACGGGGACAGGGTGCCTCCAAAATAATGCAGTCTGCTCTGATGTGACAGTGTGATGCCACGTCTGATAACAGAAATAAGTCATTGTCCAAAGACAGGTCAATAGGGTGAATTTTTCGAAATGGCCTAAATTTTTGTCTTTAACTACTTGCTTTACGTCCAACCAACTCCGATATCAATCAATCAATCAATCAATCAATCAATCAATCAATCAATCAATCAATCAATCAATCAATCAATCAATCAATCAATCAATCAATCAATCAATCAATCAATCAATCAATCAATCAATCAATCAATCAATCACTACTGATTTGCATTTAGGGCAGTCGCTCAGGTGGCAGATTCCGTATCTTTTGTTTTCCTAGCCTTTTCTTAAAAGATTGCAACGAAATTGGAAATTTATTGAACATCTCCCTTGGTAAGTTATTCCAATCCCTACCTCCCCTTCCTATAAATGATTATTGTCCTCTTGAATTCCAACTTTATCTTCATACTGTGATCTTTCCTACTTTTAAAGACACCACCCAAACTTATTCGTCTACTGATGTCCTCCCATGCCATCTCTCCACTGACAGATCGGAACATACCACTTAGTCGAGCAGCTCGTCTCCTTTCTCCCAAGTCTTCCCAGCCCAAACTTTGCAAAATATTTGTAACGCTACTCTTTTGGTGGAAATCGCCCAGAACAAATCCCGCTGCTTTTCTTTGGATTTTTTCCAGTTCCTGAATCAAGTAATCCTGGTGAGGGTCCCATACACTGGAAGCATACTCTAGTTGGGGTCTCACCAGAGACAAATATGCTCTCTCCTTTACATCCTTACTGCAACCCCTAAATACCCTCATAACCATGTGCAGAAGTTTTTACCCTTTATTTACAATCATATGTATGTGATTACCCGAATGAAGATCTTTCTTTATATTAATACCTCGGTATTTACAATGATCCTCGAAGGGAACCTTCACCCCATTAACGCAGTAATTAAAACTGAGAGGACTTTTCTCATTTGTGAAAATCACAACCTGACTTTTATCCCCGTTTATCATCATACCATTGTCTACTGTCCATCTCACAACATTATCGAGGTCATTTTGCAGTTGCTCACAATCTTGTAGCTTATTTATTACTCTGTACAGAATAACACCATCTGCGGAAAGTCTTATCTCTGATTCCACTCTTTACACATATCATTGATATATAATAAAACATAAAGATCCAATGATACTGCCTAGCGCATTTCCCCTCTTAATTATTACAGGGACAGATAAAGCTTCACGTACTCTAATTCTCTGAGTTCTATTTTCTAGAAACAGAGCCACCCATTCAGTCACTATATTGTCAAGTACAATAGCACTCATTTTTGCCAGTAGTCTCCCATGACCTACCCTATCAAATGCTTTAGATAGGTCAATCGCGATACAGGCCAATTGACCACCAGAATCCAGGATATCTGCTATATCTTGCTGGAATCCTACAAGTTGGGCTTCAGTGGAATGACCTTTCCTAAACACAAACTGCCTTCTATAAAACCAGTTATTAATTTCGCAAACATGTCTTATATAATTAGAAAGAATGCTTTCCCAAAGCTTACATACAATGCATGTCAAACTGACTGGCCTGTAATTTTCAGCTTTATGTCTATCACCTTTTCCTTTATATACAGGGGCTACTATGGCAACTCTCCATTCATTTGGTAAAGTTCCCTCATGCAAACGATAATCAAACAAGTACTTCAGATATGGTACTGTATCCCAACCCATTGTCTTAAGTATATCCCCCGAAACCTTATCTTCAGGGCTGCCGATAGTGGGATTCGAACCTACTATCTCCCTGTGAGCTTGCATCCGGGAGATAGTAGGTTCGAATCCCACTATCGGCAGCCCTGAAGATGGTTTTCCGTGGTTTCCCATTTTCACACCAGGCAAATGCTGGGGCTGTACCTTAATTAAGGCCACGGCCGCTTCCTTCCAACTCCTAGGCCTTTCCCGTCCCATCGTCGCCATAAGACCTATCTGTGTCGGTGCGACGTAAAGCCCCTAGCAAAAAAAAAAAAAAGAAAAAAAAAAAAACCTTATCAATTCCAGCTGCTTTTCTAGTTCTCAACATTTGTATCTTACTGTAAATGTCATTGCTGTCGTTGGTAAATTTTAATACTTCTTTAGTATTAGTCATCTCCTTTATCTGGACATTATCCTTGTAACCAACAATCTTTACATACTGCTGACTGAATACTTCTGCCTTTTGAAGATCCTCGCATACACACTGCCCTTGTTCATTAATGATTACTGGAATGTCCTTCTTGGAACCTGTTTCTGCCTTAAAATACCTATACATAATCTTCCATTTTCACTAAAATTTGTATGGCCACCAATTATGCTCGCCATCATGTTATCCTTAGCTGACTTCTTTGCTAGATTCAATTTCCTAGTAAGTTCCTTCAATTCCTCCTTGCTTCCACAGCTATTTCTAACTCTATTTCTTTCCAACCTGCACCTCCTTCTTAGTCTCTTTACTTCCTTGTTATACTATAGTGGATTTTTACCATTCCTTACCACCTTTAAAGGTGCAAACCTTTTTTCACATTCCTCAACAATTGATTTAAACCCATGTCAGAGTCTGCTTACATTTATATTTACCGTTTTCCACCGATCATAGTTACTTATTAAATACTCCCTGATGCCTGTTTTATCAGCCATATGTTACTGCCTAATAGTCCTGATTTTAATGTCTTCCTTTCTTTCACATTTATTTTTAATTACCACAAAAACAGCTCCGTGATCACTAATACCATCTATTACTTCGGTTTCTCTATAGAGCTCATCTGGTCTTACCAGCACCACATCTAGGATATTCTTCCCTCTAGTTGGTTCCATGACTTTGTGAATCAGGTGCCCTTCCCATATTAACTTATTTGCCAATTGTTGGTCATGCTTCCTGTCATTCGCATCACCTTCCCAATTGACATTTGGTAAATTGAGATCATCCGCTACAATCACGTTCCGTTCCTTATCGTTTCCCACATAGCTGATTATCTTATCAAATAATTCTGAATCAGCATCTGCGCTACCCTTTCCTGGTCTGTAAACTCCAAAAACATTAAGTTGCCTGTTGATTTTAGAGGTGAGCCTTACCCCTAGAATTTCTTTTTTGCCATCTTTAACTTTTTCGTAGCTTACAAATTCTTCTTTCACGAGAATGAAAACTCCCCCTTCTACCATTCCTATTCTATCTCTACGATACACCCTCCAGTTCCGTGAGAAAATTTCTGCATCCATTGTATCATTTCTCAGCCATGATTCAACTCCTATTACAATATCTGGTCAGTATACTGTATATCTATTAAATTACTTAATTCTATTCCTTTCTTTACAATACTCTTGCAGTTGAGCACTTACAGTTTTATGTCATCCCTACTTAATTTCCGGTTCCCTGTTCCCTTAACACCGCTCCCTAGGCCTCCCTGTTTCCCTGAATATTCCTCCTTACAACCCTTCTAAACAAATTTCCTAACTTATGTACTACTGCGGTTTAAGTAAAGGCCATCTGAGCGCAGATCCCTATCTCCTACCCACCCATTACATAGGATCTAGAAATCTCACTCCCTGTTTTCCACATACCCACTCCATAGTCTCATTTAAATCCCCAATCACCTTCAAGTCAGTATCTCTCCTAAACATTATTCCACTGATAAGAATCTCCGCTTCCTTAAACTTCACCCTTGCTACATTTACCAGATCCCACACATCCCCAACTATGTTGGTGCTTATACCTGCTTTTCTTACGTTGTTAGTACCAACGTGAAACACTACCACCTCCTCCTTTCCATCCTTCTTCTCTTCTACTTTCCTCAACATCTGCCTTAACCTAATTCCTGGATAACACTCTACCCTGGTACCCTTTCCTCCACACATTCCCGACATGTCTAACGATAGAATCCCCCATGACCAGAGCTTCAACCCTACTCAACTCATTTGATCCCCTCTCCTCCTGGTCAGTCCTATCTTTCCTGACGGCTGCAGAAGCTACTTCCTCCTCCCTTTTCTCCATCCCATGACCCTGTTCCACCTGTCTTCTCCTATCTACTACTCCACATTTCCCTTTCCTACCTTTTCCCTTCCTCCTACTTCCACACTTCTCGGCAACAGTTCCCTGTTCCTCATCTTCCCTCGGTTGTTCTACCTGCAGTGACTCGTACCGGTTTCTCACCGACACCTGTCCTGAATTTTTTATCCTGAATGGAGCCCTTAGCCTCCAATCTCCTTCCCCTTAAAACATTAGATCACCTGTCTTCTACAATTTCCCCCTTTCCTTCCCATCCCTCTATTGCATCTGCTGTACCCTGTACATTGTTTGGAGGCCTACTTTCCTTCTTGTCCTCTGAGAGAATCCAAATTTTCTCCCTCAAGCTCTCCAACTCCTCCCTCATACTCCTTAATGCCTGGCCACACCCACAGTTCCTACACTCGCACTGCTTATCCATTCCTTACTAAACAGTGGAAAGAAAAGGAAAAATAAGATAACTTATTCTGAGCAAAATAAAAATGAAAGGAAAGAACTGTTGTCTAGGTTAGTTCACAAAGATCGCACGACAGTAAGTGAATTAATATAGGCTACTACTACACTACAATACTACTTAATTGTGCGATCTTTTATTCCTACAACACGCTAACAGGATGAACATTTCTGTTAATTAGTGAAAACAGAGAATAATACACAAGAATTACACAATTCTTGACTGCAGTTAAGTCTACCCTAATTACAACAACAGAATTTTAGTAAGATAGTTACTACAGATAACACAGAAACTGTACTATATTACACAAATATTTCACAGTAATAGAATAAATACACTACTTTCTAATAAGATACTATAATACACTACAATAATTTTAAACTACGTTCAGACGTATTCTAACTACAACAGGTTATTACCAAGCAAAAACAGAAAAGAAACGTACCAATAAAGTTCGAAATTCGCAAAACTACTCAAGACTATCTCGTCTCCTTACTTCCAAATTTTCCCAACCCGAAGTTCGCAACATTTCCGCAGTCTATAACTTGGTCGGAAATCATTCGGAACAAATCGTGCTGCTTTCCTTCGAATTTTTTCCAATTCTTGTATCAGTACGGTAGTCCTGGTGTGAGCACCTACACTGAAACCATACTCTAACTGCGGTCTTACCAGAGGCTTATAATCCCTGTTCTTTACATCCTTACTACAACACCTAAGTAGTCTCATGACCATGTGAAGAGATCTGTAACCTTTCTTAACAACCCCGTGAATACGATTTCTGCAATGAAGATCATTCCTTATATTAACACCTAGGTAATTGCGGTGTTCCCCATGGGGTACTATCACCCCATCAACACAATAATTGAAATTGAAAACTTTTCCTCTTGGTGACACAACTTGACTTTTCATTCCATTTACATGTATACCATTGTCTGCTGTCCATCTCACAATATTGTTTTAGTCCTCCGCAGTCGCTCACAATCCTGAAACTGATTTACTATTCCATACAGTATAACGTCATCTGCAAATAGCCTTGGTGACGATGTGATTGGACAAGGCTAGGGCTGGGAAGGGAGCGACTGTGGACTTAATTAAGGAACAGTCAAATTTGTCTGGTGTTTAAATAGGAAACCACGGGAAATCATCTCCAGGACTGCCGACAGTGGGGTTCGAACTCACTATCTCCCGAATTCAAGATAACAGCTACATACTTCGAACCGCGTAGCCAACTCACTCGGTGTATGGCCACGAATTAGCATCGCAGTAAATCAGACAAGCTTTTGGCTATGATGAGATAAAGAAGAGCTAAGATTCAAAAGGAAATACCTGTGACCTTAATTTTTTTAACTGAAGCATATATTTGTTTACACAAATCATCAATACAAGTTCATTTTTAACAAAATCAGCAAATTAAATGAAATACACATTTGTGTGAAAAATATGCACATGAATTAATTACAGATAAACACAGTATTTCACAAACTCCGCAATTTTTCGTGTTGTTTTTGGTTCTTACATAATGCAATTCAGTTCAATGATTCAAGAAGTATTGTAAGTGTATAGAACTTGAGGTAACTATCGGTGTTTTAAGTTGGTCAGTATAATTTCATGTTCCCAACAACCTTCAGTGTAATTCGCACACACTCACTGTATGGTATATACTTGGTAACATTAATGCATTTTCACTGAAAACCTGGAACTGATGTTCAGAACTGATTGAGACACCTATCAAAGGCCGGGATTAAACGTTTGCTTTGTATCAAGGACCAGCGTTCCCACCTGATATGAGAGAGGAATCCAGTGACTGTTGTCTGTGTGCGCTGGTTCCTCTGGCGAAAGATGTATTACACACTCGCTGCTGTCATCCACACTATGGTGTTGTTTGTGGTGCTGGGGGTAAAGGAAAAGTCCAACGTCAGGATCCGTTCTTGTAAGGTTGGTTGCGGTGTGATGTGCAATAGACGACAGATCCTTGAAAAAGTCCATCTCCATACATCTGCGGCTCTGGTGCAGGATGTGATGCGGTGATAGAGGGTATCCGTTTGTGTGCAGTATTCGCAGACGTTGGTGTCGGCTCGCCCAAGTCGATATAGTTTGTCCCGAGTGGGGTGTATTTCATTGACTAAGAAATATAGTGTCTCCTTCCAGTGCAAGGGTAGCCACTTGTTGTGCACGTTACGCCATACCATATTCTATCGTCGTAAGGGGTACTTAGCCTGTATAGCACGTGACCTTGTGTGTTGGGTCATTATGTATGCGTATAATTCCCTCGTTGTTGTTTCTGATTCGCGAGCCTGGTGGTTGTTTGAAGGAAGTCCTTCTATGAAGGCGATAATTCGTCTGAGAGGCGCCGTTGTTTGACCAGCATGTGGTAAACTGTCATTATCACTCAGGATCAAAGTCAAGACTGATTTTGCGTAGTTATTGTTGGTGATGTCTTGCATAGAATTAAGTTGCGTGCTAGTAAGGCAGTGCATTTATATTCGATGCAGACAAGACCTAGTCCGGCTTGCGAGGTCTCTCGGTATAGTTGCGTTCTTGCTATTCTGTAGGGTTGTCCTTTCCATAAATAATACCCCATACTAAACGTCATTTGCTTCAAAATAACTGTGGGTGCTGGAAGAATTTGAGCGAGGTACCACAATTTACTGCGTATGAAGGTGTTAATAACGTACACCTTTTGTATTACATTTAGATGTCGGAGGTGGTATGCATTTATCGCTGTCCGCACTATGTGTAGCTGTCTGCTCCAATTCTCCGTGATCATGACTTGGAAGTTGTTGCAAAAAGTAATGCCTAGTATTTTGATCCTGTCGACGGTGGGCATCCATGTTGTTACTCGTGGCCAGGCGGCAAATGGCAACAATGCCGATTTTCGCACATTTAATTGGGCACTAGAGTGTAGTTCATAAGTATGGATGATATTTTTTAGTGTGTCGATCTGAGATGCGGTACTTAGTATAACGGATACGTCATCTGCATACACTTGTGCACTGATCTTTGACTGTCCTAGCTGTATTCCTTCGTCGCCATAAGACCTATCTGCGTCGATGCGACGTAAAGCCCCTAGCAAAAAAAAAACTGTATTCCTGGAAGTTGATCCACTAGTTGTCGTATGAAGGGTCCGATGCATAGTGCAAATAAAATGGTTGACAGCGGACGTCCTTGTCGTATGGATTTCTTAATTTGTATCGGTTTGGTTAAGTAACCATTTACTTGTATTCTAGAAGTAGCTCTTTGATACAGACTTTGCATTGTTGCTGTTAGTCTGTGGGGGAAGGTGAATTTATGGAGTACTGACCACAAGTATTTATGTGAAACTCTATCAAATGCCTGGGCGAAGTCTAAGTTGAGAAGCGCGGCTTGTGTTGTAGGTTCTATGCCCATGTGTAAGATGAAATTCCGTAGATTGTTAAGCCCAGTGACAATGTTAGATTTCTCAATGACGCTGTGTTGCTCAGGACCCAGAATGTTCAGCAGTACTGCTTTGATGCGCATGGCTAATATTTTTGTAAGAAGCTTATAGTCTGTATTAATTAGAGTGAGTGGTCTGTAGTTGGATAGGGATTTAGGGAATTTAATTTTTGGCACCATGACGACGATTCCCTGTGCGAATTCCAAACACTGAATATCTCTCGTAAACAGTTCCTGAAAAAGCGATAGCAAATCAGTTTTCAGTAGATAATAGTACTGTTTATAAAATTCAAATGATACCCCATCTGGACCTGGGGATTTATTTCTACTGGCTGCGAAAACTACGTGCCGCAATTCTTCTTCTGTGATATCAGCTTCTAAACGCTCGGCATCTTGGAGGCTAAGGTGTAGCTGGATAGCGTTGAGAAAAGGGGAAGTGTCGGCTGGGGGCGACTCGTTATTCTGGGCGAAGATAGTTGTATAGTGGGTAGTGACTTCGCGAAGGATTTGTGTTGTTCCACTGACAATCCGATTGGCTGTTTGTAATTGAACAATGAATTTCTTTTTATGGCAGTTGGCGTCTTTGGCGATGTGGTAGAGAGATGTGCGTTCTTCATCGGTGATCGAAGGGTGTTCGGATTGTAATACCTTCCAGTATCTGTTGCTGTCTGGTGCAGATGATTTCTGTCAGTCGGTGATGGACAACGTGGCCTTGTTGTTGTAGTCGACTGTAATTGTGTAAGGCTTCTTGGTAGAACTGCGATGTGTATCGTTGTTCTTCTGACTTGGTGTATGATAAGTTGCGGAAAAACTGACGTATATCGGCTTTTGCTGCTTGGGTCCACCACTCCAAGAGTGTTGAATAATAGTAGTTTTTCCGCCTGGTTATTTGGGTCCATTTGTGGGGAAATCCTTCCATTGCTTCTGGCGAGATAAGAAGTCTGTTATTCAGTTTTCAGTAACCTCGTCCCAGTAATGGGATAGACGTGCGAGATTTTAGTGTGAGGACGACCGTGTGATGGTCCGTAAAAGGAACAGGAAGAACACTGATAGTATGAGTACTGGAGTATAAAGTTTGAGAAAGGTATACCCTATCCAGTCTGGATGCAGATGTGGGTCTATGGAATGTAAATTCGACGTAGTCTTTGTGTTTGTATTCCCATGCGTCTACGATATGCAAGCGTTTGACTATCTCGGATAGTGTTGGAGACAAGTTGGGTGTTTGTCCTCGTTGGTCTTTCAGGTGTAACACACAATTGAAATCACCACCTAATACTACATCGGTTCCACGTGTAAAATGGATAGTTAGTTCCTCCATAAAAAATTTCTCTCGCTCCGTTCGGTTTTGTGAGCCTGAAGGACTGTAGACATTAATGTATACTGTATTGTCACATAAGGCTGAAATGACTCGACCACTGGGGTTCGCTATGAATTCATTCATTGTTAATCCTGGCCGGTAAACGATCGCTGTTCCCCTTGGGACCTGCCCTATGTTAACAAAATAATCATATGGATGGAGGATATCGAAATTTGTTAAACAAACCTCTTGTAAGAAAAGTATGTCTATGTCATTCTCGGTTATAAACTTCTTAAGGAGATCAACTTGCTACGACTGGTTATTCCATTTATATTAGCTGTAGCAATAGTGCGCAAAGGCAGAGTATGTACAGTAGTAGATATAGTCCCCACTGTAGCAAGAGATGATGATTCCAGATTATAATGTTTGGGATATAGCATATGGGGGTAAGGCGTCCCTATTAAAACATCTATAAATTCCTGTGACCGGTTTTCATAAATTGTAATTTAGTTCCTTCAGTACAGATATTAACTGCGTTTCGAACATCTGTGGGGAGTCTGGTGAATGTGTGTTGTACTTGGCACGCATGATATTTAAAAATTCAGAAACGTACTCATGCAATTCTGTTCGATGTCATGCCCTCAGAACAGAGAAAATCGGGCCATGGCTGGGCGCTGTGTTCATGTGGCAGTGATCGTTCATTATTCGACGAACTTCTTCACCATTGGCATCCTGTAGTTGGGCCTGATCACAGGTCGCAGTCTTTTGGGTTCTCGATCTAGAGTCCTTGGCACTGTTTGTAGTCTGGGACGGTTTACGTGTTTTAGTGCGTTTCTTGGGGTGTTGTGTCAAAGTTTCCGGAGCTGATGACGTATCAGAGTCCTCCGCTGAGGGACTGATCATCATTTCTTGAATGTCTTTTTCAGACAGTTTCGGTTTCTTACGGTTAGCAATTTGGCTCGTGTCTGTGCTGCCAGTTATGGGCAAGTTCGGTCCTGATGTACTAAGAACCTGTTGTTCACTTGCTACGTCATCTGGTGTAAAGCTTTCTTGCACAGGCACGCAAGCGGCTGGTACACTCGACCGGCATTGGCCTTCGTCGCTACTAGGGTTAGTCTGCCTTGCTAGGGGCGGGTACTCCGCATTGTACTGTTGTACTTCTGGCGTGCTTACGGCTGGCTGTTCGCCTGGCTCTGTGCGGTTATTTTCTAAATGTGTCATTGGTCTGTAGCGACGCGGACAATCAATTCTGAGATGGTCACTAGAATTACAAACAGCGCAGGTTTTTTCTTGACCGTCATATACAACTTGTCCCTTAAACCCTTCTATGACGATAAAAGATGGTATTTGATTTTGGAGGTCTATTTGTATTTGCCTAATCCCGTTTGCAACTGGTAACTTATAACAATGTGGCCAGTATTCATTTGACACCGATTTAACGGTACCATATTTTGCGAAGTATGTCCGTATTCTTTCAGTTGGTACTTCTGAGGGAATGTTAAATAGCCTTACTCTTGTTACCTCAATGCCAGCTGCGGTAATTTCGACTGGGACGCGTTCGCCAGTAAATAGTGTGACGCAGTTTTGTCCAGAAAAGTTAGTCAATAACCTATCAAAAATATTGCGTGAAATTACCTTCCAATTGGTCCACAGTGATCTTCAATATGTCTGCTACCCATGTGTGGATTTCAGCGGCTGAGGGTTGAGTTGTATTTCGTTGGAAGGAGCACTTCAAGGCGTTTTTCCTGGTATGTTGCATGTTTCTTTCTTGTATTTCCTTAATTACTGATACATAAACACAGCACTTTAAAAGTGAGCGGCGCACCTAACTGGATTTACCGTTGGTTAATTTCACTAAACACGTTCAGTAAGCGAGTGGGCTGTATCGGACAACCTTCTCCGGCCAGTGCTTGGACGGAACTATAATTAAAGTACAGCCCCAGGATTTGCCTGTTGTGAAAGTGAGAATCCAATCTGCCATTGGTAAATTTCAACCCACCAATCTTCCAAATGCAAGTTTAATTGTACATGAACCATCCCGTACCGGGCTGAGTGGCTCAGAGTGTTGAGGCGCTGGCCTTCTGACTCGAGGTTGGTAATTTTGATCCTGGCTCAGGCCGGCAGTGTTTGAAGGGGCTCAATTGCATCAGCCTCGTGTCAGTGGATCTACTGGTACGTAAAATAACTCCTGCGGACAAACGTGTGGCACGTCGTCGTTTGCGAAAATTGTCAAAAGCAGGCAGTGGCTAGGAAATC
Source organism: Anabrus simplex (assembly GCF_040414725.1). Classification (NCBI taxonomy): domain Eukaryota; kingdom Metazoa; phylum Arthropoda; class Insecta; order Orthoptera; family Tettigoniidae; genus Anabrus; species Anabrus simplex. The sequence continues at coordinate 848,777,314 of NC_090265.1, forward strand.
CAATTCGATTAAGTAACCAACCGGGCTAATGACCTAGTTGTTAGGCCTCTTTAAACAAGCATCATCATCATCATCATCATCATCATCATCATCAATTAATCAACCTGTGCAGCCATCTCGTTTGGTAATTGTCGAGATCATAAGGAAAAAAATATCTTTAACGGATATATCCGATATATCAGATACGCATAACGCGATAATTTAGCAGTTGTGGTCAACGATATTCTGTAAGGGAGAAATTAGCTTCCGGACAAAATTATTCTTATATCACTCTGTTTTCTGGCTGACTGAACTAGGTAGATAAGTTAGGCACGAACATTATGGTTGAAGTTGTGGGTTTGAAACAACTTCGATGGTGTGATCATGTGAGGTAAATGAAGGATATTTGGTTTCCTATGAGGATCAGAGCAACATGAAGAGGATTAGACTCAGTTTTCAGTTATTTTATGGTAAGACGTACGGAACTAAACGATGACAAAGAACCAACCACAAAAATATGAATGTGGAGGTGTGAAAATCTTAGACTGATTCTGATGGTTCGGCCAGCTTCCACTTCGAACGCTAGCGCTGTGCCACGTCTGGGGAGCCATCTGGTGGCGAATGAACGTACCATTTCCACTTCTATTATAACGTCTAAATTTAAAGAGTCGTTGTTTAAGAAGCCTTTCTCGTGAACAGTCGAGATTTTCTTCTGATGACGCAGAGCACAGTTCTCTGCGAAACGTAAAGAATTTCACCTTATTTTCTTGACACGGCATAAGCCCAAAAGCCTATACAGTACCATAGAAGTACGTAGTTAACTCAGAAAGACGGGCAGACCGAACTATGAAAGTCATAACAGTTTATAAAGCTATATGCAAGCTTTTAATAAATAAATAAATAAATAAATAAATAAATAAATAAATAAATAAATAAATAAATAAATAAATAAATAAATAAATAAATAAATAAATAAATAAATTAAATAAATAAGCTCGCAGTTGTGATCAACAATAAAGAAGACAGCTGTTAGACGAAATTATCTTTCCATTGCTGTGATCTCAGGCTATTTTGGTGTAAGGGAATGAAAAGTGGGAACAATGGTAGAAGGATACCCGCAAACGAAATACTAATTTAAGAATGAACTAGATGGATGAACCCATGCATAGGAGCCGGCTTCAGTGGTAGGCCAATGGAGGAGTGGTGAAGTACAACTAAACATTAACGAAGGAAAACATTGGAAATATTCTGACAGTTCGAAGCATGAGGGGGTGGCAAAAGAATGAAAAGGGAGTCAAGGTCATAGATATAAGATACACGCTAGGCTTCCACAACCGAATAGCTTCGGATTCAGAAGAGAACAACAGTTATCCAAGAGATGTCCGTTATGAAAGATTATTGTTTTTACAAGATGGAAAATGGGATACCACGGAAAACAATCTTCAGAGTTGCCGACAGTGGAGCTCTAATCCATTTTCTCCCTAATGCAAGCTAACAGCTACGCGAGACAAAACCCGCAGCCACTCACTTGGTATTATTATTATTATTATTATTATTATTATTATTATTATTATTATTATTATTATTATTATTTATTCGCTAGGGCCATCGAGGACCACGTGAATTTTGCTCTCTTTTGAGCTCAGAATTCCCTAATTCTTTCTTAGTGGGCCTGCTTGCGTTCCTCTGTCCAAGGGACACCGTGTCTTCTTTTCGCTTGTTCGTCTCGGATTAGCCCGCTCGTCACTATCTTGTTTTTGGAATAGACCGCTCAAAGGCGTCTTCCGGTTTGATATGTAGCACTTGAAGGTCTTCTTTGGTGTTTCTAAATCATGGCATCGTGCTTTCAGGTTTTCAATCGAATAGGTTAAAGATCTGCTTGGTCAACCTTTTTCCGTCCATTCGTTCGGGGTTACTGTAAAATCGTTCCCGCCTTTTGCGGATCGTGTCTGTAATTTTTCTATTTTCTTACAAACTTCCTTATTGGATCTTTTTTGTTGGACGCCATTCTTGTAGTTGGATCCCATGATTAGGCCTACTTTAATTATTCTGCGCTCCTTTTTCAAGAGTTCTTCGGGGAGTCCTTTATTGACATATAGGGATAGGGTTTAGGATACATACGTAACTACTGACTTCAGAACCATTTCATAGTGACGTACCTTAGTGTTTTGGGAAAGGCATTTTTGTTATTATTATATTATTATTATTGTTATTATTGTTACAACTAACTTTGCAGAATATATACATTATGTACAGCACTTGCACGTAATATCTAACACCGGTTGTTATCAATATAGTGTTCGGTTTATTTTATCCCTTATCACATTACGATGATGCTTTAACTTTTAAAGTTCTTTTATATTTGTTTTACGTCGCACCGCCACAGTTAGGTCGTACGGCGACGATGGGATAGGAAAGGGCTTAATGAAGGTATAACCCCAGCATTTGACTGGTATGAGAATGGCAAACCACGGACAACTATCTTCAGGGCTGCCGGATAGTTGGGTTCGAACCCACTATATCCCGGATGCAAGCTCACAGCTGCGCGCCCCTAACCGCACGGCCAACTCACCTGGTACTTTAAAAGTGCCTAAACCACTGACTGATCTGAAGTAAGAAACCTTCTGTATGTTGAGTAATTCTTCACATTCACAACCTCTACAGGTCTTGTTTTATTTATTTTTTATCTTGTTCTGTACAGTAGTCCCTGTTCCATCAGAAGGGCTTCTGTGAGGAGTTGAAACTCCCTCCGTAACAGAGAGCGCAAACTCCCATGAGAGTTGATTAATATGACTTGGCCTGTAAATCTGCCAATTACTGGGAAAGGATGATTCACAAGTACCGTCTCTGTGTGCCGCGACTGCATGTAAGTCATTGTACAGCTGCTACGTTCACGGGTTTTTGAGCTAATTGACCGAAAGCATCGTAGAAATAAAAGTATAATTTATTCTACAAAATTCAAATTTTTCTTCATAGTACATTTTGATCTTTTATTACGTACTTTTGCTTTTACTTTAGAATAGTTCATTTGTCTATTACACCCTTCAGTGAATCAATGGTAATGTGTTGGCCTCCGAATCACAAGATAGTGGGTTCAAATGTGGTCGAGGCTGTTGGAATTTTGGAGGAAAACAAGTACATTCCCCTTAGTAGTGTAGTGGTTAGTGTGATTAGCTCTACCCCTGGAGACCCAGGTTCGATTCCCGGTTCTTCCACAATATTTCAAACGTGGTACGAGGATTGGAACGGGGTCCACTCAGCCTCGGAATGTCAATTGAGTAGAGGAGGTTCGATTCCTACCTCAGCCATCCTCAAAGTTTTTTTAATAGTTTATCACTTCTTCTCCCTGCAAATGCTGGGTTGGTACCTTTTAGCCAGGTTGTGTGATGCTGGCAGCAGAGTTATTTTCGTGTGGCTTCCAAGCCACGTTGGGATTGCGGGAAATGAGCTTGCGGATGAAGCGGCTACTGCTGATTTCATCATTCAATTCATGTATGAACTTTTGATGCGTTTGAGAACTTTTCAGCTCGATACAATGATTTTTGTTTTATTTTTCACATCATTTCCAAATTCCTCCATTGGATAATTGGAGTTGTTTTATTTTAAATGTGTTTTCCACTTAATTTATTGAGAAAGGATGATTAAAGCAATCACCGCCACTTGTAGGATATAGACAGTTTGTCAGCTTTCACGGAAACCTGAATTATTATGATGTACCGTTGTATTGTCCTGTCTGGTTACTAATACTATACCGATAAATAAAATCGTATTTAGTAGCAATGGTATTTCTGGGTAGGTTCCAGATATACATAACTTTGAGCCCGCCAGGAAACCCGCTAACTTTAACAACCTCATACCTCGTGATCTAGCGGGAAAAGCACAGAATTGGCAACAAGAGCCTCAAATCGCAGTAACTGACTTGTCCGTTAATTTTTGCTGTGTCAAATAATTATACATATATTAATATAAGTTTAAAACAATATAATTTATATTTTCCGTTTTTTTTTACAATTTTGCATTTTTTTTCTAGGGGCTTTACGTCGCACCGACACAGATAGGTCTTATGGCGACGATGGGATAGGAAAGGCCTAGGAGTTAGAACGAAGCGGCCGTGGCCTTAATTAAGGTACAGCCCCAGCATTTGTCTGGTGTGAAAATGGGAAACCACGGAAAACCATCTTCAGGGCTGCCGATAGTGGGATTCGAACCTACTATCTCCCGGATGCAAGCTCACAGCCGCGCGCCTCTACGCGCACGGCCAACTCGCCCAGTATTTTGCATTTTTACTCGGCATGGTTTATAATGGATTTTTGAGAATCTCGTTTTTTCTTAATTCTAATTATCTCCGGGTGTGTTAACAAATACTTTAGTGTACCAATATAGGAAAGCTTACTTGCTGTTTTTGGCGAGCAAGTTGATAACGCTGCTGCGGCACGGTGTGGTGAGCACTGAGATAGTGTATTGCCGGTTGTATGATTTCTGGTGCACTGGCGTGTTGCTTATAATTTATCAGTCTGTGTCACTAAATAGTCTAACATTGCAGTGATATTTCAAGTAAAATGTTATGCACTGAACGAATTACCCTGCAACATAATGACATGGGAACTGATAATGACCGCAAGTATTAAAAATCATGACCTCACATCCATGTTGAGGTTACATTCTGTGCCCTTTATTTTAATAAGTCACTCAAATACTGAACTCTTAGTGTAACGTAAAACGTATCATATTAACGAATATTGAACATTTAATGAACTCATACTTGAGGTCCCGCAGTGTTAAGTACATAAATTCTCAATATTTGAAGAGGGTGGTCCTATAGAGTAATGGTTATGGTGGTAGCACTGAAGCTGAAAGGCAGGAGGTTCGAATCCAGTGGGCATTCAGTCTTTTTAACTGTAAGAAAATTATTTCAGTCCATTATTGGCAGAAGACTGGACATAAAACCACCACAATTAATGCCTAGTGGTGTAGTGGTTAGTATGATTAGTTACCACACGAGCAGGCCCGGGTTCGATTTCCGGCTCTGCCACGGAATTTGAAAAGTGGTACGAGGATTGGAATGGGGTCTATTCATCCTTCGGAGGTCAATTGAGTAGAGGGGCGGTTTCGATTCCCAACTTAATCGTCCTCGATGTGGTTTGTCGTGGTTTTCCATTTCTTCTACAGACAAATGCTGGGATGGTATCTAACTTAAGTCCACGGCTGCTTCCTTCCCTCTTCCTTGTCTATATATTCCAATCTTCACATCCCCCCAATCCTGTTGAGCATAGCAGGTTAGCCGGCCTGGTGGAGGTACTGGTCCTCTTCCCCGGTTTTATCCCCGTCGAAATGTCTCGCGTTCCACGGCAGTGCCCTTGAGGCGGTAGAGGTTTGATCCCTTGCTGAGTCCGAAGGAAAATACAACCCTGGAGTGTATGGTAATTCTTCATGCATAAAGTTTTGAAAGAGACTAGGAAATCCTGAACACTTCTTCGTTGTCGGGAACATTGTAGTTCACTTGATAGTAATATCCTCATCTAACTCCAATATGGTCCGCCTCTGTGGTGTAGTGGTTAGTGTGATTAGCTACCACCCCAGGTGGCCCAGGTTTGAATGTGGTACGAGGACTGGAACGGGGTCCACTGTGTCTCGGGAGGTCAACTGGGCAGAGGAGGTTGATTCCCACCTCAGCTCTCCTCGAATTGGTTCTTCGTGGTTTCTCACTTCTTCTCCCGACAAATGTCAGGATGGTACCTAACTTAAGGACACGGTCGTTTCGTTCCCTCTTCCTTGCCTATAAATTCCGACCTTCTCGTCTCCCATAAGGCCTCTGCTGAACAAACGCTACTCCGACAAAAGAGTAGCGTTACACAAATGTTCAAAGTTTGGGCTGGGAAGACTTGGGAAAAAGGAGACGAGCTGCTCGATTAAGTGGTATGTTCCAAGCTGTCAGTGAAGAGATGGCGTGGGAAGACATCAGTAGACGAATAAGTTTGAGTGGTGTCTTTAAAAGTAGGAAAGATCACAATATGAAGATAAAGTTGGAATTCAAGAGGACAAATTGGGGCAAATATTCGTTTATAGGAAGGAGAAGAACTTACCAAGGGAGATGTTCAAAAAATTTCCAATTTCTTTTAAATCTTTCAAGAAAAGGTTAGAAAAACAACAGATAGGGAATCTACCATCTGGGCGACTGCCCTAAATGCAGATCAGGTTTGATTGATTGATTGATTGATTGATTGATTGATTGATTGATTGATTGATTGATTGATTGATTGATTGATTGATTGATTGATTGATTGATTGATTGATTGATTGATTGATTGAAGCACGTGAGGGCCTGGGCGAGGCACTGTTCGTCCTTCCCCGACAAAATATCTCACGCTTCAGGACACTGCCCTTGCGACGGAAGAGGTGGTATCCCTCGCTGAGTCCGCGGGGTGAGACCAAAGCTAGATCGTAAACTGTGTAAGTAAAGCAAATTAAAAACGACAGTATGTATCACACACACACAATATTATGTATTTCTGTTTTCAGACGTAAAAAGAAAATTCAATATACAGCGAAAATGAGATAGCAGCGTCAGATGAGTTCTGCTGTTGAATTCGGGGAGATCAATCTTCCCGAAAAAGAAGAAGAAGAAGAATGGACTAAAACTCATGTTCCTTAATTAGAGCCTTTTTTGGAAATCTTAACAAAGTATGCGTGTTGTTAAGTTACCTGCCCCGTCGGGCACTTTGGCTGAATGGTCAGCGCTTCGAGGCTCTTCCTTTTCTTTTGACGGTACTTTCATTCTTCAAAGTGTCGGACCTCTTCCATATTCATTCTAAGTATTAATAGAGGATGGTTACCCATTTGTACTCCCCCTTCAAACAATAATCACCACCTCCACGGAATGGTCAGCGTACTAGTCTTCGGTTCAGAGAGCCCGGGTACGATTCCCGGATAAACCAGAAATTTCAATCTGACCTGCTAATTTCTGTAGCTCGGGAGCTGTACATTTGTGTTTTTTTTAACAGACATCTTCAAATATATACAACACATCACGCTACGAGCAACAACAGAAACACGCAGTAGTGAATCCATCCCTCCACAGAGAGTTGGAGTGAAGAATAACATCCGGCGGTAAAATTAGTTCATGTCTACACAAAATGATGACCTCAGGTAGTTGGAAAAACATCAGGAACAAGTGGAGGGCGATCAGTTGTTAAGTATTCCTCCCGGAGGTTGTATAGATCTCCAAATGCATTCTGCTTTTAATTTTTAAGGTATTGCAAAAGGCACGGCTAATATAATGCTCGTTTGGAGGTACTGTATATGAAAGATGTAATCCATAATTTAAAATTTCATTTTTAATTGTTATGGTTGTTCAGTTATTTTAACAAATATTTCCAATGGCTGGAGACGCATTTATGTGGAAGGTATGCAGTTCCTGCACTTGTCACACAGTGCCGCTAGGTCTCAGCACCGTCGTTGTTCGCACCCTCAGTGGATGTTGGCGGTCAATCTGGTCCAGACCTTCCTACTAACAGCTCCTCTAATTATTCCATCTGATGAAAAATTGGACCACTGGCGGAGGTTTCCCAACCAGGAAATGCGTCGTCGCCCAGGGTCTTTTCTTCCTTTTACATTTCCTTGAAGTATGAGTTGTTGGAGGTGGTATTTCTCCTTACTGAAGTATGCTTCTTTCCTTTCTTTGATGGTCTTTGTTATTGATTATTATTATTATTATTTGCCAAGGCACCTGAGCTAAAGCTCACTGTGATTGAGAACATTCTAATATTATCACAGCTATAGGGTATTTATAAAGTAAATTAGTGCACTTAATACTCAAATTGTTTACTCATTCGCTGCATAACTACGTCGTTCGATACGTGATGCAACCAAGATATTCTGAGCATACGACGATAACACCAGAGCTCAAAGGCATCTAGCCGTTTAATTATCAAGGCCGTGAGTGTCCAAGCCTCCGCACTGTAATGCAAAGTGGAGAAGACGTAACACTTAAGGACTTGGGTTCTAAAATGAAGGTTTAAGTTCAAATTACATACGGTAATAATTTCTTCATATGGCGGAATGCCACCCATGCTTTCCCAATTCGGATTATTATTTCTTGATACTGGTTCCATTTTTCATTTAGTGAACAGCCTAAATAATCTATCCTATTTACTGTACTTATAGTAGATATTTCCCACGGACATAGATCGGATTATATTTGTCACAGCTCTTACTTATGACTAGCATGTTTGTTTCCAGTGTGTTAAGATGCATTCCATATCTTTCACTGACACTTACTACCCAATTAACTATTCTTTGCAGTCCTTCTGCACTAACAGCTGGTAGTACTGTGTCATCAGTATATCTGAAGTTGTTAATAATTGCCCCATTTATGGGAATGCCATTTTCTACACCTGCCACAGCCTCTCTGAACAACTCCTCAGAGTAGGTATTAAACAAAATTGGAGACAGTATACTCATACATACGTGAATTTCTCCTGATGTTTGGTTCTCTATTCGTAATTGAGCTCTTTGATGTCAGTAAAGATTAGCAATAATTCTTACATTCTTCGTATTAGTTCGGTTAAAAAGTGTTCATAATGCATGGTCTTTCCAGTGAGCAGTAATATTATACTTGCACTGAGGTGTGCCGTATCTCTCCTGCTGTCATAATCTCCTCTAGATGGCATCAGTGATGCATTTATTGGAAATTTAACTTGTCAACGATGGGTTCCACTGAAAGTTGTGGAATGAACATTGGATATATCTGTGAATGACGGGAAATACGTGTAATATTCCAGGAGGATAGAAATCCACCCTCCTCTGATTCATTGCTTCCATGACAAATGACTGGTACTTCCATTTCAGGAATACCTCTCACCTAATTATTGCAGAATCAACTATCTTCTTCTTGGTGTGTGTCACTTCATTTCTCCATATCTCTGCTGTCACCTGTAGGATATATTGAAGTATCACAACCTGCCAAGTATATGATAAACTCCACTTGCCTATATCCAAGTAAATTTGCCAATACTCTTGTGCAAGAAATGTGCAACACACAACATCATTACAATATATATACGGATGGGTCCCGGATTAACAAAGAAAAAGATGGTTGGTTTGTAGGATGTGCTTTTGTAGTGCTACAGAATAACAGTCAGGTGTATGCTGAAAAATTTAGATTATCTCCCTCATGTTCAGTCTTTCAAGCAGAACTGTGCGCTGTACAACCACGTTATGTGGATTAGAAACACAGTTGTGCTGCGCAAATATTGAGTGATTCTCAGGCAGCTTTGAGGGCAATCCAAGAAAAGTATAACTTTCAGCCGGTAGCTGTTAATATAAGGTCACATATATTAGATACAGTAAACATATCTGCATGAAATTGGTCCGACGTCATGACGGAGTAGAAGGAAATGAGAGAGCTGATGAACTTGCCAAAGCAGCTACTACTTCTTCTGACGCTTTGTTGAAATATGAAAAGTGCCCTATGTCTCATGGAAAAAAGGAACTGAGAGAGGATACACAAGATATGTTGAACAAAATGGATCACCAGCACAAACGACTGGCTACCAAGGGATCTTTCCAAACATTCAAGACAGACTACAAAGTAGGTTATTGCACCATTAACATATTATAACTCAGTTTCTGACAGGAGATGGAAAATTTGGATCGTACTTCGAGAGGTTTAGAATCAATACTCAGAGGCCCTACAGCTGTACCTGTGAAATGCCACAAACTGTTCCTCATCTTTTATTTGATTGTCCAATTTATGACAGGAGTAGTTATGAATTATAATGCATTTAAACATGTGTAATATAGAATACCAAGCACCTCTCACAATGGTATTTCAGAGAAGATGCTGTTATAAAGTGTTTTTTTAAATTCTCCACCTCATTGTGTAGGTCATCTCCATTTTAAATTCAATTGTCATGTATTAACTTAGTCCCACTATCTATAGCCCCATTATACTACTTGTAAAATAGGATTTGTAACGGGATATTCAATAATAATAATAATAATAATAATAATAATAATAATAATAATAATAATAATAATAATAATTTTTTCCACTTGGCCTACCTGTTCAAGAGATTCTTTCCACACAGCTCTAGCTCAGTACAATCCATGGCCAGGTCTTGAAGCCACTGTCTTGTTATAATACTGCTTCGCCACAGACAATACTAATTCGATGGCATTAAAAAATGAGTGATATGGAGGAAGTCGTAGGACAGTATGGCCTTCATTGCGCAGCATCTCTTAAACAATGTACCTGGTTTTGAAAACACAGAGAAATATTGCAATGCATACATGAAAGTAAACAACATTACATAAACTTATATTTAGAAGCTACCGTACTTCTTTAAGTGACTTCGATTTATATGACACAACCTTTGCAGCTCATCTTTTGTAACATTTTCTGGTGGAGACATCACATTCTGTCTCAACCATGACTATAAATTAAAGAAAACTAGAAATAAAATTCTGTAACATCGTTAAATATCATTCAGTAAAATAAAATCTTCAATCTGGTATAATTACCACTAATTGATACTTCCTCCATCTCGTTGTTCGTTGATGCCCCACAAGCTTACAGTGATATGATGCATTATCCATCATAATAACACAGGGTCCTATATTTGTTGTTCTTCTTCTTCTTCGTTTTGCCTCATGACTGAGGCGTCATGACTATCATAATATTCAGCCCACTAGCCGATGAACCATATTCCACCATTCTTCTCTATCTAAAGCTTTCAATGTGGTTACTCTGAGAGAACACTGTAGGGGGCCGTTCACCATGTCAATCCATCGCGTTGGTACTCGTCCTCGTTGTCTGGTTCTCTGAACTTTGCCCTCAACAATCAGCTTTCGAAGAATACCATCTCGGCGCATTATATGTCCAAAGTAGCGTACAATTCTTTGAGAGACCTTACACGATAGACGAACTTTTATCTGAAGTTGGTTCAGGATTGATGTGTTCGTGCGATGAGCTGTCCAAGGAATCCTTAATATTTTCCTCCAGCACCACATTTCAAAGCTTTCTATCCGTTCACGATCACGTTTGAGGATGGTCCACGTCTCTGCGCCATACAAGAAGACTGAGAAGACTAGAGATTCAACGAGCTTCTTTTTTGTATTAATGGTGATGTTGTTATCTTTCCAGATCTTCCGCAGACGGATCATCGCTACCTTTGCTATTTCAATTCTTCGCTTTATTTCATCTTTGGAACCACCAGAACTGTATAGTAAGGAGCCTAGATATACATACTGATGTACAATTTCACACCTTCCAATCTGTTTGATATGTGGACTGTTGTTGTTCTTACGATCAACAATCATGACTTTGGTTTTCTGTCGATTGATTGAAAAAAGATGTCTGATTTTAAGTGAAACCAACTACAATGCAGCAAATTCACCTGATGATGAAGTCAATGAATTACTACTTACACTACTTTGTCCTAACATCTGTTATGAATGTACTTCCATTAGCAGACTTAGATTAGATTAGAAGTCCACGATCACTTGTATAAATGATATAAGTATAAACGCTAATTTTAATATCTTAGAACAAATGTAATTGCTGTGAACACTGAATCTATATGAGATCCCTTCGAGGCTTAATGTCCCCATCCGACGGACGAATCACCATCAACAGCATCATACCCCCTAAATCTATATGAGCACTGCAGAGAGGTTTGTAATTTAATCCAGGCTTTTGGCGTACAATCTAATAACTAGAAATTGTATACCACCACCTCTCCTACCCTACCGGCCAACGTTCTCATGGTGAAATATTTTTCGACCAACTGGACTCGGACCGGCTAACCACGGTGTCAGACCGTTTAGACTTCAACGCCTTAACGATCATGGCCACCAGGCGGGCTAAAAGAAATCACAAAATATGACCCTCATATCGCTAATTACAGATTGTAGTCATAACACCAACACACGGTTAGCACACATAATTAAACCACAAATAGCTCCTAGAATCCACAAGTGAGGCATAGTTCTTAATAGATCGATATATTACTCAGCACATCGACACCCTGTATTCTAAAGCCGTAAAGATAGCGCTTGTGCCCCTCTTACCTGTTTGTTCCTTGGTCTTATATAACAAGTAGAAACATTTTATGAAATATTTATACATTATCTTTTCAGAACCTCGTTAACATTTGTGTGAACCGTAAGTAACGATAGCTGGAGAGGGTTAAGAATCAAATAAAGATGAAAAGTTAAGAATTCAGCAAGTAAACGAAACTGGCGCAGAACTAACAGTGTGGAAATGAGCGAGATTTTAATGTGTGAATACGGCAAGGGAGCGGTCTAGAATATCCAGCATCTTCCTTCCACATAAAGTCACGGCCGTGTAGACTTAACGGCCTGTATACATGGAGCCAATTGGTTTGCGATGTGCCCTTTAATTTAGTCTTCTCTGACTTCCTGTTTCGTCAACATGATACCCACCCATCCACTCGCTCACCTCCTCCTCCACGGCTTTACCGAGTTTGCTTGCTCTTTTACTAAGCCTTGTTAATACCTTCACTCCCGAGCTCGAGAGCGTTAATTAATAATTGCAGGCGGGCTGGAGTAAGGAGCAAGTCTCCTGATTAAACACGCACACACTAAGTCCAAGAGTGCTCCGTGGGGTGGATCCTTTATTGATCCGTACATATAGCTAGAGAAATCTTAAAGAAACTAGATCAGTGTTGAAACACATGGCTAGTGATAACAATAATGGTGCAGGTCTTTCGAGTTGACGCCACAGAGGCGACCTGCGCGTCAGTGAAGATTGGGTCCTACCTAAGATGAAATTTAAAACTGAATACGTCACAAGCACCCAGTCCCCGAGCCGAAGGAATTAACTAATGAAAATGAAAACAGTGAAGAACGTAGTACTGTACGCGGCTGAGACGATGGCATTAGGAAGGCGTGGGACAGAGCAATTGGAGAAAGAAGAAAGAAAAATTCTGAGAATGATACTGGGACCAAAAAGAGGAGGTGAAAGATGGGAAAGAAGATCAAGGGACATACTGTACCGAAGAAATAATACTGGACATGTGATGAGGATGGACACGGAGAGAATGACTAGAAGAGTGTGGGAGACAACGGGTAGGACGAGAGGATACACGGGAACTAAGAGGGTTGTCGAACTCCGGAAGGACTGGACCGAGATGGTGATCAAGGTGGAAGGGACAGGGAACTGGAGAAATAAATTTACACCAACCAATATGCCAGAGCTCAATGACAGAGAGAGGTAGAGGAATAGGATAGAGAAGTACCAGTGGGGAACACAAGAAAAGAGGATACTGAAAATATCAGCTGAAGAACGGGCGAGAGAGGATAAAGATGTTCTGGGAGGAGAAGAAGAAAACACAAACCATGGCAAAGCTGCTTGTGATCCAACAGAAATCGTAACGGCAGAAGAAGGTGAAAATACCCGATCCGACTCGGAATCGAACCCGGGAGTCCATGGACTAAAGACAAGCATGCTAACCATGGACAGTGATGGGAAAGGTAAGGACAGACCTACCGTCTAGTGCTCAGGTGATATCGGATTAGGAAGAAAAATCTTACAGAAAGTGGATCAATATTGAGAGAGTGTTTTATGCAAGTAGGAGATCACTGCACGAGCACGTACTGTGGCCGAGTACATCTTATTAGTGTCAAATAACACTAAGCGGTCTGCTCAAGTCTTAAGGTCCCTATGCGGCGGACGAATCATCTTTAACATTGTTTTATGTCGTCACTCCGTATGACTCCTTATCACGACACGACCTGCTCCTGGTCAGCCGAACATGCCCTCGGACACTACCGGCACTACGCCATTTCATTTCAGTTTACTCCGTATGAGCACTGAGGAGATCTTCGGAATTGAACCCAGAATTTGTTTTGCTTGTGGCTTTACGTCGCACCGACGCAGGTAGGTCTTATGGCGACGATGGGATAGGAAAGAGACGTAGGAGTTGGAAGGAAGCGACCGTGGCCTTAATTAAGGTAAAACACCAGCATTTGCCTGGTGTGAAAATGGGAAACCACGGAAACCCATCTTCAGGACTGTCGACAGTGGATTCGAACCCACTATCTCCCGGATGCAAGCTCACAGCCGGGCGCCTCTAACCGCAGGGCAAACTCGCCCGGTACGTTTGGTTTCTTTGTTGGACTTTTATGGGAATAAAACGCTTCAAAGAAGCGAAACCATTAGTTGGGAAAGAGTGCTAAACCATGCTGACATTGAGTTAAGGTCCAAAACAGTTGGTGGCATTGAGAAAAGGTGCAAAAAGAGGTGCAATCAAAACACAGTTAAGACTGTTCATCTAGAGTTGTCTTTGTAAGACCAAAATTTTTGCATTTAATCTAGTGATAAGAAATTGTATACCACGGCCTGTCCTGGCCTGCAGGCCAGCATTCAATTGGTGATTTTCCCCTCATCGAGGCTCGAACCGGCTAACCATGATGCCAGGTTGACGCCTTAACGATCATTGCTACAAGGAGTGCTGATGCGATGGCAGAAGTAAGGACAGATCTCCTGGTTAATGATCAAGTGGTCAGGTAATAATCGGATTAGCAAGAGAAATCTTAAAGAGAGCAGATGGTGACGATTATTAATATTATTATAGTCCGTCTCCATGACTGAATGGTCAGTATCGCGATCTTCGGTTCAGAGGGTTTGATTCCTGGTTAATCTGGTTAATTCCTCTGCTTCGAGCACTGGTTGCTTGAGTTTGTACCAGCACTCTCATCTTATCACAGTAGCAACCACCACAGAAACACGTAATAATGAATATATCTCTGCACACATGGTCAGCCTATAGGTGGGGGGTAGAATAACAACTATGGTGTCCCATACTGTGGTAATTGGAGACTAAAATGGGCCCCGGGGACTCTTAACTTGGGACCGTGAGTTGCAATCCACGGAAATCGTAACTCATTCTTGGCAGTGCTTCCACTTATTTGTGCCAGGCTCCTCACTTTCATCCATCCTATCCGATCTCCCTTGGTCAACTCTTGTTCTTTTCCGACTGCGGCGGTGTTATATGTGGAGACGTAGGAAGTCTTTCATTTTCACGCCCGTCGTGGCCCTTGACTTTCTTTGGCAGATACCTTTGTTTTTCGAAGTGTCGGTCTCCTTCCCTTAGTTTTCCCTCTGATGAGTGTTAATAGAGAATGGTTGTCTAGTTGTACTTCCTCTTAAAACAATAATTACCATCACCAGCATCACCACCTCCATATAGGGCTAGCGTCAGAAGGGGCATCTGGTCTTAAAACATGGACACATTCGGCCTACTGTATATCGCACGCACGATCCTACCAGGGTGTGGTAGATGGCTAGAAGGAGGAGAAGGGGAAGACGTTTCTTTTCGAATTGAGCTTCTATGGACTGTGTGTTAAAAGCCAATCTCATTTTCAGTGTCTCTGTCTTCTTCGTCTGCTTGCTTTGACGTCCTGCCAGTGTCTCTTGAGCCCGTCGATCAGCCCTTTCTTCCGCTCCTCTGTTAAAGGGCCGCTCCATCTTCTGGGTTCTGTCTCCACCATAAAACCCTGATGACTTTTCACCATCATTCTGAAATTAACCCTGCCATTGGAATATTTCTCGTAATGTCCACCTCTCTCAGACCTTTCTCACACTCTTGGAACCATCTCAACTTAGATGCCTTTTGTTTTAGAAAATTCCATATTTCCTTTGGGTCATTATTCATAACGAAGTTGTGCCCATAAAAGCGAAATCTTTTCTATCTAATTGATCTCGTTATCGGTTCCATATTGCTGTATAATTCTTTCTTGGATTTCATTCGAACCTGCCCGTCAACCCATCTGTTGCCTAAGATCTTTCGTAGTGGCCTGGGTTCTCTTTTAAGTAGTTGATTGACTAGTCCTTTTCGATTCATGCACAGGGTCCCCGAAGCAAATAAACCTTCTGGTCTAATACCAGTGCTGTAATGTCTTAATTTGACTCCGAAACTTAGCATCTTCTTATTAAAGACTAGCAAGATACCCGTGCTTCGCTACGGTATTATACTGAAATTTATAATTGAATGCTTATTGTTTTAGATATATAATCCTCCGAAATTCGCGATCTGACTCGTTTTCTGCGAGAATCCACCAAAATTCCCGATCTGACTCGTTTTCTATTATTTTACGGCACGTTTCCTCCCATTTTTCAATCTTCCTTTTCAGCAATCGATTTCGTACTTCCCGGGTTAGGCTCAGGTATTCCTCCCGGTCAGTTGGGTCCGTAAATCTGTGCCATCTTATCCTATAATCATTTTTAATATGGATAAAATCCTTCAGGAGATCCAGCGTGGTGTCATATTGGGTGCCTTGGCGGCACTGAACCCGCGGCCAGGCTGCATTCTTAGTCATTACCCGTCCAGGAGCCGTTTCCAGCGCGGTCCGCACATTTGACGACGGTCCGGAACATTATTATTATTATTATTATTATTATTATTATTATTATTATTATTATTATTATTATTATTATTATTATTATTATGTGTTGCTGGAATGGCTGATGATAGGGAAAACCGGAGTATCCGGAGAAAAACCTGTCCCGCCTCCGTTTTGTCCAGCACGAATGACACATGGAGCGAACGGGATTTGAACCACGGAACCCAGCTGTGAGAGGCCGGCACGCTTGCGTCTGAGCAACGGAGGATCCTTATAAGTACATTAATAACAGTAAAATAAATTGGTCTCACCTCCTTCTACACCCCACCGCCGTTAAGTTTATTTACCGCCACCTCCCCCCTCCCACGAAAAATTAAAAGAAGGCTTGTTTCTTTATGTTTAAGGGAGATTCCAAACACCATTGTTCACGTCTATTACCTTCAGCTTTGAGATATAAGTATCCCCATAAAAATAATTTACTTTTTGCACTTCATATCACACTACTCCCCCCCTCCCCAAGTGAATTTTTCCGCAAAAAATACTTGTTTCTTTAATAGTAAAGGATCTTCTAAATACCAATTATCACGACTCAAAATTCTTCAGTTTTTGATTTATGTGTCCTCATTAAAGGAATTCAACTCCTTTACACTCCCGCCCTCCAAGATGGTCCCCCCCCCCAAACGCGTTTTTCTTTGTTTTTTAAGGAGATCTAAATACGAATTATCACGTCTGTAACAACTTTAGTTTTTATTAGATGTATGTATTCTCATACAATTAAGACAATTAATTTTTCAATTCTTTCACCCCCCCCCCTTCATTGGATTTTCCGACAATACGTGTTTCTTTACTTTTAAAGCAGATTCCAAATATCAAATTTCACGTCTGTAACATCTTCATATTTGAGATATCAGTAGCCTAATTAAAAGAATTCAACACCATTTTCAGTCACTTTTACCCCCCCCCCCCCCGCTCCACCCAAGTGGTATTTCCGAAAACTAAAAATACACGTTTCTTTATGATTAATAGAGATAAAAAATACCATTTTTCACTTCTGTAACATATTAAGTTTTTTGAGATATACTGTAAAAATTCTCATTTTAAAATTTCACCCCTTTTGAGTTCCCCTTAAGTGGAGTTTCCCAAAACAAATCACCTATGTTTCTTTACATTTACAGGAGATTCCAAACACCCACATTTTACGTCTGTAACATTTTACGTTTCCAAGATATTCTGTAGAAATAGTCTTTCAAAAAATTCACCCCATTTTGTCACTCCTGTTTAACCGCCATTAATTGGATTTTCCAAAAACTTAAAAATACGTGTTTCTTTATTTTTAAAGAAGATCCCATATACAAATTTTCAGTTCTGTAATATCTTTCGTTTCTGAGATATATGTATCCTTATTAAAGGCATTCAACCCATTTTTCACCCTTTTAAACCCCTCCTATTGGGATTTAAGGAAACAAAAAAAGACGTGTTCCTTTATTTTTAGAGGAGAATCTAAGTACCAATTTTACATCTGTAAATTTTAAAGTTTTAAGATGTAGACACACTTATTTTAGAAATTCACCCCCATCCTTTTCACACCCCCCCCAATATCTGGATATTCCAAAAACGAAAAAATACGTGTTTCTTTACTTTTAAAGTAGATCCCAAATACAAATTTTCAGGTCTGTAATATCTTCAGGTTCTGAAATATAAGTAGCCTCATTAAAGGCATTCAACCCATTACTCACCCTTTTACACCCTTCCTATTGGGATTTTCCGAAAACAAAAGAATACGTGTTTCTTTATTTTTAAAGGAGATTCTAAATACCAATTTTTACGTCTATAAACTATAAAGTTTTGAGATATAGATACACTCATTTTAAAAACTCACCCCCTTTTCACCCCCCATTAATTGGATTTTCCAAAAACAAATACGTGTTTCTTTATTTTTAAAAGAGATCCCAAACACAAATTTTCAGATCTGTAATATCTTCAGTTTCTGAGATATAAGTAGCCTCATTAAAGGATTCAACCGCTTTTTCACCCCTTTTCACTCCTCCTATTGCGATTTTCCGAAAACAAAAAAATACGTATTTCTTTATTTTTAATTAAGATTCTAAATACCAATTTTTACATCTGCAAACTTTAAAAGTTTGGAGATATAGATTCACTCATTTTAAAAATTCACCCCCTTTTCACCCTCCGATTAATTCGATTATCCAAAAACAAAAAACACGTGTTTCTTTATTTTTAAAGGACATTCTAAATACCAATGTTTACATCCATAAACTTTAAAAGTTTTGAGGTATAGATACATTCATATTAAAAAATCATCCCCCTTTTACCCCCCACCATTAATTGGATTTTCTAAAAACAAAAAGTACGCGTTTCTTTATTTTCAAAGGAGATCCCAAATACCAATTTTCAGGTCTGTAATATCTTCAGTTTCTAAGATATAAGTATTCTCTTTAAAGGCATTCTACCCCTTTTTCACCCCTTTTCTCCCCTCTTATTGGGATTTTCCGAAAACAAAAAAATACGTGTTCCTTTATTATTAATGAAGATTCTAAATACCAATTTTTACATCTCTAAACTTTAAAACTTTTGAAATATAGATGCACTCAATTTAAAAATTCACCCCCCTTTTCACCCTCGCATTAATTGGATTTTCCAAAAACAAAAAAATATGTGTTTCTTTATTTTTGAAAGAGATCAAAAGTACCAATTTTGAGGTCTGCAATATCTTCAGTTTCTGAGATATAGGTACCGGTATCCTGTTTAAAGGCATTCAACCCCTTTTTCTCTTATTCACCCCTCCTAATGGGATTTTCTGAAAACAAAAAAATACGTGTTTCCTTATTTTTAAAGAAGATTCTAAATACCAATTTTCACATCTGTAAACTTTTAAAGTTTTGAGATATAGACACACTCATTTTAAAATTTCACCCCCCTTTTCACCCCCTTAGCGACGGAATATCCAAAAACCCTCTCTTAGCGAGCACCTACATCTTAATATGAATATATTCCCAAAATTTCATTTCTTTATGTCCAGTAGTTTTGGCTCGGCGATGATGAATCAGTCAGTCAGTCAGTCAGTCAGTCAGGACAAGCTACTTTATATGTATAGATGTTTTTAGTCAACTGGAACACTCGCTCTAATTTTCGGATGCGGATATTGGTCGATTCTTCTTCTAGTCCATTCTCTTGGGTTACTCCACCAAGGTACTTTAAATTCTTGACTCTTCTAATCTTTTCATAGTCTGTTAACATCCATTCTGGGCCATCACTGATGGTCGTCATGTATTTCGTCTTCTCAAAGGAGATTTGTAGTCCTACTTTCTCTGCTGTTTCTTTAAGAAGGTTTACCATATTTTGCTGAATGTTGATCTGATGTTCTTGGCAAATATGGCTGAGTCGTCCGCGAAAGCCAGATAGCTAACACACACACACCTTTGTGTTTGGGACCTAATCGAAACCGATCGTCTCCTTCTTCTTTGTTCAGCGAGTTTCTCCATTCCAAGCTACAATGGAAACCAAGTGGAGAAACTCCATTCCCTTGTCTGATCCCAGTCTTTATCTCTTTATTATTATTATTATTATTATTATTATTATTATTATTATTATTATTACTCATGTCTACATAGTGTATTTGCTGACATCTTAATTTCTTTTCGAAGTCTATTTCAAGAAGGTAGAGTTATTCCAAAATCTACGTAGTATATGGATAACGTGCTTACCCCATGTTCTATTTTCGCCTAGTCCATAGCCCTTAACCCATGACTGAGGTCTGGAATGGGGATCACTCCGACGTATGAGTTTGACTGAGGAACTGAGCTGAGATGAGAGACAGTGAATCCCGTCAAGAACGGTTCTGCAATGTGGCTGAGGAAATCACCACACAGAACATGTGACGTTCCAAAATCAGGAGCTGTCGTCTGGGCAGGCTAATTCGCTGTATGTGCCATTCAGGTAGGGAATGAGACTCCATATACACTACGATTTTCGGCACAAGAAATGAAAAGTAATGTAGGCAGATGTTTTACATGACTCTTGATATCAAGATCATGGCTTCGGTATTTCGCAGTAGCCCAAAATTTTGATCACGAAGACGTGTGCTTTTGTTAACTAAAGTCGATTACATTCAGGTATCACACGTCGCTTCGCACAACAACTACTAATAATAATAATGTGGTCTGTACGTCAATTTGCTCATCAATAAATTGCCCTAAGCAAAAATCCACTCAGTGAGGGAATCCCTGCAAAACACGTGTAGAGAGTTGCTACATTACTCGGTGTAATTGCAGATAATTCTTAAATAAAAAAATCTTCCACTTGGAGAGAATATGCCTTCCCCACGAACCCACCGCAGCTCCGTCTAAGTAGGTCACTAGAAGTTCGTGCTTCAACTTTATAGCCCAACTTGCACAACCAGGTCAATGCAAGTGCTGACCTCGGTATACAATCACTTCATCCAGTTTTTAACCCAGCTTCAAAGTTTACATTTGGACTTCGAGATCTACTGTTTGATCCGCAAGATAGCTGCCGAGTACGCTGGTTAAATATCATTCTGAACTTATACTCGTAAGTAGACTGTTACTAAAAGAGTGACAAAACGAATGTTTTACGAAAGAGCATTAGTTCTTAAGGCTGGTGACAATACAATTAAACTATAGGCTATTTATTTCGGATGTTTCGCCCACAAATTCGGCAGACATCATCAGTAATCGTGTTTCTTGGGTCTCCTGGTAGACCAAGTCAAAGGAACCAGTGATGGTAGAAGCAAGGAAGACATTACAGGCTGACCCACCGAAGTCAGTAGAATAATAGTACTTAACTACTACTACCAGTGGTTTAGTTGGACCGGAACGGGCCGGAACGCCGTTCCGGAAAATATTTTCCCTCTTTAGAATGACGTAACATTTTTACATTCAGTAAGACAATCTTATAATCTATACATAGCGCTGAAACGTCATGGGTGTATTCTAGCGGACTAATATCGAACCTTACGGTTTTATGTTCATAAGATACAGTCACTTTTACACTCCTGGGCGGTTTTCTTATTTCTAAGGTTGGATTCGGAGAGCGGGAAGTGAGCACAACAACTTTTTTCCACTCGTTATGTTTGTGTGAATCCGAGTTTTATTTTATGTTTTGCTCAATGTATTGCTGTGAAGCAGATATTATGGAATCTCTCTGCAGTTAATGAACATCAGAACCCTGTAGTACCTTCCTAGTTTTCCAGTGGTTCTGAAAGTGATTTATGAGTGTGACTATGAGTTTAATGAAGTGCCTAGTTTCAAAGAAAACGTGCTGGGATGAAGATGAAGAATCAAAGAATACTAAAAAGTTGTGTGATGGCTCGAGTAAAAGCGAAACTGAATGGAGTTCCGAGAACCTTAGTTTAATTAAAGACGTGAGTATAAAGACAGAGCCTGGTTTAAATGTTGCTGAGACGTGTGATGCAGATAGAATCTAGGTTATGGTTCTACACTTTCTACCATCGACTGTAAAATTCAAGGATTCAGCTACCGAAAACAAGATTTTCCAGACTGTTGGAACGAGTCTCAGTACCGTTATTTTTTGTCAGAGGACAAGTGGTTATTTGCTGAAAATAAAAATTTAGGATGCAATGGGCCTATATGTAAAAAGGAAAGTAAATTACGATTAGGAGTTTCTAAAGGGGCAGGACTTCCTTAAGCTAATGCAAATATGGGTAGAATGCAAGTTTCATCCCAACGGAAGTAATATTAATCAACAACAAACAAGCCTTCGGAAAAAAAAACATTTGAGCACAAACAATTCAGAATCTCACAAACAAGTTATGTTACACAAATCAGAATCTAATTTAAAAAAAGATATTTGAAAGTAGCCTTGACTCTATGAATGTCAAACACCTAGAAACCACCGTTCGAGTATTTCGAACAGCATACTCAATTGCGAAAAGAAATAGACCCTTCGTAGACCTACAGGCTTATGTTGAACTTCAATTAAATGGTTTAGATATGGGACGAGTTCTTCATGCAAATTTTAGTTGTGCTAATATTATTGAACACATTTCACAGGAAACGAGAAATAAAATACCAACATCTGTAACAGAAAATCAGAAGAGAATCAGTATTATGATTGACGAAACAACAACAGTTAGTGTAAAATCTGTTTTAGTATTATGTTTGAGATGTGCTCTTTAAGATAATTCTGAAGTTGTTTCGTTTTTCTCAGACTTGATAGAACTTGAATCAACTACAGCAGATGTTATTACTCGAGAGATATTGAAGAATCTTTCTTCATTTGGGATGAATGAAAACTTTCTGGCAGAACATTTAGTTGGTCTAGCATGTGATGGGGCCTCTGTAATGTTAGGTAGAAAAAATGGAGTTGGAGCACAGGTTTTTAAAGTTATTTCCAGATACAGTAATCTGGCACTGTTTAAACCATCGCTTGGAATTGGCCGTTTCTGATACAAGAAATGAAGTTACAGGTGTTACCCATTTCCATTCGTTCTTTGACAAATTGTATTCTTTATACAGCATGTCTCCAAAAAATCAAGGGGAACAGCATTTGTGCTGCTTCACTGGAAGAAAGAGTTAAGAAGATTAGGAAAATATTTACAATAAGATGGGTAGCATCAAGCCAGAGAACTGTAAAAGCTGTCTGGGAAAACTATAGTGCACTAGTAAAACATTTTAGTGAGGCCAAAATATGACCACCAGAGAGACTCAAAAGAAAGGGCAAAATTCCAATGTCTAGAAAATATGTTAACATGTGTAGAATTTCTAGAAAATATTGCAATTATGTATGATGCTCTTGTTGAGTTAGCTGATTTGTCATTAGAGTTGCAGAAAAGAGAAACTAGCCTGACAGAGGCTCAAAATGCAATCAAGCGCACTATAAAAGTGTTTGAATCTATGAAAGCTTCTGGAGAACAGTTCTTAAATCAGCAGAAAACAGAAAGTTGATTCTAAAAAAGTTGTAAGAATTGACAGAAAGCAATTTTTCAGAAGTCTTGTGAACAATTTTAATAACAGGCTTATAGAAAATGTGTCCACATCATCTCATCTTGGTTCCAGCTCTAGCCAGCAGAGACATGAGAGAATGACAAAAGTTACCAGTGATTCAAAGGTACTATACGAAAATAATTGGCCCTCCACTTCTTCTTTGGATATCTGCTATGGTGATGAGAGTGTTGGCAACCTTTGTGACTTTTTCCACATGTCAGACAAGAGGAGGTACATTAATGCTTTTAGAAAGTATGTCGAGACCAAGGAAATTCCAGTGGAGATGATGCCTTTAACCAAGACTGTACAGACCATTTCCATCTCTTCAGCAGAAGCTGAAAGAGCTTTCAGTACCATGAATGAGATCCACAAATAGGCTGCTGGTTGCAAGATCAAGCGGAAATTTTTTCATACGCAGCGTTGGACCTCCTGTGCATATATTTAACCCACAACCACATGTCAATTCATGGCTACGAAAGGGGAGACGTTCGGCTGATGAAACAACTTGTCGGAAACATGAGACCGATGATTTTGACACCCAACACGAGTCCATTTGGAAATTGCTGAATTAATAAGGTGAGTTCCTGTAAATATTTTGTTCCAAATAAATCACTGACTACTACTACTACTACTACTAATAATAATAATATTAATAAAACTAATGGGAAGAATTCAGCAATTGTAAGTTCACTTACCTTGGGATTCATATGACGGGGATCCTGGACCCGATAACGATATCGGACGTCAAAATGAGTTTGATTGAACGTAATTCCAGAAAATGAGATATTTTCTTGCGATAATAGTATGAATCTCATAATTTTTTTAGGGAGTAGATACCTGGACACTGAAATCTCCTTCCGGGCTCAGACAAGAGGTATGGTATTAATGTGGTTGGATAGGAGAATGCTCAAAATACCCAGGACAAACCTAGTAGCTAAAAGTATAACTGCTAAGTACTGTTGGAACATTATGGGAGCTGGCATCATCAAAGCGAGAAATACAGTTTATCTAGGTCGTATACTGAGAAGTGGGAAGTACAGACTATTACGGATGATAATAGAGGGTAAAGTAAGAGACAGGCAAGGAGTTCGCAAATCATAGACGTCGTTGTTCCAAACCATCAAAGACTCGACGGTATTTTTGCCATGAAGCCACTTCTTAGATCAACCGAAGAAAGGGGTACTTTATGAATGTGATCATCAACGACTAGAGGACTTGGCATGGTCTCCATGAAGAATAATGATAGTAAATAACACAATTCTTTTTGAATTTTTAAAGGATCAAAATCTTAGTAGCATATCGGAGTTTCTGTCGCGAATACTGACAATAATCCTTGTCTTATCTTTTACACCAGGTCGTCTCAATCGCTTATCAAAGTTCATTTAGAGCCCTTCCTTTAACCGCATAATTTCGATTTTAGGTTAAACCTAATCGAACAGTGAGGTTCCCTGGAATACTAAGGCATACAGAAACCTGTCTACCTACTTAGACTAACTGTGGAGGAAGGAAAATGAGAAAGAAACTTGGTTAATTTCTAACTATTTATAATCTATCTATCTATCTATCAATCTCTCTATCACTGTTTTCATTCCCCATCCTATAGGGGTGGAGCGGGTCACCTAGAGGGTTACACTCTCTCTGGCCAAGAGATGCGGGCGGGTTGGGGAGATGTGAAGGAGGAGGAGATGGGAGGGAGTTTTCTCTCTTAGCTAAGGGGTGTGCAGCTTTGTTTTCAGTATTATTTATGAAGGTCTTTTTTCTTCAGGTGCACATACACACACACGCACACACACACACGCACACACACACACACACATATATATATATACAGTTTTAACAGTACTTGGTTCATTAACATCAATTTCTATTTTTATTTTTTTATCGGTTTCTTCGCCGAGGTACTCTATTCTGAAGACAGAGTGGCAAATATGCGAAGAATGGTATATAATTTCCCTGGTGCACTCACAAGCCGCAACTAATTCTTCATACATTCCATCTCTAACTCTGGATGAATGTGAGAATGGTGAAGCCACAAACGCTTATTTTCCAAATAAAAGTAAGCAACAATGTTATTGGGGTTACATCTCACTTCTGCGGTCCTTGGAGTTGTCGGGACTTCGTCCAGTCGGAATTGTTTTAGGTGCCGATATATCTATTGACAAGATGCTGATATATTTAAACACCATCTCGTACCACCGGATTTATCCAGCCATGCATGAGTAAGAACACCACTGAGCTAGACTGCTCTCCAAATCTAGTCAATATAATGACTTAGGTGATCCAACAATATCGGTGCAGATGAAGCTTGTAAATAACCTGTGTGCTTCAAGGGAGAAATCGATAGTCAGTTTACTGTAGGAATGTATGTTTGCATGACGTATTTACGCACTCCTATAGTATTATGTATTTAAGTTTCATTTTCTTTCACACATTAGCATAGGAAAATGAACACAAGGAAAATTTTTCTAATGATCGACATATCCATATATGGCTGGGGAAGCGGGACAAGTCATAAGGGAAATAATGGATAGGCAGAGCTCTGGAAGATACGAAGTTTTCTAATTGGGCCATCGACACGAATATTTTTGTAAATTTAGTATAATAATACTATTAAATATTTTATGGATATTTGTATGAAAATGGTGCAAATAGTGCAATAATTTAGTTTGAAAAGCTGAGAAAATGGTCCAAATTTAAAATGTAAACATGCATTGCAAACGGTACCAAAACCAATTAGGACACAAATTCCCACATGAACTAAAAGGGCCGATAAAAGTAGTCCACAAGTAGTTATTTTTTATTTATATATATTTTTACAATTTGATTTACGTCGCACTGACACAGATAGGACTCAAATATTACAACAGTTTAAACCAGTTCCCCACTGCAACAATCAGTGATACTAATTGGTGGGATTTCTAATTGTTCAATTTGACTTTACCTTCTCCATTTTCTTTTTGTTCTGAAAGTTTCCGCCTAACTGCAGTACGATAAAATGCAAACTGATTTGTGGACTTTTTAATCTGAAACTTATCTGAAAGTTTTCGCCTAACATGCCTACGCTGAAGCAAAACTAATGTGATACCATCCAGAAAACTTTAGATTTTAACAAGAGCGTGCAGAAACTAGCAGATGTCCATTTATAAAATAGTGAAGGGGAGAAAAGTAGATTAAGCCACAGACGTTTGGTTTCTTTTTTTTTTTTTTTTTTTTTTTTTTTTGCTAACGGCTTTACGTCGCACCGACACAGATAGGTCTTATGCCGACGATGGGATAGGAAAGGCCTAGGAGTAGCAAGCAAGCGGCCGTGGCCTTAATTAAGATACAGCCCCAGCATTTGCCTGGTGTGAAAATGGGAAACCACGGAAAATCATCTTCAGGTCTGCCGACAGTGGGATTCGAACCCACGATCTCCCGGATGCAACCTCATAGCCGCGCGCCTCTAACCGCACGGCCAAATCGCCCTGTATGTTTGGTTTCTTTGTTGGACTTTATGGGAATAAAACGCGTCAAAGAAGTGAAACCATCAGTTGGGAAAGAGTGCCAAACCATGCTGACATTGAGTTAAGGTCCAAAAAAGTTGGTGGCATTGAGAAAAGGTGCAAAAAAGAGGTGCAACCAAAACACAATTAAGACTGTTCATCTAGAGTTTCCTTTGTAAGGCAAGTTAGTTTAATTATTTTAATAGTAAAATATTACTAAGATGCAGCATCTAAAATTACATAATGAAATATTAAATATTTCATTACGTATTTCATGAATATTACATATTTAATTATATATTTCTCTGATGTTTACTAAATGTTTATATACCTATTTCCCACCTTGATAACACATAAAAATCCGGATGTTAGTGATTAAAATATTTCCCTCCTTATCGATGTTGATTTTAGTGATAGAAAGGGAATGATAAGTAGTTAAACACAAAATGATTGCCATTCTCTTTTTTTTTCTTAAGATATTTTAAAGCACTGAGTATAAAGTATGGAACCACTCTCGCGCCGTTGACAGGCCTCATGCTGCACTGTCGGTGACAGCTTTAATGCGATTTGCCTACCCTATTCTGTGCCAGCGTCTTTCAATAACACAGGCATGGCAGGGTGTGGGGAGACGGCTGCAATTGGATCCAAGAGAGACATAACTTCCGAGCGATCGGAATGTTAATTATCGAGGAATTATTTCACACAACTCGACGCTTAGAAATTTGTCATTACATGCCATAGAGAGGGTTGAGGACGAGGGCGAACTACCTTGTGTTATGGATCTGTCGGCCGCAGGTTGATTTTACCGTGTGGGAGTCAGTGGAGGGGAACGTTTTATCGCATAAGTACCGGACTGTTGACACGTCGAGCTTAGTGTCTTCCAGTCATTAGCAGTTTCAAGTTTGTTGATGACACCAAAATCGGTGTCTTATACTGTCTAGATATTATATACTCTATCCGTCAACCTGAACCGGTTTACGTTATATATGGAGACCAGTTCATTTCTGGGTTAACAGCACACGCCTATTAACCCAATTATTGACCACAAACGATGTTGCTTAACTTTGTATGTTCCAGGAGAGCCTATGTTCCAACATCAGGGATTGATAAATAGATTGAGTGATTACCATTGATGTCTTCACGGCCCGAATTATAGACATGATATAGGCCTTCTGGACTTGAAGTCTTCCTCGTGAACAGTCGAGATTTTCTTCTGAAGATGCCGAGCAGATTTCTCAGTGAAACGTAAAGAATTTCACCTTATTTTCTGGACACGGTATAAGCCCAAAAAGCCTACATCATGTTTAAAGATTGAGTGGTTTGTTTTATTCAGATTGTTAGCCGGTGGTTACTTGCCAGAAACGACCATGCCGGTTGTGACCACGCCAAAATCGTGCCGCTAACGACGGAGTGGATTGAAGATCATGCCACATGCAACTAGTTGTTTGGTTAAAGGAGTTTATACCTTATAGCGTAACTAGACGTGATCTGCCAGAGCCACACATTGGCTGAGATATAATTTCTCAGCTGCCTCCTCGTGGAGAGGGGGAGGGGGTTGAGGTTGGGCTTTTAATAGCCTTTGTTTCTTCTCTTTTCTGCATTTTGTTTTGAAAAAATCAGCAAAACGGCTTCGTCAAAATGATTTACAATAACTAGCCACATTTTAAAAAATTTTCATCAAAATAGCTTTATCAACAAAGATTAATATAGCTATCCTATTTACACGGCATTCGCTAAAGGTTTGTATACGGTTTGTTAGTCGAATCCGGTACGGTTACTGATTATGTAGTAGCTAGTTGCATCGGTGAATGTGGTACGATCGCGTCTGGCACGAGGCACTTTGCCAGGCACTGTAGGAGAGGTTGTGGTATACAATTTCCAATAACTTATTTGCGTTCCAAAAGCCTGGAATCAATTCAGAACCTCACGGAAGTGTTCATCAGGAGTGAAGACATATACCGCTGTTGATGGTGATTCGTCCGTCGGATGGGGACGTTAATCCTTGAGCAGACCTGTTAATGCTAGGCTACGTGCCTGCCCCTTTCTACTATCACAGACCACGTCATTCATTTCATGTCATCAAGTCATCTGATGGCGGTTGACATCAGGTAGGCCATCCGGTCGTAAAAGATCCCCACGAAGATTCACATCACTTCATACCCAACACAGTCCCTCTTCCTTCAGTCAAGGTTCTTTTACATCTCAGACACTTGACGCCTATCCAGCTGCATGTTCACATATTGGAAGCGTAGACTATACCCCTCAAGGATGCAGGAATATTTGGTGACCAAAAATTCTCATTGGGTTTCGAAAACAAACTAATTTTCTGGAGGGGAAAACAAATTGCAAAATAAACTTTTTCCATGATGTTTTGTATTCATTGATTAACACGTCCTCACAGTCCTCTAACTGTAAACTAAATGACTCGTGCAGATCGAGCTCCAGTGGAAGTTATTCCACTTCACGAGAAAAACCTACTAGGTTAAGCGGCTGTTCCGTTATACGCAATAATTCCCCTTTCATTGCTATTCCGTGACTGGACATAATACGAATTAAAATATGATGAAGCGAATTTGTGTAAATGTCCTTACATAATGAAAATGTTGAACATTCACTAAAATGAGGAAAAAAAAGGTAAAGGAGAATTTCATGGCTACCGGATATTAGAGAACTGACCGGCCTATACACCATGAGAAGCCTGATGCATAGGCCTACAGAAACGAACCGAGTGGTTGTTTGTTCTGCACCTAGAAAACAGCTACGTTATACTATTTCAGTTTAGAACTCTGACCAGAAAGGTTCTTTCATCTGAAGTTCAGTACTACCTGAACTATATCAACTGTAAATTAAATGACTCGTGCAGGCCGAGCTCCAGCGGAAGTTGTTCCCCTTCCCGAGGAAAACCCACTAGGTTAAGCGGCTGTTCCGTTATACGCGATAATTCCCCTTTCATTGCTATTCCGTGACTGGACACAATACGACGTAAGTATTTCTACCCTCAACGTTGTCACATAGCGGTATTTCGAAGTGCAACGAATGTATGCACTGGAAGAAAACGAAGAATGGAAATATGAATGATTTATTCTGATTTATATTCTTGCATTTACCCAGGAACCGCTGTTGGAAGTTATCTGTTAGTGATAGATTTGATACCATACGTCGAGTTTGCATTTAGTCTTTATTAGTTCAAATACCGGTACCTGTTTTTTTTACAAGTTGCTTTACGTCGCACCGACACAGATAGATGGCCGTGGCCTTAATTAAGGTACAGCCCCAGAATTGTCATGGTGTGAAAATGGGAAACCACAGGAACCATCTTCAGGGCTGCCGACAGTGGGGTTCGAACCCACTATCTCCCGAATACAAGGACCTGTCGTTGATGGGACAATTACTTAGCATGTGCATGATTAAATTATTTTGTCCACCCCTAATGTCGTTCCCCAGATTCTGAGTTGCATGAATGGTGAACTTTTGTTATCCTCCGACCCCAAGCCAAAAGTGAATTCCGTTTTCAAACCCTT
This sequence comes from Anabrus simplex, assembly GCF_040414725.1. Taxonomy (NCBI): domain Eukaryota; kingdom Metazoa; phylum Arthropoda; class Insecta; order Orthoptera; family Tettigoniidae; genus Anabrus; species Anabrus simplex. The sequence goes on from NC_090265.1 coordinate 848,807,644, forward strand.
AATAAATAATAATGTTATTTGCTTTACGTCCCACTAACTACTTTTCAAGGTCTTCGGAGACGCCGATGTGCCGGAATTTAGTCCCGCAGGAGTTCTTTTACGTGCCAGTAAATCTACCGACACGGGGCTGTCGTATTTGAGCACCTTCAAATACCACCGGACTGAGCCAGAATCGAACCTGCCAAGTTGGGGTTAGAAGGCCAGCGCCTTAACCGTCTGAGCCACTCAGCCCGGCTTTCAAACCCTTCACGGACAGTTTCTTTCTCCAACATCCTCATTCTTCGAAGATTCCTACTTTTTCATCTGATTAGTGTCAATAGGTAATGGCTTCCCAGTTAAAGAATTATTTCGGGACAAATTTACGGCACATCGGTATCTCCGAAAACCGTAGCAGAAGACAGTGGGACGTAATACCAGAAACATGATTTTCTCTCCCCTATTGGGATACATCTAACATTCAAGAACGGTTAGCACTCGGAAAAATAACCAACCAAATGTTTGATCCTATAATAAGCAGCAGTAGCAGTAGCAGCAGCAGCAACAGTAACAAAAACAACAACCATCACCACCAAGAAAAACGCCGTATTTCTTAATTATTAATGTTTTCGCGGGCCTTGCTTTGCTTGAAGTATACAGGGGTAACTTATACTAACCTGCTAGACAGATGTGCTGTGCTTGTTGCTTGGTTAAACCTCGCCGCGGCGCCTTCCACAAAACAGCAGGAAAATAAACTTGCAGTGTGAGGTGAAAATTATTACTTCATTTAAGACACCTTAAGGAGCCCCTATATCTGGTCTCTCAACGCTGGATCCTGTAGTTCTAATCCCGGTCACTCCACGTTAGATTTGTGCTGGACAAAGCGGAAGCGGGAAGATTTTTCTCCGGGTACTCCGGTTTTCAATGTCATATTTCATTCCAGAAAAACCCTCCAATATTATTCCATTTCAACTGGCAGTCATTAATTATTGCCGTAAAGGAGTGCGACAAGCTTCGGCAGCCGGCACAATTCCTATCCTCGCCGCTAGACGTCCTTAATCTTCTTTTCCTCACACAAAATATTCCACACTACCGTCAATCCAATTGCACGCAGGTTCATACAATATGGTGCCAGTAGGGACAAAAATCCACATGGGTCGACGCCCCGAACAAATAGCATTTAAAAACAAGATTGCATTCTAATGGATTACTGCCTACAAATCCGGGCTCCACTGATTAGACTGAAGGTACTTGGACTGTCAAGGTCATTGATCCAAAGGAATGGCACAGAGCAAACAAACAAATATGCGGAAGATACCAGGGACCTACCGTCGCTTGCTGACGGCTAGACTGTTGGCATATTTCCAGCTGATGGAATGGAGATTTTTCCTTTTTCTTTTAGTCCAGAGCCCTCATTCTTAGTGCTGTAATATCCGTAGACATGTTCGGCTCGCCGGATCTCTGAGCTACATGTAACAGTGCGTGGAGATGTTGTCTGCGGGTTTAGACTGAATTGTATGGGCTAGGAACGGGAAGGAGGTGGCCATATCGTTGATAAAGGCACAAACACGGCTCTTGCTTGTCTCGAAATCGGAAGCCGCGCAATACTATCTCAAGGTTCGCACACGGGGGCATTCGATCGAACCCACCTGTCCCCCTACTAGATAGCAGCCATAAATGGAAATGCCGCAATGCACGGAGCTAAACTGGTGGTGGTGTTGTTGAAGCTTTCAGTGCGTGGATTCCAAGGTCAAAGAGTTCCATAAACTGCCTAGTATACGCATATTGTTAATAAAGTATTCTCAACTATTTGAGGAATTTCATAGAAATTTAGTGTAGATGTTCATTGTTAGTGTTTGGGCCGATGACCTAGATGTTAGGCCCCTTTATAGAACAAGCATCCTCATTATTATCATTGTTAGTGAGCATCGTATATTATGTGAAAAATTTCACTCTGTATGCTGCAATTGGTTTTCCAAATTTTTCCCCGTATTTCTCAAAATAGAAGAAAAACGGTAAATTCTTTGATTAATCTTGAAAGCAGAAATTTCCTTAAATTACAAATTCAATTTCCTCGTGAGATAAATCGAATTCCTCATCATCCCCTTCAATTTCTTTCTTCTTGTTGGATAATTAATGAAATAGTATTTGTATTTCGCCCTGGAAAACAATTAGTTATTTTTTCCTATGGCGTTGAAAGGTACGATTTTACCTCAACTTCTTTGCATATGGGGTAAATGGTTCACCAACTAGCGACATGAACAGATCACGGCCAAATAGCGTGACACATACTACTTCACGAACATTAAAAGCTACATTGAGAGTGTTGAGAAGAATTAACCGGAAGGTATTAATAGCAGTAGCAACAAGACGGTAAATACACAGACGAGTAAACGAAGTGCAGTGTTGCGCTCGTATGGAAGGTTAAGTTTTCAGTCTGGAGCAAACATGTTGTGAATAAAACAGAAATATCTAAAACTGACTACTTAGAAGTTTTGCATGAAAAAATTGTTACTGAGACGAAGGAAAATATGCTTGGTCAGTTGAACGTAAAAAAGGAAAAAAACGTGAATAGTCTTTATTATATAAACTCCTTTAATGATTGTTGCATTCCGTGCACCTAGTTTATGACATGAAATTCAATCTCAGATAATATTTTTGTGTGTGTTGAGGCCCAGTAAGCGATTGTCCCAGGGCGAAAAACTATGCCCTTTTACTCATCCGATTCTCAGAATAGTTAAAGGGGCCTAACATCTAGGTCATTGTCCCAAAGATGATCTGGCTGAGAGGTGGTATTTGACCTTCCGTAAGAAGAGAATTCCCCTCATCCTTGAAATTTGTTTTTATGTTTGGAAGTCGGAGTATTTTAAGATTACATGGGAGAACCTTTCTTTGCAACAAACTAATGTCTAGTTATTTAGTGACAGATGTTAGAAGCTTGGGAAATGCCGATATATATAAACTTATTTCTTGTTTGAAGCAAGTCATAAGTGAACCAATGACCTTGATGTTTACATCATCTATTCGGCTTCCAATTCCTTATGACCCGTTTTAAGAGTAGGATGCTAGCTTCGGTTGAGTAGCTATGGAGTATTCTAGATTTCGTCATGTATACTGTTTTGTTAATCTGGGACTCTGGTCATCATTCTTAATGTTTTGTATTGGAAAACTTGTAACTTAGAAAGTGGAGTTTTAGAAATATAGCACTAGGCCTCGCAACCATACAGCGGGATGGTGTTCTTACATGCCAAGTAAATATTTCTCTTAATGTTAGACGAGATGCATTTATTTTCCAGCAGAGGTTTCAGCGCAGCCACTCGACCAGATACACTTGCTTTATATTATGTCTACAGGACTAACTTCTGTCCATTATTAGGGCAAGATAATTAATTATGTCAGTCCAGGACAGTGGGACATTGTCGGTAGTAAAATGACCAAATTTATGCCGATGTTCGGCGAAAATTCGCTGAGTTTTAGCTCCATTTATTTTCACCTTTTTAGGACGCACCACTCGCAGAATGGCTTAATCCATTGTTGGAGCGCGGGGACAGCATCCCCATTTCCCCTCTTGGAGGTGTAAATGGGAAAGTCATCTGCATACTGCTGGACAACACCCCCCCCCCGTGGGTGGGGGCGGCAGAATATGACCCACTGTATACTCTGCCTGTCGTAAGAGGCGATTAAAGGGGCCCCGGAAACTTGGGAGCGTTGGTTGGCAACCACGGGTCCCTTAGCTAAGTCCTGGCATTGCTTTTACTTACTTGTGCCAGGTTCCTCAATTTCATCCAACCAATCCGAACTCTCTTGGTCAACACTTGTTATTTTCCTAACCCGACAGTATTAGAGCATTCGGGCACTAGGGTCTCTTCTTGTCACGCCCTTCGTGATCCTTGTATTTCTTTAGTCGATATCTTCATTTTTCGAAGTGTCAGGTCTCTTCCATTTTTCTCTGTGATTAGTGTTACATAGAGGATGGTTGCTTAGTTGTACTTCCTCTTAAAACAAAAATAACCACCACCACCACTACTGCTGGACCTCCACTGCTTGACATGTTGGAAGATCGTTCATAAATAGGCCGTATAATGTTGTGGGAAAAACACCATCCTGTGGGACACCGACTTTAAGCGCCTGAGGGGAACCAACTCCCATAGAAGTTAGAAATACAGCAGATCTTGTCTTAAACTGAGAAGTTGTTCGTCTTACATTTCGTACGGAATGATCAGGTTAGGAAGAGAAAATTAAACATGGGGTTTAGGGAGAAAAGAACGGGATCCTCCGAACAGAATTTAATAAAGCCCGAGAAAAACAAATAGTAAAATAATTGGCCGATTCAAGGGTTTTTATATCCACCCGCAGAGCTACGCACGCATTCCTAAAGCAAAGGAGGTGTGTTTGTGTGCGAGGCGGGGGAGATGGCATGGCAAGGCGCGATATTGCGCAGTAAACTAGCATCAGACGGATCACGCGATTTATCGAAACAAATACAGAACGCTGGCATTAAGTCTAAACCCGAAACCGATATCCAATAAGGTGGTATTCCGAGCTCTGAGCCTCTTTCTGTATCCCTCCTCCTTCCCTCCCCGCCAATATTGCCTCCCTACAACCCCTTATTTAGTAGGAGTCTTGAGTATCAAGCCCGGTTTGCACTATCTCAGCACTTTTCTCGTGTTTCATTAAGTCCAGGTCTTTATTATTTTCTGATCACAGTTCTACGTCATTTCCTGCTTCTCTTTAATCTACTTTCTTACAATTGCCTTAATATATCATCTGCAGGCACTGCATTTTTATGAAGTAGTAGGTTAGAATGCAAATTAATTTGGTTATTAGGAAGTGCCGTCCAGCCCGTTCTTCCGTTATGTGATGACCGTAGAGCCCGGAAGATAGGAAAAATACCTACGTTTGGGAATGGTAGGATAAGTTTTAATTTTGCCTTTTTTGCCTATTTTAGCTTCCGGTGCCTATTTGATATTTTAGTGTATTTTGTGTCTCTTTTGAGTTTTGGATATTTTCTGCTGTTATTTATGTATTAAAATTAAACAGTTGAAAGAAAAGGATATATGATTCCAATGTACTGTGTTAATTATAAAGAAGACAACTTCGTTTTAACTTAATAGATTAAAAATGCAGTTATATAAATAATATATTTTAACATTACACAAATCCCTTCTGAAAACCTACTCCACAAGCCAAATGGTCGAGAGGTTTGCCAGGTCCTGTTCCTGCTACTTAAGATTAAGTGGTAGTGATTATTGTTTTAAGAGAAAGAACAACTTGGCAACCATATTATATTAACACTAATCAGAAGGAAAATGGAAGAGGTCTGACACTTCGAAAAATTAATTTATTGGCAAAAGAAAGGAAAGGGCCGGGAACGGCGTGAAAATAATAGTCTACACTCCCTAAGGTCCGAAAACCTAATACCGTCGGGGTCGGAAAAGAACAAGAGTTCACCAAGTGAGTTCGGGTATGAAGGATAAGAGAGAGAAACCCGACATAAGTTAGTGGAAGCAACGCCAGACTCAGCTAGGGGAACCGTGGTCGCTAACCCACACTGCCGAGTTGAGAGCACCTGCATCCCCATTTTAGTTGCCTCTTCGGACTGGTCAGGAATACCGTTGATGTTATTCTTTCACCCCCACCCAGAGGGGTACGAGATTATGGTAGTAAAATGGGATGAAGATGTGCTTTAAGTGATTTACATTAAACCATCTTTATTATTTTAGTGCCCAATTTTGTCATTATCAATGCCTATTTTAATCATTTTACTGCCTATTTCCTAAATTTAATGTGCTTATTTACCTGCCTAGTAATGAGAGTAACATACATTCTAGGGGTTCTGATGCGCGGCACTCCTAACGTTTATGCAAAGCTCATAGCATCGCCGTTTTTCAGGATAGACTATACCTTCTGTTTGCTTTATTAGTTTTGCATTCTTACTTATTAGTGCGAGCCTCCGTGACTCAGGCGGCAGCGCGTCGGCCTTTCACCGCTGGATACCGTGGTTCAAATCACGGTCACTCCATGTGAGATTTGTGCTGGACAAAGCGGATGCGGGACAGGTTTTTCTCTGGGTACTCCGATTTTTCCCTGTCATCTTTCATTCCAGCAACACTCTCCATTCTCATTTCATACCATCTATCAGTCATTAATGTACATTTTGGAAGTGGCGACCCCGTCGTACTAATAGGCTATATATGGTTCATTCATTACATCCCTGACCCGGTCAATGACTGGAAAACAGGTTGTAGGTTTTAATTTTTTTCGCTTATTAATGACAAAATATCGGGGCTCTATTCGTCAGTTACTAGCAGGATGTGGTGGTGGTGGTGTTTATTGTTTTAAGATTAAGTATAACTGCACAACCATCCTCTATTAACACTAATCAGAAGGAAAATGGAAAATTTCCGACACTTCGAATAATGAAGGTATCCTCAAAACAAAGGGGACCACGAGGGGGGTGAAAATGAAGGAACCTCAAGGACTCGCAAACCTAATACCGTCGGGGTCGGAAAATAACAAGAGTTGACAAAGATAGGTCGGATAGGAGATCCTGACACAAGTAAGTAAGAAACAATGCCGGACTCAGCAAAGGGAACTGTAGTCGCCAAGCTACGCTCCAAAGTTCAGATCCCGTGGTCCCCCTTTTAGTCGCCTCTACTAGCATGAAGGTTTGGTCAAAGCGGACGTCATTGTTATTTCAATTGGAAGCAATAAAGGTGCTTGTATCTGAAGCGAAATACACAGTACTGGCATTAAAAACATGCTTTGAACATCAGGATACAAGGTGGGAACGCCAACACGTTTCTAACTGCGTCGGCACAGCATGTTTTCAAAATGTGCACCACCCTCGCGTCCCATTCATTGTTAATTTTTTGTTTTAACAAACTGCTTTACGTCGCACTGTCAGAGATTGGTCTTATGGTGACGGTGGGGTAGGAAGCGTCTAGGAGTGGAAAGGAAGCGACCGTGGCCTTAATTCAGGTTCAGCGCCAGCATTTTCCTGGTGTGAAAATGAGAAACATCTGGCTCCATGGTGTAGAAGCAGCGCGCCTTCCTCTTACACGAAGGACTCAGGTTCGATTCCCGGCCAGATCAGGGATCGAAGTCTACTTATCCTACGTGGTTACAATTAAGGAGCTGACGGTGATATGGCGGCCACGGCCTAGAAAGCCAAGAATAAAGACCAAGTGAATTCGTGCTGACCACACGACACCTCCTAATCTTTAGGCCTTCGGGCTGAGCAGTGTCCACTTGATAGGCCATTGCCCCTCGAGGCTTTTGTGACATGTGGTTTGGGTTTTTGGTTTGAAAATGGGAAACCACGGGCTTTCGACTGTGGGGATTGAACCCACTATCTCCCGAATGCAAGCTGACAACTACGTGACCCAAACCGCGCTACCACTTGCTCGGTTCATTTTTCATTACAGTTCAATCAACTGTCACACATTTGATAAAACGTTGCTGCAAGGATATGAAAAATGAGTGTAATATTTTTAGTAATCGTGAAAGAGTCAGACGACCCATATCTAATTCTAATATTTAAAGAAGTATTCTAACAGCTAGCGCAAGGGAGGGTCCGTTCATTGCCTACCTGAATGGAGAGAAGAGAGTAGGGGGTATAGTTGCCTTAAAAACGTGGGCGGACCCACTGTTGTCGTCAAGGAAATGAGTCTGCTGTCAAATTGGAGTTGTCAGCAATTGAACTGCACTAGATGTCAGAACGCTTCTTTCAATATTGTGACTGTAGGAATCTTCTCGTCGTCACCTTGTGGTATTTTAAAGTACAGAGCATGTGTATGATTCCAGTACTGTTTGTTTTGGCGTATACGTTATGCCATTTTGTTTCTCATCTTATTACCCACAGGAGAAAAAAAGATTTGTTCTAATTTTATGTGTACTAAACCAAACCATTATGATCTGCACCGTCTCGTAGATATGGCATCTACTATGTCGTCACTGCTTATCTGGATAGAATTTTGTTTGTACGAGGGTTGGCGCATAAGTCATTTGCACGGTACCACCATGTCATGGAAAGCATGACACTGGTAGCACATGGATACAGTGCGAGATGGCGGAGCACTGGACAGGCACCACACACAGGGCGATGGGAATGCAGTAGTGAAGAATGAATGTGATCACATGTTTTTGACCAAATCTCTAAAGCAGACTGTTTGGGTCACAAGAGGACATTGCAAATGCTGTGAAAAATGTTATTCTTCCACCAGTTTTCCCAAACCTGTCGAGTCGCGGATGTGAATAAGTAGCACGTGTGATTTTGGCCTTGTTTTATGGCCGGATTTCTCTCCTGATATTAACTCTATATGGAGGGACGAAATCACTATTTCGTGTTTATGTAGTGGTTGACAGTGGAGCGTGTTGTCTGAATATGAAGAGGAAAGTGTAGGAACAAACACAAACGCCCAGTCCTAGAGCCAGAAGAAGTAATCAAATGCGATTAATATCTCCGATTCAGCTGGGAATCGAACCCGGGACCCTCTGAACCGAAGGCCTCAGCGCTGTCCATTTAGCCAAAAAGTAGGACAACGTTGTGAAACATAATATTACGAATTTCACACTTAGTGAGGTGACTGGTATCGGACCGTGTTGTGGACAATCTAGGGGATTACTTTGAGGGTTTACCGTAAAGTTGACTGTACTCTATGAGGATGAACATCAGGTGGCACAAGGATTTCATGGCTGACAGTTTCCTTGCCTTATATCCTACATACTCCGTATTATTAATACATTCCCTAGCACCTTACGATCGTACGAAAAAAAAATAGTTGCAGTGACTTATGTCCCATTCGTATACTGTATATATTGACTACTCAGCCAGAAGGCTGGTTGAATCATAAACAGATCAGCAATGAGATTTCATGAATGAGGATGTTTCCCGTTGCTTTCTTCACCAATCCAGAAGTTGCTATTGCATATCAACCTGCAAGCCCCACTAAAAAGCACTCATAAACCGACGTACGTGTCACATTTTCACACCATTCATAGCATGGACTGGCTGCATAACGAGTGTCATTAATAGCACCGCTCATACCTCAGTCACTTTCGCATTACCAAAGGCAAAGATGAGACTGGGGCAGGTCAATGGAAGTAATAAATTGTTCTACCACAAACCAGAAGTCATAATGCACTGTAAACATTGACTCAGTAGCAAAGGCATGAGTATTTGAATTTTTTTTTTTTTTTGCTATGGGCTTTACGTCGCACCGACACAGATAGGTCTTATGGCGACGATGGGATAGGAAAGGCCTAGGAGTTGGAAGGAAGCGGCCGTGGCCTTAATTAAGGTACAGCCCCAGCATTTGCCTGGTGTGAAAATGGGAAACCACGGAAAACCATTTTCAGGGCTGCCGATAGTGGGATTCGAACCTACTATCTCCCGGATGCAAGCTCACAGCCGCGCGCCTCTACGCGCACGGCCAACTCGCCCGGTTTGAATTAAATTAGCTCCGTAGTATAGGGATGGCTTACGGAAGGTCGCAGGACTGAGAGCTGGAGTCTAAGAAGGACAACTGAGGGGATATGAACGTCAGTAAATACGGATGAGAATATCGTCACTTTGACCAGGTGACATTCCAGCTGTCAGATAGTCTGGCTTGGAAGCAATAGTCTTCGCATTCCGTGACGTCACAATTTTGATCAATTGTTGCTTTTTCTAATTCGAAGAAGCAATCCACGTCTCTGCTTTTAAGATCTGTCAACGACGTAGACGACACGGGATCTATAGTTTTGACCGGAACCTAACTGCAGGAACGTCTCTTCAATTTCAAAATTTATGCATTCATTTTAAGATATTCGAACCTTCCAACAGCAAAGAATAGAAAAGAATTAACAATACATAATTATGTTATTGGTTTTACATATCACTAACTATTTTGATGGTCTTCGAATACGCCGAGGTGCTGGAATTCTGTCCAGTATGAGATCTTTTATGTGCCAAGAAATCTACCGACAAGAGGCTGATGTATTTGAGCACCTTCAAATACCACCGGGCTGAGCCACGATCGAACCTGATGTGGCTGTACTTTAATGAAGGCCACAGTGGCTTCCTTCCCCACTCCTTGGCATTTCCTGACCCATCGTCCCCGTTTGACTTACCTGTGTCGGTACGACGAAAAGCAAATTGTAACAAAAAAATAAATATATCGAACCTGCCAACTTGGGCTCAGAAAGCCAGATTCTTAACCGTATGAGCCCCTTAGCACGGCCAAGAGAATTAACGCGGAGCTACTCCAGTCTCATATGAATTTCAAACGATTGTCAGCATTCTATGACCCATGCAACTTTCCAAGGTAGCCGAACTTCGTTGCTTATTTCGAAATTGAACGCGATGGATCTGTCAGTGTATCACATGGTTCCTTCTGTTGGCAATACGTGTTTACTGTTGAATTTTTTACTTGAAAATCATTGTGGATTCAATCGTAAATAGGTGAATTGACAAGCAAATGATCAGTCTTTATGACATTTTATACCTGAGGTTCTAGCCGATCATTCGGTGTTACAAAGAAACAAATACTGATTATGTGTTTTTTATAAACTGAGAATGTTCTTTTCTTGTTTCATTTCAAATGATGAAATTTACTTCCCTTTGCAACATTTGTGAAACTAATAACTAACAGAAAACGGAATGTGATATTGAAATTCATTTTTGAACATGAAATATTGGATTTCGTTAAACTGATGGCCCAATATTTTATTAGAATAAGACTGTTCAGGAAAAACGGGCTAAGAAATCTTTCTTTGCACTCAACAGTTGAGGGCAATAAATTAACTTGAAAATAGACCAGTGGGTTCGTAAAAATAAGAACATAACGTGAAGCAATCATTTCAGGTTTGATGTGTAGTATCGCAGCAGTTTCTCCATCTTCTATTGTGCCTTTTTTATAAACATAGAAGATATCAAACAAGTTATTCAATATCTGAAGCAAAATAATGTTTTAGGAAGTAATTTCTTGGTCACTGAAAGACTAAGTTTGTTTCGTTATAGTACTCATATTCACTTTATGTTATAATAATAATAATGTATAGCTTGTAATATGGTAGTATACTTCATTATCCTATGTTCAAAGTAAAATACGAATAAAACGAATTAAAGTAAAAGAAATACAAATAAATTCCTTTCATAATTTGAAATTAAAAGTAAATGATTCAGAACCACTATGCATTTTAACGTAGAAATTCTAGCCGTTAAAATAGAAATATATAAATTATAAAAGGAATGCGTTAGAGAACGTACCATACATCTCATCATTTTCATATATTTCAATTTCTCGCTTGAAATAAGAACTCTGGTAGATATAAATATTTCTGTTATCATATGTTTGTGGAAACAAGTTGCCTTTCAACTAAAAGTAATACACTTTAAATAGTAATAATGCAAATCGAGACAAGCCCTTTCTTCTCTGCTGAAATAGTGCACAAATTTAGTTTCACTAACTGAGGATTCAATTGTATGTATATGAAAGCGTAGGGAGTATATTATATAGGCATGTGAGTAGGATATGATGTGAATGAAGTGTAGGAAAAGAAGACGTCATATTGTGGAGATTAAATTTCCTATCTTCTCATGCCATTTGCTTTCACTGAATACAAATTTTCACAGATTAAATATTTACCCATTTTTCCTTGAGATCTTAAATAATAGTTATAGAGAAACTACGCAGAAAGAGCTCATGTCTTATCCTAATATCACTTGTTATTTTATAATCCTGAAAGCTACTCTTCTTCCCTTGTTAACTTCCTTCTCCTTGCTTTATAGATTCCTCATTTTTTTCCCTGTGTTTAATCTTCCTTTATCTCCAGTACATTTTGTTGTTTATTATTCTCGATCGTACATAATGTTACAACGTTCTTTTATTAGGTCTTCTTCCCCTTCTATTGTTCTTCCATCTCCCTCTCTCTTGTATATTTATCCTTCAATATTCTATCCCACTCTTACACACACACACATATACTCACACACAAGCTCACTTATGTAATTATGCAGCTTCTCGGCATTTGGGCTGCTTCCCCCTTCCTCCACCCTTACAACCACACAGTCCTTTCCATCTCTCTCCCACTATGTACTTCTTTTGTTTGCCCTCTCCTTCTCTCTCGCATTAGCAGGGCTCAAACAGCGAAACAATGCTGCCGTATTTACATTTGATGGCGGACTCGGGGATATTAAAGATATAAATCCTTATCTAAACGCTGGGAGCGCTGCTCGCCCTTCTGACAGAGGCCACGCTCGACAGGTTGCATCACGCACGCCTTCAATCAGAGAAGACGAACATTTTTAAACTGCTCTTCGTGTAGAGCCATAAAAACCCCTCTAAGGTGTAGTAACAGCTCACACCAAGCCACTTATGTCTCCTCTCTTTAAATCACGACCAGAGCCGCTTCTGACCTATAGGGAGCAATAGCGAAGCGTTAGATTGCCACTTCCTATTCTAAAAACCAGGAACATGAACGATACATATGACGTTGCAGATAGCTGTCTTGAGCCACGGTTCTTTAGGTTTTTTCAGAATGTGCTTTACGTCGCACCGACACACATAGGTCTTATGGCGACGATTGAATACGAAAGGCCTAGGAGTGGAAAGGAAGAGGCCGTGTCCTTAAGTAAGGTACAGGCCCAGCATTAACCTGGTGTGAAAATTGAAAAAAACGAAAAGCACCTTCGTGGCTGCTGACAGTGGGTTTTGCACCCACTATGTCCCGAATGCAAGCTCATAGCTGCTGGCCCCCAACCACACGGCCAACTCGTTCGGTTTGAGTCACGTTGAAGTAATGTAAAATTCTAGACAATCTTGGCTGTTTTCTGGCGGGAGAAGCGCATTTTCAAATCCAAACGTAAAGTATTACAAAGTAAAGCGAAAAGCGAAGTCGTCTCTATACAGCCCTGAAGGCCCTTGGAGGGGTGCAAGGTAAAATCTTCCACCATACGTATCCTCTGCACAGTGGTTAACTCTACGGCCAGCCGCCTTTGCCCCCATGACTTAACCTCGTACTCATTCTTGGAGTAGGCTGAGTGAACCTCAGGAACATGAGCACCTCCGGAAATACAAAATATCCTTTCTGAATTTTTTTACTTCCTGACGGGGAATCTAACCCAAGTCCTTCAGGGTGAACCGATCACGCCTTTACCACCTCGGCCAGACAGCCCCTAAATTATTTGAGGAGAGAGCAAAATTGGTCAGGGTGTAAAATTACATACATACTACATACATACATACATACATACATACATACATACATACATACATATCAATTATAGACTCTTATGCCTTTCGGCGTTCAGTCAGCAAACAACAATCGCCACCACAATGCTCTATTTCTAACTAGTTCTGTGGCTCCGTTTAGTTCTATATGTCTTATCTTTAAGTCGTTAAAAATCGAATCTTCTTGGTCTCCCTCTACTCCTCTTACCCTCCATAACGGAGTTCATTATTCTCTTAGGCAACCTATCTTCCTCCATTCACCTCACATGAGCACCGAAGCCGGTTTATGCGCACAACTTCATCCATCGAGTTCATTCCTAACTTAGCCTTTATTTCGTCATTCCTTGTACCCTTCTGCCATTGTTCCCACTTGTTTATACCAGCAATCATTCTCGCTACTTTTATGTCTGTTACTGGTAGCTTATGAATAATATATGCTGAGCCCACCCAGATTTCACTCCCGTAAAGCAAAGTTGGTCTGAAAACAGACCGATGTAAAGATAGGTTCGTTCGGGAGCTGATTTCCTTTTTATAGAATACTGTACTGTTGATATACAAGTGGGTCCTGCTCAAGATAGTAAAGGCGTACTCAGTTCACATGAAAAGACGTAATTTCGATTCCTCGCCAGGTGAAGGAAAAATTTTGGAAACGATATTTTTATTTGTAGAGGGTCACATTTCCCTGAGATTCCTTCACACTACAACCCCCTGTAAGTGGGAGTTGTAGAATAACATCCACGGTATCCCTTGCCTGTTGTAAGAGGTGACTAAGAGGTGCACACATACACATAGGAAAATAAACACAACGAAAATTGTTCTGATGAGCTGCATGACCAGTCGTAAGGAAAGTAATGGATAGGAACAGCATTGTCAGAAACAAAGTTTTGTTCTTTCAACGAGGATATATCTTCTTTTTTCCTGGCCTTTATTTCCGCCACTTCTCTCGGGTCAGTATTTATGGGGATTAAGTCCAGTTTTACGGCCGGTGTCCTTTCTGACGCCAAGTCTATGAGGAGGGATATATTCAGTATCGCATGGTTCTGTGTGTGATGTGTTGGTGCAATCGAGTATGTGTATTAAGACGATCGAAAGCATCCAGTCTCGAAGCCAGAGGGATTAACCAAACGACGTTAAAATCCTCGTTGGAAATCGCACTCGGGTCCGTCTAGACCGAAGGCCACTACACGGTCATTCAGTCCAGCAGCCACGCGAAGTTGACATACATGGTACTGTGAGAGCAAATAGTAAAAAAAACTTCCTCTTACTATTGCTGGAAAACCCTCCCTGACATTTCTTCGACACACCAGCTCCATGATGAACCAGGCTCTTATTGGTGTAGCCGGGCTGAGTGGTTCAGACGACCGAGGTGCTTAGCCTCCGACACCGACTTCGCAGGTTCCATCCTGGCTCAGTCCGGTGGTATTTGAAGGTGCTCAAATACGTGAGACTCGTGTCGGTAGATTTACTGGCACGTGAAAGAACTCCTGTGAGACTAAATTCCGACACCTCAGCGTCTCCGAAAACCGTAAAAAATAGTTATTAGGACGTAAAAACAAAATAAATCATTATCTTAGTGGTTTGAAGTAAATTCCTGCACACAAACTCTGACCTATGAACAAAGGTAAGTTTTAGGTACGAAGTGAAAGAGGAGAACGTGAACCTGATTTCTGAAACTCAGTGTCTAGTAAAGTGTATATTCACAAGTGCAGTGGAACAATACGACGTATGTATCCCCTTCCACCCCTACCTACAGTAGCGTTTATCTCAATATCTAGCACTTTTCTTAAAGATCTAGACAAAATTATGAGAAGTTCGGTAATATAAATAATGATGCTACCTGATGACACCGCAAATTCTATGTTATATAGTCCAAATAAATTCAGAAGTGTGGGACTACTCTTCGTCGAATGGGAGGCTAATATTCAGCGCTAATATATCTGCAATTGCTTACTCCAAAATAAGAACGTACAGTTGCGTCATGTACGACAATTTTCCAATGAGCAGAACATGCTGCTCCATAAACTGAAGATCAATAAGGAAATTATTCCCTTTAAAACCAATGGAAGAAACCTATGACGGATGAGAGATCGATCCTTTCAGTTATGGTGTCAGTTACCTCATCAAGGGAGGGAAGTGAGTTTGTACGCCGATCACCGGAATGCAAACTCCCGGATGTCTCGTAAGTCACCTTTATCTTTTACCGAATATGTAAATGCTTTAAAAATGTCGCGCAACATGTTCGCAGTAAGATCGGTGGACCGAGCTCGATAGCTGCAGTCGCTTAAGTGTGGCCAGTATCCAGTATTCGGGAGATAGTGGGTTCGAGCCCCACTGTCGGCAGCCCTGAAGATGGTTTTCCGTGGTTTCCCATTTTCACACCAGGCAAATGCTGGGGCTGTACCTTAGTTAAGGCCACGGCCGCTTCCTTCCTACTCCTAGCCCTTGCCTGTCCCATCGTCGCCATAAGACCTATCTGTGTCGGTGCGACGTAAAGCAAGTTGTAAAAAAAAAAAAGATCGGTGGAACTTTCAGGTCAACCAGTTGCCATCAAAGTGGTTGCAACGAGATCGAAACGCTTGGACATGAGATGGGGTTCTGTAGGAGCACTGAATTACTGCGTAACAATCGTCACTATCGAGGACAACAAGTGCTTAAAGTCTAAGACAGAGTGGATGGGAGGACCACGAAGAAGACCACTGTGTCTCTACCGATGGCACAACAAGAAGAGTGGAATACAGCGATGGTGTTAGATCCTAGCAGTCGCTTCGAGAGGGATCTGCCACAGGCTCAGGATGTTAATCTGGAAAAGCAAGCAATTTATACGCCATGTCTGCCGTATCGATCAGCCGAGTATAATATTCCTCTTAGTCAATGGGTTGTCATCACTAGCCTCCTGTTTGGATCCAGAGGTACCCTGGCGAAGAGCACAGCAACTACCATCCAAAATTTCAAAATTCTGTTTTATGATGTGGAAAAGATACTGTTTTACAGATTCTAAGGGATTCTCTAAAAATTACGCTATTTTTTATACCTGAAAACGTAATCTCTGGCTAATGACGAATTTTCCAGCAAAAATTCTTAAGTATAATTTCATAGTGATAATTATGCAGGCTACTAATATTTTTACTGCATGTGTTCTGTTCAACCCCAGTGGAGGACTGATGATTTATTTCTAATAAATATTACTTGTCCGCCTATGTGCTGTAGTGGTTAGTGTGTTTAGCTGCCACCCCCGTAGGCCCGGGTTCGATTCCCGGCTCTGCCACGAAATTTGGAAAGTGGTACGAGGGCTGGAACGGGGTCCAATCAGCCTCAGGAGGTCAACTGAGTAGAGGTGGGTTCGATTCCCACCTCAGCCATCCTGGAAGTGATTTTCCGTGGTTTCCCACTTCTCCTCCAGGCAAATGCCGGGATGGTACCTAACTTAAAGCCACAGCCGCTTCCTTCCCTCTTTCTTGTCTGTCCCATCCAATCTTCCCATCCCCCGCAAGGCCTTTGTTCAGCAGGTGAGGCCGCCTGGGCGAGGTACTGGTCATCCTCCCCAGTTGTATCCCCCGACCCAAAGTCTGAAGCTCCAGGACACTGCCCTTGAGGCGCTAGAGGTGGAATCCCTTGCTGAGTCCGAGGGAAAAACCGACCCTGGAGGGTAAACAGATTAAGAAGAAGAAGAATATAAATATTACTTAAGAATTAACAGTTTCATGCACAAAATAATGACAAAAGGCTCTACTAAAACGTTTGATACTACTATTAGTAATAATCTCTTACTTGTACCTAGAGGTGTGAGCTCCGACCTTTTCTGTTTACGGCAGCTTCGTCCTTGCCCCTTTAAGTGAGAGAGCGAGACGGAAGCAGAACTTTGGTATGCCGGTTGTGCTGAAGATATATCTCCAGGAGTCACTGTCATACAGAAAATTATACCCATTTATTATTTTGTTCTCCTCTGAGGCGTTAGATTAAATACCGAAGATAAGTAATTGTCTGGTCCCCTCTCAGTCGGAACAACTTGAGACATTAGTTACTGCAGTCTAGTCGGAGATTTATCAAACGTTTCTTTCTACGGACATGACGTCACTCCATCATTTATCTGGTACTTGTCAGGTGAAGGAAGAGAAACTCAGTAATTTCTCATCAAGACATACTCCAGCCGAGCCCCATTGGACAGCAATTAGCGCGCGAACAGTCACTTTCAACTGACGGCTGCAATGTCCATTTGCGTACAAGTTTTATAATATTTTGTGGTCCAGTCAATTGAGTCCATCTATCTTCGGAGCCCAGCGCTGTCAGGAGGATGGACAACTTGCTGCTCTAGAGACGGGGTTGCTCCTCTTAGAATACTAGCAATTAGAGATACATGCTCAAGGAAAACATTCTCTAGATTTCGCCAAGTTAGAGCACTACTAGCAAACATTCAAAACAAATTAAAGAAATAGAGGAAAAGTTGACATCTGCTAGCAACAGCAGGTAAGTTGATTCTGAGCATTTTATCTGTTAGTTCGTGTTTAAGAGGTTATTTCGTTATCAATTTAAATAATGATGCTATTTGTTTGCCGGGCCCACGGTGTAAGTGTAGCGTGCCTGCCTATTACCTGAATATCCCGGGTTCGATTCCGGGCCATGTCAGGGATTTTTACCTGCATCTGAGGGCTGGTTCGAGGTTCACTCAGCCTTCGTGATTGCAATTGAGGAGCTATCTGACGGCAAGATGGCGGTTCCGGTCTAGAAAGCCAAGAATAACGGCCGAGAGGATTCGTCGTGCTGACCACACGACTCCCCAAAATCTGCAGGCCTTGGGACTGAGCATCGGTCACTTGTTAGGCCATGTCCTTCGGGTCTTATGGTGACGATGGGAGAGGAAAGGCCTAGGAGTGAGAAGGAAATGGCTGTTGCCTTAATTATGGCACAAGTCCAGCATTTGCCTGGAATGAAAATGGGAAACCACGGAAAACCATATTCAGGGCTGCCGACAGTGGGGTTCCAACTCACTATCTCCAGGATGGAAGCTCACAGCTGCGCGCCGCTAACCTCACGGCCAACTCGCCCGGTGTTATTTGTTTAGATTCCCATGAAAACTGTAGATACTAATTGATGACCGAGTGCTGAAATTCTTCCTGAACTATATGCTTGTCTTGAAGTCATTTGTCGTATAGTGTAGTAGGCTGGAATCTGTGTCCGATTTCTTTAACGTACTTAAATGTTGATAATCCATCATTTCAACATTTTCACCACAGTTAAGTAGCTATAAATTAATAACTGGTAAGTTATTGATATGTTGTTTTGTGCGAGGGGAACAATCATGAAGTTCTCTGCGAATATCTTCAGACGAATTCGACTCTCTACTAATGTTCTCTAAGAAATGCCAACTGCGATTTAGAGAGATTCACACCAAATAGTACAAAATCACTTCTTTAACTTAAAGACTTATTTGAATAAATAGAACCCTCGAAATTAAAGAAAATATTGCAACATTTTAAAAAATCCAATGAAAATTAATTTAAAATATTTTCTTATTGTTCTTATGGATTAATCAGTTGGCTGAACCTTTGTGGTTTCCTTAGTATTAGGGCCGATATCTTAAGTTGATTTTCTCTCTGTTCACCGTCACGTCTATCTATGAGTCTCGCATTATGGTATTTTCTAAAATATAATTTTGAGCCCGGACGGGCTTTAAAACTTCTGTAAGTTTCTGAGGCAGAAGGATGGGGTTTGTAAAGTTGTCTTAATGGGAACCGTACGTTACAGTTTCTGAATTACCAATGTCGACAAATTAAAAATAGTTGAACTAAATTTGGACAACAATTTTTCAGATCAAAAACTGAAAGTCTCAAAATGCAACAGCCATTATGGAGAAATCTAAGTTGTAAAATCTCTGTCTTGTATACAGCAATAATAATGGTAAATCAGCAAACTCGTGTCCTCATCCCGAGGATGTGCATTTCATTTTAGGCACACCTCCCATGGCAGTGAACTGGATGTACAATTTTAACCACATACCACCAATCCTGTCATTCTTAAATCTCTGGCAGTACCGGGAATCCAACCCGGGCCCCCGAGGACGGCCACTAAGGAGGCGGACCTTAATACTGGTAAGTTGCTATGAACGTTCCCCAAGGTGTACGATCTGCAACATTCTGTTTCACAGTTATACAGTGCTGCGCACCAATATCTTTCATTGCCTGATTCATGGACGAGTTTCAAGATCTTCTGCTATCACCTCCGTCAGGTGTGATTGACGCTTCACATGTCCCCATCAAGGAATACGTTGTTTCCGGATTTTTAGCCGCAGTTATCTTGCTGGCTTTACTTTGCCCAGGACTTTACATTTGACACTTTTTCAGTCCAAGATATTCTCAACATTGTAGGGTAGCACCACATTTCGTATGCTTCCCTTAGAGTTGTTGAACAGTGCAGTGAGTCAACGCCGGCTGACACCCATTTAATCAAATGATGGCGGAACATTTCTGCTCGAAAACGCTGGGAGGTTCTCAAGAAACAAACAAAAATTACTGACATTCTTGAATGAGTAATTCAGACAAAGTACAGTACATATTGTTGTATTGCAGTTCTAAAAACGTAATTTTAACTCTAATAAAGAACATAATATAGCCTATAGTTCGCCTCTGTTGTGTAGTGGTCAGTGTGATTAGCGTCTACACACGGAGGCTCGAGTTCAATTCCCGGCACTGCCGCAAAATTTGAAAAGTGGTGCGAGGCTGAAACAGGGTACACTCAGCCTCGGCAGGTCAACTGAGCAGCGAGGGGTTTGATTCCCACCTCAGCAATCCCCGAATTGTTTTTCCGTGGTTCCTCACTTCTCTTCCAGGCCAATGCCAGGATGGTACCTAACATAAGGCCACGGCTGATTCCTTCCCTCTCTCTCGTCTGTCCCTTCCAAACGGATTAAGAAAGAAAAAGAAAAGTATACAGTTTTGAGTTACATTTGCCTTCAAAATAATTCTGAATTAAATACTGTAATTAGATTAAAAATAGTAGTAAATGTTCATGGCTTAAACGAAACCATATTTGTCCATACAAAAGGGGAATTTATGGCTGTGTTGATGAGTAAGAAAGACAGATATATCGATAGAGAAAAAATTGACTTAGTGTTTTATAACAACGACCTATTCCATTGATTTTCGTTGACCATTGAGAGGGCGCGTAGAATTTCCTAACGTCACAGGTCGCTCACGGAGTTTTCATCCGTAATCATGATGAATAGAGCTTCACTTATGATATATTTGTGCCACAATTGATTTTTATTTGTAAGTGGAATATTACAGTAACGTAAACAAATAATCATAGTCGTCATACGTCAGCGTTAAACTAACTTGTTCGTACTTTTTGATCAAAACTAAATCTAGAATCATTAAAATTTATTCTAATTCT
This sequence comes from Anabrus simplex, assembly GCF_040414725.1. Lineage (NCBI taxonomy): Eukaryota > Metazoa > Arthropoda > Insecta > Orthoptera > Tettigoniidae > Anabrus > Anabrus simplex. Next base: position 848,828,220 of record NC_090265.1, read on the forward strand.
AACAGAGTTTATATAAAGCTGCTGTATTTTATATTCTACAGAAGTAGTAAGATGTAATTAAAACACCAAGAAAAAACAATAATTGCCCACTTTAACAATGCGTGCCGTAACTAACTACACCGGTAGTTTTCCACACATTTCTTGAACACTTCTAGGATTGGCTTAAGTTTATAAAGGAATTTTCGTTCTTATCTGATTTTTTATATTGTCAAATCTAAGATTTCACATTAAGAGCTTCAAACGCTTGAGATCCATACAGTGTAGGAAGAATCCCACACCAGTGCCAAGTAGGAAAGATCACAATATGAAGATAAAGTTGGAAGTCAAGAGGACAAATTGGGGCAAATATTCATTTGTATGAAGAGGAGTTAGGGATTGGAATAACTTACCAAAGGAAATGTTCAATTAATTTCCAATTTTTTTGAAATCATTTAAGAAAAGGCTAGGAAAACAACAGATAGGGAATCTGCCACCTGGGCGACTGCCCTAAATGCAGATCAGTATTGATTGATTGGTCATGCCCAAAGATCTTCCAAATTCAGGTGGGAAGCTTACAGAATTTCTGACATATACAAAAGACCAAAGACGCTACGAATTCTGCAGTCATTTTGTTCACAGCGTCCCTTTCCCACGAGTAATTACTTTGATTTTTCCCTATCCATATGTTGGTAAATTTGGTTATGTCACTCACCATATCGTCCGCACATCTAGTGGAGAGTAAGTTTCAACGGCTAGTCTCAGCACTTGATGTAAATGGGTTCGAATTTTATTGCGAGCAAGAGTCCTAACATTTTTAGGCGGTGTTTGAATGTTTCAGTGTGTTGTCCCACCAGTACCACACAGGTCGTTTTAATGTATTTACTACATCTAGTTTACATAGATCCTGTAATTCAGCAGCATTAATTTCGGAATGGAAGTCGTTTTCCAACACATCGGCATCATCATCCATTGGCGTCTCTTCTGTCTATTTAGCGAATAACTTTCTTCGAAATGGATCTTCCCTGTTTTCATTTATCAGTTTATCCGCTCCTCACCTTCTACACTGTCCAAACGTCTATGAACTTTTCTATTTAGAGACAAGGTTTCTTTTCCTTATTTTCCTTCTTCCAAGTTAACGCAGAACATGAGAACGCACTACACTACTGAAGTATTTACACTCTGAGCATAAATGTTTGCATAATTTTCGTAACATAAGGAGATGAAAACTCCGACTCGATGAGAAACGCTCGGGGTTACACACGCAGGAATGCACCAGGCGTTCATGAAAAGCGCACTGCAACCGACAACGTGATTGCTAACGGGCTTAAACTTCCCCCATCACTAGCCAACAGTTTGTGGGAAAGGTATTGAATGGGACAGCCCGTAAGTAGAATCCTATGACTTTACACTTTCTTAATTATTTATAGCCCGGACGAAAACTCCGTTTGTGACGTCTTACGGGTTAAGAGCAACAACATTCAGTCTACGTCAGAGCCGCTGTCTCTATCTTAAAGTAGAGATGAGGTCTTATTTAGAGACAAGGTTTCTTTTCCTTGCTCTGGAAATGCGGTTCAAGATGAATACATTTATTAGCAAGTCTTTAAGTTCCATTGTTGTAAATTAATTCTCGGCACTCGCTCCCTGCACGCATAAAAAGCATTATTAATTACAAAGTGTGTGATAACGATGATGAAGAAGGAGGCGGGTGCAATCTTGAGCTCTCCTCAGGAGCCGACTAATGAAAAGGGCTCCGAGCTTCTCATTAATTATCTCTATAGAGGAGGTGGGGGGTTTGGGGATATCGGCCCCAGGTGGCGCTCTCAGACAAGGGTAACCCGACACTGCTACCAAATATTGTTTACGGTTCTAACAACCATCTATGTGTACTCAGGATTATCTAAAACGATTCATATATACACAGGGTGGATTTTAAAATTAGTAAAAGGGGAGAGGTAAACCTTCCGCATGATTAAAGTGAAATTCAAACTTAGGCGCAAATGGATCTGCAATGAGATTTGCATAAGTATTAGCAATCTGAATGAGAACCCCTAAACATGATGCAACTCACATGCATAACTCTAGAGCGGCTAGATGATACTTGTGCCTTGCTGAAATACTTTTGCATTCTAACCTGAACAACCGCGTAGATGCAATCGTAGATCTAGAAAAGACAGTCAACTACGTTGAATGGACCAAGCTTGAGATTCTGAAGATTTTCTGGATAAGATACCGAGAAAGAATTATGTACGATCTATGCAAAAATCAGTCTGCAGTGATAAGAGCTGAAGGCTAAGAAACTGGAGCAGCAATCCAAAAAGGACTGAGGGTAAAGCTGCAATTTGTACACTCGCCTTTTCAATGTTTACATAGAACACGCGGTAAAGGAAATGAAAGAATAATTTGGAAAAAGAATTACAATCCAAATAAAGAAAATCAAATCTTGAGTCTGCAGAAGATCTGGAGAAACTGCTGAATAGTATGGACCCAGTCGTGGAGAAGGAGTACAAGATGGGAAAATAATCCAAATCAAAAGTAATGGAGTGCACTTAAACGAAGCCAGGTGATGCAGGAAATATTAGATTAGGAAATGAAGTCTTAAATGAAGTAGATGAATATTTTCACTTGGGTAGTAGAATAACTAACCATAACAGAAGTAAGGAGGACATAAAATGCAGACTAGGACAAGCAAGGAAGGCCTTTCTTCAGAAAAGAAATTTCCTCGCTTCGAACATTGAAATAGGAATTAGAAAGAATTTCGTCTGAAGTGTGGCGTGGCATTGTCCGGACATGAAACATGAACGATAACTAGCTCAGAAAGATGGATAATAGAAGCTTTTGAAATATGGTGTTACAGAATAATGCTGAAGGTGAAATGGGTAGATCGAATCATGAATGAAGGGATACTGAATCGAATTGGTGAGAGGAGGTCGATTTGGCGAAATTTGACCAGAAGAGATAGAATGATAGTACACATCTTAACATACCCAGAACTTGTTAAGTTAGTTTTCGAGGGAAGTTTATGTGGTAAAAACGGCAGGGGTAGGATCAAGGGATGAATATGGCAAGCAGATTAGAGCAGATGTACACTGACTTAGCAAATGACATGGGATAGTCACCTAATAGCGTGTGGGACCTCCTCTGGCCCTGCGAACTGCAATGAGACGTCGTGGAAGTGAGTCGACAAGTCCCTGGTAGTCCTCTGGACGCAGCTGACACCAAATCGTTTGCAGAGCGGCCGCCAATGCTGATCTGTTCGTGGGTGCAGGATCCATGGCACGGAGCCTGCGTTCCAGGACATCCCAGATATGCTCGATAGGGTTCATATCGGGGCTTCTGGGTGGCCATGGCAGTCGTTGGATCTCCGCTGCATCTTTCTGGAACCATTCCCGGGCGACGTGGGAGCGATGTGGCGGCGCGTTATCATCTTGAAACACCGCAGAACCGCCTGGGCGCTGGAAGGCCTAAAATGGGTGGAGGGTCTCCGAGCAACTCAACATACCGCGTACCATTCAAAATCTCTTCCAGAACAACTAGGGGGGCCATTCCATACCAGGAATGTGCACCCCAGACCATAACAGAGACACAAGCGCCCTGGACCACACGTTCGAGGCAGGCGGGATCCATCGCTTCCTGTGGTCTGTGCCATACAAGGTGCCTCCCATCGGCATGGTGCAGTTGAAATCGTGATTCGTCCGACCATATCACGTAACGCCATTGTTCCAGTGTCCATCCCTGGTGACTGGCGACAAATGCGCGTCGTTGTGCCCGATGACGTAGGGTTAACAGTGGCACCCGTGTGCGGCGACGGCTCCCATACCCCATAGAACCCATGTTCCTACTGATTGTCCACTGGGAAACGTGTCTAGCACGGCCTGTGTTGAATTGAGCCTTGATTTGTTGCACGGTTGCACGTCTGTCACTATTGAAAATCCGTCTCAGATGTCGCCGGTCACGGTCATCGAGGGTGACTGGACGGCCGGCCGTTCGTCTGTTGTGGACGGTGATACCCGCATTCAGCCATTCACGATACACCCTAGACACGGTTGATCGTGTGAAGCCGAATTCCCGCACCACTTCCGAAATCGCACTTCCCATCCGTCGGGCACCGACCACCATACACCGTTCGAACGGTGTCAGCTCACGACGACGTTCCATGTTACCCCTGTCACATGCACAGCCACTGCTCACAAGGTCTCCTATAGACCTGCCGCTGGCAGAGGGGGCGTGTGGTGCGCAGACAACACACCTGCGCATCAGTGCTCCGCTATCCCATGACATTTGCTCAGGCAGTGTAGTATGTAGTAGTTATGTAAAAATGAAAAGATTAGCACAAGAAAGGCTGGCATGGAGAGCTTCATCAAACCAGTCTATGGACTGATGACCCAAACAAAACAACAACAACATCAACAACAATTACAAAGTCTACGAGGACAAAAATTTCAATTTAGGAAATGACGTTAAGATTTCTAAGAAACCTCGCTATTATTCGTAAATCTGTTATCAGTTGCCTACATTGTTCTTTTTAACTAAATTGTGTTCACACCTTTTCATACTACAGTACATATCACTAAATGTTTATGTGATTTTCTTGCTGAAGTGATTTCATCTGGGTTAATCTGGACCAGACGGATGACATTTGACGATGTAGTGATGTTGCTTGTTATTAGATCCAGGATTTTTCTAATAAAGGAATGAGTCATTTGAGCTTGTAGTAAGTATACTCTAGCCTGCACATATGCAATGCTTAAACATAATCGTGGGAAAATGTGGAAGTTTCAATCCCTTGGAAGTTGAGATTATTGACAGAAGAAACATATTTCTGGGAGCCAGTGGTAGACTGTCGACTTTTGTATTTAAAGACTACATCATTCGACAGTCCATGTATGTGGCCCATCCCTGTTATTCCAATAACAAGTAACTTAAATCCTGCGATAGGTCGACCACTAGATTTCTGATTTCTTTGCCACCTGGTAGAGTAATACAAAACTCAAATCAACACAGAGACGGTTTAAATGGCTTGATATCAAAATGTCTACAAACGGTGGATGAAGTCACTCAATTATTATTATATTTGTTATTATTATTATGATTATTATTATTATTATTATTATTATTATTATTATTATTATTATTATTAGGGTCCAGAAGTTTATGACCTAAAGAACAAACTATGCATGCATATTAGCCCTAAAAGCTAGCTAATTATGACCCAGACAAAGGTAAAATATGACCAAAGCATTTCAGACATAGGTAGCAAGTATTCATTTCCAACATCAAACGTGACAAAACGATATTAGAGATAATACAAGAGAAACATTTAATTGGGAGCCTCCGTGACTCAAGCGGCAGCGCGCTGGCCCCTCACCACTGGGTTTCGTGGTTCAAATTCCGGTCACTCCATGTGAGATTTGTGCTGGACAAAGCGGAGGTGGGACAGGTTTTTCTCCGGGTGCTCCGGTTTTCTTTGTCATGTTTCATTCCAGCAGTACCCTCCAATATCATTTCATTTCATCTTTCATTCATTAATCATTGCCCCTGAGGAGTGCGAGAGGCTTCGACAGCCGGCACAATTCCTATCCTCGTCGCTAGATGGGGGCTTCATTCATTCCATTCCTGACCCGGTTGAATGACTGGAAACAGGCCGTGGATTTTCATTTTCGCAAGAGAAACATTTACAGCCCTGAGGCGTCCTAAATTTAAAAAACCAAGAAGACGAAGTATTACCATGCTTTTTTGTATCTGTCGACGTACGTTCATACAGCTCTCGGAATGATGTGTCCTAAACCTGCTACATATATGTTTCAGGAAAAGGAAGAAAAATACACCTACTACAGTAATTTTAAATCCTGTGTTTGAAATTCGATACAGATAACATGTACCGTGTTAAAAAACGACGCTTCAATTTAAATGGAAATGTTCTAAATATAACAAAATATGACCTTGTATCACTAAATTGAGCAAAATATTACAAAGCAATAAAAATGGCCAAATGCATTTTATGCAACATAAAATTGCATAAACGGGGCCATGATCCCATTATTCACGGTTATATTTTCAGATTTGTGGTACAATGATATCAGGAAAGAAATATGGCTTTTCCTTAACATCCGAAGGTTATTATTATTATTATTATTATTATTATTATTATTATTATTATTAGTAGTAGTAGTAGTAGTAGTAGTAGTAGAAGTAGTAGTAGCAGTAGTAGTACTAGTAGTCCTCACACGTCAATCTCTCTGCGCGGTTAGAAATTGTCCAGTTACTCCCACGATAATGAGCTCGGTTCCCATTGATATCGAGGACGTACGAATATGAGGAGAAATGTTTACTTTAACGGGATTTATGACTGAAATGTTGCGACATTTTACTAGGAAATCAAATTTTCAATTTGAACCTTTAAAATTCCCCAGTTCTTTCTCTTTCAAACCCCATTATCACTTTTTCCCTAGCGCTATTTTTTGAGATCTAAATGCCGGATTTGAAGGGTAGTGGTTCGGCGTATTAATCGCAAATATACGCCCCTTTCTCTCACGTTGTCAGACAATATTGGTTTCGGACTACCATTTCAGCAATCCCGCTGGAATACATTTACCTTGTAGTAGGCCTAGGCTACGTATTAGAGGAAACAGAAATCTGAGGGAGTAACAGTCCAGAGCAGTTTTTTTGCAAGTATTTTTCTTAAAACTTTCAATTGAATTTTTCTAGCTTAAAATATTATCAGCTCATTACCATGTGAAAATCGCTCCTTGCGACAGAGTTCTTATCAGGATGAACAATATATACAGGAATTAAAAGTAGTTCTGAATTTTATTATCAGTTGAACATTACCTTCATATTTTTGGTTGCTAAAATAGTACTAAACTAGAGTTTTGCCTGGTGTATGAACAATAAAAATTTGAAAAACTTATATCTGCAAAAGTTTATACTTGAGTGCATTATTAAGCATACGAATATTTGTGCAAGTCTGTCAAATTATAACCCAAAAATAATGTAAACTGTGCCGCAAGGTGTATTCCCTATTAAACATTTAAAAAATGCAAAAAATTAACTAATGAACTTCAATTTCTTATTAATATATAATTTGGTTGTGATAAGAGGTAAATTGTAGAATTTCCAATTTCAGTCAAGACTTTCCTTTAAGAGAAACTGCAATCAGATAATCAACCTCCAGTAAATGTAACAGTATTAGAAACAGGACGAGATCAAGTCATTGAAAGAATGAAGGTATCAGAAATATATTTCTCCCTCTTTGGATGAGTGGGTGGATAATCGACTTCGAGATCCCAGGATCGCATCATCAAGGTCAGCAAAGATAACAGGACAAAGTTTTCAAGGGCATAAGGAAGTCCTTTTATCACTCCCTGTCGTACGGTTTTGGCATGCAACATATCCCGGATGATATATTGGGGGGTTTTCCCGAAAAAATTAATGAGTTAATTATTTGGTCACCCTATGGACATAAAAGAGGCTTTCACTGCAGCGTCACAATGAATATAGAATATACCGTATGGTCGTTGCGAATGCAGAAACTAGGAAACGGATGCTTATGTAATCTATACTCCATTCCTTTACTTGTAGACAACTGAAAATAAAAATTTCTTTGAATTGTGATTCTGATATGTGTTTCATTTTACATGTATTTACATTTTCTTAGTAGTATTACTAATTTTTGCATGTTATGTGAAGAATGTAACATTTCTGTAAATATATAGGTAATTATTAAAAAATTAAAAAATTCTGTCAGTTAATTTTATTTTCATACTACACTAAAATAATTGGCGAATTTCGTCTCATACACAATATACTTCAGTTGATAAAGTTAGCTTTCAAATTCCTTTAAAGTTGGGATTTATCACCCTTCTCTTCTGTGAAATACAGTAGTGGCTCAACTGCATACAACAGGACTAATCCCTTCTCAGAATCTGAGATGGCTAGTTGCCTTTCATTGGTCAGAGTATCTAACAAATTCCATGCGGTATTGAAATGAAATCTAGGTTATTCAAGCTATGTATCTGTTTGTAAAATCATTAATGACGAACAAGAAGAGCCCCCAGAAGATATTATTATTATTATTATTATTATTATTATTATTATTATTATTATTATTTAATAATAAATATTTATTTAATAAAAATAATAATTTTATTTGATTTACGCTCCTATGACTACTTTTACTTTTTTCGGAAACTCCGAGGTTCCGGAATTTAGTCCCACAGGAGTTCTTTTACGTGCCAGTAAATCTACCGACACAAGGCAGAAGATATTTCACCCAGATAGTTTTCCTCTTTTGAAATATGTTCCGGTGACTTCTTGCGACGTTGAACGGTCCTTCTTAGCCTACAAGGGAATTTGATCGGATCAGCGCCGAAACATCACAATGAAAAACCTGGAGAAGTATTTGAAGACACACTGCGCATCACTTTTTAAAAAAAGAACGTTTCCGTACTATTTGTTACTTAATAGGGGTTTAGGGACATATACAACATCAACTTTATTTAGTAACATTTATTTGTTTCATTTTCAGGGCATGAGGGCAATTAGCCGCACCAATTCATTTTTGCGATTTACGGTAAAAGACGAGAAAGCAGAGCAAAGTCATCTCCGTACAGGCAATGAAAGCCCTTGCAGTGGTGGATGGTAAAGGCCTCCACTATCCGTACCCTCGGCCCTTGACACGGTAGAGGTATTAACCTGGTACTCATTTTTGGTGTAGGCTGAGTGAACTTCAGGGCCACGTGCACCTCCGGAAGTGGAAATCTCATTTCTTAATTTTTTCTACTTCCTGACGGGGATTCGAACCTACGTCCTTCCGGGCGAACGGAGCATGTATTTACCGCCTCGGCCAGGCAGCCCCTCTATTATAACCATAAGTCATGATAAAAGTAATGTATGAACATATTTGTAAATTTAGTGCATTAATACTGTTGCATATTTTATGAATATTACGTACTTAATTATATATTTCTCTGACACCGAGCTCGATAGCTGCAGTCGCTTAAGTGCGGCCAGTATCTAGTACTCGAGAGATAGTGGGTTCGAACTCCACTGTCGCAGCCCTGAAGGCGATTTTTCGTGATTTCCGATTTTCACACAAAGCAAATGCTGGGGCTGTACCTTACTGAAGTCCGCGGCCGCTTACTTCCCGCTCCTAGCCCTTTCCTGTCCAATCGTCGCCATAAAACATATGTGTCGGCGCGACGTAAAGCAACTTGTAAAAATAATCACTGATACTTACTACATTTTTCAGTCTATATTTCACACTTTGAAATTACATAAAAACTCGGGCCCCAGTGATAGATAATATTCTGTGAGAAATACAAACCTACATTACTTGTATCATCAGGGGCGATAATTTTCTGACGTTATTAGCACAATATTGAACCTTAAATGAGAGAAACTTACCGGTCAAAGTTCTAAATTGAAAAAATTTCACATAGCAATTTCGGCATGTTTGTACGCAGTAGCAGTATGAAAATGCCGGAAGCAGTATCTGATGAAACTCTCGGAGCTACAAACGCAATTCGATTACTACTTACAAACTGTCTTCTGTACCCACTGTATCAGCAACACAGAAAATATTATCGGCATATACTGTATCATCAGATAGAGTTCTAGTTTGTCTATCATCCGATGGAGTATTACAGAATGTCGAAATTAAAATACAGTCAGCATAAATGACAGGATTCAAATTGTCTGGAAACGATAGATTGGCATCATGATTATTATTATTATATATATATATTGCGAATGAGCCCATTAGGACTACGCAAAGTACTTAGAGACAGGCATTTGCCTTTCTTTGTGCCCACACTTCCTTCATTCGTTTGCTGTGTGCTTCTTTTCTCTCTTGAGACCATGTTGTTCCGGTCTTCTTCTTTGGTTTTTCCTCTTGGTCAACTTGCCACTTATGAACTTTGGTTCTGAAGATAACCCGGCTTTGGATGTCTTCAGATGTAATTCCTGCCAGTTTGAGATCTATTTTAATTTCGCCAATCCATTTTATTGTGTCCGTTTTAGCTTTACTTCGGTTTTCATAAAATTCAACTATTTGCTTGGTAAGTCTATCTGGGTTCATCCTTTTTATATGTCCAAAGAATCTTAATCTGCGTTTTCTGATGTCGCTGTGAATGTTAGAAAATTGTTTGATTTCCTGTTTCCCTCTAAGGCGGTACTGTTCATCTACGAGTTTTGGGCCTAAAATTTTTCTAATGATCTTGCGTTCCTTTTTCTGAATATTTTCTAGATCAGTTTTCCTGTTCAAAATTAGTGTCTTTGATCCATAGAGGCATTCTGGTTTTATAACTGTATTATAGTGTCTTAGTTTAGCATGCTTGGAGAGACACTTTTTGTTATAGATATTTTGGGTGAGTCTATACGCAGTTTCCATTTTTTGGCATCTAACTTCATTGGCTTTTGTTTCCATTCCATTCTCCTGAATTATTTCACCGAGATATTTGAATTGCTGGACCCGTTTTATTTTGCCATATTATTATTATTATTATTATTATTATTATTATTATTATTATTATTATTATTATTATTATTATTATTATTATTATTATTTATTGCGTTTCACCCTCTAAGGGGCACGTAGAACCATTCTTTAGCACTGGTTTTATTGTTCTTCTTATCTTTCTTGTCTTTTAAAAACTTCCTGATCCTTCCACTTTGGGCTTATCTTCTTTCTGGTGTCCATGCGTTTATGAGTTGTTATTATTGTTATTGTACCGGGGGTACAACTTCTCCGTCCATTTGAACTGCGCGCTTTCTATAACGCCATCTGTGCTGTGAAAACTGAACTATGTGTCTGAAGATATTTGGACCTTTAATCTTTAGATGTCTCTACTATCGGCTTATGTGTCCCCTCTGGCGGGAGGAAGAAGATTTATTTTTAAGGGAAGTTTGAAATTTCTATAGAGGTAAACCTTAAGAATTTGTAGTTTTTTTTTATTTGCTGAGATTGTCAGCCCTACTACGGCTTCCTTCTTCTTTAAGTTATGAATCAATCAGAAATGTTTGCATATATTACTCTAGCCAATTAAAATGGGGGGTGTGTACAGGCATTCTTCCTTGGTCAGAAGAGTTCTGGAACTTTCCACTCTGAGTTGCTATAAACGCTGGGCGCTTTAGGGCCATATTTTCATCTTTATCGCTCCGCTATAAGTGTGTGTACGGTGTAATAGGAGGCAGGGACAGGCTTGCCGTCGTCGGAAGACCCAACAACTCATGGTAATGGCAAACATCTTTTAACATGTGATAGCTCCCTACAGTTAACTTGAGGGAAAGGTTTCAAACTTCTCTCTTAATATAAAATTCTCAAGTTTAATATCATCTTTTAAATGTAAATTTTCAGACAAGTCTGAAGACTTTTTTCAAATCCATGCTGGGAAATATGTAACTTAGGGAATAAGGAGTGTTCATCCTCGATTAATTCCCATACTACTTGGTATGGAGGTGTTTATTGTTAGCCTAAGCAACTTCAGGCCATTAACCCATGTAGTGTATTTCAAAAGGAGTGCAAGGTGTTTCGCCTCCTAGCATTTTGTTCATGGTCGATCGTCTTAAATCTTTATTTTGTACACTGAGGCCATTTAGAATTGCCCCTGTTTAAATTATCATTATTTATAGACGAGTGTGTAATAGACTATCGAGCTGAAGTGACAGTAAACACAATTTTTGAGGTTTATCTAGTGTAAATTTGGGTAAGTAATTTGTGCCTCTAAGAGGTGGGATTGTATTAACATTTGAAGCACAAATTACTAAATTATGTAAGTGAGTGAAGCAAATATGCTCTTTGAAATAATTTACCCTTATAACTACAAGGCTCATTTCTTTGTAAAATATTGTGTCGAAAATGTTCTCTATTGTACCTGAGTTTTGGACTTATAGTCCACCCTTGTTATCCGAGCTGACGAAGTCTTTAACTGTTATTAGTTGTTGCACATTCAGATTATTTATCAAATTTTAAACTAAAAAAGCAAGGAAAGATACAATTTTAGAATGTATTGCTTTTACTTATACTCTGTTCATTTCTCTGTCTATCCATTCACTCCGGCATTTTCTTACACCTCTGTAAACCACAAATACATGGTAACGATTATTATTATTATTATTATTATTATTATTATTATTATTATTATTATCTTTATTTATTCGCTGGGGCCATCGAGGACCACGTTAAGCCTTGTTATATTTGGCAGTGAGCTTTGCTTTCTTTTGAGCCAGGAATTCTCCCGTTTGCGTTCCCCTATCCAAGGGACACCGTGTATTTTCGGTTGTTCGTCTCGGTTTAGCCCGTTCGTCAGTATCTCCTCTCGGAAAAGATTTCTTTCAAAGGAGTCTTTCGGTTTGATCTGTAGCACTTGAATGTCTTCTTTCGTGTTTCTGCTAAGAGATCATGGTTGTAGGTTTTGAATCAAATATGCGAATGATCTGTTTGGTCAACCTTTTTTCGTCCATTCGTTTGAGGTGACCGTAAAACCGTGCTCCTCTTTTGCGACTCGTGGCCGTAATTTTCTCTATTTTACATATTATATACTAGGTGGTGTGCCCGTGCTTCGCTACGGGATTCTCAGAAAGACTGTCTTTGTGGTTTTCCTAACTACAGTTAACCTAGGCCATTACAAAAACATCAGTAAGAATGTAGGGAATAAAAGCAATGTTATCATATAAAATACTCGCTCAAATGAAAAACCGCACGTTTCTCACTTTTAACGAACAGTACTACGGTGCCGATCTCACAGTCCAAAGTTCCAGTGCTGGAATGACCAGGCCGCGGACAGCCGTGAACACTCCTCTGCCATTATTGCGTTAAATATACACACTGCTCATTCCAATCAGTACCTCAGGGTAGGGATTGAATAGCTCGAATGCTATGATGAACCAGTTTGTTACGTACCAGTAGTATCAGAAAATTTAAGAACCAGAGGAATGGCATGCTTAAGAAGAAAGTTATCTAACTCCCCAGCTACTTCCCGCCAATATTCAAGCAGGCTGATACACTAGGTACAACCGGGTAAGTTGGCCATGCGGTTAGGGGCGCGCAGATGTGAGTTTGCATTTGGGAGGTAGTGGGTTCGAAAACCACTGCCGAGAGACCTGGTTTTCCGTGGTCTCCCATTTTCACACCAGGTAAATGCTGGGGCTGTACCTTAATTAACGCCAAGGCCGGTTTCTTTACACTACTAGCCCTTTCCTATCCCATCGTCGCAATAATACCTATCTGTGTCGGTGCGACGTAAAGAAAATTTTTAAAAATCGATATACAGCAGTAACCCCTTCTATCGGACATGACTGGCAACAGAAGACACAAAGCACATCACAACAAACATTGCTCAATGTAATGTTATTGTTGTTCAATGTTATGAGCTTTCCGTTTAGTTTTCTTTAGACTCTGTGATATTAGGGCGTCTTACGAAATTATTGATAGCGTAGACTGTAGTTTCAAAGCAAAGCAAAAGCAAAATCAGCTCCGTACAGGCCATGAAGGCCTTTGGAGGAGTGAAAGGTAAAGGCGTTAACCTCGGCAGGTGATGGGGTAGAGTGGTTAGCTCTACGCCCTGCCGCCTTTGCAACCAGGAATTAACCTGGTACTCATTTTTGACGTAGGCTGAGTGAACCTCAGTGCCATATGCTCCTCCGGAAGTGGATATCTCGTTTCTTAAATTTTACGATTTCCTGACGGGGATTCGAACCCACGTCCTTCCGTTCGAACTGAGCATGCTTTTACTGCCTTGGCAGGCAGCCCCTTATTCCCCGACTTAACGATATTCATTATAATCGGTTTACCCACTTTCTCGTGACTTGGCGCTGATATGGACTTAGCAACGAAAATCCAAATTCATGAATATCTCTGTTATCATCGCCGGTACAGTAAAAATGTTTAAGACATTAATGATCGGAAATATAGTACTATATAATTTTAGTAACGTAGTATTTGTCGATGCCGCCTCTGTGGTGTAGTGGTTAACGTGATTAGCTGCCACCCCCGAAGGTCCGGGTTCGATTCCCGGCTCTGCCACGAAATTTGAAAAGTGGTACGAGGGCTGGAACGGGGTCCACTCAGTCTCGGGAGGTCAACTGAGTAGAGGTGGGTTCGATTCCCACCTCAGCCATCCTCGAAGTGTTTTTCCGTGGTTTCCCACTTCACCTCCGGGCGAATGCCGGGATGGTACCTAACTTAAGGCCACGGCCGCTTCATTCCCTCATCCTTGCCTATCCCTTCCAATCTTCCCATCCCCCTACAAGGCCCCTGTTCACCATAGCAGGTGAGGCCGCCTGGGCGAGGTACTGGTCATACTCCCCAGTTGTATCCCCCGACCGAGAGTCTGAAGCTCCAGGACACTGCCCTTGAGGCGGTAGAGGTGGGATCCCTCGCTGAGTCCGAGGGAAAAGCCGAACCTGGAGGGTAAACATGATCATGATGATGATGATGAGTATTTGTCGATAGGACCACTAATAGCACAAATATTTCAGAATTAAATTTTACGCCTTCCCCTAAACTACCATTCAACTCAGCGTGAATAGAAAATGTTATGGCCTAGATTGTTGCGACTTATTTTCCGACTTAGCATACCGATTTTCATTAAAATAGCACTACTAATACCAAATTTTGAGAATTTAAATGTAGGCCTTCGCCTAAACTACAATTCCTTCCCCTAAACTATCATTTCTCTCAGTGTGTATAAGATTATTTATGGCCTAGATTGTAGCGACTTATTCCCGGACACTAATACCGATTTTCATTAAATTCTCTTCAGCCGTTTTCTCGTGATGCGTGTACAGACAGACAGACAGACAGACAGACAGACAGACAGACAGACAGACAGACAGACAGACAGACAGACAGACAGACAGACAGACAGACAGACAGACAGACAGACAGACAGACGGAAATTACGGAAAATTAAAAAGTCCATTTCCTTGCTACTGTGGACACGACCGATACAGAAATAGCATCCGTTTTAAATTCTGAGCAATGTATAGACAAAACTCTTATTATATATACAGTATATAGATTTCATTATTGAATCTTCTTTGTTGATGCCATTCTTGCAGTAGAATCCCATGATTTCCCTAATTATTCTGCGCTGCTTTTCCTCCAATTTTTCGAGGAGTCCCTTATTGGAATTTAGGGATAGGGTTTCGGATGCATATAATACTACTGGCTTCAGAACCGTTTCATAGTGACGTGTCTTAGTATTTTGGAAAAGGCATTTTTGTTGTAGATCGTGGGCTATTATTATTATTATTATTATTAATTTATAGAAAGATGAAACAGGAGGAACACTGCTGAATTTCAAGAACGTTAGTTACAATTATCTTTCTTATGGTTCTTCCAGATATGCTTATAATACAAGTCGTTTCCTCCTTTTCTCCTTCATCACTCCGGCCTCCACACAAGCATGTTTAGAGTGGAGCAGAGTTTTGAGCTTCTTCCCTTGTTAAGATACCGCTCAATATTTCTGCCAACTCCCTGCTTGATAGAAGATAGCCTATTAAATACGCGGGGGTGAGTAACGGTACAATCTGCTCGTGTATTAAATTTCCTTTCGGCCAACACCGCAGCTTATACGAAAATCTCCGACATTTAACAACTTTTATCTCATGGTCTTATGTTAAGAGGTGATTTAGGAACAGAAAGTTGGTATTCATATTTCAAAATATTCATTCATATGGATTACACATTCTTGTTGCGGTTTATTTTGTAAAATATTCGCCATCCATTTTGATGCAGTAGTTTCCAGATATACAACCATAGGCCAAGCATCAGTTCTCATTAGTTAAATTTGCGAGACGTCTAATACTTTATAATTTTCTGTATTTTTCCTTGTCTAAAGCAAATTTACTAGTTATTATAGCGCCCTAAATGGGGAAAATTAGCTGTTCCATGGGTGTACGCTTGTGTAGATAATAATATTATTAGTTTTACGTCCCGCTAATTATTTTCATAGTTTCCGGTGGGTTCAAGGTTACAAAAAGAGGTTATTATACACTACACCAAATCAACCGACACGAGAATTATGTATTTGAGACCCTTCAAATACCAACAGATTGACCCGTCGCCCAGTAATCTGCAAGCCTTCGATATGAACAACGGTCTCTTGTTAGGCCATGGCCACCAAAGCTACCGCGTCATGCGGACTTCTTTATCTGTAGTCAAACCTGCCAACTTGGTGTCTGTCCGAACCACAAAATCCGGCTGTACATGTTGTGTTTTTTTCTTCAAAATCTTCCTTCACTTGGAGACTGCCAAAGGCAAAGTATATACAAACAATTCATTCAAAAATAAAATAAGTAAATTAGTTCTCAATCTGGCGAGTCTCAGTCTGGGGAGTATAAGTGGTGTCTGAGTATCAAAAGAGAACCCCTGAGCGCTTTCAGTCCCAGTCGATGAACTCCTTGGTACTGGTCTTCATCAGTTCTATCGCCTTCTTAGGGACTGTCCCTCTCGCACCGATCATGAGACCCCTCACTTCTACGTCGTCCAGTTCGTATTTGTTCTTATAATACGGCACTGTAGGCTGGTAGATAGACTTCTTTTCTTGGTCCACTTCGTCTGGTTGGTGGGAGTGTGTTTCCGAATCTTACTGTGTGGTCTAATATATATCCTTTCTTCCCTTTGATTGCGATCATATCAATCCTTCTCGTGCTGCCATTTACTCCGATGTCATGGACTTCCTCATGCACTTGATATCCTTTCTCACGGAGCGTCTGTGCTATGGATGACCTGATGTTGTGATGTCTAGTGTTTCGAACAGCTTCACCGAAGGCACAGGAACCCAAGACGTGAGGAAGTGTTTCAGTCTCGCTATATCTTCTGCAGCGGTTACCATCAAGGGACCTTCCTGGTACAGCTCTTACAGGTGCAACGTTACATGCCATTTTCAGCGCATCGCTCCACTCCGTGCTAGAAAGGCCATCATGATTTCTAACCCAGCGATTTGCAGGAGGGAACTCCTTGTACAGACACACTCCCTGACCTTTACTTCTCAACTGGCACCATTTTTCAAATTCAGATTCTCGTAATTTGTTTCTGAGTTTCTTGGTCTCATACTCACCGTGTCTGTTCTTCATATCCTCAGTTTTACCATTTACGTTTAACTCAGTTAAACATCTGTTCATTTCTTCGTCTAGGTTTATGGTGGCTTCAATATATTGGTTCCCTTCCCGTTTCAGAATGTTGCAGCTGTTTATATTCTGAATCAAGGCTTCCCAGCTTGCTCTAAAAACACCTAACCTTTTGTACCGTTTATCTGAGTAAAACATAGAATCCGGAGTGTCAGTAGGAAGGGATAAGATCTCCTTTAATGTACTCTTAACATATTTATCGGCATCTTCCAGATATCACCGTGGTATTTTACCTGCAGGAACGCAGAGGAACTGGTAAGTCAACGTAGCGCACAGTGAAGAATTTAGAATTGAAAATTTCTGATCCGGATGAAGCCAGGGGCAGGATGATAACGAGCTGAGTTTCTGCTGAAGGAGTGTCATTGAATTCTTGGGATCAAATAACATGGTATCTGCATAATTTACCCCTAAGTATCTGACACATTCGTTCCTCGAAATACATTTAATCTCCATACCTTCTTCGACTGTAATGAGCCCTTCGTTTATTTTTCCTCTACTGATATTAATAACTTACTGTAAGATTTTTCAGGGTTTATTGTTAGACCAAATTCAAGAAACCTTTGTAGAGCTAGTCTAGTCAGTTCTATTGCAGAGTCTCGGTTTTTCCCTGCAATAACCGTATCATCTGCGAAGCCTAATATTGTTAAAAGTTGCAGTCCGTTGGCAAGAGGATAACCATGCATGCCACATAGTTCTTTTTCGCCAATTTCTCAAAAAATGTGATATGTTATGAGATTGTATAAAACTGGCGACAATGGGGATCCTTGCATTACGCCACGGCGTAATTTAATGGGATTCGTTTTCTTGAAATTGGTCTGGATCTGAGTTGTATTATTCTCCTGAAGCTTACAAATTATATTGCTCAGTTTGCTTGGCGCAGTTGACGAAGCTAACGTTTTCCTTGAGTGTAAATGGCCCACGTTGTCGAAAGCCTTGCTTATGTCTAGGAAGACTCTAATTTATTTCAGTATGATCCAATAAATGCACACAGATATACCCACACACACACAATTCTAAACAGTTACGAATAACAACACTTACTAATTACTGTCTATTTACAAATTGTACTTCCTTATGGCGCAGCAGGCAGTCCAGCCCATTCCTCTACCCAGGGACGCTTAATCCTCACTTTCACTTTCTCAAGTCCAGTCTTTTCATACAGAAACTGTGCGTAGACCGCTGGATCACAGGACTACGGGCCACTCGACACACGACGACTGTTCGTTGCTTCGATTCCACAGACAGCCCAGTAATTCACACAGTCACATGCAGTGAACAACCAAACAGCTCAACAGTATTCAACAGCTGGACGATATTCACAACAGGGAAAATTAGCACAGGTCAATTTACCTTCACACTCGCGACTGAGGCTTCCCTTGCTGACTCACGCAGAAATACACGAATGCACGGTATAGTCTTCCGTTCCGTCGTCTCCAATCCACGCACTCACTGGTCTCTCCGACACCACAACAACAGCTCCTGGTTCAGGCCTCGGTGGGACACCAGCGGCAGCCAAAACCTCTGTCACCCTCAGCCCAGCCGCCGAACCTCAACACACAGAGTCTCACACGGAGTCCAACACTGACTCCGAGTCAAACACTAACAACTCTTGCCAGAATTTTCTCGAGCTAACTAGAGGCAGAACATTTCCGTTCAATCTCCAAGAAACTCACAGGTAAGCCGGCCGGCGAGAAGAATACAAGGAAAGCCCGGCCCTACCCAACAAGCGGGCTGGGAGATCCAAGGTCGTCTGAATCACCAGCCCATTTCTGGAAGTACCGAAAGGGGTTACCACGGGGCTGGCACGTAACAATGTATACATACGTCTTCATACAGCTCAGCGTTCACTCTGTAAACCTCTGTGAATGTACTAACCGCCTCCACAATCCTCTACTTTTAACTAGTTCTGTGGCCTCGTTTAATTCTGTAAGTCTTAAATCGTTAGAAACTGAGTCTAACCATCGTCGTTTTGGTTTCTCCTTACACCCCTTACCCTCCACAACAGAGTCTATTATTCTTCTTGTTAACTTATTCTCGACCATTCGCCTGGCATGGCCCGACCTCCGTAGCTGGTTTATGCGTACAGCTTCATCCATCGAGTTCATTCCTAGTTTAGCCTTTATCTGCTCATTCCGAGTACACTTCCGTCATTATTCCCGCATGCGTGTACCGGAAATCATTCTCGCTACCTTCATGTCTGATACTTCTGACTTACCGATAAGATATCTTGAGTACACACAAATTTCACTCCCGTAAAGCAAAGTTGGTCCAAAAACAGACCGATGTAAAGATAGTTTCGTCTGGGAGCTGACTTCCTTCTAACAGAATACTGTTGATTGCAAGTGCGAGCTCACTGCATTAGCTTTACTGCACCTTGATTTAGTCTCACTTACCACACTATCTTCCTGGGAGAATACACATCCTAAATTATCAACCTGTTCTAGATTTGTATCCCCAATCTGATATTCAGTTCTGTTGGGTTCCTTACCTGCTCACATTCATTTTGTCTTGGAAAGGCTAGTTTTCATACCATACTCATTGTACCTATTATAATTTTCCTGACTTTCGACACAATCTGCCATTAATATTAAGTGATTAGCATATGTCAAACTACTTATTATGTTGTTTTCACCTAACCGAAAAAATAATAGTGACGCTCAGTAATTTTGCCCGGCGCAGTATGTAGTAGGCCTATGTTGTAATAATAATAGTAAGACGAAGAAGAAGAAGAAGAAGAAAAGAAAAAGAGGAGCTTGGTTGAAATGTTAGTGTACTGGTCTTCGTTTCAGGAGGCCCCAGCTTTGATTCCGAGCCAAATGTTTTAACAGCGGATGGCTAATTCTTCTGGCTCGGGGATGGATGTTTGTGCTTGTATTGACACAATTCTATTCATCTACATAACATGCACCA
This sequence comes from Anabrus simplex, assembly GCF_040414725.1. Classification (NCBI taxonomy): domain Eukaryota; kingdom Metazoa; phylum Arthropoda; class Insecta; order Orthoptera; family Tettigoniidae; genus Anabrus; species Anabrus simplex. The sequence continues at coordinate 848,848,239 of NC_090265.1, forward strand.
CAAGTTCAACATAAAAGCAATTTTAAATGTATCCCTCCTCACAGGATTGCGTTAGGAAGGGCATCCGGTCGTAAAAGAAGGTCGTGAACAATATGAAGTGCCGACCCGAGTAAATAGAGGGAAAGGCTAGGAAAAGTACGAACAAAAACGTTATTGTTTTCTACCCTTCCAGCCTACAAGTTGGGGGCCAGCTCTTCATCCTAGGGTCGAATACGGGTGACGCCTGGTGATATTTCAAAATTTAAAAAACTTAAATTCATAGGCGGAAAGATAGAGTAAAAAGAACGATTATGAATGAGAACTCCTTGCAAAACTAACGTTATTTAAGACTTTGGCAGTATGACAGGAAAAAAGCACTGTATGAAAATTTAAATCATTGTTAACATTTCACAAGGTCAATTGACATGAAATTCCTTAAATAATTCATTCGGATATTGAATGATTCCGTTATATCTTCCAAATCGTAGGCTATTGTTCAATTGAGCACAAATGCGTCACTTACTGAATTTTATTAAGTCGGTTTGTTTTAATCTCATTTCCCCTTATTAATTCTTTGACACTATGCAACACTCCCTCAAAATCTTGAAATCCTAGATTTACTTAAAATAAATATTACTTCACGGTCTGTTTACAAAGAAATTACCGACGTAAATAATTACAAATCATTACAGTTTGTTTGCCTTCTTGTTGGGTTTCGTTATTAAAATTATTAACATCATTATTCTGAAATACAATTGACCTGTATTATCTTTAAAAACTTTAAACATCATTTGCCAAGATTTACTAATGCGAACCGAAGACGGACTGAACGAGTATACCTGATCTAATTCACTGACATGAGTAGATCCAACTAAAAATTTAATCGCATAAACAAACACAACTGACTGTCTAATTGCTATATTCCCCCTAAAAGGTTTTACGTTAACGAAATCACACTAATCACAATGTAGCGAATCGTCCTATGAGATATGAACAAACAAAATTCCCCCTAAAACTTATAACTACACTGACTTTACTGCATTGGGAGTGGAACCCCTGCTTCAAAGGCACGGCAACCACATGGAACCGAGTCCACAATAAAAAAATTGCCACAAAAATGAAAAACGGAATTCGTGTTGCCAAATACACATACAGGAAATGCTAACCACACATGTAAACAAATAAATCCATAATGACAACTATCAGTGAAAACCCAAGTCCAGTGACCCTGTCGAGAATCGAAACGATATCCCTCAAGACATCCAATTACAGCATACCTGATATGCCCTTATTTCTAACCAAAATCATGTTCAGATGTCGTTAATTAAATACATTTTTACTGTGGTTCTACTGAATCAATTGGAACTGTTTACTAAATAACGTCTTTAATATTCTTCAATAACCCTATCTCAACATGACATAATATTTCACAGTCAGACTCGGTCGCGAGGGGCTCATATACTTCAGAGTAAACATTTATCTTTCAACACTCTCTTGACGTAACACACATGCCAGCATTTTATCTCGCTATCTCCATAATAAGGCAAGTACATATTCACCCTTTCTTCAGAATACCTTCTAATTTTTGCCTATCTATGGCTTTTTATCAACTTCCACTGGTTCAGTATATCACCAGAATTAACCTAATATTCCTCAAATCACCATAATCCGGAATACACAAGTTCTTGCCTCTATTATAGGTCTCATGGTATGGTATATTATCTCATGTCTCTCTTTTATTTGTCTTCCTCTCACTACCGTTTTGATGTTTAAAAATAAATCCTATCTCAACATGTCCCTAAATAAATCACATAATGAAAAACCGAAAAACATGAATTACTCCACAGCAAAGATATTTATCTCAACCGAAACCAAATTATCTGTTCACGAAGACTCTAAACATAAGCTGTAATATTCGTTGATGACTACTGGATCGAGTCCGCAGCACAAAAAAAATGGGTTTTCTCGAAGAACAAAATCCACATGCAACATGCCGATACATTAACATGCTCACACAAACTGATTTAAGTTTATATAATGCCATCTAATCCTTGATCCCACTACATTAACACACGCTGATATTTCATTGACATAAAGATTATTTAGACACACGCTCATGAACATATTTTCAAGATGAAATTAACGCCATTACTCCAGAACTATTTATAGAAAAATAAAGACCCCCAAAGCATTAGTACCATAAAATAACTTATTCTAGATTAGCTGACCCTTGCTACATAATTAACTCAGACAAATTCAAATATTACATGCAATAAATGACTATATACAAATTTAAATGACAACTAGCTATATTTGTCCATAGATTAAAATTATCAGATATACTCATCCTTGTCCGCGTCGTTCTATGATTCAGCAACGCACCAGTTTAGGGCATCAGGTCAGCCCAACGATGCCATGTTTACACCATCATCATACTGAAAATACGACGGTCCTTAGAGTTTTTTCCATGGTCAGCTTCTGACGTGCACTGTCCCGAAACATTACGATTCACGACACAGTTTTGCAGTTCGCGCCCCGCACAAGACGAAATACACTGAGCATAGAAAAATAGAAATTATCACACAGCAGAGACAAATACACAATACAATAATCACTTTCACGATTCCGTCTACTTAATAGTTCAGTCCTCTAGTCTATTCTCCACCGGAATATGATAGTTAATGTTAGTTTCATGTTCTAATTTAACTCGCGACTTTGTTACTTATAAAATTTCATTCTGCTCGCACAAGACATATTTCACTAGTTCTTCTTCTTCTTCTTCTTTCGGTGCCTATCCGTTTCGGATGTTGGCGATCATGATGGCTATTTTCGTCTTGTTTGTGGCAGAGCGGAACAGTTCAACTGATGACATATTGCACCAGCCTCTAAGATTGTCAAGCCAAGATATTCTTCTTCTTCCAGGACCTCTTTTGCTGTTGATTTTCCCCTGGAGTATTTTTTGGAGTAGGTTGTATCTATCTGTGTTGCGCATTATATGTCCCAGATACTGCAGCTTTCGGCATTTCACTATCTTGATCAACTGAGGTGTTGTGTTCATCCTTCTCATTACTTCCACGTTTGTAATTCTCTGGGTCCAAGGTATTCTCAGGATCCGCCTATAAAGCCATGTTTCAAAAGCCTCCAGCTTCTTCTCTGTGTTTTTATTTAAGGTCCATGTCTCTACACCATATAAAAGAACAAAAAATACATAACAGTGCAGAACTCTGATTTTAGTCCCTAAAGTTAGATTGTGGCTTTTAAACACATTACTCATTTTCTGGAACACACTTCTTGCTTTTCCAATGCGTACCTTGACTTCTTGTGAGCAATCCCAGTCTTCATTTATTATGGTTCCAAGGTATGTATATTGTTTTACCCTTTCTATACTCTTTTGATTTATAACCAAGTTTATTCCGGAAATATTTTCCTTACTTATAACCATGAGTTTTGTCTTTGCGGTGTTTATTTCAAGCCCGTATTGGCTGCTGACTCTTACAATTCTATCCATTAGTGATTGTAGCACTTGGATAGTATCAGCAAATACAATTGTATCATCAGCATACCGGATGTTGTTTAATCTCACTCCATTTATCAAAATTCCTTCTTCTATATCTTCCAAGGCTATTTACATATCAGTTTGTAAAGTCAACCATTAATATCTCCCCTATGGGAAAATCCCTGCGGATTAAGTTCGTTTCTCCAATATTACTGCCATTATCTCTGCCTACAGAAATGTTCAATGCACTGACTTCACGTTCATCATTCCTTTTTCTGGACTTCATCCTTCCTACGCAATGTTATTGTTTTGGTACTACTGCTATCATTCCAATTACTCATTTTCGCCCTGATCTGTGATTCGTCGGTTCAAGTTTTCCACCAGTAAATATCTTTACCTCTGTTTCACCTCGTCCTCAAGTCTCTTTCTCTACCAAACGGTAAGTTCCAGTGTCCTATATGATGCAACATCCGGCAATCCTTTAGACGTGTAGCTCTGGAGACATGATTAGGCTTACCGGATTTCCACATACATCCTCCTTCAATAAGAAATATTCTTCCCCATATTTTTTTTTTTCATAACACCTTATTTATATGCCAATGACATCGAAACCAATTGGGTTCAGTTTCTATGTCCCGCTCGTAATATTGGTGATTTTCGGAGGTGCTAAGATGCCAGAATTTTGTGCTGCAGGAGTTATTTTACGTACCTGTAAATCTCAAGAATCAGAATTGATGTATTTGAGCACCTTTAAATGCCACTTGAGCGAACAACGATGAAACTCGCCAACATGGGCCCAGAAAACGAGCTGCTCTCAAACGTCTGAATCACTCCGTCTGGCGTTAGACACCGTATGCTATATCAATAATTATAATAAAACGACGAAGAAGAAGAAGAAGAAGAAGAAGAAGAAGGAGAGGAAGACAAAGAAGAAGAAGAAGAATGATGAATCTTAACTGTTTTACATACCACAAAGGCAACCTAAGAGGAGTAAAGTTCTATTATTATTATTATTATTATTATTATTATTATTATTATTATTATTATTATTATTATTATTATTATTATTATTATTATTATTATTATTGTAATTTAATTTAATTCAGTCATTCGGTTACGCTATCTCAAGACCACATTAAACAGTTTTCTTCTTGTGTTCCCAAAACTGCTTCACCCTTTCTCGATGTTTTTGTTTTTTCATTTCTTCCTTCCATTTACTGCCTCATTTCTCCTTAGCTTTTTCTGGAAATCTACCATCAAATATTACATTCCTAAATTTATTTTCACCCCCTGTGGGTGGGGGACGCAGATGAAGAATACACCCATGGTATCCCCTGCTTGTCGTAAGAGGCGACTAAAAGGGGCCCAAGGGGCTCTCAACTTAGGAGTGTGGGTTGGCAACCACGGGGCCCTTAGCTGAGTCCTGGCATTGCTTCCACTTACTTGTGCCAGGTTCCTCACTTTCGTCTATCCTTTACGATCTCCCTTGGCCAACTCTTGTTCTTTTCCGACCCCGACGGTATTAGAGCATTTGTGGCCTAGGGAGTCTTTCAATTTTCACGCCCTTCGTGGCCCTTGCCTTTCTTCGTCCGTTACTTCATTTTTCGAAGTGACGGATCCCTTATTTATCTTCTTTCTCTCTCTGTCTAGCCCGTGGGTGGGGGATGCACACGAAAAATACACACACGGTATCCCCTGCCTGTCGTGAGAGGCGACTAAAAGGAGCGACAAAGGGATGATTGTATTAGAACCATGAAACTACTTTTGATTATTACCATCTCGCGGGGAACACCGAGGGTCGCCTTTACTTGCGTGTATTACCACTATATTAGGTACTCCAGAGGTTCGTGGTTAGTAGTAGCAGAGAGTGGTTCACTGTGAGTTTCCAATACCCGTGATTAGTACCATTATGTGAGAAACACCACGGGTCTGGGCGTTGCCTGTGATTAGTACCCACTATATGAGGAACACAACGGGAATACCGGCATCCGTGATTAGTGCAGGTAGGTGAGGAAGACCATCGGTTTGCGTTGCCTATGAGTGGCGCCATTATGTGAGAAACACCCAGGTCTGCGTTACCTGTGCGACGTACAATATTTGTGAGTTGAATCATCATGTGTGGAGTATCGTGAGTGTACGCTACTTTTGATTAGTTCCCCAACTTGACAGATACCGTGGTTACTAGCGATAAGTACTATTATGAGGGGCTGTTGACCTGGATTTTGGACCCCGTTAGCCAACAAGCCTACTCGATTCAGGATTGTGCTTTAGAAGTGGCCCCTTGGTCAGTAATACTATTTTTATGTTAGTTCTTGGGTCGGATCCACTGATTGTTTTAAATTCATATCCCTCCATTCATTCTTCATGACATTTTTTTTATTTTTGTCAGTGGATGATTTTGAACTCTTAATTTTTCATTACATTTCGTACCATTAGGGGTCGATGACCTAGATGTTAGGCCCCTTTAAACAACAAGAATCATCATCATCATCATCAAACCGGGCGAGTTGGCCGTGCGCGTTGAGGCGCGCGGCTGTGAGCTTGCATCCGGGAGATAGTAGGTTCGAATCCCACTATCGGCAGCCCTGAAGATGGTTTTCCGTGGTTTCCCATTTTCACACCAGGCAAATGCTGGGGCTGTACCTTAATTAAGGCCACGGCCGCTTCCTTCCAACTCCTAGGCCTTTCCTATCCCATCGTCGCCATAAGACCTATCTGTGTCGGTGCGACGTAAAGCCCCTAGCAAAAAAAAATAGCATCATCATCAAATTAATTTTCTATTTGCAACTTTTTTTTATGTTTAGTGGTACGGCTTATTTGAAAAATTCTGGTTTTGTTTTGTATTTGCATAGAGTTCAAGAATACAGTAATTAATCTTTGTCCATTCTGTATTTAGTTTTATTTATTTGTACTTCCTACAATGATAGGGTGCTTAAATCTGACAAAGTATATCATGACACTTATATATTGAATGTATCTTCAAACATTAAGAGTTTTGAGTTAATCCTTCTCGAATGCAGAATTTTAATCTTATTTTTTTGAAATCATGGTCTATTTTTAATGCTTTGTATAAATCGTCTTCTGGTCTCAATTTGTATATGCCATTCTCCCAGACAGGTACAATAATATTCCTGCTATTCTATTCTTCAGTCTGAGAAGGTATTCAAACACTCTGTTGCTTATAAAGCTGCTGGAAGCATTACGTTTTATAGTAACTCGATTTGGCATTCATTTGTTGTATATATTCATAGCAGTATTAGTATCATTATTGTCATTATTATTAGTTTCGTTTCAACCACATATGGGCTGCGATTACACAACTTCCATAATTTTCTCAAGTTCCCTCTCTCTTTCCTCTTTCTCCAGTACTCCTTCATCCCTTGGCCTACTCGTGTTTATTCCTCTGTTGAGAATACTCTTTTCTTTCTTGTCGGACAGATCCTCCACCTCCGCAATTTTTCTTCTAAAGACGTCTCTGCTCTGGGTGCATTCTGCCCATATTCCACACTTCTCTAGATCCCGATGGATTTCTTTCACCCATGGGACAGGTTTTCCTATTCTCCTTGAAAGTGAGAATGCTGTTGGCAAGCGTTTCTGGTTTCATCCTTTTACTATTTCCATAGAAAGCCTATTTCATTTTATTCATTGTCCTAATAATATTTTGAAATCTTTGATATAGTTATTGGTTTGGTCTTAAGCCGAAAGTAAATTCATCTATTTTCCTGGGTCCAAGGATCTTCCTGAGAGACTCCCTTTCTTTATTTTACAGGTCAGATGGTCCATTAATGGTTATTGTCTCAGCTGCATATAGGCATTCCGATTTGACTACAGTATTTTAGTGCCTGAATTTGGCCATATGGGAGAGTTATTTCGATTGGTAAGTGTTGTGAGATTTGAGATTCTGAAGGTGATCGGGATCAGATACCGATAATGAAGAATTATCTACAATCTGTATAAAAGTCAGTCTGCAGTAATAAGAATTGAAGGCTTTGAAAAAGAAGCAGCAATTAAGAAACTAGTCAGGTAATTTAGCAGTTTGTCCCCCCTCCTGAGATTTGCCGATGATATAGTTATTTTATCTGGGACTGCAGAAGATCTGGAGAAATTGCTGAGTGGTGTGAACATATTCTTGGGTAAGGAGTAAAAGATGAAAATAAATAAGCCTTAAACAAGAGTAATGGAGGGCAGTCGAACGAATTCAGCTGACGCAGGAAACATTAGATTAGGAAATGAAGTCTTAAAGGAAGTAGATGAATATTGTTACTTGGGTAGTAATATAACTAACGATGGCGGAAGTAAAGAGGACATAGAATACAGACTAGCAAAGCAAGGAAGGCCTTTTTTATTTTGAACATTGATATGGGGATTAGAAATATGCTTTTGAAGACTTTCGTCTGGAACGTGGCCTTGTATGGACGTGAAACATGGACGATAACTAGCTCAGAAAAAAAGAAAATATAATTTTCTGAAATGTAGTGTTACAGAAGAATGCTCAAGTTGAGATGGAGAGATCTAATCATGAATAGAAAGACACTGAATCGAATTGGTGTGAGGAGATCGATTTGGTGAAATTTGACGAGAAGAAGAGAGAGAATTATAGGACACATCTTAAGACACCCAGGACTTGTTCGATTGGTTTTCGACGGAAGTGTGGGGGTAAAAACAGTAGGGTTTGACCAAGGTATGAATATGCCAAAGAGATTAGAGCAAATGTAGGATGCAGCAGTTATGTAGAAATGAAACAATTAGCACAGGATAGGGTGGCATGGACAGCTACATAAAACAAGTCTATGGACTAATGACTCAAACAACAAAGTGTTGTGACAAATTCTGAGTGCCTTCTCCATATTTCTCGCACGTCCTTCAATTGCTGATGTTTGGAGTCACCGAGGTACTAGAATTTCTTAGCTCGTTTGGTGTCACCATATTTGGTCTTCATTGTCCAGGATGGATCTATGGCACTTATTTTCTATAATCCATCTTTTCAAGAAATATTTTACAACTGTGCTCTTTCTGCTGCTTCCTTGTGGACTTCAGTCTACCTGGTTGCAGTTTGTAGGTTCTCTGTAGAACATTCTTCTTCTTCTTCTTCTTTTGCTATCTAGTTTTCCCACACCTGTAGGGTCGCGGGTGCGAATTGCGCAGCACATGTGGATTTGGCCCTGTTTTACGGCCGGATACCCTTCCTGACGCCAACCGTATACGGAGGGATGTGATCACTATGGTGGTTGGTAGTGTGGTACGTTGTCTGAATATGATGAGGAGAGTGTTGGGACGAACACATACACCCATTCCCGGAGCCAGAAGAATTAATCAGAAGTGATTAAAATCACCGACTTGGCCGGGAATCGAAGCCGGGACCCTCTGAACCGAAGGCCAGTACGCTGACCATTCAGCCAACGAGTCGGACCTGCAAAACACACTACATAATCAGCAAATGCGTGGAATACAAATCTAAGGCCTGTTTCTTTGTGACCTGATCTAATTCCATTTGTTAAGTTGAACCGACATATTTATTATTATTATTATTATTATTATTATTATTATTATTATTATTATTATTAATATTATTAATATTATTATTTCCTATTTTGGCAAAGTATGGACCGCATAGAACTTAAGACTTCTTGGCATTTCTTCTCTTCTCTTCGCAGAATCTCTTCATTCTTTGGCTCGTCTTCTTTTTCTCCTCTTGAGAAATGATCCGTTTTACCCCCTGTGGGTTGGATTACGCAGATTGAGAATACTCCACGTAATGCACTGCCTGTCACAAGAGGCGACTAAAAGGGGCGGCGAAGGGATGATGGAATTAGAAACATTACACTACTTGTGATTAGTACCATAACGTGAGGTACATCATGGGATTGACGTTACTTGCGATTACTACCACCATATGAGGAACACCATGGGTCTACGTTACCTAGGAACAGCACCATTGTGTGAGGAACACCACCGGTCTGGGCGTTCTATGTGATAAGTACCATCATGTGCATCCCACTGAGACGGGGGAGTGGGTGCTCGGCTTCAGAAACCGGTGTCTACGGAGTAGGTGCCGAGCTCTGCGCTCGAATGGGTTGGTTCCACTGTGCTCAGAGTGAGTCTGCGTTGCCTATGAGTAGTACCATAATGTGAGGAACACCATGGGTCTGTGTTGCCTGTGAATGGTGCCATTATGCGTGACATACCATGATCCGACATCACCTGTGGTTAGTGCCACCATGCGAGGAACACCATGAGCGTTACCTGTGATTAGTACATGTATGGGAGGAAAACCATCGTTCTGCTTTACCAGTGATTAGTACTATTATGAGGGGCTGGTGACATGAATTCCCGACCCCCTTTGGAATACAAGCATCATCCCAAAAATAAGGCATTGTTTTGGATTCATAGTCATTTTTCATTTCGTTCTTTTTAGATTCTAGTCAGTGGATGATTTTTGAAGTTTTAATTAACGTTTCATTTCGTCGCACCTCGTACCATTAGGGGCCGATGACCTAGCTGTTAGGCCCCTTAAACAATACACATTATCATCATCGATCCGTTTGGGTCTTCATTTTAGTGGTTTATATTCAAATGATTTTAGACTGCATTCATGCCTTTAAGTAGATGATAGTTCGAAGGATGGGCCTCGCCCACTCCTCAGAGCTAAAACTGGGGTTGTAAGCTCCAGAGGTTGTTTAAGGTCGCACCTAACCTGGAGAACAGACGCGTTTTGTAGCCACCCCTAACCTAGAGAACGGACGTTACATGCTGAATTTCAGTGACATTTCCTCCACTGATGGGTCCAGAACCCACCTAAAGGGTTACTCCGCCCATAGCCGTTGGTCCCCTAGGGAACCGGGTTATTTTCCACCGCCGACATTCCGAGTTGAAACTCTGTTATTATTATTATTATTATTATTATTATTATTATTATTATTATTATTATTATTATTATTATTATTATTTTCAGTTCAGGGCCAATAAAGACCACGTTATATAACTCTCACACATATTTAAAAGGCTTTTCTTGCAGTTTAGAATCGCCGCATTATTTCCTTGGCAGCCTGCGGTCTTTCCATCGTCCAACCACTGTTCTACTTTTGTTCTTCATGAAAGCCCTTAAAGTTGCTGACTTGGAACTGGTACTGTGCTCGATCTAAGATATCCACTCGCCTTAGTCCAGCCTTCTTGAAGTTCTTCCTCACCTCTTGGAACCACTTATCAGAAACATTAGGTCTAGTGTCAAGTATGTGAAAGGTTTGTTTTGTCAATCGCTTTCCATCCATTCCGAAGAGGTATCCATAGAATTTCAGTCTTCTTTTCCTAATAGTCTCCATCAGTCATTCATATTTCCGATACAGTTCTTCATGTTCCGATAACCTATAATGTCAATTTACAACTTTGGAGCCATTATGCCACGAAGAGACTTTCTCTCAATCTCAGCCTCCGTGGTTCAGGCGGCAGCACACCGGCATCTCACCACTGGATTCCGTGGTTCAAATCCCGGTCACTCCATGTGAGATTTGTGCTGGACAAAGCGGTGGACCGAGCTCGATAGCTGCAGTCGCTTAAGTGCGGCCAGTATCCAGTAATCGGGATATAGTGGGTTCGAGCCCCACTGTCGGCAGCCCTGAAGATGGTTTTCTGTGGTTTCCCATTTTCACACCAGGCAAATGCTGGGGCTGTACCTTAATTAAGGCCACGGCCGCTTCCTTCCAATTCCTAGGCCTTTCCTGTCCCATCGTCGCCATAAGACATATCTGTGTCGGTGCGACGTAAAGCAAATAGAAAAAAAAAAGAAGAGAAGAAATAGCAAAGCGGTGGCGGGGCAGGTTTTTCTCCGGGTAATCCGGTTTTTCCCGTCATCTTTCATTCCAGTTCCCTGTTATCTTTCATTCGAGCAACACTCTCCAATATCATTTCATTTCATCTTTCAGTCATTAATCATTGCCTCAGAGGAATGCGACGGCTTCGGCAGGCAGCACAATTCCTATCCTCGCCGCTAGATGGGGGCTTCATTCATTCCATTGCTGACCCATTCAAATGGCTGGAAACAGGTTGTGGATTTTTCATTTTCATGTTCTCAGAGTCTCTTAGACCCGCTTTTCCAGTCACCCGGAGGCACTCACTGGCAGATAGACATTTCGTTTTATCGCAGTGTTGTAGAGTCTGATCTTCGACTGTAATGAGATTGCTACATTATTATTATTAATGTTATTATTATTATTGTTTATTTATTTATTTATTTATTTACTTATTTATTTATTTACTTATTTATTTATTTATTTATTTATTTATTTATTTATTTATTTATTTATTTATTTATTTATTTATTATCGTCTTTTTTCTATGGCGTGGCACAGGCTATAGAGCCTGCTTTTCATGCCCAATCATAACACTGTTTGATTTATGTTAAATTCTACAACATACTAAAGTTGTGTAACTTATAGGCTAACTGGAAAATCTTGTCGTCTAGTTCCTATGGTTAATATTTACATGAAGTAAGTAAATTATCTTAGGATATGTGCTATAGATTATGTTCTTATATGTAAGTAATGTTTGCAACATCTTCTTTTGAACTGCTTGAGTACTAGGAATGTCTCTAGTTTCAGCCTGTAGGGAATTATACAGGCTTATAGTAGCGGATAAATAGTAGAGTAGCGGATAGGGAAACTTAGCAGTGAGTTAGCTAATGACCATGTTTGGTGATTATTTCTGGATGATAGCTATTGAAGCTCATATCTCAAGTAAACCGGTGCTTCAGTCCGTACAACACTATGAGTAACTGACACAGAGTGCATATTCCGTCTCTCCTCAAAATATAGCAGGAATTATTATTATTATTATTATTATTATTATTATTATTATTATTATTATTATTATTATTATTATTATGCGGTTCTCTAAGCACTTGAAATATTTGGTAAATACCACGGAACAAAAGTCTACGTCAATGGGACACACTTTTTACCTCATGCTGTGTATGCGGCTGCCCTCACTGCCAACCCATCCACACTACTTTCAAACAAGATCAGGTTACTAATCACGTGATTTTCACCCGCGCGCATGTTATAGATTATTTGTCGCGGAAACCACTGACACAGCCACGGAAAAGTACGACAAGTGCAGTGCTTGTATTTGGCAAAGTAGCCAACACTTTGAGTGAACAAGTGAAACGCATTACAGATAAAGAGTTGACGCTATTTCGGTACAATGGGTATTACCCCAAGAATAGTATTTGTTTTTCTGGATGTCATGTCTCTTTCATCGATCTAAAGTTCCACTAGACTAATCGAGAACTCAAATATGTTCATAAACATTACAGTATTTGTCGAATGGTAGCTTGTGATTTTTGATAAAAATCATGGATTCTTGAGGAAACGTGGGGAAAGCAGTAAGTATTCACTCTCGCTATTCCAAACCATTAAAATATTTTTTTCAGTTGTGCAACGAGGAGCGCTGGGTGTATCGCAGCGAACTACAGAGGCACAATTTGTTAATTGGTAAAAAAAAAAAAAAATCATTTAACTCGCCAAATGGCTTCGATTTGAAACCTTCCTGTGATCCTACTATGTTTTTTTCTTCTTTTCTTCCTCCTCCTTCTTCTTCCTATTATTCCTGTTATTTTTGTTTGGGCCAGCCTCTGCGGTATGGTGGTTAATGTGATTAGCTGCCATCCCCGAAGGCCCGGGTTCGATTCCCGGCTCTGCCACGAAATTTGAAAAGTAGTACGAGGCCTGGTACGGGGTCCACTCAGCCTAGGGAGGTCAACTGAGTAGAGGGTGTTCGACTCCCACCTCAGCCATCCTCGAAGTGGTTTTCCGTTACTTTCCATTTCTACTCCAGGTAAATGCCGGGATGTTATTTTAACTTAAGGCCACGGCCGCTTCCTTCCCTCTTCCTTGTCTATCCATTTCATTCTTCCCATCCCTCCACAACACCCATGTTGAGCATAGCAGGTGAGGCCACCTGGGCGAGGTACTAGTCCTCCTCCCCAGTTGTATCCATGACCCAAAGTCTCAAGCTCCAGGACACCGCCCTTGAAGCAGTAGAGGCGGGATCCCTCGCTGAGTCTGAGGGAACACTTTTCGCGGAGGGCAAACAAATTAAGAAAGAAAGAATTTTGTATAGACCTAGGGCCATGGGGCTCGTTTTGACTCCTTACATGGGTCTTCTCTTTCTTCTTAAGCCAGAAAGCTTTATTTTTCTGGCTGTGTATCAGCTTCCTCTTCTCTGTTCACTTCGGTCTGGTGGTCCTTGTATTGTTCTTGCTGGTAAGGGACTTTGGAATTTCATGACACTTGCAAGTATTCAGAAAGTAGAAAAACATTTTAAAATTCCTCTTTGATAATTTAGATCTGTTTTTCACTGAAATTATGACATATTTTACAGAAATCAATTTCAACATTTACATGTTTAAGAACATCATGTTTTGTGTACAAATTTTTAAAGCAATGTTAGGAAACTATAGATCATTCCACGTTAAGAAACCAGTATTGCTCTTATGACAACAGGGTTGCCAGATCGAACGGCTCTGCTCAACACCATGACAGGAAAACGGCGGTACATAAATTTGTGAAATTCAGAATTTAAGTTCAATACAAAAAGCGGAAGAAACTAAGGTACAAATTATTTTTATGAACTAAAGGGGACGGGGGTAAACTACGGCACATAAGAAACCTCAGCATTGAAGTGTAAGGCAAATTGGGTGAGAAAATAGACAAATAATTTTATAGGTTCGAGGGGTGAGGGATGAATTTAATTGCATTTAATACATTTCTCTAGGCAATAAAGGCTAGAAAACAGACGCAACATATAAATACTATATATGACTCTACACAACACTACACTATTAATTTTAAAGAAATAAATCACACCCGTAGGATTATCACATAACTCTCACTCAACGCAAGACAATTATGCATTGGTTTAAAGCCTAAAAACACACACGCAACGACATTTGCTGTGTGTGTGTCTAAATACTGTCCATGACTTCACTACAGAAGTGAGCTGCCGACGGTTCACAGAGTGAGGGACAACACGAGACTTGTACCAGAGCAACACAGAAGGAAAATGAAGGAAGGCAACGAAGCGATGGCTGTTCCCGTCATTGTGCTTCCCCCCTACAAATGTATTTATAAAAAAATGAATTATTACGTAGTTATTTTAATAACTCACGGGAAAAATTGCCTCATCCTTTTTATCTGTCTTTCATTATACATTACAAAGTACAGTATAATATCGCTTAATCACGAGGAATTATGTGTGTCTTAGAGGGTGTGTGTTCACTCCTTGTAGGTCAATAGGAGCAATACTGTTTCCTTAACGTGGAATGAGCTATAGTATTTTTAACTCTTTTTGTGATGATGATTGTGCTTGTTGTTTAAAAGGGCCTAACATCTCAGGTTATCGGCCCCCCTTCATTTTTTATAACTACATGTCTAAATGAGAATATAAGGTGCTTAAAAAACACTTTTGTATGAAAATACATGTTTTAACCGTTACATTGCATTAACGCTGCTGTGCTGCGCCCGGAATATTACGAGCGAGGCATACATCTATATATATAAAATAAGAGTTTTGTCTGTACATTGCTCAGAATTTGAAAAGAACGGTATTTCTGTATCGGTCATGTCCACATTAATAAGGAAATGCACTTTTTACTTTTCCGCAATTTATGTCTGTCTGTCTGTCTGTCTGTCTGTCTGTCTGTCTGTCTGTCTGTCTGTCTGTCTGTCTGTCTGTCTGTCTGTCTGTCTGTCTGTCTGTCTGTCTGTCTGTCTGTCTGTCTGTCTGTCTGTCTGTCTGTCTGTCTGTCTGTCTGTACACGCATCACTAGAAAACGCCTGAAGAGAATTTAATGAAAATCGGTATGCTAAGTCGGGGAATAAGTCGCTACAATCTAAGATATAAATAATTTTATTCACGCTAATAGAAATGGTAGTTTAGGGGAAGGCCTAAAATTTAATTTTCAAATATTTATGTTATTAGTGGCCCAATTTTAATAAAAAAATTGGTATGCAAAGTCGGAGAATAAGTCACTACAATTTGGTTTATAAATAATTTTATTCACGCTGAGTAAAACGGTAGTTTAGGGGAAGGCCTAAAATTTAATTCTTAAATGTTTACGTTATTAGTGGTCCTATCCCATTGAAAACTGGTATACAAAGTCGGAGAATGAGTTACTACAATCTAGGCTATAAATCATTTTATTCACGCTGAATGAAATGGTACTTTAGGGGAAGTCCTAAAATTTAATTCTCAAATAATTGTATTATTAGTGGTCGTATCGATAAATACTACATAACAAAAGTTATATAGAATTAAATTTCCGACTATTTATGTCTTACACATATGATAACACAGATACTCATGAATTTGTATTTTTGTTGCTAAGCCCATATCGACACCGAGTCACGAGAAAATGGGTTAACAAAATTTAATGAAAATCGGTATATAGAGACGGGGAATAAGAAACCACAGTCTAGGATATAAGCAATTTTATTCACCCTGGATGAAATTATAGTTTAGGGGAAGGCGTCTAAAATTTATTTTTTAATTTCCTAGGCCCTATATACTGTATATGGTCCTATTGAAAAGTACTACATAACAAAGGTTACGGAGAATACAATTTCCGATCATTTATGTTTTATTCAGTTTTATCGTACCAACTATGATAAGAGTGGTATTTCAGAGTCGGAAGAAGACTAAATGAGAGGACCTACAATATCGAAAGCATACATTGACCATTGTTTCCCTTGATCTTATTTGTCTCTTATGCTGCCTCTCAACTCTGATAGATGGAAATACTGCTGTGTGCCGAGTTTGATAGCCTGACTGAATAATGGCGGGAAATAGCCGGGGAGTTAGAAAACTTTCTTCTTTAACATGCCATTCCTCTGGTTCATACATTTTCCGATACAGCTGGTACGTAACCCACTGGTTCTTCATAGTATTCCAGTTATTCCATCCCTATTCTGACGCGCTGTTTTGAATGAGCAGTGTGCATACTTAAGGCAGAGGCTGACTTAGTAGTAGTAATAGTAGTATGGCCTGGTCTAGATTAACAATTTAGGCCTATTCCAAATTGTAGCACCACTATTCAGTAAATAACTCAAAATTCATCCCTGAAAAGGCCGTTTCTTAAGAAAAGCTTCTTCCTCTTCACTTTTATTACATTCTACATTCATTTTATTCCAAATTATCAGTGAAGAAAAATTTGCGTCCAAGTCAGATAGATTTTTTCGCCGCCAGTGTAGTGAATTGATATTTTCCGACTCATCGGGTACTCCTAGGAAACATATTAGTAAAAGGGTATATTTTTGCCCTGGGAGTCACTACTATTCGACCCTCTCCCCGCCGAAAAATGATGAAGAGTGTTCACGAATGACGGCTGTCTGCGGCTTGGTCATTCCAGCTCTGGAACTTTGGACTTTTCGATCGGCAGTGTAGTCCTGTTCGTTAAAAGTGAGAAAATGTGTGGTGTTTCATTTCTACGAGTATTTTATATGAAAGCATTGCTTTTAATAGCGCATTCCTACTGACGTCATTGTAATGTATGTTCATTTCTGTTCGGAAAACCACTAAGACAGTCTTTCTGAGGATATAAAAAGGCAGGTGGGGAGTGAGTGTCTACCATTATAATGGAAACTCCCTAACCTGATTGTGACTGATGGTATGCAAGCAGGTCTACCATTACAGTGAAAATTGCCTAACTCAGTCTTCATATGAGAAAATATGTTTCTTGACTTCCCCGTAGCGTTTCTAGGGTAACCTTAAGAGCTATGCATTTTAATACAATCTTGCTCACAACGTGTACACTAGAATTCCGTAGCGAAGCACTGGTACATCAGCTAGTCCGATTATAACTACGCAATACTCGCAAAGCTGACATCAGAAATCATTCGAACTCTTTGGACGTATACCGCAATCTCTCTACAGTAGACAGAAAGTTGTATAATGATTACCCGTTGATTCATTCACGAGTTATTATTACAAATACGACACTCTGTTTTAACAGCTGAGGAATGTCCAGCGCGCAAGCTGACAGAGAGGCCACGTCAGAGATGAGTACAGTAAGTTGTGTCGACCGCCAGCAAAGACGAATCCGAGGTTATAGGGGTGTTATCCACATTAGAATAGCCTCCGTGACACAGGTGGTAGCGCACCGGCCTCTCACCGCTGGGTTCCGTGGTTCAAAGTCCGGTCACTCCATGTGAGATTTTTGCTGGATAAGGCGGAGGAGGATCAGGTTGTTTTCCGGGAAATCCGGCTTTCCCTGTCATCATTCATTCCAGCAACACTCTCCAACATAATTTCCTATGTCAGTAAATGTAGCCGGCACGATTACTATCCTCGCCGCTAGATGGGGGCTTATTCATTTCATTCCTGACCCGGTCGAATGACTGGAAACAGGCTGTGGGTTTTTCAGCTTAAACATTCCTAGTACCTGAACCATACTTTTTAGAGTAGATTGCGCACCACAGTTAAATCACTCAACGTTTGTTTAGGAAACCAAAGGAACACAAATGTCCTTGACTTATCAACATAAATTAATAATATTAATGAAAATGAAATCAGAATTACAAGTTCCTTCGATCTAATATTTTGATTTTTAAATCATAAAGACTCTTGAACGATGCAATACTTCCGTTTACTTTCCCTTCAGTGTAAACTACACACTACTCCAATCTTGCGTCTAATTGTTTTTAAGTTCCATAAACTATTGCGGGGTGTCAAACTAGAATGGTGAAATAACAGAAATTTAAGGTTATTTCAACATCGTTTATGGCACTCACCCGATCACTTGTCTATGCTTGCTGTTTAGTAACATAATATTAATTAGGGAATACTATTCTCTATTCTATGATAGTTTTCAGCTACGAGAGTGAAAACAAACCGTAGGATACGTTCAAAGGAGGGTCTTTTTGCAGGTGAACAGAGAAGAAATTGAGCTATTCGATTCGTGGAGAGACGTAACTTGATGCAGGTCACGATTTTCAGCGCAGAGTTTCGATGATTACTCAAGCAGGGAATAATTGTGGGTCTGGATGAATGTACTAAACTTTCTTGAAATTAGTCCAATCGAAATTAAAAATAATATGCAAGATAAAACTTAAATCAGCCACAGGCCAAGATCTAATCCCTTCATCCGTATACGATTAAGAGCTGTGGAGGTATTACATTAATATTAACATTTCGCTAAAATCTGATGCCTTTCCAGTGAAGTGAAAGATAACACGAATTAGTCCATTTCTCAGATACGGAGACAGGTCAATAATTAACAACTATAAACCCGTTGGAATTTCTTTCACACTAGCAAATGTTTACAACGAAACTGTCAATCGGCATGCATTCAAACAAGTAGAAATTATCATCTGTGACTCCCAACATAACTTCAGACGTGACAAATCGTCGATGACAAATTTATTGGAGTTCAGCTATGGAATACTGGCATCTATGAACGCAGGAATCCAAGTGGATGTAGTTTGCACAGATTGCACGTTATATAATGTTGATCTCGATGTAGTGTAAATTTTAATAAATTAGCTCATACATAAATCAAATAATTTTCATCATGTTTCTCTGATAGACAACAATTTGTGTCTGATAAGGGAGTTGACTCTGCGTGTTATAATACTCGATCTGGTGTTCCACAGGGTTCAAGTCTTGGACCACTACTCTTCTTAATACTTATAAATGATGTTCCAACGTACTGTTATTCTCACACAATGTGAACATTTTCAAAATCATCCGGCCACAGGACTGGAGCGTTATAAACAAGTTAGATCTTAACACAACATGGAATGCAGTGGAAGAATATCAGGTGATGCAGGAATTATTACATTAGGAAATGAAGTCTTGAAGTAAGTACGTAAATATAGTTCCTTGGATAGTAGAACAACTAAAGATGACAGACATAAAGAGAATATAAAATGCAGACTAGCATAAGAAAGCAAGGCCTTCCCAAAGAAAATAATTTGCTCACTTCGAACATTGACATAGGAATTGGAAAGATGCTTTTCAAGTCTTTCCTCTGGTAAACATTCACGGTAATTCGCTTAGAAGAAACTAGAACGGAAGCTTTTAAATTGTGGTGTCAGAGAAGAATGCTGAAGGTGAGATAGGTGAATTGAATCACAAATGAAGAAATGTTGAATCAAATTGGTGAGAGGAACGATTTTGGAAAGTTTGACCAGGAAAAGAAAAAATTATAGGACACATCTTAAGGCACCCAGGACTTGTTCAGTTAGTTTGGAGGGAAGCGTAGCTGGTAGGAACGGTAGGAGTAGACCAAGGTAAGAGATGTAGGAGTTATGTAGAAATGATTAAGTTATCACAGGATAGGGTCTCATGAAGAGCTGCATCAAACGAGTCTATGAACTGATGACCCAAAGAACAAGGCACAAGACGCTACTGAATTCTTCTTCTTCTTTATGCCCAATTAATGAGCCCGTTTAAAATTGTTAGCTTGGTCTGACGCCTTCCCCTTCTTTCTCCCCCCCCCCCCCCAATCTCTTCATGAATTTGCTGTGATGGTTTTCTATACTTCTGTCCACTGCCTTCCAGTGGTCTTTTTAGCTCTATCCACGAGTACATGACGATTTTTAATGGTATCGCCTGTAATGTTTACTTCTTGTAAACCCCGCTTAATTTCTCCCAACCAGTTGACTTTGTCCTACTTTGAAATTATTATACTTTTGTTAATCGTCTTTTAGTAAATCTATTATTGTCCATTCTACAGATGTGACCATAGAATTTCAAGTGTCTCCTACGGATGGCAACAGTGATCTTATCTGCTCCTGGGAACAGGTCTGTACTTCTCTTTTAATCCATATGCCATTCACATCACTAGGACCATATATTTTCCTAACAATTTTTCGTTCTTGCTTTCCAAATTTATTTTAGAATGGCTTCCTAGAGGCATATAATGTTTCCGGCAAAAACAACTGTCCTGTAATGATTAAGTTTCATATTACGTGATATCACTCTTTTATTGCAGTGATTCCATGTCACTCTACATTGTCGCTGCTGTGCCAAAACCGCGAATCTGACAATGGTCTTCCTGTCCATTATTTCCCTTAAGACTGATCGCGCTCTCAGCTGCATATCGATATGCAGTGCTCCACACGTATGAATGAGTCATGCATTCATATGCCATTACTTAAAATGCATAGATTAATAAACTGCATATATTTCTATTTTTCGTAAGCGTTTATCTCTTCGCTTATTTCAATTTATTATCCATCCGAGAAACTCAAACCGGAAACTTTATTCATGACGAATCCGATTATTCTATGCGATACAGCTCACTACATTACTCGCAGTTTCCGACTCGTTGGTTGAATGATCAGCGTACTGGTCTTCGGTTCAGAGGGTCCCAGGTTCGATTCCCGGGCGTGTCAGGGATTTTATCCATCATTGGTTAATTCCAATGGCCTGGGGGATGGGTGTTTGTGCTATCCCTAACATCCATGCAACTCACACACTACACATAACACTATCCTCCACCACAATAACACGCAGTTACCTACACATTGCAGGTGCAGGCCCAACCTCATCGGAGGGTCTACCTTAAAAGGGCTGCACTCGACTAAAAATAGCCACACGAAATTCTTATTATTACATGCAGTTATTACATACCCACTTCCCGAGATTTCCACAAACAAACTTCTTACAAACTGGACAGGAATAATATCCTATGTCTTTGTGTCCTTGTTGCTGGGACAAAACTCACATCTCTTTCGTTTTCGAGGGTCTTCCTGACGGTCTATTGCCTTTCTCTAGTTCCGTCATCTTTTTCGAATATAAATAAGATTTCAGACCTCAATCTCTTTGGTAGACTCGTCTGCTGCAGTCTCAATCTCATAAATTCACAACCAGTTCCTGTCCTAATAACTTCAGCAATTTTCTGCGAACCATACGGCCGTTCCCACGTTTGTATTTACAAGAAAACACTACATGGGCATTGATTGCAGCTAAATTAAGGGTACAATTTTGATATAATACAAATGACAGCGAATACAAACTGTACACGAAACTAATGGCAATAGGTCGCTGCGACCCGGACAAGTCAACAATGCACAGGAAATGGTCGCTGCGACCCGGACAAGTCAACAATGCACAATAAATGGTCGCTGCGACCCGGACAAGTCAAAAATGCACAAGAAATGGTCGCGGATTGAGATACGGTGGCAAGGTTGTGTAAAGAAGGGAGTGCCAGGAAGGTACGAGGAGGCGGAAATGCAGTTACTGGCCGGTTGAGGAATTAAAAGCAGAAATGTATGGTGTTGGGTTGTGGTGGCCCAGTGGCACCATTATCGGGATAAGAACGATACCTCTCTAGCTATCTATTTATCTATTAGGTGCGTGAGACCTATGGAGTATTCCGGTTTCACGCCCTTCGTGGTCATTTTCTTTCATCGATTCATTCATTGTTCGACAGATCAGATTTCGTCCCCTTTCACTTGTGATTAGTGTTAATAGAACCGGGCGAGTTGGCCGTGCGCGTAGAGGCGCGTGGCTGTGAGCTTGCATCCGGGAGATAGCAGGTTCGAATCCCACTATCGGCAGCCCTGAGGATGGTTTTCCGTGGTTTCCCATTTTCATACCAGGCAAATGCTGGGGCTGTACCTTAATTAAGGCCACGGCCGCTTCCTTCCAACTCCTAGGCCTTTCCTGTCCCATTGTCGCCATAAGACCTATCTGTGTCGGTGCGACGTAAAGCCCCTAGCAAAAGTGTTAATAGAGCGAGGTGGCCATGCGGTTAGGTTCACGCAGCTGTGATCTTACATTCGGGAGTAGTGGGCTCGAATCCCACCGTCAGCAGACGTCACGATGGTTTTCGGTCCTTTCTCAATTTCACACCAGGCAGTGAGCTTACATTCGAGAGTAGTGGGATCGAACCCCACCGTCAGCAGACCTCAAGATGGTTTTCCGTTGTTTCCCAATTTCACACCACGCCAATGCTGGGACTGTACCTTAATTAAGGCCACAAATTTCTCCTTCTCCCATCCCTCTGTCGCCGAAAACCTTCGTTGTGTACAAGTAGTACAAAAAAAAAGCCGTATAGTTACATTTCCTCTTGAAACAATAATGACCATTATCATCCTCTTTCGATGACAATGTCTGTCAAAAATTAGGAATATGAATGTGTGTCGATGAAGGTAGTGTAGTACACAAGGTGTTGGTGGTGGGGAGCACCAATAACGAGGTTGGTGCTGCTGTTAAATGATGAAAGAGCTTCTTTGGGCGAGTGTGGAATTGTGAGCTGCCCAGCGTGGTCCACCACTACGCCGCGAACATAACTCCAGCTTCCTTCGCCCATAAACTTGGGCCGGCCAATCGAGTGGATGGCAGAGGCCCGGGCGCGCTTCCGGTCATGTGGCACTTCCGGTGTGACCAGCTATCGATTGTGCACTGCTCTCGGTGTGGCCTGTGTACAAGCCACGCCACGAACAATGGCTTTTAAATACAGCCAGCAAAAATTAAAAGGTCTTTTCAAAGTGATGAGCAAATCACTGGTAGTTCTCTCTGCCTCCCAGAGGATGGCGCTGGCGTCTGGGACCTGCTGTTTCCACCGAGCGGATGGGAAGCTGATCCCGATATCATCCCAGATGTATTGACTGATCTCCACATAATGCACGAAACCATAATTGAATGATTCCAAGAGTAATTTAAAATAATTAGTGACCATTTTTCTTTTTTCAGTGTGCCTTGCCGCGTTCTTTGGGATCAGTGGAGGTTTAAGGCGAAGTAGTCTCCTTACTGACACTTGGTGGTCCGAACTAGTCAATTTGAATGATGTCAATAAATAAATAAATAAATAAATAAATAAATAAATAAATAAATAAATAAATAAATAAATAAATGAAAATCCGCAGCCTGTTTCCAGTCATTCGACAGGGTCAGGAAGTGGATGTTTGAAGCATCTGTCTAGCGGCGAGGAGAGAAATTGTGTCGGCTGCCGAAGCCTGTCACACTCCTCTGGGACAATGGTTAATGACTGACAGACAAAATAAAATGACAGTGGATAGTGTTGCTGGAATGAAATATGACAGGGAAAATTGTTTTTCCCGGAGGAAAACCTGTCCCGCTTCCGCTTTGTCCAGCACAAATTTCACATGGAGTGACCGGGATTTGAACCACGCAACGCAGCGATGAGGGACCGGCGCGCTGCCGCCTGGGCCATGGAGGCTCTAATTAATTCATTAATTAAAAATAAATGAAAGAAAAATAATTAAGCTAAGAAGAAATTTCACCTGAGTTAGGAACCATGTGATCCAAGGGGCCTCAACGAAACAAGAAAAATAAATAAATAAATAAATAAATAAATAAATAAATAAATAAATAAATAAATAAATAAATAAATAAATAGCAGTATTTTGTAAGAAGGAAGTCAGTTCCCGGACGAAACTATGTTTACATCGGTCTGTTTTCAAACCAACTTTGGTTTACGGGAGTAAATGCTGGGTTGACTCACGATATCTTATTCATAGAAGTAACAGACATGAATGTAGCGAGAATGATTGCTGGTACAAACTGGTGGGAACAATGACAGCCGGGTACTGGGAATGAGGAGATAAAAGTTAAGTTAGGAATGAACTTGAAGGATGAAGCTGTACCCATAAACCGCTTTCGATGGGGAGGTCATGTCAGGCGAATGGAGGAGGATAGGTTACCTTGAATAATAATGGACTCTGTTATGGAGGGTAAGAGAAGTATAGGGAAACCAAGACGACGATGTTTAGACTCAGTTTCTAATGATTTAAAGATAACGGGTGTAGAAATAATCGAGGCCACAGAACTAGTTACAAACAGAGGATTCTGGTGGCATATAGTAAATTCACAGTGGCTTGCAGACTGAACGCTGAAAGGCATAACGGTCTATAGTGAAGATGTATGCATGCATGTATAAATAAAGAAAGAAATAAAGGATGAAAGAAAGAAAGGAAGGAAGCAAGGAAGAAAGAAGGGAAGAAAGAGAGAAGGAAAAGAAAGAAACATGTCCGGCTCCTTGGTTAAATGGTCAGCGTCGTTGTCTTGAGTTCAGAGGGCCCCGGTTCGATTATCGACCGGGTCGAGAATTTTAGCGGCTTCTGGTTAATGCCACTGGCTCGCCGACTGAGTTTTCAGTTAAGGTATAGTACATTCACGTCTACATACAATGGATCACACTACCATCCACTGTAAAATAAAATGTTCCGCATAGCTTTGGCGTCAAGAAGGGCATCTGATCGTAAAGCTGGGCTTAATCACGAAGTGCCGATACTAAGAAACTGAAAAAGGTACAGGGGGTAGAAGAATTAATAAAGAAAACTAATTACTAATTACTTTTACTATTGTTGGGGAAGCCACGGTCCTGAAATTTCGTCCCGCAGGAATTCTTGTGTATTTGAACATCTTCAAATACTACAAGATTGAGCAGGATCGCGTCCTCCAATTTGAGCACAGAGCTCCACCTAAATAAATAAACGTAACTAAATAAATACATGTAGAAATACTTGAAAAAATAAATTATTAATGAAATAATAGGCGTCACTGAAGAAACGTACTATGAGAAAGTAACGTACTATGATGACAGTAACAAATGGTTCTAGGTTCTAACGAGAAAAAGTGATTGTCCTTCTTTACTCGACGTCAGCTGTCCCTGTTCGTACAAAGTTAAGGGCTTATCTATCTGATGTTCCTCCTACTTACCCACACTGTTCTTAGTAAGGACTCCAGCGGAAGTCGTTAATATTCGAACCTGGGATATATCAGTCGAAAGTCAACTGACCAGACTTTAGTAGCAGTGTTCTTAGCAGAAATAATAATAATAATAATAATAATAATAATAATAATAATAATAATAATAATCATCATCATTGTAATAAGGCATTGGAATAAGGAAGCTAATGAGCATCGAGTTTGGGCGAGGTAGTAACAAATTTTAACAGCATGCATCGAAAATTAGCTACATTCCTCTTTTTCTATTTTTATTAAGTCCAAAAATAAATGAATACAATGGTAAATTCACACAAATATATAATATTACTAAGAAGCTAGTATGAGACATCCTTAATGCAAGGGGGTACAGTTATAATAATAATAATAATAATAATAATAATAATAATAATAATAATAATAATAATAATAATAATAATAATAATAATAATAATAATAATAATAATAATAATAATAATAGCAAGTTTCAAGGAAAAAGGTGAATGGAATAACACTGCGAGCACCAGACTCAAAGAAGCATTGTTAAGATAAGCGGTAAATTAAAATATAAAAGGCTTGAAGAAGAAACTAGTGAAATCCCCACGCAAACAAGTAGGCCTACATACCAGAGTAGAGACTCTATGGGTATACAAGTCCCATTTACCCAGCATAAAACTAGGAAAAGTTTATCTAGTACATTAGCGTACCAAAAACAGAATTCGAGTGGCATTCAGTCAGTTAGTTACTTGACACAGCAGAAACGACAAGGGAAGACGCAGCCGAAATGATCCCAATTGGGTACCTGCACTCGAAAATACGGGAGTTGATCTCATTGTAATTAGACGTCCAATAAGGAATATTACTAAAATGTAAAATTAATTTAGAAAAGGCTGAACATAACAAGAAACAACATATTAAAAATAATAGGAAAACACGTGAGTTGACGAAATCCTACTGGGGCTAAACAGAGGCTAAGGCCAAACTTGAATGCAATCGGTGAGAAGAAGAGATACATTAAAATAAAAATGAAGAGGGTCGCTGGTCTTAATTTGCAGTTTTACAACTGTTGAAAGCATTGAGGAAAATTCAGCACAAGTTTCAATCCTACAGTAGGTTGTAGGCAATCCACTGTCACCCTGAGTAACGCATGGAGCATTTGTATTCTGGGGATCCTTTAACGACATGGTTGATGGTATCCAAGAGTCCTACAAACAAGATAAGACGAAAACGGTCAAACGTCTTTGTGACATTTCAAGTGAAACCTCTTCTGGTGGGTAAAATGAATCATCTCACTGACTTATGTCTTAGCATCATAATCCTAACCACGCGAATTCAGGGAACACGGTTCATTGATGAACATTGTTTTGTACCAGAAGGTTACAGGATCATCCAGAGTAAAATGGACAAACTTATACTGAAATGTCTCACTGTCAGCAAGAAGATTAGGTCACGAATCTCACTTCCTCCAACAGCCAAGTTTCAACACTTTCTTTCTGAAATACAAATATTATCTACACAATTGTGAATTTGCATGTACAAATTGACGTGGCAAATACGAGCTATCCAGAAGAGGCAGATAACTTTTGGAAGAGGACGAAGAAATCTCTAAAATTACCAACAAAAAAATTATATATAATATTGAACGAAACTGCTCTGCCCTCCAGAGAACCAATAGCAAACGTGAAGATCTATAATGCGTTCAACCTAGTTCTGAAATCGACTGCTTTCAAATTTCTTCACAGGAATCAGAAACCATGAAAGTCTTCGAATCCCAGTCTAGGTGAGTTCGAAATTGATCAGGCTGCCACTGCACGAACTGCGCAACGGGGTACTCCTGAATGCAAAAGTGCTGAGAAATTATAACCTAGAAACGGATTATTATATTTCTAAGATCAAAATGAATGTAGTTCCAAGAAACTCCAAGGGGCAAACGAGGAGGATTGATAGGGTTGATACGTACAAGTTTGGAACCAGCCTAGAATTCATTGAGAAGCTGGAATCAGTAAATCCGTATAATTGGGTACAACTAAGGACTTCGGATAAGGAGACAGCCATTTGAAAAAAATGAAGACACATATCTTGTGGACTGAAGAAAACGATGAATCAATAAAGCAATGACAACTGGCATGGAAGAGACGAAACACGCAGAATAGCCAAGAAAGAAGAACGAGGACTTCCTGGAGGCGAGAAAGCACGCAGTCAAAATCATCCACAGAATGAAACATACCTTCGATACAAACCAGCCTGCAAAGGTTTACCAGAACTTTAAGAGAAAAAGAAAACAGTCGTGTTTTCTTTAAAAACCTGTGAACTTAACACCGAGCCAGTTGACCGTGCGGTTAGGGGCGCGCAGCTGTGAGCTCACATCCGGGAGATAGTGGGTTCGAATCCCACTGTCGGCAGCCCTGAAGATGCTTTTCCGTGGTTTCCCCATTTTCACACCAGGCAAATGCTGGGACTGTACCTTAATTACGGCCACGGCCCCTTCCTTCCCATTCCTAGGCCTTTCCTGTCCCATCGTCGGCATAAGAACTATCTGTGTCGGTGCGAAGTAAAGCAAATGGCAAAAAAAAATGTGAACGCACCCTCAGAAAATACACCCTACAACTTTAAAAGCCGTGATGTTAACGTTGGTTTCAATCACAAGGAAAGTGTTTTTTAAAAAAGAGGAGCAATACTTTCGAGTGTCAACACATTTAAATGTAACTTAAAAGCTTTTTAGTCTGTCGAACACGCAAGTTCAGTATAAATACTACACTATAACATACCTGTAAAAACACAGTATTAAAAAGGAGTAACAAATAAATAGTTCACAATAACTTCCAATATGCATATTCTAAGTCTTTTTTTTGTGATGGACGTGGAGCAGAGAATAGGAATAACAATGTCATTCACATTCCGCTTTTTTTTGTACTCACAATGAGGCATTTGACTATTTGCGTTTAATATGTTTGTTCTTCCCCGTTGGAAGACCGACTAAACAAAAGACCATTGTAACTACAAAAAAACAGTATTATGACATTCAAGAAACATGGAAATATGAAGGTCCTAACAGCAGACTGGGTCCTTTATTTAGAAAAAGTAAGAGGATTATTACAAGAAAAGTGCAAAGGATTCAATCGGTGAAGCGAATGATCATTATAAACATCAACCAGTTACCCCCTCGTACACAAAGATTGCATGAAAACATGTGGGGGAGAGGTCAAAAAGGTGCTTGAAAAGTAATCTGGGGAAAAGTGGAGTGAAATACCGAAACTTAATTTGTATCAATGCGTAATCTTACCTGATGTGACAAACATACGCCACGATACTGAAGTGCATGATTGTAAGGAAATTAAGATTTTAATTGCGTAGAACCTGATATATGTAATGTACCTGTGTGATGGTCTCGTGGTTTTTTCGGTTGCGTACTATTCGTCAGTGCCTTTGCTGGCGGGACCTAGTGTTTACAGTGCACTATGTCTTCTGGTATAGGCTAGAGCAATTTTGTTACTTTCATTGATCTGTCTCAGCTTTATCCTTGGCTTTGACAAAATGAAATTGACTGAGGTATGAGTGATACTAGTAATGCCGTTCCTTCTGCAGCCAGTCCCTGCTATGAATGGTGTGAAAATATTGCTCATAGGGTCGGTTGGTGCATGCATTTCAGTAGGCTTGGCAGACTGATATGTAATAGCAACTTCTGGCTCGGTGAGGAAAGCAACGGGAAACTACCTCACTCCTCATTTTCCCTAGTACGCCTCTTCAGTGATGCCTACGCCATCTATGACAGCTGATGGTAGAGCTGTTGAGGATACCACCAGCGGAATCGCTGACGCACTGAACATACATACATACATACATACATACTATTCGTCAGGTTGGTGTCTCTATTCATATTAACTGGTAAGCTAAATTAATGTGTTAGTGAACCGTATGTATCAAACATTATGCAATGATCAAACGCAGACATTGTGGAGAGATTGATTGTGATTGATTACAATGAGATGTGGAGGAGGGGATTGCAATTGCATCTAACATAATGTTTGAGGGTCGAGTGTCATGTTCTCTTGTTAATTATTGTACACCTTATCCTACCCAAAATTGTTATACGAGTAGGTAAATGTATGATGAATGTGTTTCCTTTTGTTTGTATGCTATTTCGTCATTCCCACTCAAAATGGGTTATTTACGATGTGTGAATGTGTATTTCTTGTTTAAAAGTGTGCTTTTGTTTAGATATGTTATAATGTAATACTTATATTGAACATGTGTGTTCGACAGCCTGAAAACCATTCAAGCTAGAAGGAAAACTGCCAGATCCTGGCAAGGCACGTCGGGTTCATTCTCAACCGTTAGGCTCCAAAATCAAATACCCGATAAAATGCCGTTTTCGTTCGGAAGGACAACATTTCCAGCATTTACTACGAGGTAATTTAACTTAGTTCCTTTATGCAGATGTACAGGCTCTGGAGGTCAGGTGGGCCGCAGGTATGGATAAAACCAGCCGATCGGCCGGTCTTGGACCAGCCACGTCCGAGAGGTCAGGTTATTTTCCATTCCTCTGTTATGGAAAATAATGTTTGAGGGCTGTTTTTTATTAAGGCTGAGTGGTCCGACATCGCTGAAAACTAGCCCGACTTGACGACGACCATTTGACCATCCACAGAGACCTTCAAACAGAAAAGGAAAATATATTGCAATGTCTGGACAATCATTTCCACCCAATAAAGACTCAGCATCAAACTCCGGATGTTGAATATGAAGTGAGATGAGGAAGTGATCTTATGAAGAAAGTTTCAAACTTCCTCATCAAGGGATAGAGTTGAAATTTATGGAAATATCTCAAGACTAATTTGTGGGTGAAAAGTAGGGGCTGCCTGGCCGAAGCGGTAAAGGCGTGCTTGGTTCACCCGGATTGATGTGGGTTCGATTCCCGGTATGGAAGTTGAAATATTTAAGAAAAGAGACTTCCACTTCCGGAGGTGCAAATGGCCTACAAAAAAATGAGTACCAGGTTAATTTCTGGGGTCAAAGACGGCCGAGAATAAAGCTAACCACTCTACCCCATCAAGTGACGAGTTTACGGTTAGTGGAAGCCTTTACCTTCCACTTCTCCAAGGGCCTTCATGGCCTGTATGGAAAGGCTTATCCTGTTCTGAATAGGCAGTTCACGTTGACGAGGAGAAGGAGGCTGTCTACCACCCCTGTATACCACGCTTTAGATGACATAGATAAAATCTGTAGAAATATTTCGAAAGTCTCATTTAATAATTTATATTACCATTTTTATGGCACGTTTTAATATATTGTTCCAATAGATTAGGATTGAAGAGTACGTAATGTGGTGTATGTCTGTTTTCTTCTGGACCTTGTGGTTATGTGGAATGCAAGAGAGATGTAATGTAGGCTATAGGAATATGTTTATAAATGTAATTATAAATTTAAATTTAAGCCTCCCAGAGGTCTCCTCCACCACCCGCGGGAAATTTGAATTTGTAAACAAAGCCACGTGCTTTATGACAGCTGTCATCGACAACAACGCATCGCGAACCTCAGTACTGCCATCTTGACGGGCCCAAACCTCAGTAGTGCCAACTTAACCTAACTAGCGCGAGATAAACAAAGCCACGTGTTTCTTGAGAGCCACGTGCTTTTTGACAGACAACAACGCATCGCTAACCTCAGTACTGCCATCTTGACGGGCCTAAACCTCAGTAGTACCAACTTAACATAACTAACGCGAGATAAACAAAGCCACGTGTTTTTTGACAGCCACGTGCTTTTTTGACAGCTGTCATCCGCCATCTTTAAACTACAGAGAATCGTGCTGCCATCTTTATCGCAGTAGCTAAAAATTCGTCACCTGTCATCGGCAGTGCTGCCATCTTGGCGGGCCTAAACCTTAGTGCTACCAACTTAACCTCACTAGCTCGAGATAAACAAATCCACGTGCAGCTGTCATCCGCCATCTTTAATCCATAGAGCACAGTGCTACCCTCTTTAGCTACTTACCTTTGAAATGTGGTACGTCACAGCTGTCATCCGCCATCTTGCATCCGAAACCTCAGTGCTGCACTCTTTAGCTAGATACCTTTGAAATGTAGTGGCGGTAATTTGAGAAATTCTTTATGCTCTTGTTTGGAAACAAAGCCACGTGCTTTTTTGACAGCTGTCATCCGCCATCTTTAATCCAGAGAGCACCGTGCTGCCCTCTTTAGCTACTTACCTTTGAAATGTGGTACGTCACAGCTGTCATCCGCCATCTTGCATCGCAAACCTCAGTGCTGCACTCTTTAGCTAGATACCTTTGAAATGTAGTGGCGGCAATTTGAAAAATTCTTTATGCTCCTGTTTGGAAACAAACCCATGCGCTTTATTGTCAGCTATCATCCACCATCTTTAATCCAGAGAGCACCGTGCTGCCCTCTATGTGGTGGTGGTAAATTCTACACGCTCTTGTTTGGAAACAAACCCATATGCTTTTCTGACAGCTGTCAACCGCCAGAGAGCACCGTGCTGCCCTCTTTATGCCGGTAGCAAATTCCACGTGCTTTACAAACTCACATGCTTTTTGACAGCTGTCATCTGCCATCTTTAATCAAGAGAGCACCGTGCTGCCATCTTTAGATAGATACCTTTGAAATGTGGTGGCGGCAAATTCCACGTGCTCTTGGTTGGAAACCAAGCCACGTGCTTTTTGACAGCTATCATCCGCCATCTTTAATCAATAGATCACTGTGCTGCTATCATGCGGGTAATTTCGTCAGCTGTCATCCACCATCGTTAATCTACAGAGCGCTGTGCTGCTCTCTGTAGTAGCGGGCAATTTGAAAAGTTCTGTTACTTGTCATCCGTCATCTTTAATCAACAAAGCATCGTACTGCTATCTTTAGCTACATACATTTAACATGTGGCGCGGATACTTTGGAAAAAAAACTTCCGTTAGCTATCATCCACCATCTTTATTCAACAGAGCATCGTGCTGCTATCTCTAGCTACATACATTTAACATGTGGTGACGGCAATTTGAAATTCTATCTAGATGCCATCTTTAATCAACAGAGCACCGTGCTGCTATCCCTTTGAATTGTGGTGACGGATAATTTGAAATTCCGTTAGCTATCATCATTAAACGTTAGTGCATTCGCTAACCTAACCTCTCATCTACTATCTTGAAGGAGACTATACGACACCTCCTCTACCTCCTGCTCTTCCTCCACCTCCTCCTCCCCTACCACCTCCGCCTCCTCCTCCTCCTCTGTCAAGGCATAACTTTATCGAACACGCATCGCGAAGGCAAGAGTGTGCAGCGATATGCATGTTTAGACTTGCGGATTACGAAAGAAACATAACAAGACTTGAATCGAACACTGCACTCGATGTCGTTAACTTCAACATGTGATTAAAACATTGTCTGGTGTGTTCAGAACACTACATAAGTAGAATCGAACGCTGTACTTAATACAACATGTTAGGGGATACCTTTGTTCTCAGAAGATCAGATTGAAACATAACAAGACTAGAATTGAACACTGCACTCGATGTCGTTAACCTTAACATGTGATCAGAACATTGATTGATGTGTTCAGATCACTAAACAAGTAGAACTGAACACTGTACAACATGTTAGGGGATACCTTTGTTCTAAGAAAATTAGATTGAAACATAACAAGACTAGAATCGAACACTACACTTGATGTCGTTAACCTTAACATGTGATCAGAACATTGATCGATGTGTTCAGATCACTAAACAAGTAGAACCGAACACTGTACAACATGTCAGGGGATACCTTTGTTCTAAGAAAATTAGATTGAAACATAACAAGACTAGAACCGAACACTGTACTCGACACAACATGTTATGGAATACCTTTGTTCTAAGAAGATCAGATTGAAATATAACAAGACTAGAATTGAACACTGCACTCGTTGTCGTTAACCTTAACATGTGATCAGAACATTGATTGATGTGTTCAGATCACTAAACAAGCAGAACCGAACACTGTACAACATGTTAGGGGATACCTTTGTTCTAAGAAAATTAGATTGAAACATAACAAGACTAGAATCGAACACTGCACTCGATGTCGTTAACCTTAACATGTGATCCGATACAACATGTTAGGGGATATCTTTGTTCTAAGAAAATTAGATTGAAACATAGCAAGACTAGAATCGAACACTGTACTCGATACAGCATGTGATTAGAGCATTGATTGATGTGTTCAGAGCAAAAGTACAACTTCAATGATTTACCTAGTGTAAAAATCGAAAACACACACTGTGCACATATCGCATAGCTATCTCGCCTATCACTTGTCTAGTATGAAAATCAAAAACACACTGTGCACTTATCGCATAGCTAACTCGGCAACACTTCAAATGATTTGCTTAGTACGAAAATAAAAAATCTATACCGCGTAGCTAACTCGTTCATCGCACTGCTAAGACGCTTACTAATTGCAAATACACTGATATATGTCATACGAAAATCAAGAAAGCACACTGCGTAGCCAACTCGCTCGGGTCACTCGCTTAGTAATTGCAACACGACTAGAACACTGATACACGTTACTCTTTTTTTCTCGAAACACACACACACGGATAAGAATGTTGCGAGATACTACATACTTACATGTTTTTTTAAAAAAATAAGGGGGGTGAAAGATCATAAATTATATGTACACATGTTGTCTCCTCTAAGTTGTAAGACGAAATAGACGCAGTACTGCGAGTTTCCGCTATAGCTGGCGAACGGAAGTAGCATGATATCTCAGCAAAAAAATACGCGTGAGCTTGCATACACGCAAGTCAGACGCAATGATGGATACCGCGATTCAAATCCTGGCAACTTATGCCGTCAGGAAGGGCATCCGGCTAGATCATGTTATGACGATCGCGCAGGTCCCTCGCCTAGCATTTGCTATTTTTTACGGCTTCCGACAGTAGGAGTTCGAACCTGCTATCTCCCGAACTAGGGAGAATGATTGCGGGTACAAGAGTGTTGAGGGTGATTCATTTGTCGGATGGGGGTGATCCTACTGTTGCATATTACATTCTCAGGTAGTTTCGAGGGCGTGCAAAGAGCCAGCATTAAGTAAGGGTTTTTGATGGGGACGTTAAACCTTGTGCAGACTCCTTCGAAAATGATTGTGAGTACAAGATCTTGATAGTGATTCATCTGTCGGATGGAGGCGATAAGCTGTGTGCAGGCTGAGGGCGTCAAAAAGCCAGCATTATGTACGGGCTGTTGATGGGGGCGTTAAACCTTGTGCAGACTCCTTCGAAAATTATTATGAGTATAAGATGTTGGTGGCGATTCATCTGTCGGATGGAGGCGTTAAGCCTTGTGCAGGCTTCTTCGGTAGGAGTAGGCTATGTACCGGCACCGGGTTTTACCCTCTCCCTACTATTGTATATTACATTCTTAGGTAGTTTCGAGGGCGTGCAAAAAGCCAGCATTAAGTAAGGGCTGTTGATGGGGGCGTTAAACCTTGTGCAGGCTTCCCCGAAACTGGTTGTGAGTACAAGATGTTGAGGGTGATTCATCTGTCGGATGGAGGCGTTAAGCCTTGTGCAGGCTTCTTCAGTAGGAGTAGGCTATGTGCCGGCAGTGGCTTTTACCCTCTCCCTACTGTTGTATATTACATTCTTAGGTAGTTTCGAGGGCATGCAAAAAGCCAGCATTAAGTAAGGGCTGTTGATGGGGGCGTTAAACTGTGTGTAGACTACTTCAACAGGAGTAATCTATATGTCGGCGCCGTGCAGGCTCTTTCGATTGGGGTAGGCTATATGCTGGTACTGTGTTTTAACATCTCCGTACAATCATAATATTTTATGTTAGGAACTTACACCAGCTAAATGCTACACACAGCTAAGAAGACGTTCCGTGAGTTACAAGTGGCTTATCAGCACGCAGTGTCCCCGTTCAAGGTTAGTGCAGCCGGAAGATGCGTGTACAATTTCAGTCAACACATGCATTCCGCACCTCGCTCTGAATGACTGCGCCGATACAACTTCAAAGACTGTGGAACAAAAAAAATGTAACCTATAGCCTACAGTTTGGTTTAGTGTGCTTGCCTCTCACTCGGCAGTCTCGGGTTCGATTCTCTTGGGATTAAAAATATGTTTTACAGCCGAGTGCCCCCCTCCTGACGCAAGAGTTTAAATCATAAGAATCTGTTTTACAGCCGATTGCTCTTCCTGACGCGAGATTTTAAATCACAAAAATCTGTTTTACAACTAGATGCCCTTCTAGGATTTTAAAAAGCAGTATCTAGCCTCTTACATCATACACTGTTATTTTACAGCCGAGTGCCCTCCTCCTGACTCAAGAGTTTAAATCATAAGAATCTGTTTTACGACTGGTTGCCCTTCCTGACACAAAACTAGCAGTATCTAGCCTCTTACATCATACACTATTGTTTTCGACCGGTTGCCCTTCCTCACGTCAAAGAACTGGGATTAAGAATCTGTTTTACAACTAGTTGCCCTTTCTAACACGAGAATCGGGGTTTTACAGCTAGATGCTCTTCTTAGTGCAGGAACTAAGATTTTAAATCGCTGTATCACGAACTATTGTTTTACAGCCGGATGCCCTTCCTCACGCAAACTAAGATTTTAAATCGCAAGAATTTGTTTTAAGACTAGTTGCCCTTCCTGACGCAAACTGGCAGTATCTAGCCCCTTACATCATACACTATTGTTTTCGACCGGTTGCCCTTCCTGACGTCAAAGAACTGGGATTAAGAATCTGTTTTACAACTAGTTGCCCTTTCTAACACGAGAATCGGGAATTTACAGCTAGATGCTCTTCTTAGTGCAGGAACTAAGATTTTAAATCGCTGTATCACGAACTATTGTTTTACAGCCGGTTGCCCTTCCTGACGCGTGATTTTAAATCTCAAGAAACTGTTTTACAACAGGATGCCCTTCTAGGATTTTAAATAGCAGTATCTAGCCTCTTATATCATACACTATTGTTTTACCGTCGGTTTCCCTTCCTGACGTGAGATTTTAAATCACAAGAATCTCTTTTACAACTGAATGCCCTTCTAGGATTTTAAATAGCAGTATCTAGCCTCTTACATCATACACTATTGTTTTCGACCGGTTGCCCTTCCTCACGTCAAAGAACTGGGATTAAGAATCTGATTTACAACTAGTTACCCTTTCTAACACGAGAATCGGGGATTTACAGCTAGATGCTCTTCTTAGTGCAGGAACTAAGATTTTAAATCGCTGTATCATGAACTATTGTTTTACAGCCGGATGCCCTTCCTGACGCAAAACTAAAATTTTAAATCGCAAGAATTTGTTTTAAGACTAGTTGCCCTTCCTGACGCAAAACTGCCAGTATCTAGCCTCTTATATCATACACTATTGTTTTCGACCGGTTGCCCTTCCTGACGTCAATGAACTGGGATTAAGAATCTGTTTTACAACTAGTTGCCCTTTCTAACACGAGAATCGGGGATTTACAGCTAGATGCTCTTCTTAGTGCAGGAACTAAGATTTTAAATCGCTGTATCACGAACTATTGTTTTACAGGCGGATGCCCTTCCTGACCCAAAAC
The DNA here is from genome assembly GCF_040414725.1 of Anabrus simplex. Classification (NCBI taxonomy): domain Eukaryota; kingdom Metazoa; phylum Arthropoda; class Insecta; order Orthoptera; family Tettigoniidae; genus Anabrus; species Anabrus simplex. The sequence goes on from NC_090265.1 coordinate 848,884,960, forward strand.
TAAGATTTTAAATCGTAAGAATTTGTTTTAAGACTAGTTGCCCTTCCTGACGCAAAACTGGCAGTATCTAGCCTCTTACATCATACACTATTGTTTTCGACCGGTTGCCCTTCCTGACGTCAAAGAACTGGGATTAAGAATCTGTTTCACAACTAGTTACCCTTTCTAACACGAGAATCGGGGATTTACAGCTAGATGCTCTTCTTAGATTTAAATCGCTGTATCATGAACTATTGTTTTACAGCCGGATGCCCTTCCTGACGCAAAACTAAGATTTTAAATCGCAAGAATTTGTTTTAAGACTAGTTGCCCTTCCTGACGCAAAACTGGCAGTATCTAGCCTCTTACATCATACACTATTGTTTTCGACTGGTTGCCCTTCCTGACGTCAAAGAACTAGGATTAAGAATCTGTTTTACAACTAGTTACCCTTTCTAACACGAGAATCGGGGATTTACAGCTAGATGCTCTTCTTAGTGCAGGAACTAAGATTTTACATCGCTGTATCACGAACTATTGTTTTACAGCCGGATGTCCTTCCTGACGCAAAACTAAGATTTTAAATCGCAAGAATTTGTTTTAAGAATAGTTACTCTTCCTGACCCAAAACTGGCAGTATCTAACCTCTTACATCATACACTATTGTTTTCGACCGGTTGCCCTTCCTGACGTCAAAGATCTAGGATTATGAATCTGTTTTACAACTAGATGCTCTTTTTAACACGAGAATCGGGGTTTTACAGCTAGATGCACTTCTTAGATTTTAAATCGCTGTATCACGAACTATTGTTTTACAGCCGGATGCCCTTCCTGACGCAAAACTAAGATTTTAAATCGCAAGAATTTGTTTTAAGATTAGTTGCCCTTCCTGACGCAAAACTGGCAGTATCTAGCCTCTTACATCATACACTATTGTTTTCGACCGGTTGCCCTTCCTGACGTCAAAGAACTGGGATTAAGAATCTGTTTCACAACTAGTTACCCTTTCTAACACGAGAATCGGGGATTTACAGCTAGATGCACTTCTTAAATTTTAAATCGCTGTATCACGAACTATTGTTTTACAGCCGGATGCCCTTCCTGACGCAAAACTAAGATTTTAAATCGTAAGAATTTTTTTTAAGACAAGTTCCCCTTCCTGACGCAAAACTGGCAGTATCTAGCCTCTTACATCATACACTATTGTTTTCGACCGGTTGCCCTTCCTGACGTCAAGGAACTCGGATTAAGAATCTGTTTTACAACTACTTGCCCTTTCTAACACGAGAATCGGGGATTTACAGCCAGATGCTCTTCTTAGTGCTGGAACTAACATTTTAAATCGTGTATCATGAACTATTGTTTTACAGCCGGATGACTTTCCTGACGCAAACCTAAGATATTAAATCAGAAGAATTTGTTTTAAGACTAGTTGCCCTTCCTGACGCAAAACTGGCAGTATCTAGCCTCTTATATCATACAATATTGTTTTCGACCGGTTGCCCTTCCCAACTTCAAAGAACTGGGATTAAGAATCTATTTTACAACAAGTTGCCCTTTCTAACATGAGAATCGGGGCTTTACAGCTAGATGCTCACCGGATGCCCTTCCTGACGGCATAAGTTGCCAGGATTTGAATCGCGGTATCCATCATTGCGTCTGACTTGCGTGTATGCAAGCTCACGCGTATTTTTTTGCTGAGATATCATGCTACTTCCGTTCGCCAGCTATAGCGGAAACTCGCAGTACTGCGTCTATTTCGTCTTACAATTTGGAGGAGACAACATGTGCACATATAATTTATGATCTTTCACCCCCCTATTTTTTTTTAAAAACATGTAAGTATGTAGTTCCTCGCAACATTCTTATCCGTGTGTGTGTGTTTCGAGAAAAAAAAGAGTTACGTGTATCAGTGTTCTAGTCGTGTTGCAATTACTAAGCGAGTGACCCGAGCGAGTTGGCTACGCAGTGTGCTTTCTTGATTTTCGTATGACATATATCAGTGTATTTGCAATTAGTAAGCGTCTTAGCAGTGCGATGAACGAGTTAGCTACGCGGTATAGATTTTTTATTTTCGTACTACGCAAATCATTTGAAGTGTTGCCGAGTTAGCTATGCGATAAGTGCACAGTGTGTTTTTGATTTTCATACTAGACAAGTGATAGGCGAGATAGCTATGCGATATGTGCACAGTGTGTGTTTTCGATTTTTACACTAGGCAAATCATTGAAGTTGTACTTTTGCTCTGAACACATCAAACAATGTTCTAATCACATGCTGTATCGAGTACAGTGTTCGATTCTAGTCTTGCTATGTTTCAATCTAATTTTCTTAGAACAAAGGTATCCCCTAACATGTTGTATCGGATCACATGTTAAGGTTAACGACATCGGGTGCAGTGTTCGATTCTAGTCTTGTTATGTTTCAATCTAATTTTCTTAGAAGAAAGGTATCCCCTAACATGTTGTACAGTGTTCGGTTCTGCTTGTTTAGTGATCTGAACACATCAATCAATGTTCTGATCACATGTCAAAGTTAACGACAATGAGTGCAGTGTTCAGTTCTAGTCTTGTTATATTTCAATCTGATCTTCTTAGAACAGAGGTATCCCCTAGCATGTTGTATCGAGTACAGTGTTCGGTTCTAGTCTTGTTATGTTTCAATCTAATTTTCTTAGAACAAAGGTATCCCCTGACATGTTGTACAGTGTTCGGTTCTACTTGTTTAGTGATCTGAACACATCGATCAATGTTCTGGTCACATGTTAAGGTTAACGACATCGAGTGTAGTGTTCGATTCTAGTCTTGTTATGTTTCAATCTAATTTTCTTAGAACAAAGGTATCCCCTAACATGTTGTACAGTGTTCAGTTCTACTTGTTTAGTGATCTGAACACATCAATCAATGTTCTGATCACATGTTAAGGTTAACGACATCGAGTGCAGTGTTCAATTCTAGTCTTGTTATGTTTCAATCTGATCTTCTGAGAACAAAGGTATCCCCTAACATGTTGTATTAAGTACAGCGTTCGATTCTACTTATGTAGTGTTCTGAACACACCAGGCAATGTTTTAATCACATGTTGAAGTTAACGACATCGAGTGCAGTGTTCGATTCAAGTCTTGTTATGTTTCTTTCGTAATCCGCAAGTCTAAACATGCATATCGCTGCACACTCTTGCCTTCGCGATGCGTGTTCGATAAAGTTATGCCTTGACAGAGGAGGAGGAGGAGGAGGCGGAGGTGGTAGGGGAGGAGGAGGTGGAGGAAGAGCAGGAGGTAGAGGAGATGTCGTATAGTCTCCTTCAAGATAGTAGATGAGAGGTTAGGTTAGCGAATGCACTAATGATTAATGATGATAGCTAACGGAATTTCAAATTATCCGTCACCACAATTCAAAGGGATAGCAGCACGGTGCTCTGTTGATTAAAGATGGCATCTAGATAGAATTTCAAATTGCCGTCACCACATGTTAAATGTATGTAGCTAGAGATAGCAGCACGATGCTCTGTTGAATAAAGATGGTGGATGATAGCTAACGGAAGTTTTTTTTTCAAATTATCCGCCACCACATGTTAAATGTATGTAGCTAAAGATAGCAGTACGATGCTTTGTTGATTAAAGATGACGGATGACAAGTAACAGAACTTTTCAAATTGCCCGCTACTACAGAGAGCAGCACAGCGCTCTGTAGATTAACGATGGTGGATGACAGCTGACGAAATTACCCGCATGATAGCAGCACAGTGCTCTATTGATTAAAGATGGCGGATGATAGCTGTCAAAAAAGCACGTGGCTTTGTTTCCAACCAAGAGCACGTGGAATTTGCCGCCACCACATTTCAAAGGTATCTAGCTAAGGATGGCAGCACGGTGCTCTCTTGATTAAAGATGGCAGATGACAGCTGTCAAAAAGCATGTGAGTTTGTAAAGCACGTGGAATTTGCTACCGGCATAAAGAGGGCAGCACGGTGCTCTCTGGCGGTTGACAGCTGTCAGAAAAGCATATGGGTTTGTTTCCAAACAAGAGCGTGTAGAATTTACCACCACCACATAGAGGGCAGCACGGTGCTCTCTGGATTAAAGATGGCGGATGATAGCTGACAAAGAAGCGCATAGGTTTGTTTCCAAACAGGAGCATAAAGAATTTTTCAAATTGCCGCCACTACATTTCAAAGGTATCTAGCTAAAGAGTGCAGCACTGAGGTTTGCGATGCAAGATGGCGGATGACAGCTGTGACGTACCACATTTCAAAGGTAAGTAGCTAAAGAGGGCAGCACGGTGCTCTCTGGATTAAAGATGGCGGATGACAGCTGTCAAAAAAGCACGTGGCTTTGTTTCCAAACAAGAGCATAAAGAATTTTCAAATCGCCACCACTACATTTCAAAGGTATCTAGCTAAAGAGTGCAGCACTGAGGTTTCGGATGCAAGATGGCGGATGACAGCTGTGACATACCACATTTCAAAGGTAAGTAGCTAAAGAGGGCAGCACTGTGCTCTATGGATTAAAGATGGCGGATGACAGCTGCACGTGGATTTGTTTATCTCGAGCTAGTGTGGTTAAGTTGGTAGCACTAAGGTTTAGGCCCGCTAAGATGGCAGCACTGCCGATGACAGGTGACGAATTTTTAGCTACTGCGATAAAGATGGCAGCACGGTTCTCTGTAGTTTAAATATGGCGGATGACAGCTGTCAAAAAAAGCACGTGGCTGTCAAAAACACGTGGCTTTGTTTATCTCGCGTTAGTTATGTTAAGTTGGTACTACTGAGGTTTAGGCCCGTCAAGATGGCAGTACTGAGGTTAGCGATGCGTTGTTGTCTGTCAAAAAGCACGTGGCTCTCAAAAACACGTGGCTTTGTTTATCTCGCGCTAGTTAGGTTAAGTTGGCACTACTGAGGTTTGGGCCCGTCAAGATGGCAGTACTGAGGTTAGCGATGCGTTGTTGTCGATGACAGCTGTCAAAAAGCACGTGGCTTTGTTTACAAATTCAAATTTCCCGCGGGTGGTGGAGGAGACCTCTGGGAGGCCTCTGGCTGTGGTGTTGGTGGAGGAGGCATCTGGGAGGCCTCTGGCTGTTGTGGTGGTGGAGGTGGCCTCTGGGAGGCCTCTGGCTGTGGTGGTGGTGGAGGTGGCCTCTGGGAGCCTGCGGTGGCGGTGGCGCCAGAACCCGCTTATTATACTACTCACATGCATTCTTACGTGTATCCGAACCTGTGATCTACAAACTTTAATCACGTAATATGTTACATAGAAAATTCCGTAGCCTAAATTGCATTCCTCTAAACTAATGTCTTTTTGGTGCTGGGATTTAAATTTCCGCCCGTGTGTTACAGTCTAGGTAAATGTGTGTATACCGTATTTAGAATATTTCTTTGCGTACTCCGACTCCGGTTTCTTCTGAACCAATTTACGAAATTCATTTTTAAAATAAAAGTAATGCTGACTGCTTTCAACATACAACCCATTTCGAAGTTTATGAAGAACGTCAACTTATGGTTCTATCAAACGAGCGGACATTGTTGTCATTGATAGTAAATCTAACAAAGGTGTCATCATGAATCCAACAGTCAGATTTGAACGAGATGTAAGGCAGTCCAAAGAGGTTGATACAGAAAATAAAAGGCACTACGGACCTTGCTTTTATGACTCGGGGCACAAGTTTAAACTTAATAACTGGAAATTCATTGATATATTGTTTGGTGCTCACGGAATGATCACAAATTTCTCTGTGAATTTGTTCAAAAGGTTCCAACTTCCTACTATGTTTTAAATGATATGTCAGCTGCGATTTTGAGAATTTCGCTCTAAATAGTAAGATAATCACATGTAAAACTAAAATTTATTTGAATAAATAGAATCCATCGGAGGGTAACTGACCGGAAATTAATACATATTGGACATTTCTTAAAAATTCAAATGAAAATTAATTAAATGTATTTTCTTATTGTCCTTATTGGAATAATTATCAGGTTGAACCTTTGTGGTTTTTATAGTATTAGGGCAGCTATCCTAAGTGGATTTTCTCTCTCACTCATAAATATATATCACCACAATGTTTTTCTTGGCTGATTATGGATGTTAAAATTTCATTTATAGTATAAATTCATGATTAAGGGTGAGAATAATATGGAGAGATATTTCGACTCCAGTGAGATTGTTAATTTTCCCACCTAAATCTCTGAAGTGTATTTCTCAGGTTTGGCAGCGTAGGAGCAGGCATTTTCATGAGGAATGAGTATGCCATTCTGCAGCATGCCCAGACGTTTTCACTTTATGACACGCCTTAATTTCTGCAAAGCGCTGTGCATTGATTGTGTCCATAAAGGGAGACATTTGTGGACATCGGACGACGACATGTGTGACTGCGTACAGTTTCAAGAATAACACTGACCGTTTCATCACCTGGTGAGATAAATGTCTTATAATTTCTGGTGATTATATTTGAGGTACGGTACGAAATGTTTGCTAGAATTTTTGCCAGGTGAGTAGTATTCATTTGACTGCCACTTCACGATTCAGGTGTAAATCGAACACGGGGCCCTCTGAATAGAAGGCCATTCAGCGAACGAGACTTATTTTCATTTTATAATATTAAACAAAATTAACCGATTCAAATCCGAGGTGTTCCGCAGAAAAGTGAATGGCAGTAATTCGTCGGGCGATGATAGCTTGTATGAAGACCAGTAACGAGGAATTGTGTTCTGGGGGCAGAGGACAAGATGAAAAGGAGGGAAAGGCAAGCACTAAGGGCGGGCCGTCAGGCTGACCGCATCCTGGCGGGGGTAATTCCTTGACGTCACAAAACTCCCGGGGGGGTTCATGTAAATTTCAATTTCAATGGAGATTAGCTACGGGATTACTTTCATTAGAGAAGTTGCGACCGCGACACGAGCTGCACTAGCGCTCCTACCGGCATGGAGTTTTACGTCCTGCGACTGTTTCGTCAACGTCACGGAGTTACTTTTCAGTCAAAGTTCAATTTATGGTACTAACCTATTTACTGAAATAAAACTCAAAGGGAATAATTAATTCAAGAGAAATATTGACGAGACGAGATATGTATGTAATAAAAGAGAGTGAAGTATTTTAAATTTTAAGTTAAAAATGTGGCATGTTATCTTGCTCCGGATTTTCCAGCTGCAATTTTCTTGAAATAATATAGGTAAGGTTAGGGTTGTTCTGCCCGAAGGCAGGTCCGAACCTCCGCAGAGGTGTTCCTGAGCCGGAGTTTACGTGCGGTAGGGTGGCCAGTTCCTTTCCGCTCCTCCATTGCCTTACCCCCCACCAACTGCGCGCGGCAACCCATCCAACTCCTGACCACGCCCAATATAGCTTAACTTCGGAGATCTCACGGGATCCGGTGTTTCAACCCGGCTACGGCCGTTGGCTGAAATAATATAGAAATTACAGTAAAAGCTATGAACTGTAATAAGCGACATATTTTGCCCCTCAGGCACCAAAATGGTTGCTTTTCTGGAACTAAATCTTGCTGTCACTTTATCCCAATTTATTGTACCCGCAATTCCTCCGCCAAATTACCCTGCACGTATTAAAATGTTCATCAAAATTATTTAGGTAATGTAAAGAAAAGAACGTATATAACACGCTGTGTTAATCCAATATAAATAATGTTCCCTCACAACCAACTGCAGACATTATCATTTAGAAACTAACCTTTTGCCCGCCTCTGTGGTGTAGTGGTTAGTATGATTAGCTGCCAGTCCCGGAGGCTATTGTTCGATTCCCGGCTCTGCCACGAAGTTTGAAAAGTGGTACGAGGGATGGAAAGGGGTCCACTCAGCCTCGGGAGATCAAATGATTAGAGGGGCGGTCGATTCCCACCTCAGCAATCCTCGAAGTGGTTTTCTGTGGTTTCCCACTTCTCCTGTCAAGTGCCGGCATGGTTCCTAACTTGAGGCCACGGCCGCTTACTTCTCTCTTCCTTATCTATATCTTCCAATCTCCCCCCACACACACACACAAGCCCATGTGCAGTATAGAAGGTGAGGCCGGCTGGGTTTGGTACTGGTCCTCCTTCCCAGCTGTATTCCGACAAAATGTATCACGCTCCAGGACACTGCCCATGAAGCGGGATCCCTCCCTGAGTCCGAGAGAAGAAACATCCCTGGACGGAAAACAGAAAACTAACCTTTTCACATCAATCAAGAAAAGAGTTTGTATGATCAAGACGTGTCGCAGCTGATATAAAAGTATTAACAGATTTTTCAAACCATATCGACGTGGTAGAATCACTCATAATTATTTCCGTTAAATGTTTGCAAGTAACAATAATGCCTATTGCTCACGGTAAAATGTTTCGTAAAATTTGTTGTACAATTAATTTTATAAAAATTTGGTGAAAACAAGTTGTGTTGCTCACGGCAAAATTATTTTATAATATCCGTGGAAGCATCAGGATGGCCATCTATGAATCACTTCTGAACTAATATGTGTATGTGCTGCCATCTATCGATAAACTTTAAAACCAAGAACAACTTACAGTGTGTTTGAGAGTATGGCTCCAACAAACAAAGCAAAACTTGCTGCTTCAGCTGCAATTTTATGTTGTACAGTGCTAAAAAGGAATAAAAGAAATGCCAGGAAATGCTGGATTCGGGATTGGATCAAAAGAAGAGAAGAAGGTAGAGGATTGCTGTCCTTGGTCGAAAATTAGTTGAGGTTAAAAGACCAGCATTCATATAGGAAATCGGCGATTGTGTTTTCTGCCTATCTTCTTGCATTTCTGTTGTGGTAAAGTAGCGTTTTAACCTCGTACAAACATGGATATTTCTGGTATTCGTCCAGTAAAACAGTAACAGCTTCTTTAGTCCATCCGGATCCTGCCATTTTAGAAAGAAGTGTTTGTTTACAATCGAGCTTCACAATCTTCTCACGACGTAGCGCCAGCATCGTGATTTCAGCTTCGCTGATTGGTTCGTTTCGTAAAATTAATTTTACGGAATAGAACATGTCCTATTTTATGCAAAGTTTTATGAAATGTTTTATAAAACTTGAATTTGACCGTGGGCAACAGAAAATTTATAAAATTAAATTATTAAACAATAAATTTGACAGAAAATTTTACCGTGAGCAACAGGCATAAGTCTTAAAATAATATTGATTTCGTCAAATCTTGCAGGAAGTTTCCTAAGTGTAAATAGAAATAATATTATTGGATATAAAGTCACATTAAATATCCGCCACGGCTTTTAGTTCAGAGAATAAATGATTCCAAGGGTGTATTTTCGATATGGATGAAGAAAAATAGAATGAAATCGGCTCACACCAACTCCGCAACTTTTACCTGCTCAGCACCCGTCAGCAACTTGCCCAAAACTGTCCTTGCCGCAGTACATGAACTCCGAAACAAGCAGCATACCTGCTGGCCACATTCTGAACCACATCACTAAACCACGTGATAACGAGTTCCAATTGCAACTACTGTCATTCAGATGATACTTTTAAGCTGACGATAACATTTAAGATTTGTACGAAACACATTTCAAAAAGTTTTATCTGCCCATTTCACCATTTTGGCATTGCACAATTTTCTTTTGGATGTCGTTCTTTGATTTCCTTGTCAATGTATGGTACAGAACCAGAGCCGACACTAGTTATCCGAATGTAAGTGCCTGTTTGTACTCTTCTCAAGATAGACCATGAGTGTGATTTCTCACGCCTCTAGACCGAACATGACCATTCCTCTGTGTTAAAAATTTGGCATTACAATTCTCCTTCTTCGAGTATCTCCAACCCTGATCACCAGCAGATTTGACTATGCTATAATGTCTGAATGTTAAGTTTTTATAAGGTAGGAGTGTCTGACCCCTTTCACTATACATCATGGGCGTCCATATGACAGTTAGTAGGGGGGACCCAGACCTAGGGGTACGTTGTATTTTTATATTTTGGAAGATATATAGCGACTTGTATTCTGCGGTAGAATAACCCACGGTATCCCCTGCGTGTTGGTGGGGGACGGTATTACCACCTCTACGTAATTCTGACATTTAAATCATTTCCTTGAAAGGAAATTTCATAACTACACTACATATTTGCCTTTCCCTGAGAGCTAGGGGTGGACCGCGGCCCCACCTTGTCCCCGGGTATGGGCGCCCTTGCTATACATTACTTTTACAACTTTCTCCATTTTCAGCATCACTATCCTAAACGTCTAACAGGACTTTTCAGCTCTGTAATTTCTCGGCGCTAGGCTCACCACTATGATGCTCTTCCCTGCCGTCAGGCCCTGTTTTTCTACCTGAATGGCAAGTTACGGAATTCGGGTGGGGGCATTAGTAGACTCTTCATCCAACTTTTCTGAATTGCGGAGTTCGTGACAGGAATGACCGAGAGAGTTTGTCGTGCGGTTAAGGACACGTAGCTATGAGCTTCCATTCGGGAGATGTTGAAGTCGAATCCCACTGTCGGTAGACCAGAGGATGGTTTCCCATTTTCACATCAGGCAAATGCTGTGGCTGTACCTTAAATAAGTCCATAGCCGCTACCTTCCCAATCCTTGCATCGGGGAAGACCTTCAATGTGTTAGTGCGACCTTAACCCAATGAATGAAGGGTTTTCGTAATAGGAAAACTGAACTTTAATAAATAGTTTAATGTTGTTTTCTAGAGAAATATATGAAATTCTCCTGATGTATTCTGAAGGGACTTAGCCGGACTGAGTAGCTTAAGTAGTAGAATGCTGGCCTTCTGAGCCCAGATTGGATCCTGGCTCAGTCCGGTGGTATTTGATGCTGCTCAATTACATCAGCCTCGTGTCTTTAACTTTATAAATAAATAAATAAATAAATAAATAAATAAATAAATAAATAAATAAATAAATAAATAAATAAACAAATAAATAAATAAATAAATAAATAAATAAATAGCCTTGTGAATCCCCTGAGGGCTATGGCCCCCTACAATGCAGGGACAGTGCACAGTTTAATTCATCAGGTGAGCAGGCTCTTTAGATTTACTGGAAAGTATACGAATTCCTGCGAGACAAAATTCCGACACTTTGGCGTCCCCGAAAAGCATAAAAATGTAGGTAGTGGGACGTAAAACCAACCTTCTTCTTCTTCCACCGCTTTTTCCACACCTTGTACAGTCTCGGGTGTGAACTATGTCACACATATGTGGATTTGGTCCTGTTTTACGGCCAGATGACCCTCCTGACGCCAACCCTATGTGCAGGGATATAATCACTATTATTCATTTCTGTGGTGGTTGGTAGTGTCGTTTGTTGTCGGAATATGAAGAGGAGAGTTTGGGACAAACAAATACAACCAGTCCCCGAGCCAGAAGAATTAATGACACGCGACTAAAATCCTTGTCCCGGCCGAAAATCGAACCCGGGACCTTCTGATCCCAAGGCCTCAACGCTGACCATTCAGCCAAGGAGTCGGAAAAGTAAACCCATTATTATTATTATTATTATTATTATTATTATTATTATTATTATTATTATTATTATTATTCGTTTTATTATTTTTATGAAGAGAATAATGTATCAAATCACCCTGGATAGTTGCCTCTGTGTTCCAGTGGTAGAGTGTGATCCTCCGGATCCCAGAATAGTGGGTTCGAACCCGGCAGAGTAAAAAGGATTTTTGAAAGGCGGAATAAAGTCTGTTCGGCACTCCATGCCGTACGATGTAGTCATGTAAAATATCTCTGGTGACACATTTGATGTTTACCCAACAAATTTAATTAAAACTCAGCCATGAACGCCCAAGACAGTTTCGGTTTACTCTGCCATTTAATAGGCCTAGAGCGAAACGGAACGTCGAAATTGATGATCACATAGACGGACGGCATCAGATTAAATTTTCTGCAAAAGGTAGTTAAGGGCATACGATTCTTCTTCTTCTTCTACTACTTCTTCTTATTATTATTATTATATTCGATAACGTTATAAGATGTTTAAAATGACACTCTATACTCTTTTCTCAAAGATAAAAGTGTCTAAGGCAGACATTTTTCTCCAATGTTAATAATGTTGGCGTACAGCCTCCAGAGAGGCTAAGTGCAAATATTTTGACTTTACGCCCGTGGGCAACGCGCGCGTCTGTGAGGATGGAGACCTGTCTAGGATGAAATTTAATGATCAAGACGGCAGAAACACCCAGTCCCCTATCCAGAGGATTTTACCTGGAATCGAACCAGTGACACCTTGGAACAAGGCCAGCATGTTAACTACTTAGCCACGGAGTTTGATTTCTCTCATTTTGAAGCTATGGTAATTTCTATCGTCATCACTTTCCTATATCACGGTGAGGTCGCAGGAGCTATCGAGAAGGTTCATTGGATTTTTTTTTTTATTTTTTTTTTGCTAGTGGCTTTACGTCGCACCGACACAGATAGGTTTTATGGCGACAATGGGGTAAGAAAGGCCTAGGAGTTGAAAGGATGCTGCCGTGGCTTTAATTAAGCCACAGCTCCAGAATTTGCCTGGTGTGAAAATGGGAAACCACGGAAACCACTATCTTCCAGATGCAAGCTCCCAGCCGCGCACCCCTAACCGCGCCGCCAACTCGCCCGCTGTTCACTGAAGTGAGTGGAGCTGTGGAACACTGGATCAGTCCGTGGACAGTGAAGTCCGAGTGTTGTTGATGCTGTGTGTTAACTGACAGTGAGTACGAGGCAGTGCAGCTGAGTGACGAGGGACTGTGAACGAAAGCGTTGATACGTGCATCAACCCACAGTCGAACTAAATCCAGTATGCGCTGGTGTATCCCTACACTATTGCATATACATGTACCGATTTTTAACGGAGGGTATTTTGAACATTTCATGTAGAAAACAGTTTCATGTGATATGCTGGTACATTCTGTTCCTGCGTATTTCCCATGATTAATGTACTCTATAGAGTTGTAGAAAATGAGTTCTGACGTGGAAACAAAGGGTTTGCGGACCTATTATCATATAACATATTTTGTTCTTCTACCTATGAGGAATGTGTCCTGAAAGTTCTAACATATCAGTAACTTCAGAAGGGGAAGTTCACCTACAGTGCCCCGAAGTCTGTTGTAGTGATCGTCCACTCCAGAAGACTAACATAAATTGTCACAAAGTTTCGTAGTATTCCATGTTGAACTCAAGTGATATCACTGAAAACGAAGGCAGAGATGTTAAGGTGTTCTTTGAAGGAAAGGAAAATATCATCGAGTTATCCGACTAATGTTATACCTTATTAAGTGTCTGGAAACATATGCTTGGTGTAACTAACCTATAATCTCAGAATATTGGACAAGAAAGCTGCTGAAGCCCTTTATCCCTGTCTGACTATTAAATGGTCATCACGTCTGATAACTCCTAAGGTTCGTCCAGAATTGATCCGTCACGTACATGTATGTACATTTACGCGCTCATTGCTAACAATATGATGTTACTGTCATATTTGAACTCCCCAGATGACATGTTGGTGCAACATCAACCCTTTCCGTTCTATGGACTCTTGAACATTTTTATCAGTTGTTCACAATTATGTCACTCATGACCTACTCTACGTCTAATGAACATCGTCCGTCTTACGTTCAACCTGCTCTGGGTGTTCATATAAGCCACACGGTTGACCGAATGAGTCTCCCGCGAATGATGTAGGTGCATGCAGCATCGCATCAAATTTTGGATGTTCGAATATCTCCCACTGATATAACAATTTTGGTTAGAATATTTTTATCTGTAGTAAATACTTCTGAATTTGCGCAGAGTTTTGACCACTCCAGACGTTTTAGTACGATGTAATTTATCAATAAAAATAGTGTCTGACAACATGCAAATACAATTCAAATACGAGTAGAAGTAAGCGAAAGTGACATAACGGAAAATTACTGGTATAATAGGCCGCCTACTAGATGCTCATTAAGAACCTTTGCGCAGTTTACAAAATAATTATAATACGAGGTTAATCATATTAATAATAATAATAATAATAACTACGATAGCGGCGGCAGCAACAAAACCAATAATAATAAAGGGAGCACAGATGAACTGTTAGATCGTACTTGGACAGGAACAAATAATCGCATGCGCAGTGCTCTTATAAGATTAGAAGTATACGGTTTCCATCATAAGATGTTCAAACGAACAGTATTTCACGAACCAAGTAACAAATGTGTGTGTGCCTTGTGCGAGAATGTTTGCGAACGTTATCACTTCAACAAGTGTAAACAAAGAACTAAATCACTGCTGGAATATAGTGAAAATAAAATTAAAACAATCATGCACATGTATGCCATATTATGGACTTTCGACTGAAATAAATTGTTAATTAATAAAGGGAGCACTGAAAATAGAGCACGTAAAAAGTAAAAATACAGCGTCTCATTCATTTACCGATGGAAAGTCCGCCTCCTTAGGGTAACGGTTAGTGTTATTAGCTACCGTCCTTGGGGGCCTTGGTTCGATTCCCGTTACTGCCAGAAATTTAAGAATGGTAGGAGGGCTGGTATGTGGTTGAAATGGTACGTGCAGCTCACCTCAATTGAGGGTGTGCCTGAAAAGAGCTGGACCACCTCGGGATGAGGACACGAGTATACTTTAGCCATGGAAAGGGGGCGTGGTGTAGCGAAAGGTCATCGAACTAGATAACTAGCTGAAATCGAGCCAAGGACACAGTAATGATTTATCAGCACATCACAGTCTATGACTGGAAGTAGAGAAAAGCGGAAGTCATTAAGAGAAGTTCCAGATTTCAATTATTTAAACAGAAATAAATACAAATGTTCATAAATTTCGAAATAATTTTTGGGTGTGATTTGATAGAATCTGATGGTGTTCTTTTAAGAAGGAAACATGCCCTTCTATTTAAGTAAGTCATTCCTTTTTCGGCAGACTGAAGAAGCTAGCAGTTTAACTTGACAGAGTCGAAACTGAAAATAAATGGCTTCAAATAATTAAAAAATATTTACCAACATCCCATATTACCATGAAAAAACTGTTCTCAATATCACCAAAAATATGTCTGTGAATGAAGCAAGGTGGACCTACAGGCCTCACCACGAGGAGGCCAGTCGCTTTCTGAAACACCAGGCTCGATAGATGCAGTCGCTTAAGTGCGGCCAGTATCCAGTAATCGGGGGATAGTAGGTTCGAGCCCCACTGTCGGCAGCCCTGAAGTTGGTTTTCCGTGGTTTCCCATGTTCACACCAGGCAAATGTCGGGGCTGTGCCTTAATTAAGGCCATGGCCACTTCCTTCCACTTCCTAGACCTTTCCTCTCCCATCGTCGCTATAAGACATATCTGAGTCGGTGCGACGTTAAGCAAAATAGCAACAAAAAAATAGCTTTCTGAAACAACGTTTAGGAGATCGCTTAGTTCCCCGAGGAATTGCATTTTCATACCCTTTCCACTCCGCAGATCTCACGTCTCCAGATGCCATTTTCCTGTCAGATGACCCTCCAAGGAATGTTCCCGAATTACGGGAGAAGATAGGTCATTTATCGTCTTTTTGCGGCAGCCTGTGTTTATCAACATGTTCGAGGACTGTTACGAACAATGTGTGAGGATGCACAGTTTGAACACATGCTGTAGGGATGCAGTATCTTTTTAGGTCGCTTTACGTCGTACACACATAGATGGTCTTATGGCGATGGGATAGGAAAGGTCTAGGAGTTTAAGGGATGCGACCGTGACCTTAATTAAGGCAAAGCCCCAACATTTTTTCTGGTGTGAAAATGAGAAACCACGAAAATCCATTTTAGGGCTGCCAAAAGTGAGGTTCGAACCTAGTACTTCCCGAATTCAAGCTGATAGCTACGTGACCCATACCACACAGCCACTTCCTCGGTGATGCAGTTATATGTGCGTTACATGTTATAATGACGTTTCTCGATGTTTACAGCGTGTTTGTAATTTCAGTGTCGCCGAAAACCTTCGATGTGTTAGTGCGACGTTAAACAAATAGCAAAAATATTGTAATTTCAGTAGTTTGTGGGCCGCATACTCTGTTTTACCTTATGTTTATTTATTTATTTATTTATTTATTTATTTATTTATTTATTTATTTATTTATTTATTTAATTTATTTATTTATTGCTTTCTTAATTTGTTTACTTTCACAGGTTGGTTTTCCCCCGGACACAGCAAGGGATCCCATCTCTTCCGCCTCAAGGAGAGTGTGCTGGAGAGTGAGAATTTTAGTCAGGTTTAAAACTGAGGAGGAGGACCAGTACCTCGCCCAGACAGCCTCCCCTGCTATACTGAACAGGGGTCTTGTGGGGGATGATAAATTTGGAAAGGATGGACAAGGAAGTGGGAAGGAAGCGGTCGTTGCCTTCAGTTAGGTACCAGCCCGGTATTTGCCTGGAGAAAAAGTGGAAAACCACGGAAAATCACTTCAAAAATTGCCAAGGTGGTAATCGAACCCTCCTCTTTTCAGGTGACTTTCCGAGTATGAGTAGTCCCCGTTCGAGTCCTCGTACTGCTTTTCGAATTTCATGTCAGAGTCGGAATTCGAACTCGGGCCTCCGGGGGTGGCAGCTGATCACACTAGCCACTACACTACAGAGGTGGACCTCTATTTATATTAATCAGTAATACTGCAAATTGTAACGGGTTGTCGTACTGATTATGGTTTTAAGAGGAAGTATAGCTGAGCAACCATTCTCTCTCAACACTAGTCAAAGTAAGAAATGGAGGAGGTTCCATCCTTGGAGATCGAGAACATTGGCAAAAGAATGGAAGGGCTTCGAAAGGCATGAGAATGAAGGACATCCTAGGTCTCATGGACGTAATACCGTCAGGGTCAGAAGAGAGCAGATTTGAACAAGGGATATCGGGTAGTAAATATGAAAGAAGCTGTGGCAAGACTTATTCATGAAACTGGAAGCAATATCAGACTCAGGTAGGGGACCTATGTTCGCAAAATCACTCTTACAATCTGAGCGCCCCTGCAAGCAACCCCCCCCCCTCCTTTAGTCCACGCTTACGACAACCAGGGGCACCGTGAATATATTCTAATGACCCCACCCATTGGGGGTAAGTTTTAGGCGTGAAGGTTGAACGATTACGTCCAGTTGTTTGATGCACCATTTCTCTCCCCGGTACGGAATTAAGTGGTATCACAATCGATATCATAGAGCTCCTTTAATACAAGTACGAGCATATCTTGAGCTCTTGCTCGTTGGCTATGTTCCGTCATTGATTTCCGTTCCAGCGTCGTTACTGGGGGAAACGCACCTCAAGGCTTTGCGTTACGCCTCAATATGACGGTAACCGGGCAGATGACATTATTGGTATCCACAATGATTTTTGTTTTTTTTTTTTTTTTTTTTTTGCTATTTGCTATTTGCTTTAGGTCGCACCGACACAGATAGGTCTTATGGCGACGATGAGACAGGAAATGCCTAGGAGTGTGAAGGAAGCGGCCGTGGCCTTAATTAAGGTTCAGCCCTAGCATTTGCCTGGTGTGAAGACGGGAAACCGCGGAAAACCATCTCCAGGGCTCCCGACAGTGGCGTTCGAACCCACTATCTCCCGGGTGCAAGCTCACAGCTGCCCGACATTAACCGCACGGCCAACTCGCCCGGTCCCCAATATTTGAAGAGGGTTTTCCGTTCATTAAAATTACAATTACAGTAAAACCTGTCGTGCTCACCACCTCTGTATAATGACTATTAAGTGGTCTTCACAACTGGACATGAAATGCAGACTATAAGCAAGGAGAACCCCTTTTAAGAAAATAAATTTGCTCACTTTCTAACAATGATATAGGAATTGATTGGGAATTGGGTGGGTTTGGAATAATTTATCGCCGAGAAAGTTGCTGCGTGGATTGGGTCACGTAGCTATCAGTCTGCATTCGAGGGATAGTGGGTTCAAACTCCATTGTCAGCAGCCCTAAAGATGGTTTTCTGTGGTTTCCCATTTTCACACCAGGCAAATGCTGGGGCTGTTCCTTAATGAAGACCATGGTCGCTTCCTTCACACTCCTGGCCATTTCATACACCATCGTCACCGTAAAATCTGTCTGTGCAGCGTAAAGTAGATTGTAAGGCAGAAAATGAAAAAGTAACTTATCAAAGGAAATGTTCGATAAATGTCCAATTTTTTTGAAAGCATTTAGTGCAATGTTAGGTAAACAACTGATAGGGGATGTGTCACCTCGGTGGCAGCCCTAAATGAAGATAATTATTTATTTATTTATTTATTTATTTATTTATTTATTTATTTATTTATTTATTTATTTATTTATTTATTTATTTATTTATTTATTTATTTCGGATCATCCGCTGGTCACCCTCGAAATGTCCCCATTCATAGTCCGTACAGTTACATCCACACACACGGAAAACACCCTCACTCACCAGTATTCAGCTCATCCCCACAGCGTTATTTCATTTCCGTAACGTCCGCTTCCGTAGAGTAACGGTTAGCGGTAATAGCTGCCGTCCTCGGGGGCCGGGTTCGATTTCCCGGTACTGCTAGAGATTTAAGAAAATGATGCTCCTTACGGCATGGATTTTAAACATGGGGACTAATAAAGAGTTTTATTTACTGCTATGTCTGGAGTGTGGCCTTCTATTGCTCAGAAACGTGGGCTATTGGTGCGTGCGGTAATAAACGTCTGGATGCGTTTGAGATGTGATACTGGGGGAAAGATGGGAAAGATCTCATAGACAGCAATACTCACAAATGAAGAAATTCTTAGAATAGGTGAGAAAGATCTTTATGACCAATATGAAAGAGAAAAAACCAATTAATTGGCCATCCTTACAGACACAATAGTTTCATAGTTAATGTCATGGAAGGAATTTTCCAAGGCAAGAGTTGAAGAGGAAGAGCTATACTGCAATTCCTTAGATCAGAGAAGATGTAGGAGCAGACTCATATGAGGAAATGAAGAGATAAAAATACCCATTACAGGCAGGAGATGTTTAATAAAGGTAGATGTATAATAAATTTCCAATTTCTTTGCATTCATTAGAAAAGGCTAGGAGAATAAAAGATAGGGAATCTGCCACCTGCGCGAATACCCTAAATGCAGATCAGTATTGATTGATTGATTGATTGATTGATTGATTGATTGATTGATTGATTGATTGATTGATTGATTGATTGATTCCAATTTTCGGGCTGAGAATTGAAGAAGGAAGGCTGGTGTGTGGTTAAAATGGTACATAAAGTGCACCTCCATTGGAGGCATGCCTAAAAATAGCTGCACCACCTCGGGATGAGGACACGAGTTTAGTTTACTTTACCTTCGTAATAGAATTAGCTAACGTTTTATGAAGGAGTATTGGAAATAATTCTATGTGTTGTTAAGGAGAAAAAGGAACACAATTATGAACACATCAAACTCCTTTTAGAAGAAGAAAAAAATAGAGAATATCATACTCTCATATTTTTTCTAGCCTTAATTCCAATTTATTGGTATAGGCACTTGGATTTTTTTTTGTTTATGGCCTCCCCGGAAAAACTCATGTAATCAATAAATTTTTGAAAAGTGAGATTTCAGTGGAAACCGGGTGTATCATCACTCCTCTATGCTGTGGTGTCATCTTATGTCTTACATTTGAACTTCAAGCTGGTTTACAGCCAGCAGAACTTTGACTTCAGTGGTGTAAGGATGGAACATCAGTCAAGATGGTGGACAGAACTTATGTTGGTTCATAGCCAGGTGAATTAGATACTTTAAATAAAGTCCACAGACGAAATGACATCTATATTTTGAAACAATAAAAAAGTCAAGAAAATATTTTCATTAATAGAATAATCATCAACACCACCATCCCACAGGCGTGTTGGTAGACTAACGTTGTGCCTCTTCTTCCTCTTTTTATTCCTGTCCATTTTCGAAATTTTTTAGGGCCGGCGTTTGGTGTGAATTTGGTCCAGTTTTACGGCCGGATGTCCTTTCTATGTCGAAAAATGTATTCACTATTGCATGTCTCTGTGATGGAGAACGTGATTCGATCAGTGGCTTAGCTGCTGGCTTCCCACCAGGAACGGTAAGGTTCGACTCTGGGTTGAGATTTTCATCTCGAAATAATAGGTAGCGTCAGGAAAAGCATCTGGCTTTAAACCCTCGCTCAAAACAGAAAAGTTCTTGGGTGGCTCCAGCGACCGTAGAAATAGCTGGGATAATCTGACGAATGAATATAAATGAATGAATGAATGAATGAATGAATGAATGAGTGAATGAATGAATATCACAGCTACCTCTGTTAATTTCCTTTGTTCATCGCTGTTACGTGCATGGTGATGACAAGAGTCCGGATTTTTACGCACTAATAGGTCAGAATACAAACTTACTGGAGCGAGTAACGAGTATAGTCTAGCCCGAACAACGGTTATGTTATGAACCTTGCATAAATTTTAGGGGCACGGCGCTAGAATTTATGTTACTCTTGCTACATAATGCAAGAACGGGCTAAAGGACACTTCCTAATAAGCAAATTAGTTTGTATTCTAACCTATTTCTGTCTAAAAATTCAGAGTCTACTGATGACAAACACCCTATTCTGGAAGCAAAGAAATAAACTGTAGGCAGTTAAGATCATCGCCCGAGTCGGGAACCTAACCCAGGGCCATCAGAACGCTGACTTTTCAGTTAAGGAAGCAGACATGGACGTTTTACTAAGATAGAGTGACAAATTCCATCCCTACACCTAATTTCGCCCCCCTAGTATTGCAGTTTGCACGGTTGGTACTTAATGTTTAGTCGCACGAATGCGCGTAGCCTCATCCCATTGCCTTGTTGTGAGAGTTGGTTTTGTGCACCACGTTTAGTTTTCCTGTACAAGGTGGATTCATTTTTCATGCTGACCTGAGTAAGTGCAGCAGCCTGTTATTCCTAGAGTGAGCACTGATACGTGTATGAAATACTGGACTGCATTTCAGTCATGTGGTGTAGTTCCTGGGGTGTAACTGCTACAGGCAGGTGGTTGGCGTGAGTTAGTGTAGCGGCCATTAGAATAAATCATGCAATATTCGTAATTTCGTCCGCCTTCATTTTATTTGTTATTTATAGAGTTTATTATTATTTTCAGATGGGAAAGAGCAAAGGCTATTACGGACGTGAGGTACAAGATAATGGGTTACAAATGTGCAAGTAAAACGTTTAACATCCCACGAACAGCGCTGACAGACTGTGTTTAAAAGAACACCAAGAAAACATTTTTCAAAATGGCCTTGAAGGAATGCATTGTAGGGAAAGTGTTTGGTAAGGTTATAAAGGATATATATATAAAAATGAATTGAACTTTTCATAAATTTGGTGGGGGACGAAATTACGAACATATTTTTGGTAGTTTAGTTTTTGTAGTGTTCATGTTTATGTCAAAAATTGACTGCCTCACGTTATAACAGTTTCATTGTAACTTGCTTGTAAGTGGAGAATATATCCAGTAATATATACATCACTTTCTAGCCTTGTCCACAATATTCCTGAATTTCTACAAGTTTAAATATGAGCCCCCTTCATTATACGACTTCTTCCTCTCCACCTGTCAGCACTCGCTAGTAATCACTATCTCTCAAGAAGTATAGTAGTTATGGACTTCGAACCACTCCAGTAACAACTCCCATTAAGCCTATTGAGAGACGCCACCTGATCCTCGTTTCCCACCGCGGCGTCTCCTGGTTCCCCCGGCAGACAACGGAGAGTAATGAAGTTTGAGTGAAAGGCCAGTGGCCATTCCTCACAAGGAGACCTTTAGGGAGCAGAGCGACCTTTCATTCTGGCCTCACCCTTCGTCTTCTTGGTTTGCATTCCTAGCGCGTTTCGTGTCCGGCGTGGCGCGTCGCGACGCTCTGTCAATATCGGAATATGGCAGGGCAGTGAGAACACCTGGGAGGCCGACCATATGAAGAGTTGTCAGCCTAAAGGGATACAGCTCACCCAACTCAACGAACACTTACGCCAAGTATTTTTGGGGGGTGAGAGAGGATGATCTAGATCAGGCTCCTTAAAAAAACAGCTAGAAAAACAGCAATGTTCACAATAGATAAAAATATGTCCTATATTTGAAACTATGCAGCAATATGGATTCTAAGAGTTTAAGATGATGATTATTATGATGATGATGATTATTATTATTATCATTATTATTGTTATTATTATTAAACAATTTTTAAACACCTATTATTTACAGAAGAGTGGAAAGACAAGTTGAAGCTGAGTTTTGAGAAGATCAATTTGGCTTCATAAGAAATGTAGGAACACGTGAAACAATCCAGATTTTACGCCTGATGTTAGAGGACCGAATTAAGAAAAGGCATTCAATCATTTGATTGGACCAAGGTATTTGAGATTCTGAAGATGTTCGCGATCAGATACCGAGAAAGCACAATTATCTACAAACTGTATACAAGTCAGTGTGCAGTGAAAAGAACTGAGGCCTTTGAAAAAAGAGGCAGCAATCCAGAAAGGAATTAGGCAAGGTTGCAGTTTGTCCCCTGTTCTTTTCAATCTTACATTTAACAAGTAATAAAGAGAATCAAAGTGGAATTTGGAAAGGGAATCAAAGTCCAAGGAGAGGAAATCAAAACCCTGATAACTCCCATTTTTGGACAGGTTTATAATTTTAACTAATTTTCATGATTAATTCCTAACGTTGGTGTGTTTCTATTTCTTAATGGATGCAACATTTTTGCTATTGTCTCTCCGTATAGGCCGGATCAAAACGTAGGTTTTTTAATTTGCTTTATGTCATACCGACACAAATAGGTCTTATGGCGACGATGAGATAGGAAATTGCTAGGAGTGGGTAGGAAGCGGCTGTGGCCTTAATTAAGGTACAGCCCCAGCATTTTCCTGGTCCGAAAATAGGAATCCACGTAAAACCATCTTGACGGCTGCCGACAGTGTGGTTAGAATCCACTATCTGCCGAATGCAAGGTGATAGCTACTTAAGCGGCGTGGTCACTTGCTCTATAAAAAGTAGTTTCCATTTAAGTATAAGTCTCCTTTTAGCTGTGAGAGCACAGAAGCTTCTGAGGTATGAGTGTTTAATGACATTCAGCCTATGACTAGTGCATATAAGTATTATGAAGGGTGTTGCTCACGAAAACAGTCGTGCTGCAATAGGGCCTTCTGGCCCAGTGGCGTAACCATCGGTTTTTACCACTTCCCTATAATCGCATAACCTCTCTCTGGTGGTGCAATTTGAGTATGCAACCAGCCTGTGTGCTGATGAACTATCGGACCATTTCTAACAAGGCTGAATAAACGTTGCTGTCATTGTGGATCTAGTTAAATTACTCGACCATAGAGTAAGGGATTCCGAAAGATCACATTATGAGTCATTTTACGAGTTGATAGATTACAAACCTAGTCATAATATTATTCATTCCTTTCTTGGATCAAAATAAACCGCGGTATTCTTGATAATTGCAAGAACAGAAATTTCATTTAATAGGGAACACGCTTAATCAAAAATACTTCTTTTGAAAAGTACATTAGTGAAATAGTACATAAACATATCAAATTTTGGTAAGTTGCCTTGTTTAATACCATTAAACAATTATTTGAAAGTCTTTTCCGCAAGGCGAGTAAAACGTCCTCTGACGTAAGCGGTGCGCCGTGACGTCACGATCCATTACCGCATGCAGCTCTACCAGCCATTGTGCATCAGCTGTTACCACAAGCCGAATGTTTCTTATTCATGCGAATAACTTCAAAATGGTTGAATAAGGGTTCAAAAAAGCACAGTCAGATAATCTACTATTTGTGGATGCCATCATGGTGACATCATTATTGAAAAATAGCGATCAAAAGCAATTTGGCAAGTGGCATCTTTTATATGCGTGAAATGTACTGTAACTCATAGTATTAGGATCACAAAGAAGATGGATAGAAATCACTTAAATCAACTTTGCTATTTACTTCTAAATTGATTCCCATATAAGAGAAAAACATTATATTTTCGGGCTTTCACCATCACTAAAGTTCAAATCGGACTTCAGCACTAACAAAAAACTATAGCTAGCATTATAGTACTACAGTTCTATAGCCTATCATTCATGAAGAATATACATTTATGTTTGGGGAAAATCGCCTCCCTCTTCCGAGGCATATGAAAGAGAAACGTGAAGTCTTTAGATCATTTTTCTACACCTATATTGAACAATATACTGTATTCATGTTACAGTGCTAGCAGAGAAAATTGTGGTGACAGTGCTATAGGTTATGTTCAAGTGAAGCGACAAATTAGGAAATGCATAGCAAAATGCGCAATATGTCCTGAGCACAAAGTCAGATCCAAAAAAAAATATATAGTCACACTAATTGTGGATGAGGAACAGTGCTGCATAGACAGAGTAGAATGTCATGATTGTGTTGCATCTTCCGGTGATTAAATAGACATAGCAAACACTACGTCTAGGCTTAAAAAGCTTTTAAGTCGTTTCCTAATGAGTTAACACTTTAGAGGAAAAAGTTAAACATGATGTAGTCATATTTATATTTATCTGTATCTATTTTTTACAAGCTAAACATATCAAACAAGAACAGTATCCTAGCGGCATTTTAATCATTCAATATAGGAATGTCTTTGGGTATTGTGATTTTTTCCCTTCGGTTTACTGATATGGCGTGTGTAACCTAAAACTTAGTCTAAGTTTGGAAAATATTTTAAACACCAACATCACTATTATTTGTAGTACCAGTAACATATTCTCACTGTAGTGTGAAATTATGTTATATATGTCATTAATATTATGATAATTATTGTAATGAACACAGTTAAATTATAAGACTGGGACCACCCCGACCGACAAGGATTGGTTTTGTAGAGATGCAAGTTTTTTTATTCACGTTGTTTACTTTCATGACGTAAACGCCTATTTTTCGTTATATTATAGTGTATTTAGCTATGGCCTAAATTTGTTTACAAACGTAAGCTCTTCAATAAAGGAATAAATAACTGAAGCATGCCAAGATAAATTGGTATAATTAAAGCTGTCGATTTGGTTCATAAACCCTTTGATTGATTACTTTGATATGAATTACCCAAAACTTCGGTTAGGTTTGGAGAATACATTTATAATCAGCATTAAATTATGTACTGTTTATTACTTTCATAGTCCTAGATGTAATTGAAGCATTTAATTAAAGAATCATACATTAAATTTTAATGTTTTACCGCTAGAACAGCCGACATACACAAGTGATTGAAAATTCAAACAAATCTTCACAGTAACAAACTGTAAACTTTTCCGATACATCACCGGTATTTCTCCGGCTCACCATAATCCATTTCTTCCTACTTTTAGGGTCCTTCGGCACATTTATAAATAATTTATTTTGGGTGGTATGCGGTGTAGTGTTGGCTACTGTATGCATGATTTGAAGCAGTGTATCGATTCATTCAAGTGTCCGAGTGAATCAATTCACAGGAACGGCGAGCTCACGGCACACGATTCAGCTTACTCCCAGCGGACAGTGCTGAGTGGCGCACTCACTGGACGTTGACGGGGAGCCGAGCTTCCGCTGCAGCGAGACAGTGAATCATGGCACATCGAAAGAATCGTGAACGAGCGCGGCTCAGTGAGACACATGATTCACACGGCTCCTTATCGGCTCACTGGACACGCGGAGAGCCGAGCTTGCGCTGCAGCGAGACAGTGAATCATGGCACATCGAAAGAATCGTGAACGAGCGCGGCTCAGTGAGACACATGATATACACGGCTCCTTATCGGCTCGCTGGACACGCGGAGAGCCGAGCTTCCGCTGCAGCGAGACATACAGTGAGCCATGGCACACGGAAAGAATCGTGAACGAGCCGGCTCAGTGAGACACAAGATACGCACGGCTCCTTATCGGCTCACTGCAGCGAGACATACAGTGAGCCATGCTACACTGAAAGAATCGTATACTATAATGGACTCTCGAGCTCAGCTCATTTGAAGATAATACCCATTTGCATTCACTGTCCTCTTCTTACAGGGAGGTTTAAATAATAGATGGATTTATTTGCAGTGTTAAAAAGGTAGTCACAACATAATTCTGAAGTAGCTAGTAAGTAGGTAGGCTATTAGGTTATACTATGTATTAGTTTAATGAATCTTAGTATTATAACTTAGTTGACATTCGACAATTAAACTCAACTCTAGCCTGCCCTATGACTATGAGTCATGCTCATGACCACTCAAAAGTACCTGTTTTATATTGGGAAGAACGGCTCAGTATTTTCTCAGTTCATATGTCACATCGTTGCACAAGACTTCAATCATATGTGGAGAGACGCAATGGCAGTATGTTGAATCAGAAAACCAGCATGCTACTGTACATCTCGGGTAGCCTATATAAAATATGTCGATTTAAAAAAATCCTCAGCTGATAGAAAAATACGTATTTTCAAAAATGACTGAGCGAGTTGTCGTGCGGTTAATATCGCGTGGCTATGCGCTTGCATTCGGGGGATGATGGGTTCGAATCCCACCATCGGCAGCCGTTAAGATGGTTTTCCGTAGTTTCCCCATTTTCACACCAGGAAATGCTGGGACTGTACCTTAATTCAGGCCATGGCTGCTACCTTCCTAATCCTAACCTTTCCCACCCTGCGTCGCCGGAAACCTTCGATGTATTAGAGTAACTAGCATTTTTTCTAAGAAAGAAGTTCATAGTATGAAGATGGCAGCTGCGAGCACTGAATGCTGTTGCTGCTGTCTTACCAGCACATACTACACAGATGCAGTAGGAGCGGTGACCAATGAGCCGTGAATCGGATCACTGTATCGATTCAGTAACGTGAACGGAATCAAATGAATCGATTCAGTAAAATGAATCGAATGTCCCATCACTAACGCGGTGTATTTGTGCACATCGAAACTAAACAGCATTTACGTTTCCTGCCTCACTGTCTGCTCAGAATTTATTGGAAGTCCAAAAACTAACAGTCATATTATTACACAAGCTATAAACATCGAATTAAACTATACCGGACACTAACATAAAGTAGAAATAGATGAAATGTATCTTGTTCCTCAATGCACGCTATATGTTATTTCGTCTGCTAATACAGTCAACCTGTACGATGACGTCAGACCAATGAGATCGCGTACTTACGTCACGTGATATTTTCGTACTTTAATTTTGATTTTTATCATGTTTTACCGAGCTCGATAGCTGCAGTCGCTTAAGTGCGGCCAGTATCCAGTATTCGGGAGATAGTGGGTTCGACCCCCACTGTCGGCAGCCATGAAGATGGTTTTCCGTGGTTTCCCATTTTCACACCAGGCAAATGCTGGGGCTGTACCTTAACTAAGGCCACGGAGGCTTCTTTCCCATTCCTAGGCCTTTCCATTCCCATCGTCGCCATAAGACATATCTGTGCCGGCACGACGTAAAACAAATAGCAAAAAAAATCATCATGTTTGGAGTTATTATTTCTAAATTATTACCACATTTTTTGACTCAGAATGAAATTTTGAATCGGATTAGTGCATCTTTAATTAAAACTCCGGATCATGTATGTTCGCTATTTCAAGTCTGATAGCATAAAATGTGTTCCTCACAAATGTTTGGCTATGAGGACTGCATAGTTATTTGGCGTACGACCTATTATAAACCCTGATATTTATGCAACTCTCCGTACACAGTGGTTGAGCGGGTAAGAGTATTCTTGGTACTCGTATGGATTCTAATCTGATAATAATGTTATTGGCTTAACGTCCCACTAACTACTCTTACAGTTTTCGGAGACGCCGATGTACTGGAATTTATTCCCTCAGGAGTTCTTTTACGTGTCAGTAAATCTACCGACAAGAGGCTGACGTATTTGAACACCTTGAAGTACCACCGGACTGAGCAAAGATCGAAGCTGCCAAGTTGGGGTCAGAAGGCCAGCGCATCAACCGTCTAAGTCACGCAGCCCGGCAGGATTCTAATCTGTTTCTGAATGAAACTCCTGGTCGTAATAGTGATCCAGTGTTGATATCACTCGAGGTATTCATGGTAATATCGTTTGGGAACAACGTATAACTGGTGGCGAGCTCTTCTGGTCAAGCAGGGAGTAAGGGCACGCTCCAGCTGGAGGTGACAGCTGATATTTAGACAGCGTCAAGGGAAACGATGTCAGGCACCAGCCAAGAAAACAGGCGAGAATGAAGTCTCTCTTTTTTTTTTCTTTCTTGCAAGGGAATGGGAGTAAGGGAAGTCAATGCTTACCTTTCAAATTTATCCTATCTGACTGGATAATGATTCTTTGGAGTCCGAATTCGACTCCTGCTCACGTCTCATTCATGGTCTTTGGTCAATTATCTGGCCGTCGTTAAAGCTATTGAATATCTCCTTCTTAACGCTAAACCTATGTGGACGTTTGTATTCATTGTTGCTGTTTTCTACAAGCCACACAGTAGCGCTTAAATTAATACAATAGCAAAGACCGAAGTCGGATACTAG
Source organism: Anabrus simplex (assembly GCF_040414725.1). NCBI lineage: Eukaryota > Metazoa > Arthropoda > Insecta > Orthoptera > Tettigoniidae > Anabrus > Anabrus simplex. The sequence goes on from NC_090265.1 coordinate 848,913,293, forward strand.
AAAGTAACTCTTAGTTGCGAAATAATTTACATGATATCAACTTCCAAGTTGATTAGTATTGGGTACTAGCCACTGATTGGTGCTTAATTAACACAAGTATGAAGAGCAAAGTCTGGTACAAGAAGGTAACTCTCAGTTACGAAATAATTTACATGATATCAACCCCCAGGTTGATTAGTACTGAGTAGTCAATATAAATCCTTGTCAATTTAATATCATACAAATGGAAAAATGAATAAAACAGCCAAATGACAAAATGACCAATACATTAGAAAAGGTTCAAATAAAGTTTGAAAATCCTATAGAAAAATCGCCAAAACATGAAGGGGGTGAACAGTTGAAAAATCCATCAAAATCCCAGCAGCGACTCCTCTTTTCCATTAAAAAATACTTCTCTGAAGTGTGGATAAAATCAAAACCCCTCTTCCGTTTCGTGTTCAGGCCCTGTAAAGAGTAGTCTTCAACCTTCTGAGGTTCCTACATGCAATTTACAGAATGCCAGTTTGAGGTACGTAATTGTCAAAGTTCCTACTGAAGAAGATCAGAAGTAGGAAAATGTTCTTGTGTCGTAACGTAGGGCACAGAAGACAGGTTACCTAAGGTGGTGTGTAGGGTTGTGGCAACCAAATTGAAATGCTGTGCTGTACATGCTGCTGGCTGAAGCGTGTAACACCACCCAGGAAACAGGCCACTTTATTCGGAGAAGGCAAGGCGAAGTACATATAAAAAAGTAGAGCTGGAAGAAAATAAAAACGGAAATTACCTAACAGAAGTAAAAATAATCAAATAAAACTTCAAAACAATTAAACATAAGCCTTAAAAGAATATCGATAGAAAATTAAATAATCTTCGGAAAGAACGTATTAATATTAAGCAATGTAGACAATAAGAAAACATAAGAGGAAGGAAAAGCGCTGTGGAAGGATATATGACGTTATCCGTATTAATAGCGATTGAAGTTCCCGTAAACATGGGCAGTATAATGCGGTAAGCGTAAACCAATAAGAAAATTAGGGAATTACAAAAGAAGGAAGGCATATGTTCCGAACATGAAGTGTGGTGATAGACAGTGAACCGGCGACAGGACAGGCCGCATCAACCACAACTTCGTAAAGGATGAAGTAATGAGAAGGAAGACCACCTCTTATACAATAAGCAAGTAATAATGACACTTTTAATTATAACAGATACAGTGACAAAAAGGAAATTGTCGAGCTGAGTGGCTCGGACGGTTGATGCGCTGGCTTTCTGACCCAAACTTGGGAGTTTCGATCCTGGCTAAGTCCCGTGGTATTTGAAGGTACTCAAATACGCCAGACTTGTGTCAGTAGATTTACTGACACGTAAACGAACTCCTGCGGGACAAAATTCCGGTACCTTGGCATCTCCGAAATAAATAAATAAATGTAGTTAGTGGGACGAAAAGCAAATATTATTATTATTATTATTATTATTATTATTATTATTATTATTATTATTATTATTATTATTATTATTATTATAAAGGAAATTTGGAGAGACTTCATATAGGCTAGCAAATAATACTTAATTGCCAGAATCTTCGTGCAAGCACGAACAATATATTTTGGGATGATGTCTGTTAAAACGTATAAGTACAGTTTTGTACATGGACTAAAAATATCTGTTACATTCATGTGCTAAAAGAGTCTAACGCAATAATCAGTTTATTTGAAATTCTTTTTGCACTTCATAACTTAAAGTTTTCCCATGAAGTGCAGAAATATTTCCCCCACATCTCCACGAATGTAATTGATTTTTTTCTCGAATTATGTTAGCCGGTCTGAGTGGCTCAGACGGTTAAGGCGCTGGCCTTCTGAAACCAACTTGGCAGGTTTGAACCTGGCTCAGTCCGGTGGTATTTGAACGCGCTCAAATACGTCGGCCTCGTGTCGGTAGATTTACTGGCACGTAAAAGAAATCCAAAACCGCAAAAGTGTAGTTAGTGGGACGTAAAGCCAATAGCGTTATTATTCAACTTATGTTATATAAAAGGTTAATGAACAAGCAATTAGTCATCCCTTGAGAACTCATTGCAAGCATCATTTATTACCGTGTAACTAAGACTCCGGACTTGTTTAACGCCTGGATAAGGTTAGGAAATTAGTCCAGAAGGTTGTGCAGGCACGTCTCATCCAGGCTAAGCCACTCGCTGAGAATTTGATCGCGCAATTCCAAAAACTGCGGGAATGCTAATGTTGGCGTTTCATCCGCTGTTCTAACATGTCGCACAGATGTTCATCGGGGTTCAAGTCAGGTGATTTTGCAGGCCAATCGAGATGTAACAGGGTGGGGGAGTGTTCATAAAACCAGTCACGTATGCTTCCAGCCCGACGAACTTTGCTGTTGTCATCTTGAAAATTCGGGTATCAATAACATACTCATCATGCGGATGTTGATTGTTAGCCAACATCTGATCATCCAAAATGTTTAAATAAACATGCTGATTCATATCAGTGGTCACCTCAGTGAGCGGGTACAATCCATGATACGAAAAACACCCCCCAAAACATCACAGACACACCTCCGGCTTAAAATGATCTTGCACATATCCAGGATGAAATGCATCATTCGGAATTGGGTGCACTCGACGACGTGGGTCATTGGAATACAGGAAGGAACGTGGTTCGTCAGACTACATTACGTTAAGCCAGTCATCTATTGTCCACGTTGGATGATTTCTAGCCCATTGTAGATGCGCAGATTTAGGTGCCTGTGTGAGCAACGGGCCTCTTTTTCATTGTATGCAGTTCACGCCCCCAATGTTCTCTCATTAAAAGGTTGGGATGGACCTTCATTCACTGATTGCAGGAATTCCTGTCGGGTTTGGAAGCAACTTTGATTCACAATCTGTGAAATGTGTCTCCGGTCCCTCTCAGTGCGGATATTTTTCCGACTACAGTCCTGACGTCGTGCTTCGTGGTGGCGTGTAATATACTACACCACTGCTTAGAGACACGTTCAAAAGCCCGCTGCGAAACACCAGCAAATCCAGCAATTTCATGCACCATATCGCCATGGACACGGCCAAACACGACTGCCCCTTTTTGCCAATCTGTCACATTCCTACATCTACCTTTGTTGGCACTGTCCGCTTGAAACAGCAATGTCTCACTGATCACTACTGACTTACGCTCACGTAGAGGCAGTGCGCGTTCGGTTGAATGCGGGACTCGCTCGCTGCGCCATTTGAACAGGCTTAACGATCCATCTGTGCGTTCGCACTAGGGTGACTCATTTTTTCCAGTGATCTTATGAACATCGTGCATCCACAAACTTTAAACGTGATAATAATATAACGTTTTAATTTTCCTCCCAAAAAGCGCATCCATGTACTATGAGAGGTTTTCTGGATTTCCTGACTAATTTACCACAAACTTAATTAGGTTTTTCTGTGATTTTTGTACATCTAACATCGAAAAGAATAGATTTATCTACAAAATAATGTCTGTACATGGTAGAGAAAGAAGGATGACTAAAGTTTAATGTAAATCACTTCGCTACGATATATGAACACGGCTTGCTTGTCAGTGCTGAAATGACAGGCTCACTGCAATATTCAGTGAATTTTTAAAGCTTACAATGTCACGAATATGCCGTGAATTGATGAATCATCCCAAAACCACTAGACTTCAGCCCAGGATAAAAATCCTTAGACGATCCTGGAATCAAACGCAAGACCTACGGTTATATAAACACGAAGGATCTGGAGCTTGATTCATATTTACTATAGCATGAATTTGTTCTTTCTTTAGTAGTTACTTTGCTGTTCCGAAGCAAGATAGCTCGTACTTTTAGGAGGCTGTTCATATTGTGATCATAACCACAGGATCTCAAATTTTACGTGACATCTGAACCTCATGGAAGTGAGTTGTCTAGACTTACTTCAGCCTTATATTTCTTGGTGGTTCTCTTAGTCTCCTGTCTTCTACTCCCTTGTGATGCACCTTTCTGAGTATCCTATTTTTCATTCTCTCCACGTGCCACTACCACATAAGCTTAGATTCCATCCTGTTCTATCGTTGAATGGTTCAGTTTGCACTAGTTCTCTAACTTTATCATCTTTATGTTACATAAATTAATTATGCCATTTTGTTGGAAAAGTTTTCTTTCTTGATTGGGAACCGAACCCAAACCACCAGTGAGAGAAACACGTGACAATATGACTATTTAACAACTCGGTATTAGACTAAAGGTTTACTCTAAAACCACGAGGAAAGATTTCTTATATTACAAAATCATTACTATATTGGGTTCAGCTCCATGGCTAAATGGTTAGCGTTTTGGACTTTGATCACAGGGGCCCCGAGCGATTCCCGGTAGGGTTGATAATTTTAACTATAATGGGTTAATTACGCTGACTCGGGGGCTGTGTGTATGTGTCGTCTTCATCATCATTTCATCTTCATCGCGATGCCCATATCGCTTACGAGCACCAAATCAAAAACCCGCATCTGGCGTGCCGCACTTATCCTCGGACACTCCCGGCACTAAACGGCATACGCTATTTCATTTCATTTCATTTCATCCTATTTTATTTCCTTCGGTTTTGTCTCACTCTGATGGGGCTGTAGGTGCGTACTGTCTCGTGCATGTGGAACTGGATCTGTTTTATTGGTGGGATACTCTTCCTAATTCTAATCCAATATGAAAGGGTGATTTCGTTAGTGCGTATTTCCGTGGTGATGCATTGTGTCTATATGAAGACCGGAAACGAACCTGGACCATCTGAACCGAAGACCACATCGTTGAGTATTCAGCCAAGCAGTATTAGTCTTACAGAGAAACAGATATGAAATGTATCTTCACTGTACTGCAAAAGGTCTCATTAAAAATTCGATGCTTTTCTGGGGACTAATTGTAGACTGATTTAGCTTTATAATCGTTGATTATTTTATTACTTCACGCGCAGGAATGCACTCAAGAGGTTAATCACATTTCTAATACTTTTCTACTTAGAAACGGATGTTTCAAATGAAGGCCAATTATATGCATATGTATATATATATAGACTATATCTCTATAGAGATCAGTGGCAGCCACCCATACACCTGTGCCAACCGGAATGTATACTTATTCTTCTCATTCCAGACTAGCATTATGCCCAATGATCTGTTCCGGCTTCTTTCCACCTTTCTCTTCCTCCTCCTACGTCTGTCTTACCAGAGCAGTTGTACTGATATGTAATTTTCGAAAATATACTGCAATTACGTATGCTCTACATGGACCTTCCCTTTCGTCCTATGCTTAATTTTTGCTCGATTGTACGTTCCTACTTTACACTTGGTGTCCACATTCCGAATCTTGTATATACCCGAGCACCTTTTAACTCCTCCTAGGAATCTCATTGTAGATGTCTCGTAAGTATTAAAATTTCACATTCCACATCCATGGGCTTATAAAACTTGTACCGTGTTTCTTTCCTGGTTTTCTACGAAAGTAATCATCTGGTAATTCCACTCATTGCTTTATGTCAGTGAAGTTTCATGTGGTCACCATTGTCTCTGCCATAGCTCAAGTCACATCCTAAATAGTTCAAATGTTGCACCTGTTCGATAGGTAAATTACCAAGCATTATAACTGTTCTTATGTGTGACTTGTCTCGAAATGTAGAATATTAACTTTTAGAAGATTACTTCTGTATTTCGCCAGGAATCATCTTAATCATATTGAAAAAATTCCAGCTATTAGTTCAGCCTGTTTAAAACATAATCCTCTTCATTTTTTTCTGTCCTTCCACCATCTCTCTGTCTTCATTTTTGGGTCAGTCCTTCCCTGTTTTCTTGCTTGTTTGCTTGTTTAAAGGCGACTAACATCTAGGTCATCGGCATTTCCCTCCTTTCTTTATCCATTCCTAGACTTACTTCAGCCTTCTATTTCTTGGTGGTTCTCTTAGCCTCCTGTCTTCTACTCCCTTCTGATGCACCTTTCTGAGTATCCTCTTTTTCTTCATTCTCTTCACGTGCCACTACCACACAAGCTTAGTTTCCATCCTGTCCTATCGTGGAATGGTTCTGTTTGCACTAGTTCTCTAACTTTATCATCTTTATGTTGCATAAATTAATTATACCATTTTGTTGGAAAAGTTTTATTTCTAGCTTATTATCTGTGCTATTTAAAATACCTGATCATCTAAAAATAGGGAATTCCTCACATATTTTCCTCTGTCAGTGTAACTGATCTTGTCAATTTATTCCACTTGGTTTTATATTTAATAAAAAGGGTAATAGGCAACATCTTAGTCACATTATTTGATACGTTAAGAATCACCCCTAATTTCTAAAAAACAGTTAGGGTTCTAGGAGGGGTTAGCTGACGGTATTCGAATAACTTTCCGTACGTACTGTAGAAATGAATCCGCAATAATGTGAAATTATCGGCTACAGAAGCATGATATTATAAAAGTGTGAAAATATTCCATCAGCTGTGTTCTATTACTTCTATACTTTTGTCCCTTTTTTTTACAACTCGCTTTACGTCGCACAGACACAGATGGGTCTTACGGCGACGATGGGATAGGCAAGGTTTAGGAGTGGAAATGAGATGGTTGCTGCCGTAATTAAGATGCAACCCCGGCATTTTTTCGTGTGAAAAGAGGAAACCACGCAAAACATTCTTGAAGGATGCCGACGGTGGGGTTCGAACCCACTATCTCCCGAGTGTAAGCTGATAGCTACGTGAACCAAACCACGCAGCCACCTGCTCGATGATGCTGATGTGCAAAACACAGAACTTCACAAGCTGGTTTTTAGCAAGAGATTTGTCAGCATTTATTAAGTAATAATAATAATGGCGTATGGCCTCCGGAGAGGCCTGGTGCAGGTCCATTTCTAGTAGACGGCCTATTAGGCGACCTGCATTTCTGCGAAAATGAGGGCCCTACCTAGGATGATTTCTAATGTTGAATACACCACACACATCCAGCCCTCGAGCCGTTGGAATTGACCAATTAAGGTTAAAATCCCCGATCCGGCCGGAAATCGAACCCGGGATCCCCTGTACCGAACGCCAGTACACTGACCATTCGGCCAACGAGTCGGACATTTATTAAGTGAAGCATAGGCTATGTAACTTCAAGTAGGGTGAACCTTTTACTACAATTTCTACATGATTTTACGGACATTCAATACACTAAGGAGTACGAATACACTTATACTTTTCAGGTCATTTTCCCCGCGATGCTTTTAAAAGAGAACATTTTAACTCATGAATCCCTTATTACTTAAGAATCTAAGAATTAGGAAGTAACATTCTGATTGTTTAAATTTCCGACTCCTTGGCTGAATGGTCAGCGTTGAGGCTTTCGTTCCAATTGGTTCCGGGTTAGATTCCCGGGTGGGTGGGGATTTTAATCGCGTCTGATTACTTCTTCTGACCCCGGGACTGGGTGTTTTTGATTTTCCCAACACTCCTCACTGAATATTCGGACACCAGACTACCAACCACCACAGAAACACGCAATAATGATTACATCCCTCTACATTGGGTTGGCGTCAGGAAGGGCATCTGGCCGTAAAACAGGGTAAAATTAACATGTGCTACACAGTTCGTGCCCGCGAGCAGACAAGTGTAAGAAAAGCGATAGAAGAAGAAGATTTTTCAAATAATATAATATACATTCCGTCCTTTTATTATTAAATAATGTTACTGAAGATTGCCCAAAGAGGCCGAAACATATCCACATCTCCTTGAGCCACCGGATGTGCGCAAGTTAATAAATATAAATAAGACTGTTGCCTTAGGAAAGCTGACACAAAATTTAGAGTATCTGAAATATATATTAAGTTTGATGGCTGGTCCAAGCCAGACCGAAAATAGCATGACATTAAGGTTAAAATCCCCGATCCGGCCGGGAATCGAACCCGGGATCCCCTGTACCGAACGCCAGTACACTGACCATTCGGCCAACGAGTCGGACATTTATTAAGTGAAGCATAGGCTATGTAACTTCTTATTATTAATCTGTTTAAGCACAGGGTCAGTTTTTCCCTCGGTCTCAGCGGGCGATCCCACCTCTACCGCCTCAAGGACAGTGTCCTGGAGCTTCAGACTATGGGTCGGGGGATACAACTGGGAAGGATGACCAGTACCTCGCCCAGGCGGCCTCACCTGCTATGCTGAACAGGGGCCTTTCGGGGGGGGGGGATGGGAAGTTTGGAAGGGATAGACAAGGAAGAGGGAAGGAAGCTGCCGTGGCCTTAAGTTAGCTACCATCCTGGCATTTGCCTGGAGGAGAAGTGGGAATCCACGGAAAATCACTTCCAGGATGGCTGAGGTGGGAATCGAATCCACCTCTCATCAGTTGACCTCCCGAGGCTGAATGGACTCCGTTCCAGCCCTCGTACCACTTTTCAAATTTCGTGGCAGACCGGAAATCGAACCCGTGCCTCCGAGGATGGCAGGTAATCACACTAACCAGTACATCACAGAGGCGGACGACTAGATATTAAAGTTATGAAATATTACGAAAAAGTGGTCTCCATGTCCAACAGATTAACAAGGATTCTAAATTTGATTACAAACCTTGAAACAAGACTTTAAAGCACCAAATTCTCCACCAGGGAGATAATTTTTAAAAGAAATGGTTGCCAAATATGAGACCAGCAGTAATATAGTCCAGCACTGCAGTGCTATTGAGAAATCTTCTAGGCAAACGAGCTGCATAAAATAGTCGCCATACAGAACTTGAGATGGCTGGCCAAAACATAGTATAAAATATTCATAAATTAGGTGCACAGCTTTGTGCACGATGCAATGTCCAGGCTGCCTTAATACATTTCCGTAGAAAAACGGAAAAGCCGGCCAAGCCAGCTGGAGGAGTATCGAAGTAGAGCTCGACTTGACATACCGCAGTTTTAACAAGCAAGCAAGGCCCGAGTCAACGGCCTCGTGCAAGGTGAAACGAGATACTTGTCCTCAAAATGCCGCCTTCAGTGCGTGCGGCGAAGTTTCGTCCTGGACGATAAGGCAGCATTCAAGCTGCCGCGGACCAGCAATTAGGGTTAATTCCTTGTTAAAAGTGAGGGCTGCATCCTCACCTTGATTGAGGCATTCCTGAAATAGCGCTGTGGAAATAATTACACAACAGTACATAAAAATATCTTGTCCGCCTCTGTGGTGTAGTGGTTAGTGTGATTAGCTGCCACCCCCGGAGGCCCGGGTTCCATTCCCGGCAATGCCACGAAATTTGAAAAGTGGTACGAGGGCTGGAACGGGGTCCACTCAGCCTCGGGAGGTCAACTGAGTAGAGGGGATTCGATTCCCTCCTCAGCTGTTCTCGAAGTGGTTTTTCGTGGTTTCCCACTTCTCCTCCAGACAAATGACGGGATGGTACCTAATTTAAGCCCACGGCCGCTTCCTTCCCTCTTCCTTGTCTATCCTTTCCAATCTCCCCATCCCCCGACAAGGCCCCTTTTCAGCATAGCAGGTGAGGCCGCCTGGGCGAGTTACTGGTCATTCTCCCCAGTTGTATCCCCCACCCAGTGTCTCACACTCCAGGACACTGCCCTTGAGGCGGTACAGGTGGGATCCCTCGCTGAGTCCGAGGGAAAAACCAACCCTGGAGGGTAAGCAGATTAAGAAAGAAAGAACATAAAAATCTTAACAAAAAATACAAAATGTGGAAAGAAAGGAAGTCCAGAAAGAATATTAATAATTTATAATTAATTAATAATATAACAAAGACAAAAGGCAAATAACAGAAAAAAGTGTAAAGGCGCTGAGGAATACATTCTCAGTACCAATTAGAAATGAAGTTGCCGTTGACGCAAACAGTCATGTCAAGGTGATGTAATTAATCAACAAGCAAGAAAATATGACGTAAGTCAGCGAAGAAGAGAAAGAAAATAGGCAGGCAGTGTTCATATAACCTGTGACATGATTGCAGGTCTAAGGGAACTTATATTTAAATCAACGGAAGATTACCAAACCGAAACAATTATGGTAAGAACAACATATAACATAAATTCAGACATGTAAAAGAGGTGCCGAAAATAGTGCAAATTGTCAACGAATCGTACGTTCATGGACGCATGAATCATGGACTATCCTTGGTCATTCGATTGACGCGATAATCCGTAGGAATACCATTTACACCCAAATCTTCGTACTACATCGTAAAACGTGTACAGAACTACAGACAGAACTGAACTGATCGGGACAATAACTCGCAGATTTTCGCTGGTAATGCCAAACAAAGACTGCCAGGGCTCAAAGCGTTCTTGCTCAAGAGATGTATCACACTCACTTCAATACTGGCCCACAACATGCAAGTTACCTCAGATCTGTTCTTCGTCAATATGAGCGACATATCTTCGAAAGTTATGCAGCTTTGCTTTTCACGCATGCGCGCGCCAATCATGATGAAGGAAGAACTTGTATTGCTGTCGTTTTACCTATTTTACGGATGAGATAATTCCTGTAAATTATAGATCCCTGCATAACTCACTAACAAATTGCAAAACAGTAATAATTCTCCTTGTTAAAACAATATTCCGGTGGTAAAAAGAAAAAAAAGCTGGCGAGGTGTGAACTCGAACCGGTGTTGTAGCGGTCCGGAGTCTATTGCTTTAAACGTTGCGCTATCAGCGGTTGAGGTTGAGTGAGTGAACTAGTCGGTCGTTAAACAGAGCCGCGGCCATATTTGAGTGGCAAGAGCCAAAGATTCATGCGCACATAGGAAGTATTTCTTCTTGAAAATAAATATATTTCCATTGACTTTCCTAGAATTGCAAAGTTTTCCTGTACTATTAAGACGATTTGGAAGGTTTTGGTACAAACCGCACATTTTAACTCCCTCTGGTTTAAGAGCTTGAGTGTAATAATAATAATAATAATGTTATTTGCTTTACGTCCCACTGACTACTTTTATGGTCTTCGGAGACGCCGAGGTACCTGAATTTAGTCCCACAGGAGTTCTTTTACGTGCCAGTAAATCTCCCAACACGAGACTGTCGTATTTGAGCACCTTCAAATACCACCGGACTGAGCCAGGATCGAACCTGCCAAGTTGGGGTTAGAAGGCCAGCGCCTTAACCGTCTGAGCCACTCAGCGCGGCAGCTTGAGTTCTTTGAAACATACATGTTAGCGTTTTATATACTGTATGTAGATAGTTTGATCATCCTTCTAAGTCAATCTCTTCGATACAGCACGCTTCCATTAAACCTGCAGGCACAAATTACGTATTTTAAGTATGTAAACGCCGCCTCTGTGGTGTAGTGGTTAGCGTGATTAGCTGCCACCCCCGGAGGTCTGGGTTCGATTCCCGGCTCTGCCACGAAATTTGAAAAGTGGTACGAGGGCTGGAACGGGGTCCACTCAGCCTCGGGAGGTCAACTGAGTAGAGGCGGGTTCGATTCCCACCTCAGCCATCCTCGAAGTGGTTTTCCGTGGTTTCCCACTTCACCTCCAGGCAAATGCCGGGATGGTACCTATCTTAAGGCCACGGCCGCTTCCTTCCCTCATCCTTGCCTATCCCTTCCAATCTTCCCATCCCCCTACTAGGCCCCTGTTCACTATAGCAGGTGAGGCCGCCTGGGCGAGGTAATGGTCATACTCCCCAGTTGTATCCCCCGACCAAGAGTCTGAAGCTCCAGGACACTGCCCTTGAGGCGGTAGAGGTGGGATCCCTCGCTCAGTCCGAGGGTAAAGCCGAACCTGGAGGGTAAACAGATGATGATGATGATGAAGTATGTAAACACTATTTTTGGTCCGCCTCTGTGTTGTAGCGGTTAGGCTGACTAGCTGCCACCCCCGTAGGCACGGGTTCGATTCCTGGCTATGTCTCGAAAATAACGCAGTACTCAGCCTCCGGAGTAGAGGAGTATCGATTCTCACCTCAGCCAACCTCCAAGTGGTTTTCCGTGATTTCTTCACTTCTCCTCCAAGCAAATGTCTAGATGGTACCTAAGGCTACGGCAGGTTCTTTCTCTCTTCCTTCTCAATCCCTTCCAAACTTCCCATCCGCCCGCGAGGCCCCTCTTCAGCTTAGCAGGCGAGGCCGCCTAGAGGAGGTACTGGTTCACACCCCCAGTTGTGTCGCACGGCCCAAAGTACCACGCTCCAGGACATTGCCCTTGAAGCGTTAGTAGTGGGATCTTCTCCTCCTCATTCTTCTTCTTCTTATTCTTCTTCTTCATCTGTTTACCCTCCAGGGCAAGTTTTCCCCTCGGACTCAGCGAGGGATCCCAACTCTACCGCCACAAGGGCAGTGTCCTGGAGCTTCAGACTCTTGGTCGGGGGATATTTAAACTGGGGAGGATGACCAGTACCTCGCCCAGGCTGCCTCACCTGATATGCTGAACAGGGGCCTTGCCGGGGGGATTGGAAGATTGGGAGGGATAGACAAAGAAGAGGGAAGGAAGTAGCCGTGGCCGTTAGGTACCATAACGGCATTTGCCTGGAGGAGAAGTGGGAACCACGGAAAAACCACTGTCAGGAAGGCTGAGGTGGGAATCGCACCCACCTCTACTCAGTTGACCTCCCGAGGCTGAGTGGACCCCGTTTCAGCCCTCGTACCACTTTTCAAATTTCGTGGCAGAGCCGGGAATCGAACCCGGGCATCCGGGGGGTGGCAGATAATCACACTAACCACTACACCACAGAGGTGGACGGTGGTGGGATTCCTCGCTGAATCCGAGGGACACAGAAACGTGGACGGTAAACGGATTAAGAAACAAAAAGAAAGAAAGAAAGAAAGAAAGAAAGAAAGAAAGAAAGAAACATTATTTTACTGCAAAATGACTTTGTGATATCTTGTTAAATCGATTTGCAAATCGATCTGGATCACACCCAAACACTTCCCCTGGAAGAGAAACCATGGAACCTCCTAGGGACGGAATTTACTACCACCTTGTGCTGCAGAGAAATTAAAGTCGAAGACATCACTATACAATGAAGTTTCATCTGTGTCTTTTAATATACCATTGACAGACTTGGGTAAACGACATTAGAAGTGGAATGTACTATAGAAGTCTTTTGTAGAAGGGACTTTAATTTGTGTCCTCGTAAAGGATGATATAACACGCACGACCCCTTCGCACTTGAACAGTGACGATACATGCTATTCTTGAAATAATGATCACGCGTTAAGGGCAGTGATTTAGCTTCTTCTTGTATCTTACCGCGCGGGCGGGCACGTGGTGGCGATAGCAGGATCGATGTGTCTCTCTAATGACCGGCCGGCTGACGTGCGTGCCAGCACCGGATTGAGCCAATCAGCGGCCGTGACGACCAGTGACACCTCCCGCGCTGTCCAACACGTGCTGCTCAACTACTAGCAGCAACAAGTTATGTCTCTCAAGAAAATAGACCTGCTCGGGTAGACTTTCAGAATGGCTTTTATCACAAAGAGTCTGTCGCACGCGTACTATAGAACAAGCAGCAACAAGATCGATCTCCGAAGAATATCGACCAGCTCGGTGTAGTCACTGACTTTCACATGTTGTTAGTCAATGCCATGAGGGAACTCTATCAGACGTACTACGAGCAGCAACAATATGTATCTCCTAAGAAGATTGGCCAGCACGGTGTAGTCACTGACTTTGATGGTTGGCTGGCTGGATGGTTGTTTCAGTGCTTGATTTTTCTGGTTTCATGGACGATTGACTGTCTATTGCTGACTGGTTAGTTGGTCGGTTGATTGGTTGCCAGGTTAAGTTGAAGTCACTGGTTTGTGATTGTTTGATTTAGTTGTAGTTACTGGTTGGTTGGTTGGTTGGTTGGTTGGTTGGTTGGTTGGTTGGTTGGTTGGTTGGTTGGTTGGTTGGTTGGTTGGTTGGTTGGTTGGTTGGTTGGTTGGTTGGTTGGTTGGTTGTCAGTCGCTGACTGGTTGGTTGCTAGGTTAAGTTGAAGTCATTGGTTTGTGATTGGTTGATTGAGTTGCAGTTACTGGTTGCTTGTTTAGTTGGTTGGTTGGTTGGTTGGTTGGTTGGTTGGTTGGTTGGTTGGTTGGTTGGTTGGTTGGTTGAGAGTTAGTAATTGGCTTCTGATTGGTTAGGTCGGTGTTAGTCACGGGTTAGTTAGTTTGAGGGAATCTGCCACTTGTGCGACAGTCCTAAATGATTGATTGATTGATTGATTGATTGATTGATTGATTGATTGATTGATTGATTGATTGATTGATTGATCGACGTTGATGTTCTGATTTCCTAAACGATTTCAAAGAAATTTGAAATTTATTTGAACGTCTCCCTTGATAAGTTATTCCAATCCCTAACTCCCCTTCCTATAAATGAATATTTGCCCCAATTTGTCCTCTTTAATTTCAACTTTATCTTCATATTGTGATCTTTCCTACTTTTATAAACGCCACTCAAACTTATTCGTCTACTAATGTTATTCCACGCCATCTCTCCGCTGACAGCTCGGAACATACCACTTAGTCGAGCAGCTCTTCTTCTTTCTCTCAGTTCCTCCCAACCCAAACTTTGCAACATTTTTGCAACGCTACTCTTTTGTCGGAAATCACCCAGAACAAATCGAGCTGCTTTTCTTTGAATTTTTCCAGTTCTTGAATCAGGTAATCCTGGTGAGGGTCCCATACACTGGAACCATACTCTAGTTGGGGTTTTACCAGAGACTTATATGCCCTCTCCTTTACATCCTTACTACAACCCCTAAACACCCTCCTAACCATGTGCAGAGATCTGTACCCTTTATTTACAATCCCATTTATGTGATTACCCCAATTAAGATCTTTTCTTATATTAACACCTAGATGCTTACAATGATCCCCAAAAGGAACTTTCACCCCATCAACGCAGTAATTAAAACTGAGAGGACTTTTCCTATTTGTGAAACTCACAACCTGACTTTTAACCCCGTTTATCAACATACCATTGCCTGCTGCCCATCTCACAATATTTTCGAGGTCACGCTGCAGTTTCTCACAATCTTGTAACTTATTTATTACTCTATAGAGAATAACATCATCCGCAAAAAGCCTTACCTCTGATTCCACTCCTTTACTCATATCATCTATATATATAAAATAGCTTGACCTGACTGACTGACTGACTGATTCAGCATCGCCGAGCCAAAACTACTGGACATAAAGAAATGAAATTTTGGGGATATATTCACATTATGATGTAGGTGCTCGCTAAGAGAGGATTTTTGGATATTCCTTCGGTAAGGGGGTGAAAAGGGGGGGTGAAATTTTAAAATGAGTGTATCTATATCTCAAGACTTTAAACGTTTATAGATGTGAAAATTGGTATTTAGAATCTTCTTTAAAAATAAGGAAACACGTATTTTTTGTTTTCAGAAAATCATAATAGGAGGGGTGAAAAAGGGTGAAAATGGGTGAAAATGGGGGAAAATGGGTTGAATGCCTTTAATCAGGATACCGGTACTTATATATCAGAAACCGAAGATATTACAGACCTCAAAATTGGTACTTTTGATCTCTTTTAAAAATAGAAACACGTATTTTTTGTTTTTGGAAAATCCAATTAATGGGAGGGTGAAAAGGGGATGAATGTTTAAAATGAGTGAATCTATATCTCGAAACTTTTAAAGTTTGCTGATGTAAAAATTGGTATTTAGAATCTTCATTAAAAATAAAGAAACACGTATTTTTTGTTTTCGGAAAATCGCAATAGGAGGAGTGAAAAGGGGTGAAAATGGGTTGAATGCCTTTAATGAGGCTACTTATATCTCAGAAAGTGAAGATATTACAGACCTGAAAATTGGTGTTTGGGATCTCCTTTAAAAATAAAGAAACACGTATTTTGTTGTTTGTGGAAAATCCAATTAATGGGGGGGGGGTGAAAAGGGGGTGATTTTTTAAAATGAGTGTATCTATATCTCAAAACTTTTAAAGTTTATAGATATAAAAATTGGTATTTAGAATCTCCTTTAAAAATAAAGAAACACGTATTCTTTTGTTTTCGGAAAATCCCAATAGGAAGGGTGTAAAAGGGTGAAAAATGGGTTGAATGCCTTTAATGAGGCTACTTATATTTCAGAACCTGAAGATATTACAGACCTGAAAATTGGTATTTTGGATCTACTTTAAAAGTAAAGAACCACGTATTTCTTTCGTTTTTGGAAAATCCAAATATTGGGGGGTGAAATGGGGGGTGATTTTTTTTTAAATGAGTGCGTCTACATCTTAAAACTTTAAAATTTACAGATGTAAAAATTGGTAGTTAGAATCTCCTCTAAAAATAAAGACACATATTTTTTTATTTTCTGTAAATCCTAATAGGAGGGGTGTAAAAGGGGTGAAAAATGGGTTGAATGCCTTTAATGGGGATACATATATCTCAGAAACGAAAGATATTACAGAACTGAAAATTTGTATATGGGATCTCCTTTAAAAATAAAGAAACACGTAATTCTTAGTTTTTGGGAAATCCAATTAATGGCGGTTAAACAGGAGTGACAAATTGGGGTGAATTTTTTGAAAGACTATATCTACAGAATATCTTGGAAACGTAAAATGTTACAGACGTAAAAAGTGGGTGTTTGGAATCTCCTGTAAATGTAAATAAACATAGGTGATTTGTTTTTGGAAACTCCACTTAAGGGGAACTCAAAAGAGGTGAAATTTTAAAATGAGAATTTTTACAGTATATCTAAAAAAAAAACTTAACATGTTACAGAAGTGAAGGTATTTTTTATCTCTATTAAACATAAAGAAACGTGTGTTTTTAGTTTTCGGAAATACCACATGGGTGGAGGGGGCTGGTAAAAGTGACTGAAAATGGTGTTGAATTCTTTTAATTAGGCTACTGATATCACAAAAATGAAGACGTTACAGACGTGAAATTTGATATTTGCAATCTGATTTAAAAGTAAAGAAACACGTATTCTCGGAAAATCCAATGAAGGGGGGGGGGGAGAATTGAAAAATGAATTAGCTTAATTGTATGATAATACATACATCTAATAAAAACTAAAGTTGTTACAGACGTGAAAATTCGTATTTGGATCTCCTTTAAGAACAAAGAAAAGCGCGTTTTGGTGGGGAAACCATCTTGGAGGGCGGGAGTGTAAAGGAGTTGAATTCCTTTCATGAGGACACATAAATCAAAAACTGAAGAAGTTAGAGTCGTGATCATTGGTATTTAAGAAGATCCTTTACTATTAAAGAAACAAGTATTTTTTGCGGGAAAATTCACTTAGGGGGGGGGGGGGGGAGTATTGTGATATGAAGTGCAGAAAGTAAATTATTTTTATTGGGATACTTATATCTCAAAACTGAAGGTAATAGACGTGAACATTGGTGTTTGGAATCTCCCTTAGACATAAAGAAACAAGCATTTTTTAAATTTTTTTTTGGGGGGGGGGGTGGCGGTAAATAAACTTAACGGCGGTGGGGTGTAGAAGGAGGTGAGACCAATTGATTTTAGCTGTTATTAATGTACTTATAAGGATCCTCCGTTGCTCAGGCGGCAGCGCGCCGGCCTCTCACAGCTGGGTTCCGTGGTTCAAATCCGGGTCACTCCATGTGACATTCGTGCTGGACAAAACGGTGGCGGGACAGGTTTTCTTCCGGATACTCCGGTTTTCCCTGTCATCAGCCATTCCAGCAACACATAATAATAATAATAATAATAATAATAATAATAATAATAATAATAATAATAATAATAATATTCCGGACCGTCGTCAAATGTGCGGACCGCGCTGGAAACGGGTCCTGGACGGGTAATGACTAAGAATGCAGTCCGGCCGCGGGTTCAGTGCCGCCAAGTCACCCAATATGACACCACGCCGGTTCTCCTGAAGGATTTTATCCATATTCAAAATGATTATAGGAAAAGATGGCAAAGATTTACGGACCCATCTGAACGGGAGGAATACCTGAGCCTAGCCTGGGAAGTACGAAATCGATTGTTGGAAAGGAAGATTGAAAAATGGGAGGAAATGTGCCGTAAAATAATAGAAAACCAGTCAGATCGGGAATTTTGGTGGATTCTCGCAGAAAACGAGTCAGATCGCGAATTTCGTCGGATTATATATCTAAAACAATAAGCATTCAATTATAAATTTCAGTATAATACCGTAGCGAAGCACGGGTATCTTGCTAGTGTATGTATATAAGAAAACATAAAGATCCGATAATACTGCCTTGAGGAATTCCCCTCTTAATTATTACAGGGTCAGATAAAGCTTCACCTACTCTAATTCTCTGAGATCTATTTTCTAGAAATATAGCAACCCATTCAATCACTCCTTTGTCTAGTCCAATTGCACTCATTTTTGCCAGTAGTTCCCCATGATCCACCCTATCAAATGCTTTAGACAGGTCAATCGCGATACAGTCCATTTGGCCTCCTGAATCCAGGATATCTGCCATATCTTGCTGGAATCCTACAAGTTGAGCTTCAGTGGAATAACCTTTCCTAAAACCGAACTGCCTTCCATCGAACCAGTTATTAATTTCACAAACATGTCTAATATAATAATATAATAATAATAATATAATAATATAATAATATAATAATAATAACATACAATGCACGTCAAACTTACTGGCCTGTAATTTTCAGCATTATGTCTATCACCCTTTCCTTTGTACACAGGGGCTACTCTAGCAACTCTCCATTCATCTGGTATAGCTCCTCTGACCAAACAATAATCAAATAAGTACTTTAGATATGGTACTATATCCCGACGCATTGTCTTTAGTATATCCCCAGAAATCTGATCAATTCCAGTTTTCAACTTTTGTATCTTATTGTAAATGTCATTGTTATCACATGTAAATTTTAATACTTCTTTGGCCTTAGTCTCTTCCTCTATCTGGACATTATCCTTGTAACAAACAATCTTTACATACTGCTGACTGAATACTTCTGCCTTTTGAAGATCCTCACATACACACTCTCCTTGTTCATTAATTATTCCTGGAATGTCCTTCTTGGAACCTGTTTCTGCCTTAAATACCTATACATACCCTTCCATTTTTCACTAAAATTTGTATGACTGCCAATTATTCTTGCCATCATGTTATCCTTAGCTGCCTTCTTTGCTAGATTCAATTTTCTAGTAAGTTCCTTCAATTTCTCCTTACTTCCACAGCCATTTCTAACTCTATTTCTTTCCAGTCTGCACCTCCTTCTTAGTTTCTTTATTTCTCTATTATAATAAGGTGGGTCTTTATCATTCCTTACCACCCTTAAAGGTACAAACCTGTTTTCGCATTCCTCAACAATTTCTTTAAACCCATCCCAGAGTCTGTTTACATTTTTATTTAGCGTTTTCCACCGATCATATTTACTTTTTAGAAACTGCCTCATGCATGCTTTATCAGCCATATGGTACTGCCTAATAGTCCTACTTTTAAGACCTTCCTTTCTATCATTTATTTTTAACTACGACAAAAACAGCTCCATGATCACTAATACCATCTATTACTTCAGTTTCCCTATAGAGCTCATCTGGTTTTATCAGCACCACATCCAGTATATTTTTCCCTCTGGTTGGTTCCATCACTTTCTGAACCAACTGACCTTCCCATATTAACTTATTTGCCATGTGTTGGTCATGCTTTCTGTCGTTTGCATTTCCTTCCCAATTCACATCTGGCAAATTCAGATCTCCTACTACAATCACATTTCTTTCCATGTCGTTTCCCACATAGCTGACTATCCTATCAAATAATTTCGAATCCGCGTCAGTGCTACCATTTCCCGGTCGGTACACACCAAATATATCAAGTTGCCAATTATCTCTAGAAATTAGCCTTACACCTAGAATTTCATGTGTCTCATCTTTACCTTTTTCGTAGCTTACAAATTCTTCTTTCACCAGAATGAATATTCCCCCTCCCACCATTCCTATCCTATCTCTACGATACACACTCCAGTGCCGTGAGAAAATTTCTGCATCCATTATATCATTTCTCAGCTATGATTCAACTCCTATTACAATATCTGGTAAATATATATATCTATTAAATTACTTAGTTCTATTCCTTTCTTTACAATACTTCTACAGTTAAACACTAACAATTTTATGTCATCCCTACTTGATTTCCAGTTCCCTGTTCCATTATCACCGCTCTCTAGGCCACCCCGTTTCCCTGAATGTACCTCCCTATTACCCTTCCAAACAAATTCCCTAACTTATACGTACCACTGCGGTTTAAATGAAGGCCATCCGAGCGCAGATCCCTATCTCCTACCCACCCATTAGGATCTAGAAATTTCACTCCCAGTGCCCACATACCCACTCCATAGTCTCATTTAAATCCCCAATCACCCTCCAGTCAGTATCCCTCCTACACAGTATTCCACTAATAAGAATCTCCGCTTTCTTATACTTCATCCGTGCTGCATTTACCAGATCCCACACATCTCCAACTATATTGGTACTTATATCAGCTTGCCTTACGTTGTTGGTACCAACATGAAACACTACCACCTTCTTCTTGCCCTCCTCCCTCTCTTCTACTTTCCTTAACATCTGCCTCAACCTAATTCCTGGATAACATTCTACCCTGGTTCCCTTTCCTCCACACACTTTCCCCACGTGTCTAACGATGGAATCCCCCATGACCAGAGCCTCAACCCTACCCACCTCATTTGATCCCCTCCCCTCCTGGTCAGCCCTATCTTTCCTGATAGCTGCAGAAGCTACCTCCTCCTCCCTTTTCTCCTTCCCATGACCCTGTTCCACCTGTCTCTTCCTATCCTCTACTCTACATTTCCCTTTTCTACCTTTTCCCTTCCTCCTACTTCCACACATCTCAGCAACAGTTCCCTGTCCCTCAACTTCCCTCTGTTGTTCTACATGGAGTGACTCGTACCGATTTCGCACAGACACCTGTCCTGAATTCTGATCCTGAATAGAGCCCTTAGCCTGCAATCTCCTTCCCCTTAGAACATTAGACCACTTGTCTTCAACAACTCTCCCCTTTCCTTCCCCTCACTCTTGTACACCTAATGTAACCTGTACATTGTTTGAGGGAGTCCTATCTTCCTTCCTGTGAGAATCCTAATTATCTCCCTCAAACTCTCCAACTCCTCCCTCATACCCCTCAATGCCTCGCCACACCCACAGTTCGTACACTCGCGCTCCTTAGCCTTCCTTTACGAAAAAAAATAAATGAACGGAGGGATATATATTGTCTGGCATAGTACTCAAAGATCACACTACAATAAGGTAATTAATATACGACTACACTACAATACTACTTAGGCGTACTTTTTTTTATCCTACAACCCCTAACAGGATAAAAACTGCTGTTAATTACTGATTATCGAAAGTAATACACAATTCCAAACTGCAATTAAGCCTATCCTAATTACAACCAGAATTTTTAGTAAGAGTTTCTATGGATACCTCTACTGCACCAGTACTACACAAATATTTTACAATAATAAAATAAGAGTGTTAGTTATTGGTTTCTGATTGACTGGTTGAGTTTTAGACACTGGTTGGTCCATTGGTTGGATGAGTGTTTGTTATTGGTTTCTGATTGTTTGAGTGTTAGTCGTTGATTGGTTTGTTTGTTGAATGCTAGTTCTTGGATTGTGGTTGGTTTGTTGGCTCAATGGTAGCTACTAGTTGTTAGTCAAGTATTAATT
This sequence comes from Anabrus simplex, assembly GCF_040414725.1. Taxonomy (NCBI): domain Eukaryota; kingdom Metazoa; phylum Arthropoda; class Insecta; order Orthoptera; family Tettigoniidae; genus Anabrus; species Anabrus simplex. The sequence goes on from NC_090265.1 coordinate 848,934,854, forward strand.
ATTCGATTTTGGCTCATTGCTTGGATCATGGACATACACTAATATAATGCATATACACCTATAGTAAGACAGCAGTTAATCTGCTGAACATGAGAAATGTCATTCCCCTTCCCTTGCCTCCACAGCGTGTTTGATCACGGTATTTTGGGAATGTTTAAAGGTGACAACTCCATTTCGTTGACTTTCAACACGTCGGAGAACTCCTGCTGAACAAAATTCCAATAACCTGCCATCTCTTAAATGCTACAGAAATTGAAGAGACTTCAAACGACGACGATGATGATGATGATGATGATGATGATGATGACGATGATGATGATGATGATGATTATTATTATTATTATTATTATTATTATTATTATTATTATTATTATTATTATTATTATTATTATTATTATTATTATTATTATTATTATTATTGTTATTAAATTTGCTTTCTAAGAATACGCTACAGCAGTTCTTCTGTTGTTCACGATATCGTGTTTCGCACCCCGCCCGCTTTTTCTGCCAGTAGGAACAATGATTGGCAATATATGTGGCATATACTGCCTATTTTAGGCCTTGGCTATCCAAGATGGCTACTTCCTAGGCCAATGCCCGACAGATGTTGGAGTGTCACATTGTCAGCGTCATTGGCATGGTATTTTCAGCCATACTTATTTGGCTTTTATGGCAGGGTCCACCACTACTTTTGTCAGACAGTTCAGATGGCCATAAGAGCAACTAGCTTTAAATGTCAAATCTGCCGGGCTAAGTAGCTCAGACAGTTCAGGCGCTGGTATTCTGAACCCAAATTGCCAGATTCGAATCCTAGCTCAGTCCGATGGTATTTTAAGGTGCTCAAATCGTCGACTCCGTGTTGGTAGATTTACCGGCACGAAAAAGAACACCCGCAGGACGAAATTCCGGCACCTCGGCGTCTCCAAAAATCGTAAACGTTGTTAGTGGAACGAAAAACCAATGGCATTATTATTGTTGTTAAAATTCAAAATATTTTGAAGGAGTGCCTGAATCTCCACCGACAACATATATATGGGGAGAGATGTTAAAAATCGACAATTATTACTATTAGTTATTATTCTGCCCAGATCCTTCTCTGTCGAGGTACGGTGTGGAGAATGTCCTGTGTCGTCTGGTATGAGCTAGATCGATTCGATACCTTCGTTTTTCGGTCTCAGTCTCATCCTTAGCTTTGACAATGTGAAAACGAATGAGTGTTGCCCGTAATGACACTCCTTATGCAGCAGGTCCTTGTGAAGAATGCTCTGTAAGTGTTGCTCATAGGGTCAGTTTATGTATGCATTTCACTGGGTTTGGCAGACTGATATGTAACAGTACCTTCCGGCTTGGTGAGGGAAACAACAGAATATTATCTCACTTCCCTAATGTGACTGTTTAGTGTCATCTAGGCCGTCTATGATGGCTGATGTTGGATAGTTTGGGATCCAACCAGCCTTATTATTATTATTATTATTATTATTATTATTATTATTAATAATAATAATATTATTATATTATTATTATTATCTATATAAATAAAATAGTAACGGCCGTGTGTCTCTACATTGGCTAAATTGGTAAAATTTCCCTACAGTTATCCTTTTCAGGTGTATTTTTTAACTTTGGTGTCTGTTTGTTAGCTTGTTTGAGTTCTTAAAACTTGAAAACTACTGGATATATTTCTAGCAAACTTGATATTTAGAATCCACCTGTTCTTGGGTAGGTTTTAGGGACAATATTATTTCTGAATACCTAAATTTATTGGGGGTTTATTCGAAACCGAAACCATGATTTTGCACTCCCCCAAAATATGAAAAACCAAAATTAACGGAAGTCTACCATCATTAATGGAAATCAATTTCTAAAACTTTTTTCTCTAAAACGTAATGTACTGTGAGACAATCTTACCCAAATTTCACCCTGTTCACCGTTTCTAACTCAATCTGACTCAAGAATAGATGAGATAACGAGAAATTATCATAGAAGCTGCCATTTAGACCGCTAAATACGGCGTTTAATGGTACAATCCGTTTGTCGATATGACGTACGGTTTAGCAGCAATTAATCTGTAAATGAAAGTCTGCAATATTTTAAACATGTATATACTTTTGTATGTCGATTTGTAGCGATCAAGAAAGGGTGTGTCTGCTATTGTAGTCAGTACTCCCCTCATCGACTTTGACTGGCAGTAGGCATGGAGTAGTAGGCATGGAGTCCTTCTCCAACTCCTGTGTAAGTGGCATTAGAAAGGAGGGCCCACCATTTTAAAGAATCATTCCCTTCTCTATTTCACTTCCAGAAGGCAAGGGAGGACGCAGTTTTGTTCAAAACTCCTTTACCCGAATGTGTTTGGCTGTAGGCAAACGTGGCCACCATTATGAACAAATGTACTCACCTAAATGTGACTGGCATTAGGCATAGTGGCCTGCTATTTTAATGGCAAATCACCAGCTCGGTGTCACTGGCAGTAAGCTGGTTGGCATTAGAAAAGGGGGCCTGTCATTATAATGATAATAACACAACTCAATTTTGAACGGCAGTAGGCAAGTTGCTTGCCATTATAATAAAAACTCCTCAACTGTAATCTGTCTGGAAGTAGGGGAGTGGGCATGAGATTGTAACGAAAACTTTCTAAATCGATTGTGACCCCGCATTAGGCAATGGGGCCTGCCATTATAATCTAAACTTCCCAACTCCATTGTGAATGGCAGTAGGCAAGTGAGCCCGCCGTTATCATCACAACTCCGCAATTCACACTTTCCATTGGAAACAACGCGTGAGGACCTCTCCATGCTGTTTCTCGGATAACGCTAAGAGACATGCAATTAAGAAAATATTATTCACTGCATGTACAGTAATTTACTTCGATATCCGTATACAATGTAGAATACCGTAACGAAGCACGGGTACATTTGCTAGTTATTATTATTATTATTATTATTATTATTATTATTATTATTATTATTATTATTATTATCATTATTATTATCTGCACAAATAAAATCTTAACGACCGTGTGTCTATACACTGACTATTTGGGCGAAATTTTCCTACATTTATCCGTTCCAGGTATAATAATGACCATCTGCATGTTTTTTTAGCTTTGGTGTTGGTTTGTCGGTTTGTCTGTTTGTCTGTTTGTTTGTCTGAGTTCTTATAACTTGATAAATACTAGATATATTTCTACCAAACTTTATATTTAGAATCCGAATGTCCTTGGGTATTGAAACCGTACAGTGTCCTGTACAGCTCCATGGGAATGATATGGGCCTTTATACTCCATTAAAATTACTCCTAAAGGTCGCGTCATAGGTAGCAGTATGGGCGAAGGGGATCGAGCGGCGTCCTGCCAGAACGGAACCCGCGAAAAGAGCGCCTGCGAACAAAGGGAGGACAAAGCAACAGCCAAGCCCCCGCGGAATTACGCTCTCAACTTGCAGAGAGAGATAGAAGGGGACGCGATGCTGGAGTAGTCAGATACGCCCCGAGGTGGAGCTTAGCTTCCCAGAGTGCCAAACGAACACAAGGAACTTCCGGTTTTTTATGCACGTGTCACGGGTGCCAACGTCGGATTTTGGCGCGTAAAAACGGGGTGATATTTTTAATCCAGACATAGGAAAATTATGTGAGACACACCATTGAATAGAGCGGAATTTTCTGCGTTCCCCAGTCTAAAAATATGTAATAACTTATGCAGGGGAAGAAATGAGGTCACCAGCTGTCAAGATGTAACATATCGCTAACACATGTGGATACAGCGGCGTCACCCACGCCAAGAATCGCGCTTAGGAGATAGCTCCACCCCCCAGAGGACGCTATGAATTAATCAAAGGCGGGAAGCAAATTACATAAAAACTGCTGATCGTCGGTCCAGCACGCCAGGCTCAAATGAAAGAGGAGACAGAGGGCTACAAGATGCACTATTCAAATATCGTCAATTCTTGGTACGAAAGGAGCTCTTGTTCTTAATGAACCGTGAACGTTGACGCCCCCGAGCTTCCGGCGGGTAAGATAATATAAGCCGGGCAGGCCATTGTAGAGACAGTTGTTCTTTTACGGGTCGGTGAGGAGGACACTATATCCCGCGGTGCCCCAGTTTAAGTCAGAAACCCTTGACCGTGTATTGAAAGCGCCATTGTGTCCAGCACGCTTTGTGAAGTGAACGGGAGGCCAAACGAGCCTAGGTATTGTTCCTGTGCTGCGTGTCAAACTAGTAAAAACCCGCGAGCATAATTTGCAAACAAGTATTGGAATTCGGCTGAGACAGTGCCGGCTTTAATGAGTCAGTCAAATTCATAATTTGGTATCACCCAACGTGTTACTTTGAATCAGGGGCTCGAATCTCGTGAGCCACCCGATTCTTACTGTGAACGCGGGTGTAAACTCTGAAATAGAGGACGTGTGACGAGTGTAAAAGTGTTACCCACTTGGATTACTGTAAGATTTCAGCTGTGACGAGTTCCCCATGATGTCGGACTTGTATGGACCAGGGATGAAGGACTGCACGCCCGCCACCTACCGAGTGGTCATGGAGTACTAAGAACTTCACCATGGGTCTCCCGTGGCGGAAGAAACAACGGCCACCAAACAGATGAGTGATGTCCAAATTTAATTTCTAAGCATGACATAACCCGGGGATAGGATTAGTGTTCTTTTGTAAATATCAAAATGTTGTAAGTTAATGCATGTCCTATATGGAAATTTTATTGATTTTATAATGTTGAAGTAAAATTTAAGGGAGCTAAATTCCCGGACGACTCATATTTCTTTCTTAATGGTTAGCTTATCGTGAGGGTTATATTTTTAATGTAGAATGTCCTAGCAAATATGGGAACAAGGTTAGGAGAATATTTGAGTTTCCCGTAGGGGCGGTTGGAAACATAGTGCTGGCAAGCAGGGAAATATGTCGAAATGTTGGTAGTCACTGTCCCACGTGGTTGTCGGATATGCCAGGGAAACTCATGGGTCAGTCAGATAATGCATGCCTAGCTTACAGATATAATCCGTGCATGTACATCAAGAATGAAGAAAATCCCGACCGGGAGAGGTACATACTGTGTGATCTAGATAGGTGTGAGGGACCATGTGCAAGTCTCCCGTGATTTTTGATTAATGGGCCATAATGGTTTGGAGTGTATTTTTTTATCTATAGCCGGGGTAAGACCCAGGGGCATGAGTCCCTAATCTTTGGCCAGAAGGTTTAAATATAAGTGTAGTTATGTGGTATGGACGAGGAGCCATGAGAGCCATAGGCCCAAGGGAAGAAGATACGCGGTATGAGGCGTAGTGGAAGGGCCGAATAGGAACTTACGATGAGATGATTGAGAAGTGATCGTGCCCACAGTCTCAGTGATAATAATGAGAAGGGAGTGAATAAAAAGAGTATTTCATGGGAATTCCATAATGATATGAATAAACAAATGAAGCGGGCTGTGGATATGTGTGTCCCCGAGATGAGAGGGTAGACGTGTGAGCGAGAGAAGAATCAGAACGGCCGTGCGAAGTGAATGGCCGGCCTTCCTTCTGTTGTGAATGACTGGCTCTCGCCCTCGCGACAGAGGGATCCCTTTAAACCATTGTGTTAAGACTAACTTGGAGCCCTGGGTCAACCTCGCGCTCCCCTCGGTTGGTTTAAATGGCTCAGCTAAGAATACTTGTATAATGATAATATCACGGTAACTTCTTTTAAAAGGGTATTTAATAAATGAGTAGGGATTCCCCCAGATATCCGGCGAGATGAGATTGTAGCTATTCTCGGTATCTACAGAAACCCACAGTACCTCTCGGTCGGGAGTCTGCCAGTTCGACGCCGGATGATGACGGCGCCCATGAGCGAGCCGCTTCCAAGCTTGCGCTTTGGGCCGGAGACTGTGATAACCATGCTGTTTTCTTTTCTAGGAAGGGTTCTCCGGTGTGCATGAAGTGTATATATCCATATGTTTTGTGTATGTTTCGTAATGATGTGCACATATTTTTGAGTTCAAACAGAACCTATGTGCACGACGTGTGGTCTTGGTGACAGATGAGAAGTCCGGGGTTTAGCAAAAATGGTATTTGTGTTTGTTTGTGCATTATGCAAATGTGTCTTTTAATATGATATTATGTAGCGTAGGCCCCGGTTATGTTCGTGCTTAGAACAGCTAGTAATATTTGTGAATAAGGACATCAGGTCATCCCACGGTGTGATAGACAGAATAATGTACAAATTTCATGAACGGTATGAATTAATGAGGAAAAATGAACGATAGCAAGTCGCAAAACCTCAATCATACCGCTATGCAGACGACGCCCATGGGCGATTCGTATTTTAAAATGATTATTATTTTCTTTTCATCCCATATGTGGAGAGTCATTGTATAGAGCTGTATCAACCTTTTTAAATTGTTATTTTTGAATAAATTTGCATTCGTAACCCCTATTTTATGGTTCTTGTCATTGGTAGCAGTGGTAAGCAGTATCCAGTAGGCATTCGAACCCAGAGATCCTACTTTCATATTATAGACATAAGGCTCCATCTTAAGGATTTGTTGTTTTTGTTTTTCTTTGAACGTACCACTTCCCCAAGTGCTCAGGCTGCCGGGCCGGCACAGAAAGTAGGAAGGGGAGCGGTTCGAAGCTCGTTAAGCAATTCGACCCGCTCTCCAATCAAATCTCATCCGTGGGTGTTTACCCCGTTACGTGGAGGCATTCTTATGCGGGGGTCATCCATTCGAAGCCCGGTAGGGTGTATACTTGGCGCCCAACGTGGGGCCGGGCATTGTTTATAGTTTACACTGTAGCATTTTTAGTAACAGATAGGCCGCTCACAGGGAGGATAGTGTGCTATGATGGAGTCAAATTGCCAGGTTCGTGCCACAATCTGATTACATTTGGTATCGAACGGGTTGGCAATTATTTGGAATGGAGTACCCGCCACGTAACCGAACGGATGGAGACGTTAGGCACATGTCCGAAGTGCTAAGATTCATAATTATAGATTGGATACTGCAAGGGTTGTTCTGATTGTGTGATACTCAGCCGGACTGTCATGGTCATCGTACGGGTGTGCGTAAGTCACAACTCGTGATAACTCACACAAGATCAGCCATGAAAGGGAGCGACGTGAATAATAAACAGGATAGGAAAATGACAAGAACAGAAAAATCATGTGTCCAGTTTAAGTGGAAATCCGCATGAGTGTCGCTCATAAATTCAAAATGGATACCCGGGACAGACTATGAAGCTGTCATTTCTTTGGGAGACAACGTTATGGTTCTCTCAGTGTGAGGTTAAAACGGCCGGCAGAATTCTTCAAATTTCGCCAGTTACGGGTATCGGCCGAAGATTGTGCGCTGAGGTAACAACATTTGGCAGATATAAATATTTTTTCAAGAGGGCTTTAGACGCCGCGGATAGAGCAGGGTACCTCAACCCAGGCTCTAATTTTTGCGCAGTGACAGATGCGATGTTGCCAGTTTGAAACGGGTAATTGTCTGCTAACGTCATCTTACCAATCTCAAGGTGATAACATCCATTAGTGACTGGGGTATGCCATGTTTCCGGCATACGTAAAATCGAGCCCACGGTAGGCCGCGCGCGCATGACCGGAAAACTTATTCCAGGTTAAGGGCTAACGTAGAATCAGTATTATTATTGTTATTATGATTGTCAAATGATATGACGAAATTTCCTATACAATGAATTATGACATTAATATGGTAGGGGGCGTGACATAAGCCGTTTGTAGGCCCAGTTTGGATCGATTTGTTGGAATTTCGAGTAAAGTTAGGTCACGCTGAAATTTGTATTAAATATTTAAATGGATCTATGCTTTCTGTCGATCACCGGTGGTCAATTTTCTGCCCACGGGAGATCCGCTTTCTCCAAGATTGAATTTAGTATGGACATGGAGGTCATGAGGGAAATGATGTGCCAGTTATTGGCAGAACAATTAGGCAAGCAGGCAACAGACGTTAAAGAACGGCTAGACAGAATGACGGAACGTGCAAATCAGCAGGCGGCAGACTTTAAGGCGCAGTTCGAGAAGCAGGGGGAAATTTTAAAAGAACATTTCGAAGAACAATTAGGCAAGCAGGCAGCGGATGTTAAAGCGCAGTTTGACACACAGGCAGAGCTTTGCCAGGCTCAGGCGGCTACGAATAAGGCTTCGTTAGACGAGCTCGCAGAGGATATGAGACTAGGTCGTGAACGTAGCGACGAAAACGCCGCGAGATTGGAGGCAAAGATGACCGAGGCGTTAGAGGGGAAGTTAGATGACGTCATCCAGCGAATAAAGCAAGTGGAGATTAGGGTGACAAAGAAGATCGACCTGACGGACACCAGGATAAGCGCGTGCGAGGGAGAGATGGAGAAGGTGAGCACCCGCGTAGAGGATGTTGCAAGAGACGTGCAGGATACCAAAGCGGAAGTCCGAGAACTAAGGACGCAGACGACGGAGTCCCTTGACAAAGTGGCGGATGAACTCAGGGACAGCATAGCCCAAGTGCAGGATACTGCGACAACCAAATTCAAGGAGGTCCAGACGCAGATGTACGATGAGATCGAGAAGCTACGGAAGGAGATGACCGAAGAAATGGGAGTCGGACGAATCTGTAAAGTTTCAACAGAACAGATAGTGAGAGGAGATAGGAATAACGGAGCAGAGAAGGTGGCCACTAAAAGGGATACCGAGAAAGACGCATCCGAAACCCAGGGTGACGTCGAGGTGGATGAAACTGACGTACGGCGACCACCAGGCTCGGAGATGAGTGACATGGCTGGCGGAGTGTGTTCAAGAGTGGAAGAGATAATGGAGATAAAAGGTGACGTCGCGATAAGCCATCTGGAGACGAGAGAAGAAGTAGAAAATGAATTGGTAGGAGCAGGAACAGCGAGAATGGCTGAGGACATAGAAGCGGCAGTTGGAGATACTAGGGAGTCGAACTCAGGACTAGAAGATATGGAGTCACGTCTACATCAGGCAGAGATCGAACCCAAACCAGAAGACTTAGTGGAAAGAGATGCGACCCTAGATGTCGAAAGGAAGTGCGAGATGGAAAGGTCAAAGAATGGAGCCAGTGAGTGTGGCTCGCTAATGGACATAGCAGTAGCCATGGAACAGAGGGACACGAACTGCTGGGAGCAGGTAGTGAACTCCAGAGAAGAAAGGAAGACATTGGGTCATCGGGGAGCAGAGCTGAAAGAAGGGTGCGAGCTATACTTAAGTACCCAGGCCATTGTGAGTGGACAAGAGGCGACAGGCGTATCCCTAGCTTATAATGAAAGAAAGGTCGCTAATGTAAATGTAATGGGAGAAGTAAGTACGAGCGCTAATTCTCGTACGGAGCTCAGTGAACAGGTGATGGAGAACAAACAGTTTCAACCAGCTGGAGAATCGAACTGGGTATCTCAGCCCAGAAGAAGGAAGAAGAATGTATTAGGTCGACGTAAAAGACGATACCGCTACAAGTACGGATGGTTCACTAGACGGAGGAAATTGCTGTCAGGAAGAGAGGAACGACGCTACGGAAGGACCATGAGATCGCGACCCGTGCAGCGTACCTTACGTAATAACAGAGCTCGGAAGAAGGAGGACCGGTGCAGCTACGGGAACGTTAGCGCAGGAAGGAAGAAGGAAGGGAAGAGTTGTGAACCTCATCCTAAGAAATGCAGAGGCAGGGGCATCCAATTAGACCCCCACGTCTCAGATTACGATCCCGGAGGGCGAAGAGAGGATCTACAGGATTAATAGCGAATTGTGGTCGCATGAGAAACTGTATATTATGTAAATAAATTTCACCATAGATGTGGGCAATTTTCTTTTCGCCACATATTTTTAAGGGGGCACGAATATATTATTAATTATGTATCAGATGAGACCAAGGTGGAATCAGCGGGAGCCCAGGAGGAGTAAAACTGAACTTGTGTGAAGACAACGGTGCAAGATGTCCAGGCATAGGCCGAGAAGAGTCTGACAGTGAGGAATTATTACCATAGTTTACGGAACCCTACATTGGAACCTAGAGAATAACACTTACGAAGTACGGCCAATGGACGGAAGAACAGAGACCACATACGACGCTGCGGATAACCAAATTTTACCATTCCCCAGGACAACACCCTGAGGAAGGTCCGGAGGAAGAAGAACCAGGAGAAGCCGAGGATGACGAGGACAACCCGGATCCAATGGAAGAAATGGAAGCCGATGAAGAAGATGATGCCGTGAATCACATTGTTTTGGAAGAAGGGAGCGAGTCCGAGGCATCAGCCTGTGAAGATTGTCCAGAATGTTTTGAGAGGACCGGTCTTAGGAACGCTTTAATTAATCTATGCTACCAGATACAACTGGAGAACACAGAGTTGACCGAGAAGGTCCACAAGTTACGCGACCATCACCAGTGACTATTTTCCGAGACAGTTTAAAGGGAAAGAAAAATCCCGAGTTCGTGATTTTTCTTTGATGAAGTAGGAGGAGAATGAAACCGTACAGTGTCCTGTACAGCTCCATGGGAATGATATGGGCCTTTATACTCCATTAAAATTACTCCTAAAGGTCGCGTCATAGGTAGCAGTATGGGCGAAGGGGATCGAGCGGCGTCCTGCCAGAACGGAACCCGCGAAAAGAGCGCCTGCGAACAAAGGGAGGACAAAGCAACAGCCAAGCCCCCGCGGAATTACGCTCTCAACTTGCAGAGAGAGATAGAAGGGGACGCGATGCTGGAGTAGTCAGATACGCCCCGAGGTGGAGCTTAGCTTCCCAGAGTGCCAAACGAACACAAGGAACTTCCGGTTTTTTATGCACGTGTCACGGGTGCCAACGTCGGATTTTGGCGCGTAAAAACGGGGTGATATTTTTAATCCAGACATAGGAAAATTATGTGAGACACACCATTGAATAGAGCGGAATTTTCTGCGTTCCCCAGTCTAAAAATATGTAATAACTTATGCAGGGGAAGAAATGAGGTCACCAGCTGTCAAGATGTAACATATCGCTAACACATGTGGATACAGCGGCGTCACCCACGCCAAGAATCGCGCTTAGGAGATAGCTCCACCCCCCAGAGGACGCTATGAATTAATCAAAGGCGGGAAGCAAATTACATAAAAACTGCTGATCGTCGGTCCAGCACGCCAGGCTCAAATGAAAGAGGAGACAGAGGGCTACAAGATGCACTATTCAAATATCGTCAATTCTTGGTACGAAAGGAGCTCTTGTTCTTAATGAACCGTGAACGTTGACGCCCCCGAGCTTCCGGCGGGTAAGATAATATAAGCCGGGCAGGCCATTGTAGAGACAGTTGTTCTTTTACGGGTCGGTGAGGAGGACACTATATCCCGCGGTGCCCCAGTTTAAGTCAGAAACCCTTGACCGTGTATTGAAAGCGCCATTGTGTCCAGCACGCTTTGTGAAGTGAACGGGAGGCCAAACGAGCCTAGGTATTGTTCCTGTGCTGCGTGTCAAACTAGTAAAAACCCGCGAGCATAATTTGCAAACAAGTATTGGAATTCGGCTGAGACAGTGCCGGCTTTAATGAGTCAGTCAAATTCATAATTTGGTATCACCCAACGTGTTACTTTGAATCAGGGGCTCGAATCTCGTGAGCCACCCGATTCTTACTGTGAACGCGGGTGTAAACTCTGAAATAGAGGACGTGTGACGAGTGTAAAAGTGTTACCCACTTGGATTACTGTAAGATTTCAGCTGTGACGAGTTCCCCATGATGTCGGAATTGTATGGACCAGGGATGAAGGACTGCACGCCCGCCACCTACCGAGTGGTCATGGAGTACTAAGAACTTCACCATGGGTCTCCCGTGGCGGAAGAAACAACGGCCACCAAACAGATGAGTGATGTCCAAATTTAATTTCTAAGCATGACATAACCCGGGGATAGGATTAGTGTTCTTTTGTAAATATCAAAATGTTGTAAGTTAATGCATGTCCTATATGGAAATTTTATTGATTTTATAATGTTGAAGTAAAATTTAAGGGAGCTAAATTCCCGGACGACTCATATTTCTTTCTTAATGGTTAGCTTATCGTGAGGGTTATATTTTTAATGTAGAATGTCCTAGCAAATATGGGAACAAGGTTAGGAGAATATTTGAGTTTCCCGTAGGGGCGGTTGGAAACATAGTGCTGGCAAGCAGGGAAATATGTCGAAATGTTGGTAGTCACTGTCCCACGTGGTTGTCGGATATGCCAGGGAAACTCATGGGTCAGTCAGATAATGCATGCCTAGCTTACAGATATAATCCGTGCATGTACATCAAGAATGAAGAAAATCCCGACCGGGAGAGGTACATACTGTGTGATCTAGATAGGTGTGAGGGACCATGTGCAAGTCTCCCGTGATTTTTGATTAATGGGCCATAATGGTTTGGAGTGTATTTTTTTATCTATAGCCGGGGTAAGACCCAGGGGCATGAGTCCCTAATCTTTGGCCAGAAGGTTTAAATATAAGTGTAGTTATGTGGTATGGACGAGGAGCCATGAGAGCCATAGGCCCAAGGGAAGAAGATACGCGGTATGAGGCGTAGTGGAAGGGCCGAATAGGAACTTACGATGAGATGATTGAGAAGTGATCGTGCCCACAGTCTCAGTGATAATAATGAGAAGGGAGTGAATAAAAAGAGTATTTCATGGGAATTCCATAATGATATGAATAAACAAATGAAGCGGGCTGTGGATATGTGTGTCCCCGAGATGAGAGGGTAGACGTGTGAGCGAGAGAAGAATCAGAACGGCCGTGCGAAGTGAATGGCCGGCCTTCCTTCTGTTGTGAATGACTGGCTCTCGCCCTCGCGACAGAGGGATCCCTTTAAACCATTGTGTTAAGACTAACTTGGAGCCCTGAGTCAACCTCGCGCTCCCCTCGGTTGGTTTAAATGGCTCAGCTAAGAATACTTGTATAATGATAATATCACGGTAACTTCTTTTAAAAGGGTATTTAATAAATGAGTAGGGATTCCCCCAGATATCCGGCGAGATGAGATTGTAGCTATTCTCGGTATCTACAGAAACCCACAGTACCTCTCGGTCGGGAGTCTGCCAGTTCGACGCCGGATGATGACGGCGCCCATGAGCGAGCCGCTTCCAAGCTTGCGCTTTGGGCCGGAGACTGTGATAACCATGCTGTTTTCTTTTCTAGGAAGGGTTCTCCGGTGTGCATGAAGTGTATATATCCATATGTTTTGTGTATGTTTCGTAATGATGTGCACATATTTTTGAGTTCAAACAGAACCTATGTGCACGACGTGTGGTCTTGGTGACAGATGAGAAGTCCGGGGTTTAGCAAAAATGGTATTTGTGTTTGTTTGTGCATTATGCAAATGTGTCTTTTAATATGATATTATGTAGCGTAGGCCCCGGTTATGTTCGTGCTTAGAACAGCTAGTAATATTTGTGAATAAGGACATCAGGTCATCCCACGGTGTGATAGACAGAATAATGTACAAATTTCATGAACGGTATGAATTAATGAGGAAAAATGAACGATAGCAAGTCGCAAAACCTCAATCATACCGCTATGCAGACGACGCCCATGGGCGATTCGTATTTTAAAATGATTATTATTTTCTTTTCATCCCATATGTGGAGAGTCATTGTATAGAGCTGTATCAACCTTTTTAAATTGTTATTTTTGAATAAATTTGCATTCGTAACCCCTATTTTATGGTTCTTGTCATTGGTAGCAGTGGTAAGCAGTATCCAGTAGGCATTCGAACCCAGAGATCCTACTTTCATATTATAGACATAAGGCTCCATCTTAAGGATTTGTTGTTTTTGTTTTTCTTTGAACGTACCACTTCCCCAAGTGCTCAGGCTGCCGGGCCGGCACAGAAAGTAGGAAGGGGAGCGGTTCGAAGCTCGTTAAGCAATTCGACCCGCTCTCCAATCAAATCTCATCCGTGGGTGTTTACCCCGTTACGTGGAGGCATTCTTATGCGGGGGTCATCCATTCGAAGCCCGGTAGGGTGTAGTATGTTTTTGGGGCCAATATTATTTCTGAATACCTAAATTTACAGGGGGTTTAGCCGAAACCGAAACCATGACTTTACACTCCCGCAAAATATACACATGCAAAATTAATGGAAATCTAACATCCTTAATGGAAATCAATTTTTAAACTTTTTTCTCATGTGCATCATTTCGATAGGAGGATTAATAAGGGAGATAACATGAACGGTCGGGTTTTCAGTCTAAGTCCGGCGGATATAGCCCAAAAGGTGTTGTACGTGGAGCAGATTCCTTATGTATATAAATAAACTCGCAATGACCGTGTGTCTTTACACTGACTATTTTGGCGAAATTTCCGTACAGTTATCCGCTTCAGGTGTAATAATGACCATCTGCATATTTTTTAGCTTTAGTGTCTGTTTGTCTATAACTTGAAAACTACTGGATATATTTCTACCAAATTTCATATTTATTATCCGCCTGTCCTTGGTAGATTTTAGGGTCAATATTGTTTCTAAATACCTGAACTGACTGGGGGTTTACATGAAACCCAAATCGTGATTATGCATTCCCACAAAATATACGCAACCAAACTTAATGGAAGACTACCTTCCTTAATGGAAATCAATTTCTATACCGTTTTTCTCATGCGCATCATTTCGATCCAGGATTAATAAGGGTGATATCACTAACGGACCGTTTTTCGGTACAAGTCCCACCGGACTTACCTCAAGAGCGGGTGTGTAAAGCGTATTTCTTACAACTTGAAAACTACTGAAGATATTTCAACCAAACTTAATATTTAGCATCCACCTGCCTCAAGGTAGGTTTTATGGTCCATACCATTTCAAATTCCCGGAATGGACTGGGGGTTTATATGGAACCGAAACAGTGATCTTAGTCTCCCGTAATATTTACAAGACCAACCTGACTCTGAAACGATCAACCTTGATGGAAATCCATTCCTAAAACTTTTTTCTCATGTGCATTTTATCGACGGGAGAATTAATAGGGGATATATCATGAACGGTCGGTTTAGCAGGCTAAATCCAGCGGACATGGCCCAAAAGGTGTTCTACGTGGAGCAGATTCATTATCTATACTTGAAATGTACAGTATTTTACTTCGATATCCGTATAAAATGTAGGATACCGTAGCGAAGCACGAGTACATTTGCTTATTATTATTATTATTATTATTATTATTATTATTATTATTATTATTATTATTATTATTATTATTATTATTATTATTGTACCGGCTGGTACACCTCTACGCCGCACATTTGAATTTTCCGCCTTAAAGTACTCCTCTACAGGAGAACCTGTGAACGTAAAACTGAATCTACTTAAACCTTTCCTCTGAAGATGTCACTGTGTGAATTTCGACTTGTTTTTTTTACTATTTATCAAGAAGTGTGGACATTCTCTCATAGATGTCTCTACTAAAAAACTATGATCATGCACCCTGGTGCGAAGTGAAGGAACTTGCTTGAAGAAATTTTGTACTCATAAGTTTTTTTAATACTAAATTTCATTCCTTCATTTGTAGGTTGGCAATATTAATCTTTTCTTTCACCGGGAGAGTTGACCGTGCGCGTAGAGGCGCGCGGCTGTGAGCTTGCATCCGGGATATAGTAGGTTCGAATCCCACTATCGGCAGCCCTGAAAATGGTTTTCCGTGGTTTCCCATTTTCACACCAGGCAAATGCTGGGGCTGTTCCTTAAATAAGGCCACGGCCGCTTCCTTCCTACTAGGCCTTTCCTATCCCATCGTCGCCATAAGACCTATCTGTGTCGGTGCGACGTAAAGCCCCTAGCAAAAAAAATTCTTTCCGCCAGTTTTGAAGTTAGCCAATCAATTATTTCTGTAATTAATTTTCAGCCAATCCCGTATTTCTTCTTCGATTTTGTGTGTGCCTTTTGATGTTAACCAATAAAACTCCGTGGGTGTGTCTTCATCATTCATGAAAGGTCTCGAATCTTCCCCTGCTGATTTTCTTGCCTCTCGGCCACTTCATCAACATCTAACTTATTGTATGGACGTGTAGCAGGAGGCGGGAAGCGCCTCTTCCATCTGGCAGCAGTTCTCCAGTACGGTAATGGCCGCTTAACATCTTTATTTCTTGCTAGCTCAGCAGTTTAACCCGCGGGGAAGGTCCGAAACCTTTACAATGTAGCCTATCTCTATAAACATGTAATTTTTTTTCCAGTTTATGTAGAAACTTCATATATCTTTAACTGTAAATCGGGGATAGAGAGTGCTTTACCCTCTCGAGCTCCCCTTCATTTTGATTTGAGGTGACTACGTTTTCGTAACCGATTTTCTACTCTTCCTTCAAGTGTTAAATTTATTCGGTATACGAGTCACCTCCATAGTTTGGGAATAACCCCTGTTTCTTCGGCCTTGTGCCCTTTTAGGCTTTATAATGTGTATTTAGGAGTGCAAGTACTCGCCCCCATTCCTTTGGTATTGCGGGCCATTCACGTAACCTGTTCTTTTTCTGCTAAGGCCCAGTAGATTGGGTACAAGGTACCCCCGTTTCATTTTGTGTAAGTGGTGCCTTGATGGCAATTTAGTGTAAAGCCTGGTATTGCTTTTAATAGGCTTGGAAAACTGAGAGCGGGTTAGCTCTTTTAAGTATTTGGATATGTGCCTCTAGGAGGCTTGACATCGCTAGGTGGGAGCAAGTGCTCCATGTTATTAGGGGTTTTCTGCCCTCTGGTAAATATGTGTTTGTGAGCTGAGAGCTCAGAAAGTGTAGAACTGGGGGCTTGAAGCCCATATTGTTATATTGTCTGTAAATCTTTTCCTGGTCTTGTACCTGATTGTCGGTTATTTGTTGACTTGTTGTTATTTGTTAAATTTTGAAATTCTATGTGAAAATATAACCTTTAATTAAATTTTAATTCATATCTCGGCTTTGTAGTTAGACCCATTTTTACCATTTGCTTTTCGTCGCAAGGACACAGATAGGTCATATGGGGACAATAAGGTAGGAAATGGCTAGGGGTGGGAAGGAAGTGGTCGTGGTCTTAAGTAAGGTACAGCCCCAGGATTTGCCTGGTGTGAAAATCGAAAACCACGGAAACACATCTTCAGGGCTGCCGACAGTGTGTTTCGAACCCACAAGCTCACAGCTGCGCGCCCCTAACCGCATGGCCAAGTCGCTCAGTAAAGACGAAATAAGAGCTACATCAAAAGTCTGAGAAAATCTCTACCAGCGATGAAGAAAGGAGAATGGGTACCTACGGACATATCACGATAATGGTTCCATCAATGTTACAAGCAGGACCCTCATCTTCAAATTTACTTTCTTTTTGCCAGTATTCCTAATTATTCCTCCAATTTCTATCTCGCACTTGTTCAGTCTTCTTATGATAATACAACTTTTCTAATCTTTCGGACAAAATCTTCAAAGTCGTCTCGTTGCAGGCCATGAAGACCTTTGAAGGGGTAGAAGGTAAAGGCTTACATCATCCGTAACCTCGGCTCTTGATGGGGATAGAGTGGTTAGTTCTACGCCCAGCTGCCTTTCCCCTCAGGAATTAACCTCGTACTCTCTTTTGGTGTAGGATGAGTGAACCTTAGCGCCAGTTGCAAGTGGATATCTCGTTTCTTAATTGTTTTGAGTTCCTGACAGGGAATCCAAACAATGTCCTTCCGAGTGAACCGAGCACGCCTTTGCCGCCTCGGCAAGCTCGGTCTCAACTTCACCTCTATAATAAGCCATCATTCACCACTGATCTGCATTTAGGGCAGTCGCCCAGGTGGCAGATTCCCTATCTGATTTTTTACATAGTCTTTTCTTAAATAATTGCAAAGAATTTCGAAATTTATTGAGCATCTCCCTTGCTAAATGATTCCAATTCCTGACTCGTCTTACCATAAACGAATATTTGCCCTAATTTTTCCTCTTAAATTCCAAAGTTATCTTCATATCGTGTTCTTTCCTACTTTTAAAATCACCACTCGAACTTATTCGTCTACTAATGTCATTCCACGCCGCCTCTCCACTGGCAGCTTGGAACATACCACTTATTTGAGCAGCTCGTCTCCTTTCTCTCAAGTTTTCTCAGCCCAAACTTTGCAACATTTTTGTAATCCTACTCCTTTGTCGGAAATCACCCGGAACAAATCGAGCTACTTTCCTTTGGATTTTTTTCCAGTTCTCGAATCAAATAATCCTGGTGAGGGTCCCATTCTCTGGAACAATACTCTATTTGGTGTCTTACCAGAGACTTACATGCCCTCTCTTTTACATCCTTACTGCAACCCCTAAGCACTTTCATCTGTACCCTTTATTTACTATACCGTTTGTATGATTCCCCAAAGAAAATGTTTCCCTATATTAAAATTAGGTACTTACAGTGACCGCCATATGGAATTTTCACCCCATTAACACAGTAATGAAACCTGAGAGGACTTACTCTATTCGTTAAACTCATAACATGACCTTTAACCCCGTTTAAACCCATACAATTGCCTGCTGTACATCTCACAACATTGTCGAGGTCGTTTTGCATTTGCTCACAATATTGTAACTTATACACTCTATACAGTATAACATCATCCACAAAAAGCCTTACCTCTGATTCCAGTTCATTACGCTGTAGGCACTTCTCTGCCTCCTAAGGCTTCCGTGTTGATACCACAATTTCCTGGTTTTTAATGAGCATCTTTTACCCCTGAAACTTGGGCTTTTCTATTGCCATATATGAGAATCTTGGTTTTTATCATTTCTTGTCTCGCTATTGTTATATTTTGGTAGATTTCCATTTCCTTTATTCATCGATGTAGAGATTTTCTCAGATCTTTCATTCTAGCGCTTACTTGGTCTGAAGTAGCATGTAAAATCTTACGCTGCTCCTTAGAAACCACCCTTCCTTCTTTTCCGATCTCCAGGACTCCCTTTTATGAGTTTAATAATAACAAAATAATGGGTAGCAAATCTATGACGAAGTTGTACTAAATTACATTAAATTAAATACAATTACTTAAGTCGTGGACGTCTCTAATTTTATAAGTATGCAGGTTAGCTCCTTATTTATGGCTGACCGCACGTGCACATTTGTCTCCTGCGCTAACGTAAGCATTGATTTAGAGGAGCTCCTCAACATTGCATCCCTAATTTCGTCCATTTTTTGAGTCGGTTAAAATTATAGACCTATCACATCGCTGAGCGTCATATTCAGACCCGGTATCACAAAATGTATTAATTAAGTACCGCAGTTTGTCACGATTAAGACATACCGATTTGGGAAAACGTTCGCGAAAATTTAGTTTACTTTTCCGAAAATGTGTCACCTTCACGGAAGACGTACGGCATTAAAAATACTCTCATTTCGATTGTTAACACATCTACTTCAAAAGCTCAACCACTTGTTAAAAAACAAAACTTTCACAATAAGCCAGAAAGCTATTTGGTTGAGCAATAGTACTTGCTCGAGGTACAAGGTTATTGTCTTGTTTTTGCCAAACGCACCCATCCCGCCTCCGGTTTTACTGCGGAGATAGTTTTGCCAAGTAATGAGATGTCAAAGGGCTAGAGTATGATCTTCTGAAATATAGTGTTATAAAAGAATGCTGGGGGTAAGACGGGTAGATGGGTTACTGATAGGAGAACGGTTTCGTGAAATTTGATCAGAATAATACAGAGATTGATAGGACACATCTTGAGATAACACCGATTGTAATAGATGCAGAACTTATTTTTCTACCGCTTTTCACACACCTGTGGGATTGCGGGTGCGAAATGTGTCTCGCATATAGAGTTGGCCCTGTTGTACGACCGGATGCCCTTCCAGACGCCAACTCTATATGGAGGGACATAATCACTATTGCGTGTTTCTTTGGTGGTTGGTAGTGTAATTTGTTTTATGAATATCAAGAGGAAAGTGCTGGGATAAACACAAACACCCAGTCCCCAGGCCAGAAGAATTAATCAGAGGCGATTAAAATCCCCGAACCGGCCGGGAATCGAACCCGAGTCCCTCTGAACCGAAGGCCTCAACACTGACCATTCAGCCAATGAGTCGGACATAGTAGATGCAGAATACAGTAGTTGTATATAAGTAACAAGTTATCACAAAGTAGATCGGCATAGAGATGTGCATCAAACGAGTCTCTAGATGGACGGCCCAGCCAACAACGTTGTTATTATTCTTTCTCCGTTAGAGTCTTCTAGGGACCACGTGACAGTTTCAATGCTTCATCGTTTTTTTGTGCCTTCTTCTTCCTCCAATACTTCTCCATCTCCTGACTATGTTTCCGTTTCCTCTCCTCGGTCCGTTTTGAGCCTGCTTTCTTTCCCTCCCGACCTTGGAATCGTTCATTTTTAACACTTTCTTTCTAAAAAAAATCACTCTCTGTGTCGCTTCTTCTCTTATATTGTTTCTTCCTAAATTTTTCTTGACTTCATTAATCTACGTTTGTCCAAAGATATTTGAAGATCTGATTGGTTAACCTGTTGTCATCCATTCTACATAAATATTAAAAAATATATCAATCCCCTCTTATGCTTTCTATGTTATGATATATTTCAGTATAATTTCTTGATTTTTCTCATTTCTGTAGTAAACGGACCAAGTATTTTCCGTATAATTCTTCTTTTCAGTACTTCTAATTTATTCATATTTTAATTAAGTACTACACATTTACTCGCGTATAGGCATTCCTGTTTGACTACTGTGCTGTAGTGCGTATTTGGAGTTTTTCAGATAAACACTTTTTGTGTTGAATAATTAATGCTATTGATTTCACGTCCCTTGAACAACTTTTCGACGGTTTTCAGAGCCGCCGAGGTGACAAGAATTTTGTCCCGCAGGAGTTCGTTTACGTCCCACTAAATCAACCGGCACGAGGCTGACGTATTTGAGCATCTTAAAATACCACCGGACTGAACCAGGATCGAATCTGCCGAGTTGGAGTCAGAAGACCAACCCCTCAACCGTCTGAGCCACTCATCACGGCTTTTGTTATAGATATTCCTAGTTACATGGTAAGTCCTTTCCGTCTTTTGTATCCTCTCTTCTACAACCGATTTTTCCAAACCCTTTTCTTGAATCGTTTCTCCCAAATATCGGAATTACTTTAACTACATTATCGTTGTTCTTATTATTCTTATTTTTTATTTTTATTAATACAACTTCCCCATGAGGAGGCTGCCACAAGGAAAAAAGTATGTCGACTACATTGTATTATTATCATCATTATCAATATTATTACTATTCAGGGGAAAGGTGCCTAATGTCTTAATGTCTTAAACCGTGGATCATTTGCAAAAATGAAATTATTTGTTTAACATTCATAAGCAGCTTCAAAATAGTTTTATTTCGATCTGGGTTATCAACGAAATAAAGTTTAAAAATTAATGTACGAAGCTTCGCTAACAAGGCTGAAAAGGTTCTAATATACCAGAAATTCCGAAAATCATCTCAAATACTTCGAGACCTCGCAACTATTGTCCGTGTACTGCCTGAAACCCAGCACTATTCTGGTGTTTATTTCAACACATGTGCAGTGCACTGCCAACGTTTCACTGTGATCTCACATTTCCTTGAGAGACAGTTCCCTGGAAAGTAGAAAAGATACGTATAGTAGTATAATTGTCAAGTATTGCTTAATAATCAGTTATTTTTTTAATAGTAATACGCTATAGTATACTGGCACTTATTTGGAATAAAATTTCAAACTGATTAAAAAGACAGAGATTAGTATTATGTTCGTGTAAGTGTGTGGATGATCACCAAAAAGCTGGTACTGATTGTCTTTAATGGCTGTCTCCCCTCACTCGGCCTAATTGAGCACAAGAAAGCGGATTGACAAGGATTGCGCCTCACGAGACACTGAGCGCCTTAAGTCAGCCGTCTTCCCCACCCGGTAGGAATTAGGAGCATGTCCACTACAGAAATTAGTAGCCTTTCTTTATAAGCTGATGTTCAGTCAGTTCTAATCTTTACGTTGGCCCGGCGCATAATAGCTTCCTACCAATGAGAAGGGTTCGGTTCTGAGATTTGATAATTATTCAAATCTTGAAAAGAGGTTTAAGACGGGGAACAGTCAAATTTATTTATTTATTTATTTATTTATTTATTTATTTATTTATTATTTATTTATTTATTTATTTATTTATTTATTTATTTATTTAATCCTTTTACCTCCCAGGGTTGGTTTTTCTCCCGGACTCAGCCAAGGATCACACTTCTACCGCCTCAAGGGCAGTGTGCTGAAGTGTGAGGCTTTGGGTCGGTATCATACAAATGGCGAGAAGTACATTTACCTCGCCCAACCGGTCTCACCTGCTATGCTGAACCGAGACCTTGCGGGGGATGGGATGATTGGAAGGGATAGGCAAGGAAGAGGGAAAGAAGTGACCGTGGCCTTATTTTAAGTACCATCCCGGAATTTGCCTGGAGGGGGAGAAGTGAGAAATCACAGAGAACCACTTCGAGGATGGCTGAGGTGTGAATCGAACGCCTGTAACCATTTCACCTCCCGAGGCTGAGTGGACCTATTTTCACTCCTAGTACTACTCTTCGAATTTCGTGGGAGCGCCGGGATTCGAACTCGGACCTTCGGGAGGTGGCAGCTAATCACACTAACCACTACGTCACAGAGGCCGACTACCGTATTTATTTTATTTTATTTATTTCCTTATTTCATTTTGTTTAATGAAATTATTTATTTATTTATTTATTTATTTATTTATTTATTTATTTATTTATTTATTTATTTAACAGGAATTTGTGTGCATTGACGGAATATCTCCGTTGGTTATCTTGAATCCTATAAATAATATACAATCGAAGAAACAAACCCCATGGGACTACAGCCTTAAAGGGCCTTGGCGTATCAAGTAACCACTGTGCATCTCGACGGCCTGCAGATTACGAGATGGCGCGTGGTCATCGCGACTATACCTTTCGACAGCTAGTTTTGGCTTTCTAGACCGCAGTCGTTATCTCCCCGTTAGATAGCTCCTTAATTGTCCTCACATAGCCTGAGCTGACTTCCAAACAGCGCCAGGTTCAAAATCCCTTACCTGGCCGGGAATCGTACGAGGGATCTCCGGATAAGAGGCAGGTGGACTAATCCTAGGTCATGGGCCGGCTTGGCAATGAAATAATGTGCCCCTATAAGAGTGCTGAAGGGCTATTTAGGTTCCTAGATCTATTGATCTGATCAAAATCGAAGAATGATATCATCATCATTATCATCATCTGTTTACCCTCCAGGTTCGGTTTTTCCCTCGGACTCAGCGAGGGATACCACCTCTACCGCCTCAAGTGCAGTGTCCTGGAGCTTCAAACACTTGGTCGGGGATACAACTGGGGAGAATGACCAGTACCTCGCCCAGGCGGCCTCACCTGCTATGCTGAACAGGGGCCTGGTGTAGGGATGGGAAGTCTGGAAGGGATAGACAAGGAAGAGGGAAGGAAGCGGCCGTGGCCTTAAGTTAGGTACCATCCCGGCATTTGCCTGGAGGAGAAGTGGGAAACCACGGAAAACCACTTCCAGGATGGCTGAGGTGGGAATCGAACCCACCTCTACTCAGTTGACCTCCCGAGGCTGAGTGGACCCCGTTCCAGCCCTCGTACCACTTTTCAAATTTCGTGGCAGAGCCGGGAATCGAACCCGGTCCTCCGGGGGTGGTAGCTAATCACGCTAACCACTACACCACAGAGGCGGACGAAGAATGATATAAACCCCCTAATTATTACACTTTGGTAGCTTAACTTTTAAAAAGAGAGAAGGAAAAGGGAAATCAGTTTACTAACCATACAAGGACTGCAAATCATGTAATGAATGTGTTGAAATATTACGTGACAGTTTGCTGGATTACTTCAGAAATTTACAGACAACGTTTTGATTAGTTGAAATAGCCTACAAGGGTTTAGCAGATAGCTTGTGTTTAATCGAAATACAAGGCATAAGCCCAACAGGCATTTTGATTTGACGTCTTTTATTTTGCTTCATAGTCAATTTCGAATGTTATTTGACTCTAAAAATGACAGAGAAACTAGAACTCCATTGGGTGACCTAATTATTCCAGAACCGAGCACGATAGCTGCAGTCGCTTAAGAGCAGCCAGTATCCAACATTCGTGAGACAGTGAGTTCGAACCCCACTGTCTGCAGCCCTGAAGATGGATTTCCGTGGTTTCCCTTTTTCACACCAGGCAAATGCTTGGGCTGTACCACAATTAAGGCCACTGCTGCTTCCTTCCGACTCCTAGTCCTTTCCCGTCCCATCATCGATACGAGACCTATCTGTGACGGTGCGACGTAAAACAACTTGCACCCAAAAAAAAAATCCAGATGAAGTTCACTTCTATTCCCCAGAGATTTCCGCGTGCCCACATCTTCAAAATAAACATCAGTGCACTAATCACGAAAGGAGTGAAAATCATGTAATGGTGTTGAAATATTACGTAACAGTTTGCTGGATTACTTCAGAAATTTACAGACAACGTTTAGACTAGTAGAAATAGCCTACACGTCTTTTATTTTGCTTGATAATCAATTGCGAATGATATTTGACTCTAAAAATGACAGAGAAACTAGAATTTATTACAAAAAATTATTACTATAATCATCATCCGTGGAATCTTCTCGTAACTCGAATAAATCAAACCTATTTCTGTTAACGTTGTTATTCAGGGTAATTTAAAGAACCAACAGCGTCCGTACATCTTAGTCCGTGTGACTTTGATCTTATTCCTAAAGTGAATAAGCCAGTACATGGTAAACCCTTTACCAACAAACAAGACATTGTACTAGTACTTCGACATGAGATAGCACGTATTGATGATTCTCATGCGTCCGATGGTATTTTCCGTCTTCTTCAGCGTTGGCAACGTACCAGAGATAACCTAAGAGGCTACATTTAAGGATGTTAAACATATTGTACGGACCAGTGGCTTAGATGTTAGGCCCCTATATACAAGAAGGAGAAGAAACCAATTGTACGATACGTATACACGATTTTGTTCGGGTTTTACAAGAATAAAACAAACAAAACTATGCTTTCGAAATGCCATGTTTGTCCGTTCATATTACCACGTGATTCCGTCCGCCTCCGTAGCGTAACGGTTAGTGTTATTAGCTGCCGTCCTCGGGGGCCCGGGTTCGATTCCCAGTACTGTCAGAAATTTAAGAATGGCAGGAGGGCTGGTATATCGTTCAAATGGTACACGCAGCTCACCTCCACCAGCTGCACCACCTCGGGATGAGGACACGAGTTTACTTTACCACGTGATTCCTGCATCCCTACCACATATGACGTCACCTTTGAAAGTTCCTAGTCATACACTTTCTATGTAATCAGTATATTTCCTAAGTTGGAGCTTTTCCGAGAGAAAAAGTAGTCTCCACGACTTAGTCACAAATAAAGAAGTTTATCAATATCGATGGCCTAGAATGAAAACCTCGTATCTCACAAAGTTCTTCCTATCCATTATTTCCCTTAAGACTGGTTACGCCTCCCAGCCACATTTGAATTTACCGTCCATCCAAACAATGTTCGTTGTGTTCTTTATTCCTATGCCGACGTGTGAAGGAAAATGAACCTTACCGTACCGTACTATAGGAAAGTATGCCTGCGTGACGTATTTACTAAATCCTAGAGTATAACTTTTATAAGGTTCATTTTCCTTTACGCATCAGCATAGGAATATAAACCCAACGAACATTGTTCTGATGGGCTGCGAATCCAAATGTGGCTGAGAGGCGTGACCAGTCTTAAGGAAAATAATGGATAGGAAGAACTTTGTGAGATACGAGGTATTCAATCTAGGCCATCGATATCTGACACGTCGTTGACAATAATGGGACTTACAAGGACGAGAAGTAACACCCTTCCACCCCCCTCCCCAATCTAAACAATCATTAACGCCGGGAAGACTTGACGAGGGTATAAATATCTGCAGTCAAAGGGACTGTGTTAATGATTACCAGAAAAAGTAATGTTATCAAAAACTGGACAGCCTTTCCGGGCAATCACGATCAGAAAAAGAGGTAGATCTTGTGACCACCAGGCTGGTTCGTGTTCGAGTTTCCTGTGAGCCATCATGTTCCACGTGAGTTACATGGAAAAATAGGCGGAGAGGAACCGATAATTCACTGTAAACCATGTTAAAAGAATGTATATTTTTCACGTAGTAGAGTCATTAAGTTCTTGCACTGGCCGTCGAGTGTCGCTGTGGTGCGCTACAGGATGTCGCCGTGACAATTAATCGCTTATACCAGCAAAAGGCAGTTACGTGCATACAGCATAAGCTGAACTACGGTATCTATGTGAAGGGTAAGGTAAATCCGGGACAGATGCCGCCCCGGTAGAGATGCAGCATACGCTGTAGCTAAAGGTTCCCATCGTTACAGCTAGATGGCAATATGTGTGGTTTTTCAGTTTCTAAGGAAGAACTACTGTCTGCGAGTGTGACGAAATTTGCTCGTATATTACGCCAATTATAGCCGATATCATGAGGCGAGTACATGTTTCCTCCTGACAAAGTTTTTGCGTGTGTTAATTTATTGTATATTAAGCTGGCTTCAAATGCTTAAATCAGACGTTTTTAGTACAGTAGACGTCAGAAACATAACTGTAGTTGAGAGTAAGCTAATTTGGGCCATGATAGCCTTGAGGTATGAAAACAGGAGGGTGCGGCGTCTCTCCCTGATAGTTGGCCTTCGGGCTGAGCAGCGGTCGCTGTGCAGGCCAGAGCCATTTCAAGGGTGTTAAGTGCCGTGGGGTTTTATATAACACAGTGAAGAATCCATTGCACATGCACATTTATAGTAAATCGAAATTAAAATATGATTTTAATGTTGTAAATTATCAGATAGATTTTTTTCCATTGAATGATTATATTATGTGGATATAATTGTCTTGTAGTACGTTCTAGTGTTCTGTTATATTAAAGTTGAAGAAATTGGCTTAAATTTGATTTTGTCATTAATTATTTTACTCGCGGCATCTCTCCCGAGCAAAGTCGGCATCTATACCGGGATCCAGGGAGAGACGCCGCAGATGCAACAATTCCTTTGTTCACTCCTTTCTCCCATTTACTTTCAATTGCCAATATTTTGTTCATCCCTGATCAAATGTACATGTTTTCAAATTATGCTCGATGAATTTGCAACAATTTTTAAAGTAAACAAAAGACATAAAAAGTGCGGCAACTCTCCCGGAATTACCCTAATTGAATGTCAGCAGTGGAACTTGAGAATGTGGTAGTTTAAGCAACGGTCAAATTTCACGTTCTGCCAAAAAATAGGCAAATCTTTTAGCGAAACATTTGATATGATCAAGTCGAAATGGCCCGGGTCACCACGACGGGAAAAAGACGCGAAAGGGCAGATCATACATATATGCGACCCTTGAATTGTTAGCGCATGTACGTGCACATGTGTATACTGCGTTGCCTACACTGTAGGCGCCAGTCCACTAACTTATCAACAAAAATGAAATGGCGTATGGCTGTTTTAGTGCCGGGAGTATCCGAGGACATGTTCGGCTCGCTAGGTGCAGGTCTTTTGACTTGACTCCCATAGGCGACCCGCGCGTCGTGTTGAGGGTGAAATGATGATGAAGACGGCACACACACCCAATTCCAGTCCCTGCGGGAATCGAACCCGGGATCCCTGTGACCAAAGGCTAGCACGCTAACCGTTTAGCCATGGAGCTGGACATTGACTGCAGTTGTACTGTATATGTATCACAGCAATACGGAAGATGGACAATTTTCACTGACAACAAGAAGGAGGTTGAAATCCGTCCCGAACATATTAATTTGGACAGAGGTATTACGCCCAGAGCCGGTCCCGCGGTGTAGGGGAATAGTGCCTGCCTCGGGTTCAATTCCCGGACAGGTCAGGGATTTTTACCTGCATCTGAGGATGTTTCGAAGTCCACTCAGCCTACATGATTACAATTCAGGAGCTATCTGATGGTGAGGTAGCGACTCCGGTTTAGAAAGCTAATAATAACGGCCGATAGGATTCATCGTGCTGACGACACGACATCTCGTAATCTGCAGGCGTTCGAACTGAGCAGCGGTTGCTTGGTAGGCCATCGCCCATCGGGGTTGTTGCGCCATGGGGATTTGGCATTATGTCTTGACCTTTCTTTTAACGATCGTTTACAAATATCTGTCATTTGTCCGGCTCCATGGCTAAATAGTTAGCGTGCTGGCCTTTGGTCACAGGAGTCTCGGGTTCAATCCCCGGCATGGTCGGAAATTTTAACCATGATTGGTTAATTTCTCTGGCCTATTAAAAATAAATTCTGCATAATATGCAGATTACCAGTGCTGCGTAATTTATAAGCGAGGGTAGAAGTGGAGGGAAAATGGGCTGGTGCTCACTTGAGGACAGGATGATCGTGTCGAACAAGGAACAGAACACGTGTCTTCAGTGGATGTGAGTCTATGGTATCTGAGTGTATGAGACCTGGGTGTATGTATCGTCTTCATCTCATCCTTATCATGAGGCGCAGGTCTCCTACGAGAGTCAAATCAAAAGACCTGCACCTTGCGAGCCGAACATGTCCTCGGACACTCCCGGCACTAAAAGTCATACGTTTTTTCATTTCATTTTTGTCATCTAATTGTAATAATTGTTTCTAAGTTAGTATTATTATGAAGTACGGGTGTCGCTTGTCACCCTACTTGATAAAAGGTCTGAACTCAGGTACCTTAGCCTCACATCCACTGAAGACACGTGTTCTGGTCCTTGTTCAACACGATCACTCTGTCCTTTTGTGAGCACGAGCCCATTTTCCCTCCACTTCTACCCTTGCTTATAAATTACGCAGCGCTGGTAAACTGCACATTATGTAGAATTTATTTTTAATAGGCCGTTAGAGGTTTCAGATAAGTAGCCATTTTTATGTCGGACATGACCCCTCCTGGTGTTTTTTGAATCAGATCCAGTTAAGGGGGATGTGTAGGTCATGTTACAAGAGAGAAGAGGAGGCTGAAATTAAGGGCTAGTGTGTGTATGTGTGTGTGTACTGTTAAAAAAATAATCGCCCTGGTTCGCTGGCCGACCGGTAGAGGCGCCACCTGTGTGTAATGGTCTAAATTACTCGTGAGTTGTTGCGGGCGAAGGGGGAGAGAGGGGGGCGATGTCCGCCCAGCAACTACATGTTAGGGCCATTTAATTTTCATAGTCGCGTGTGTAACCGCAGTGTTTTGGGTTGCGAACTCTTTTTTTCCCCGTAGTTGTTTTGCTTTTATCTTTTTTATTTCAGAGAGAGAGAGACAGAAAAGCACTGAGTTGGGTAGAGTAGAAAGAGAAGGATTTTGTTTTATTTTATTTGTACTCACTTTGTGTCTTATCCCCTGCTGTAGATCTATATTTAACACTGTATTATGCACGCGTTAACTTTCAAACCACGCTGTAACGAGAGATGTCACATATCACACAGGACCTACTGTCTGTCCGCCGTGCATCAACCAACACTGGATTAGTAGCGTGGGGTCCAGCCAACACCTGTATCTCTTATTAAGCAGCATATCTCTTACAGACAGGCCTACTTTAGACTCTTTCAGTGATGTTTCCTACTAGAGCGATGTAACACAGTGCGTTAAAAGAGTTTCTCAACAAGCCGGACATTTGTTTGTTATTTATTTAGTAACATCCAGGGCGGATTTTACCCTCAATTCTCGTAGCGCTGGCACAGATTTTCTACCCCTCTCCTGACACACACACAGTTCTATTCTCAACTCATTCAAATATGTTAATTCTGCGCTGAAACGGAGGTCACTTTGTCTCGGGAGATTACATCGCACCGTTACAGATAGGTCTTATGGCGATGGTGGGATAGGAAGTCTATGAGTGGGAAATAAGCGGTCGTGGCCTTAATTAAAGTACAACCCTAGAGTTTTCCTGTGTGAAAATGGGAAACCGCGGAAAACTGCCTTCAAGGCTGCCGACAGTGGGCTTCCAACCTACTATCTCCCGGATACAAGCTCACGGCTCTCTCGGGAGATGTGATATGATTTGATATGATATGAGATGCAGTGTTTTAGGTCATTATAGCACAGGATGTTGTCTAAATGACCACGCGGTACTTCAGTATCTACAGCAGTCGTTTCCAGAAGTCAAGGTTCTTCTGAGCTGCATATGCTATAGAGTAGAAGTTCTCAAACTATTATGAGATTGCACCCCTCACTCATGGCTGAAAGTTCAAAGTACTCCCATTAATAGAAATGATAGGTTTAAAGGGTATGAGTACCTGGCTACTTAGTAAGGCATTTTAACTGATTATCAACCATTGTTTTAAATGTGCATCGTAAATGACAAGATTATGAAATGAAATAAACTTTTATAGCAACATCACACGAAATTTAAGAGTTTGTGTCTGTACCAAATAAAATACAATGATAATAAACAAACACAGGTTACCCTGTGTGTAACCTGTGTGTACGAACGTATACCGAGCAAGTTGGCCGTGCAGTTTGGGGCGTGCAACTGTGGTCTTGCATCCGGCAGATAGTGGGTTCGAACTCCACTGTCGGCTGCCCTGACGATGGCTTTCCTTGATTTCCTATTTTCACACCAGGCTAGTGATGGGGTTGAACCTTACTTGATGCCACGGCTAATTCCTTTCCACTCCTAGGCTTTTCCTATCCCATGGCCGCAATTAGACCTATCTGAGTTGGTACGTCGTAAAGCAAATTTTAAAACAAATGCATGAAAGTTTCACAAAATGCTAGATTTGAGTCTCAATATCAAAAAATAATATATAAGTATAAAGAATGTTCGATCTTAATAGTCTGGAATTCAGATATTGTGAACCATCAAAATGTCAATGGGATATGTGTGCCTGCATGTCGTGACACAGATTTCTGATGTGTCATCGTCGAGCTGAAATTTTCAGGCGAAGCGTGGCCTCCTTATTTTTTCCATACTAGCCGTAGTACACGGTATTGCCCGGATAGTATCTGGATGTTTACGTTCAAGATTTTTATTAACAGTTGGTTATGCGTGAAATAATTTTTTATATAATTCCTTTTTGAGATGTTGATTTTACGATCTTTTATCTAGTTTTAGAGTTATTTAGATGTAATTGATTTCAAGTTTTCGATTAAATAATTTTTGAGTAAAACTTTGTCCTTGTAGGAGCTCGAATTGACTCAGGAGTATGTGATCTTTCAAAAAAATAACAGGTGATATCCATATGTATTTACGCGTTGCGAATTTACGATTTTCGATTATTATCGATTTTTATACATCTCACCCCCCCCCCCACACCACACCACGCCTAGCCCTGTGTTGTCACACCTCAACGCAATTTAACTCCTGATAGTAAATCATACGTGTACCAAGTTTGGTTGAAATCGATGCAGTAGTTCCGTAAACTATTGATTCGACACTATTATTGGTCAATTTTAGAAATATATATGTATTTCACCTCCTTCCCTAGTAGTTCTGAGGTTCTCTGTCGCAAACAGCACATTTTACAGATAGTAAGTCATACTTGTATCCGTTTTGGTTGATAGCTACGCTGGAACATACATACATCCATTCTCTCGGTCATTTTGGACAATTAATTTCTTACCCTTTCTCACCACTTATACCAAAGCGGGATAAAATTGTACTTTGAAAAACCGGAGTGTCCATATTGATATTAGCGACACTGATAATTTATAGATTTGGCACTATTTTCTAATATTTTTAGATCTCACTCCCCACTCGCCCCACACCACAAAGCGGGCGGAACAATGACTTACAAAAATCTGGCAGTATCCAGTAATCGGGAGATAGTGGGTTCGAGTCCCACTGTCGGCAGCCCTGAAGATGGTTTTCCGTGGTTTCCCATTTTCACACCAGGCAAATTCCGAGGCTGTACCTTAATTAAGGCCACGGCCGCTTCCTTCCAATTCCTAGGCCATTCCTATCCCATCGTCGCCATAAGACATATCTGTGTCGGCGCGACGTAAAGCAAAATAGCAGAAAAAATCTGGATGGTCCCTATTCATGTCACAGACCCCGAAAACTATAGATTCTGTTTATTTTTATATCTCACTTCATCGCCCACCCCCACCCTAAAGGGGGCTGAACTTTGACTTTAAAAAATCCGGAGTGTCACTATTCATCTCAGCGACCCCGAAAGGTGTGGATTCGACACTATATTCGATTATTGTTATACCATACCCCCTCGTCCCAGGGCCCTGTGGGTGCTGGGGGTGTATTACCCCCACGCAGTTTTTCTCCTGATACCAAGTCATAAGCGTACCAAGTTTGGTTGAAATCTCTCCAGTGGTTTAGGAGGAGATGTGGCACGAACACACCCACCCACATACATACATACATACAATGACAATAAGGTATACGAGCAAGATTTTAGGACATATTCCTCATACATAGAGAAGAAAATAACGGAGAATATTTTGAAAATTTTACGTTAGAAAGTTTTGTATGTTATGCTGGTACGTTCTGTTCCTGTGTTTTTCCCATGATTAATGTGCTATGTATAGTTGCAGAAAATGAGTTTCAACATGGAAATAAAGTGTTTTCAGAACCATGCACATATAATATATTTTCTTCTTCCATGTGTGAGGAATGTGTCCTGAAAGGTTGCTACATTCTGTCAGTCTTGCTAATAAAAAATATTTATACAGTTGTTTAACACTTGCATAGTTATACATGGAATTAACCCCTTATAAGCGTTATATATCGTTCTTACTGATAAACGTGTAAGGGGAAACGCGTCCGCCTGTTACCCGGCGGCCCCAGGTTCGAATCCCAACTGGGTCAGGGTTTTTAATTGTAAATGATAAATATCCCTGGCCTGGGGACTGGATATTTGTGTCGTCCTTAACGTTCCTTTCCTCACATTCAACAATACACTTCCGCAACTCCACTCACACGCAGGTTCTTAACATATGGTGCAAGTAGTGGCAAAAGATCTGCAGAGGTCGACGCCACGAACAAATATAATTTAAAAAAAATACTGATAAACGTGGTATACGTATTGCATTACTATGTTGCACTTATACACTCGTTCCAAGCCGTAGGAATTTATTCCTGTTGTTCACTGTCGTATTTCTTCACGTTCACCGCCTTAGTGTTTCGCTTTTGCTGGTTATCTAGAAGTAAAACCTTTCTAGAAGCTACGTGGTAGAATAGAATAGAATAGAATAGAATAGAATAGAATAGAATAGAATAGAATAGAATAGACAAGAACAGAACAGTAACACACACATTTCAACGATATATTATTCTCACTAGTGATAATTATGTCATTTATAATAATTTCTTACCTCATGTTCGTAGAGCCGTGGGAACATGACATTCGCAAGATACACAGGTACCTCTTGAATCTTTCATTAACCCTTAATTAGTCACTCACGGAGATTTCCTCCGGGCCGATTACATTTTGTCCGGTAGTGAACTTCCCAGTTGAGCAGTGGGTCCCCCCATTCCTATACCATTCTCCTTGTTCATTTGGACTCGTCCCGTCAGTATTTCAGCGCGATCGTGCATCCTGTGTGCGAGTGTGGGATTATTGTTTTGACGAGTGACATCGCCTGGACGTTTCCTCCGTATGCAATTAAATAAATTACCTTATATATTAGTGCACATTTTTGGAGGTCGATGACCTTGTTGTTTTGTTCTTCTAAACTTATTTAAGAAAAATATTATTTCATATGATGTGATCGTCGTAGGTAATGGCGAGTCTCACGAATTTAATATCATTTAAGGTCTACGGTGTTCTGAATTTAGATCAAACAAACTGTGTAAAAATAACCTACAAGTACTAAAAAGGGTTTATTTTAGTTATATCGAAGAATACTCCAAACGAACATGCCAAAACAACGTCTCAAAGGACGAAAATGACGCGCATTTTTAACCACGGAAGTTACCTTCTTGTGCGACTAGTAACGTAATAATTTTCGCGCTACTGGACAAGGGTTAAGTCATTTCTGTCTACGGTACAGTAGTGGAAATTCGAGCATACTTCGTAAATAGATATTTCATTTTAAAACTTCCGTCTTCTAGCAGAAATGGGTCACTCAGGCTTTTAAGGTGCTTTATTTTACGAACGTTTCCAGCCTTAATAACCTCTAAATGTTCTATGTCTTCTATGTTAAAAATATCGTCGAGTTCATTAACGTTATTTTCTATCCTTTCATTGTGTGTTTGCCAACAGCCGTAGCCGTGTTGAAACACCGGATCCCGTGAGATCTCCGAAGTTAAGCAACATTGGGCGTGGTCAGGAGTTGGATGGGTTGCCACGCGCTGTTGGTGGGGGTAAGGGAATGGAGGAGCGGAAAGGAACTGGCCACCCTACCGCACGTAAACTCCGGCTCAGGAACACCTCTGCGGAGGTTCGGACCTGCCTTCGGGCAGAATAACCCTTACCTTACCAATGTGTGTTTAGCAGATATGTCGGATATTTCAGCACGACAGTAAATACCCACTCAAATAAACTGATTTCTCGTTTCTTTTTTCATCATTCGTTGCTCTACAAGGCTTATACAAGGATTCGGATCTGTATAAGCCACTCAGTGAATAACTGTAACATACGTATACACAGGAGGCTTATACACGGCCTATTAGTACCAAATTGCACATAAACGGTGTATAAACTTGGTATAAAAGTTATTAGTAAGATTGTATGTGTAAGCAAGGTAAACTATGGTAATAAATCTTCTATAAATAAAAATAACTTTGTCATTAAGATATAAAATGCTTCAAGAATATACTGTACTGTAGTGTCCTGTGAATTTTGAATTAATTTCTATATAATGGTGGTATATTCTCGATGTAATGCCAGTTGTAAGTCACTGCACCCCTCAATTTTACAGTACCATTTAGGCACTGGGAATAAATAAGTAATCTCTGAATTTGGAGGTGATTTTTAATTATTGGTATCTTGTGTTGTTGTTTGGGTCATCAATCCATAGACTGGTTTGATACAGCCCTCCATGCTACCGTATCCCGTAGTAACCTTTTCATTTCCACGTAACTACTACATCATACATGTGCTCTAAACTGTTTTTCATATTCACTCCCTCAAAAGCAAACAACAAGACCTGGGTGTCTTAAGATGTGTCCTATTATTATTATATCTCTTCTTCTGGCCAAATTGTTCCAAATCGATCTCCTCTCACCAATTCGATTCGGCATCTCTTCATTAGTGATTCTGTCTATCCATCTCATCTTTACCATTCTTCTGTAACACCATATTTCAAAAGATTCTATTATCTTTCTTTCTGAGCTAAATATCGTCCATGTTTCACCTGCATACAATGCCACGCTCCAGACGACAGTCTTCAGGAACATATTTCTAATTCCTATATCAATGTTCGAAATCAGCAAATTCTTAAGAAAGGCTTCCTTCCTTGCTTGCGCTAGTCTGTATTTTATGTCCTCCTTACCTCTGCCATCATTACTGTCGTTATTTTACTACCTAAGTAACAATATTCATCTACTTCTATTAAGACTTCATTTCATATTCTAATATCTACTGCATCACTTGACTTTCCGCACTCCATTAATTTTATTTTGGATTTATTTTAATCTTGTACACCTTCCCCAAGACTTCGTGCATGGCATTCAGCAGTTTATCGGGATCTTCTGCAGAATAAGTTAAAATAACAATATCAAAGGCAAATATCCGGGCTTTGATATGCTCTCCTTGGATTGTGATTCTTTTTTCTAAATTATTCTTTGATTTCCTTTATCGCCTGCTCTATATAAACAATCAAAACGAGAAGGGAAACATTCGGCCTTGTCACGTTCCTTTCTAGATTGCTGCTTATTTTTCATAACCTTCGCTAAACATGATGAGAAATTTTGAAAATTTGCAATTTTTTAGTGACTTCGATGTGATTACGTTACGTTACACATTTAAGGAATTTTCAGAAAATTTACTACAAATTTCCATGCGTTTGTTTTCATTTCTTCTGTTACACTATTCGTGTAAATTTTTTGATCATTGTTGTAATGTAGTTCTTTATATTAAGTTCTCGTTATCGTGAAAATATTTGTTTTATGAAATGTCACTTTTACACAAGATTTCACGTAATACTATGATTAGAGGGCCCAACTGGTGGCATTAAGACGTCAGGTATTTAATTGTCTAATACCATGGTTAGCCACTTCGAGTTTCATTGATGAAAGAAATAGTCACCATCAGAATGTGGGCCGGCGTGGTCGGAGAACATATGGCGGTATATCATTTCTTATCAATAAAGTTCAGATGTTAAGGTGTTCATTTTACTCGAAATCTGAAAAAAAAACCTGTGAATGATGGATCCTTCACCACGTTTTAATAAATTTTACGTTGCATATAAATGCATATGTCGGCCATTTTTTCTTTGGTCATATATTGCTCATTTTAGTGATATAAGGTCATATTCATTTATATTTGTAATATATTTTAAATTGAGGGATCGTTTTTAATATGGCACTTGTTATTTGAGTCGAGTTTCGAACACACGGGATTTCAAAATACTGTAGTAGATGTATTTTCTTTCTTTTGGAGAAATATATAGGTAGCAAGTTTAAAAGAGATGCTGTACGAACGTACGCTAACAGTACCAAAACACATGCCAGTACATCGCTTTCTGGTTCTTTATTTTTAGGAAAACAGATTGAGTACTGCGCATCAAGGCTATGATAAAATGAAATGAAATGAAATGGCGTGTGGCCTCCGGAGAGGCCTGGTGCAGGCCTTTTGATTTGAAGCCCATAGGTGACCTGCGCGTCGTGTTGAGGATGAAATCATGATGAAGACGGCACATACACCCAGTCCCCGTGTCAAGGGAATTAACCAATTATGGTTAAAATTCCCGACCCTGCCGTAAATCGAACACGAGACCCCTTTCACCAAAGGCAAGAACGCTAACCATTTAGCTATGGAGCCATACAAAGCTATTATACAATGAATGAACGAATGTATAACGTTTTAATGTACCTACTGTAGCTCTATCAGCTTGCAGGATTAAATGTGTTTGCTGTATTTAATTTCAGTAATACGCCAATACTTTCTAACTATCCCTAAAATTCATAAGTCATATTTGATCTTTTTAGGTCATATACAGCTAGTGTTTAGGGCGTATTTTGTACTTCTTTAGGCCATAAACTTCCGAAGCCTACTAATTACTAGATTCCATGCCAAAACCCTGGATTCAGTTCCAAACCTCTCCGCAATATGCATATGGAGTGAGGACATTTGACGCTCCCGATGGTAATTCGTCGGTCAGATGGGGACGTTAATTATTGGTCAGACCCCCTTGTGTTATTAAAAAGGAATAGGCTATGTGCCAACATTGTATTTAAGCCTCTCCCTACCTCATTATCATAGTCATCATCCCACATACGCGCAGATTGCCCGTGGCGTCAAATAATACGTGGTTTTAACGTCGCACAAACACATGGAAGGATTTCGGGGACGAAAGAATGGGAAAGGGCTATGATTGGGAAGGTAGAAACCGTGGCCTTAATAAAGGTATAGCCTGGTGCGAAAATGGGAAACTACGGAAAACCATCTTCAGGGCTACCGATGGTGGTTTTCGAACACACTATCTCCAAATGCAAACTCACATCTACGCAACCCAAACCGTATGGCCACCTGCGCCAGGTGAACCCAACATGTGCTCAGACACTCTCAGCACTAAAATCCATACGATGAATAAATAAATAAATAAATCAATAAATAAATAAATAAATAAATAAATAAATAAATAAATAAATAAATAAATAAATACATTTTCCTTATACTGTTAGTTGCACTCTTTGTGTTATCGAATGTATGTTGTTTTTACAATTTACTTTCCGTCGCACCGACACAGATAGGTCTTACAGCGCCGATGGGACAGGAAAGGGCTAGGAGTGTGAAGGAAGCGGCCGTGGCCTTAATTAAGGTACAGCCCCCAGTATTTTCGCGGTGTGAAAATGGGAAACTACAGAAAACCATCTTCAGTACTGCCGACAGTGCGGTTCGAAAGCACTATCTCCCGAATGCAAGCTCACAGCTGCGTGACCCTAACCGCATGGCCAACTCGCTTGGTAAATTTATGGTTAAATGTCTTTATGCGTCTTAAGTGGGATATCCCGCAATTGCAAGGGTTTGTGATATTGTTATTATCATTTTATTATTATTATTATTATTATTATTATTATTATTATTATTATTATTATTACTATTATTCTAATTTCTTGATTCGTTATGCCCAACCAAGGAGCGCGTATGAACTTATTAGCCCTTTTTTTTTTCTTCTCGTCCCAATATCTCTTCACCCTCTCGCTGTGGTCCTTTATACGTTCTTCAGTCCATCATGATTTTAGTCGGGTACGCTTTACAGAAAATGTGTGTTTGTGAATTAAGATTCTGAAATTTATTCCGTCTTGAATAGTTTCTTCATTAATGCCAATTTCATTTAGGTCTTCACTGATTTCATTTAGCTAATTATAGTGATTTTTTTATTCATAAGGCTAAGTTTAAAATGTTTTTTGTGAGCCTGTTATTATCCATTCTATACAAGTGACCATAAAATAGTAATCGTTGTTTCCTGACTGTATCTGCGATTTTTTTCTGTAACTTGATAGATTGAATGTGATTTCTTTTTCATCCAATACCCATTTTCGCACTTTGCTTTACGTCGCACCGACACATAGGTCTCTTGGTGACGATGGCACAAGAAAGAGCTAGGATCGGGAAGAAAGTGGCCGTGATCGTAATTAAGGTACAGCCTCAGAATTTGCCTGGTGTGAAAAAGAGCGACCACGGAAAAACGCTTTGTGTTGTTGTCAATTGTATGTTTTTTTTGTGTTTTATATTTTAGTTTAGGTCGCACAGGCACATAGTTAATGGATGGATTGCAAAAAACCAAACAACAACCTTAGTTGAAATTTTGAGATCGACTACGGTTAATCTCCCCATAACCTTCAACTAATTTATCATTAATATTTTTATTATTACTACTATTATTATTTGTTGGTCTTATCCGACAGGTATTGTCTATTATTAGAACAGACGTAGTTTGCCTCATTTCACTTCTGAGGATGCAGATCATGTAAAGCATTCTCTAGCTCGTCTATTTCGAACAGCATAAAACCATACGGTATCACGACTATTTTTCTGAGCCCACGGTGCTTCAGTCTAAACGTCTACGATGATATCAGTCGTTATACACGAGGACTAGTGGCGACATTTCATAGAGGCAGGGTGGCCACAGGACACGCGTTACGAGCGCCGCGCGCTGGGCTAATTGGCGGCCAAGACGCGGGCCGCCCAACTCAAGACGCTGTCCGGGTCGGCTGGCAGTGCAGAGCAGCTTGTCCGGTGGTGGAGGGAGGTATTGATCTGTGTCCGGGACTCTGGCTCCTGGAGCTTCTGCCGCCGCGCAAGACAGCTGCTCGCCTTGCTTCGCTCTCAGCCTCACTCATTCCCTTAATGCACAATTTTTACCGACTTTAAGATTGTTCTATATCTTCCAATTGCTTCTTGATGTAGGAAGTATTCTAGAGGCCTGCTCGATGATATCTTCGTGTACCATTCTATCAATTTTCTTAAAGAATTCTGAGGTAGAATTTATATTAAAATATTTTTGAGTAATGATGTCCCTCCGTTGCCAATAACTGGCGAGAAATGTACGACAAGTTTGTAACTTCACTCGGTGTTTATGGCAATGCCCCTCTTATTTTTACTAGTTTCATGGCTGGCATAGAATGCATCCACAGCAACCCCAGCTGTCATAAGAGAAGAGTAAAGTAACATATCTGATAGGCTCGAAACTTAACAGTGATAGCTGGCACCTATATGGCCCTTGAATTAGTATTAAAAGACTGCCACTTATTTGTGTTAGCTTTCTCGTTTTTATGTTTCCTGTCCGATCTTCCTTGGTCAACTCTTGTTCTCTTACGACTCCGACTGTATTAGGTTTTGCGACGCCTAGCGAGTATTTAATTTTCATGCTCTCCATTGCCATTTTGTAATTTCTGCGGTACTCTCATTCATCGGAGGATGGAAACTTTCCCATTTGTTTCAGTTTGCTCTACATCGCACCGATACATATAGGTCTTATGGCGACAATGGGATAGGGAAGACCTAGGAGTGGGAAGGAAGCGGCCGTGGCCTTAATTTATGAACAGCCCCAGCATTAGTCTAGTGTGAAAATTGGAAACCACGGAAAACCATCTTCAGGGCTGCCGACAGTGGAGTTCGAACTCCCCGATGCAAGCTCACAGCAACGCGCCCGTAACGGCACGGCCAACTCGCCCCCGGTATTGTTAATGTTAAGTGAGGATGGCTGCCTATTTGTACTTCCCCTTAACATAATAATCAAAACAAACATCTTCACTTCTGGCACTTTTATAATTGTTGTTATTATTAATAGCAGGCCGCGCGGTGTGGGAGTAGTTTGCCTGCCTCTTACCCGGAGGACCTAGGTTCGATTGCCGGCCAGGTCAACTATTTTCTCCTGGATCTGAACGCTGGTTCGAGGCCCACGTACCCTACGTTATTACAATTGAGGAGTATCTGACAGTGAGATAGCGGCCTCGGTCTAGAAAGCCAAGAATAACGGCCGAGACGATTCGTCGTGCTGACTACGCGTCACCGCATAATCTGTATAATCGCATAATTAGGCTGAACAGCAGTCACTTGGAAGCCGTGGCCCTTTGGGAGATGTTGCGCCATGAGGTTTTGTTTCGGTTTGGTTATTATTATTAATAATAATAATATGCCGGACTATAACCGGCATACCAGCTGATCAAAAACACCTACAATAAAGTGTCTCTCCCGTAACACTAAAATGAAGCACTACCAGACAGTCATCCGCCCTGAAGCCTATATGCTTCAGAATATCTCGTATTCAACAGGAAGGGACTCACGGATAAGCTCGAAATCGGGAAATATTGAGGAAGATATTAGGACCATTCAAGGAAGGGAACGATTACAGAAGGCGACTCGAACAAGAGCTCTACAGATACCATGAAAAAATCAGGGACTTGGCCAGGAAGAGATGCCTAACACTATATGGACACATCTCCAGGGTGCACCATGCCAGGTTAAACAACCAGCTTTTCGTTTAGTGGCAAAAGCGAAAGACCAAGTTACCATGGCCGATAGAAGTACGTAGAGCTGGGAGGAACAGAAATAGGTTTAAATGACCGAAGATCTTTCAGGAGGATGTCTAAACAAAAGAGGTTCCAGGACAAACCACGAAGAATGAAGACAGGTACCCTCT
Organism: Anabrus simplex; assembly: GCF_040414725.1. NCBI lineage: Eukaryota > Metazoa > Arthropoda > Insecta > Orthoptera > Tettigoniidae > Anabrus > Anabrus simplex. The sequence goes on from NC_090265.1 coordinate 848,976,000, forward strand.
GGATAAAGGAGAGCAAGGAACTACACAGCCAGAGGATGCGTAATTACCGGTCCTTAGTCGGTCTATACGAAACAAGAAGAATATGCCAGGCTGAAAGGCTTAGACTTCTGAACTCAGGTTGGTGGGTTCATCCCCGGCTCAGATCGGTGATATCTGAAGGTGCTCAAATAAGCGTCTCTCGTTCCAATAGCGCTTAGAAGAACTGCCAGAAAAGTAGCGGTTTCTCGGAGAAAACTTCTTATTGCATCATCAGGGCTGTCCAGCTTTGTTCGGTTCACTTGGACAGACGTGTGTTCGATTCCGATCCAGGGTGTCGATGTATAGTCCCAATCTGGAACGGTAAATGGTCCTCAGGTTCACTCTTCCTACTCTTTGTAAACTCCAATCCTCATCCTGAGGTGGTGTAGCTCTTTTCAGGCAAATCCAGTATGGAGGCGAACTGTGTGTTCCATTTTAACCACATAGCAGCCCTCCTGTTATTCTTACCTCCGACAGTACAGGGAATCAAACCCGGGCCTCCGATAACGGCAGCTAATACTGCTAACAGTTACGCTACGCAGACGGAGACGGACTGCTACTCTAATAATGGCTACCAGGTTGAGGGGGAGTGGGAAGGCGATTAGACCTATCGCTGACAACTACTGTATATCCAACTTACTGCCGAGGTTACGGATTTCCACTCCTCCAAGGGCCTTCATGAACTTCAGCTTAATGTTTCTTCAGGTATGATTTAGAGCAAGTGTATCCCTGTCGATGCTCGGTCTCAGCCTCCCCGTTAACAATATGATCGTAGCAGAGGGTGATCGGTACTAGTCATAAATGGTCGCCCTAGTGGGTTAATTCCTGCGTGAACTCCGATGAGTTGACATACTGCTACATGACAGCAAGTTCTGGTTCGATGTGGAAAGCAATGCGTTACTACCTCGCTCTTCATTTACCTTCTATGTAACATCGAGGGATTTCTACGACAAATCCAGGCTGAGGAATCAAATTAAACAATGTTTTATCACTCTAATTTGTTTAAGGAAGACCTAATAAATTCACACATACACACGCGCAATTCTATTCAATGATAAATGACAAGACTCAACCTAATTGCTGGCTATTTACAAGTCTCTGCCCTCTGCACATAGCAGTCAGTACGGATCGTTGATATTACCTGATAGGGTTATAATCCTTATCGATTTTACACATACAGCTGCACGCAAAGATTTGAATACAGGGCTGCTAACCCCGCACAACGCACTTAACACTGACAATTCAACAGCAACAGCTCAACAGTGCTAACAATCAGGACAATACTCCTCACAACAACGACCATTAACATTGACTCCAAGGTGGTCCCAGGTCCACGGCAGTACACATACAGTACTCCAAGGCAGTACTCCTCTCAGTACAGCGCGATACTCTGACTCCGCCAGGGCACAAGCGGCAACCAGCACTTCTGCCGTCAAGCTCCAATCGCTCACTCCAGTCAGTACTCTAAGGCAGTACTCACCCTGTACGCTGCTCAGACACCCAGACACAGGCGGTACACTGGTGGCAGCCAACACAGCCAACAGCTCCAGTCCGACTACCGTACTCCAACACTGACTGGTGGAACACCCGCCACTCATTCGAAGCTCCAACACTTGGCCTTGTACTTATATCTTGATGACGGATTACTAGAATATTCAGAGCTGGGCTTGAGATGAAACATGCCCGTTCTGTGTTCCAAAAGGTCCAGTGAAAAATAATGCAGGAAGAGACCGGTCAAGCGTTCATCCCTTCCAGTAAGAGTCGAACGGGGCAAGGACAGGCCTGACACGTAACATTACAAACACACAACAGCAATCTTCTTCCTCTTCTTTTTACTGTCATCTGTTCCTTTGAATGGGCACTGTAAGTGGCTTAGACACAGTCTTAAGACCGGGTGCAAAATATTGCATGAAAATCAAGACGAGTATGAGGATTATGACGAACAAAAACACCTAGTCCCAGATCTAGGGAATTAATGAGATGTGGTTAAAATCCCTGTCCGAAATGCGAATCGAACTACAATGATATTTAAGCTAAGTAGATTCACGGCCAACAAATAATAATATTTATTTATTTATTTATTTATTTATTTATTTATTTATTTATTTATTTATTTATTTATTTATTTATTTATTGAGCACTACAGGATTCCTAATCCCAATTTCAGTGCCAAATGTTTACATGTGTTTTTCTTTTTTTCGACTTAGTCTAATAAGCTAATATCTGAACTATTCTAATATTATATTTACGTTAAGAAAGAAAGATTACATACCTAATTCTTACATGAAACAAGTAGATAAAAACATAATTTCGTATCTAAACTAGTCTAATAACATAATAACTATTCTTATATTATATTTACAATGAGAAAGGAACAGTATTTCGCATCTAATATAATTTAATCTTTAGACGAAAGAGTCAAATAAAAGTTAACAGAATTAAAATCGTAATTTCATATCAAAACTATTATTTTCTTCTCCTTCTAACACTTATAATTACATTTATGGGATAGGGCTTAATGATGAGTGTTTATAATACATTTTCTGGTTCAAATCAGCATTACAAATTACAGTTTCACGGCGATGGTGAATTGTTGTAAAAACAGGTCTAGAGGTACACAGAAGTCTAAAGAATTATTTTTCGGAACTGCATTGTTGTAGACATTGTATGGCCTGTAGAGTGGGGAAACTTTGTGAGCGGTTGTTCTAAGTTTTTTATTATGAAATGTTTCATTTGTCCTTGCATTAAAGCGGGGCACGTGGAAGCTCAAGAGGCATAAATAGTCAGGGTTGTCAATAATAGAATTTACAGTTTTGTACAGAAACTTCATGTTATCATTTTGTCTCCTTAGTTTGTTGTATGCTACGTGTGGATAATTACCGGTTTTTTTGAAATTTAAGTATTTTAAATATCTCTTTTGGATTTTTTTCGATCTGTGCAATATATATTTTGTTTGCTGGATTCCATACTTAATAACAGCCACTCCTGTGGTGTAGTGGTTAGTGTGATTAGCTGCCATATCCGGAGGCCCTAGTTCGATTCCAGGCTCTGCCACGAAATTTAAAAAGTGGTACGAGGGCTGGAATATGGTCCACTCAGTCTCGAGAGGTCAACTGAGTAGAGGGGATTTCGATTCAACCTCAGCCAGCCTAAAAGTGGTTTTCCGTGGTTTCGCACCTATCCTTAAGATTACGGCCGGTTCCTTCCCTCTTCCTTGTCTCTTCCATCCCACATCGCCCCACGAGGCCCCTGTTCAGCATAGAAGGTGAGGCCGCCTGGGCGAGGTACTGGTCCTCCTCCCCAGTTTTATCCACGACCCAAAGTCTCACGCTCCAGGACACTGCACTTGAGGCGGTAGAGGTGGGATCCTTCGTTGAGTTCCCGGGAAAATCCAGCCCTGGAGAGCAAACAGAATAAGAAAGAAGGAAATAATACTAATATTATTATTAATTATGTATATATATGTGTGTGTGTATTTAACATTTCCTGAACTGCCTTTTCATTTTAAGAGATGTCAGACTGTCGGAATTTTACAATTAAAAAGGTTCATGAATGTGCTAGAAACTCTACCTGGGTGAGACGTGGGTGTCTCAGATATAAGCGCTCTTGGACAACCTTTATTAAACGAGGTGTTGAGCTAACTAACTACATTATCATGAAATATTCACTGTATTTCTTTTCTCCGATCTTGTTTGCTTATATGCCATTCCCTTCTGTTTATGTATTACTCCGTATCGAGGAAGGTTTCCTATTTTCTCGTCCTGTATGGAAGCGAAGAAAATCGAGTTTTCTGTAGGAGATGAATAGTGATATTATGACTACTTAGATTATAGCTCCAATTACCAATAGTGTTGATCATAGATAATTGAAATAAAGGTTGGAAAGAAGAAGAATATTGAGTGACATAACTGATTGTACCGGGTGGGCAAAATAAAATTGGCGCGGAAAATATTTGTAAGACTGACGCGGAATTCACCCTTATTAATCAACAGGAGAACTGCCCATCACACGAAATGCTGGAAACCGTGACTTGGATGCAACACGTGCACATCTCCTGCATGCTCAAAATGCTAATGTCGTGTTTGATAATGTTTCCACACGACGAGCTCTTAATTTCCACTTGCACAGACAAACGGCGTTGAGATTTCGTCGGACGTCGTTCGAAACTTTCCTACACTCGAGCAATGTTTTCTGGTGTTCGAACTCTTTTCGGATAATTACGGTTTTTATTCGCTACAGAACCCGTTTTACTCCATTTTGCCACTGTATGTATGTTCAGTCTTCATCCCTAAGGCTGGTTGGATCCTCAACAGCTCTGCCATCAGCTGTCATAGATGGCCTAGGGATCACTGAAGAGGCGTACTAGGGAAATGAGGAGTGAGGTAGTTTCCCGTTGCTTTCCTCACCGAGCCAGAAGTTGCTGTTACATATCAGTCTGCCAAACCCACTGAAATGCATGCACCAAACGACCCTATGAGCAACATTTTCACACCATTCAAAGCAGGGACTGGCCGCATAAGGATTGGCATGACTCGCATCGCTTATACCTCAGTCACTTTCATATTGTCAAAGCCAAGGATAAGACAGAGACAGATCAATGAAAGTAACAAAATTGCTCTAGCCCATACCAGAAGATATAGTGCACTGTAAACACTAGGTCCCGCCAGCAAAGGCATGTTTTGCATTGCAGACTTCGCTGGAGGTTATGCCGAAACACTTTCAGTCTTTAACTCTTGCGCAAACAGTTCCGCACAGTTTTTCAACGAGTAGTGCTTCGCATAACGCTCGACAACCCTGCCCATCGCGTGCTGTTTTATCGTGAGCACCGCTTTGTGTTGCGTTCAGCTGGTCACTGCTCCTCTGCTCCTCTCACTCACTCACTCACACGTATGACACAGCGACGTACTCGGGAGATGCTCACGCGCAAACATGTGGCATTAACCTATTGACGCATCAAAATCACGGTTTCGAGCTCCGGCTCCATGGCTAAATGGTTAGCGTGCTGGCCTTTGGCCACAGGGGTCCTGGGTTCGATTCCCGGCAGGGTCGAGAATTTTAACCATCATTGGTTTATTTCTCTGGCACGGGAACTGGGTGTAGGTTATGTGTCGTCTTCATCATCATTTCATCCTCATCACGACACGCAGATCGCCTACAGGAGTCAAGTCCAAAGACTTGTACCTGGCGAGGCGTACATGTCTTCGGACACTCCCAGCACTAAAAGCTATCCGCCATTTCATTTCATTTTACGGTTTCGAGCATTTCCTGCGATAGACAGTTCTTCTGTTAATTAACAAAAGTCAACTCCGCTGCAGTCTTATAAACATTTTCCGGGTAAGTTTTATTTTGTCAGTCTTGTACTTACGATTATGATACAATTTTATTTAATTTCTTGCTGTTATTATGACACTTGGAACTGAAGAGCAGAAGCTACTGAAAAACCCATTTTAACTCACAAGGGGACCTCGCCAATTGTAACGATCCGATTTCCCATAAACTTCGCTGAGTGAAAGAGGGGTCATAATAAGCGAACACTGTTTCGGCTTATACGTAGACACTCGACCATTTCCAAGAAAATGACGAGAGAAGTCTCCGACGTGCTTTATGTTCCTTTAAGCGCGTAACAATTCCAACTGATGCGGTGGTAGAGAGGTTGTAGCTGCGGTTTCAATCTTTTGCGCCCCGTGTTCAAGTGCAAGTCTTTTGATTTGACTCCCTTAGGCGACCTGCGCGTCATGATGAGGATGAACTGATGATGAAGATGATACATACACGCAGCTCCCCTGCCAGCGAAATTAACCAATGATGGTTAAGTTTCCCGACCCTGCCGGGAATCGAACTCGGGACCCCTCTGACCAAAGGTCAGCGTGCTAACCATTTAGCCATGGAGTCGGATATATTTACTACATATGTCCATCGACAACTACTATACGAATGTTTCTTTTCAAGTTAATGGATATAAGGGCATCATGTTGATTGCAAAATTGCAACTGGGTACCACAAAAAGTGTTCATTTATTATGTGTAGTCTGTACATACGTTTATTTTATTTCAGGGATTACAATGTTTTGCATGTTCATTCTTATATGAGCGCTTCAGGGAGATACGGCGCATTCTCTTGGATGATACCGATCGTAGAAACATTCGAAGCATAAAAATTTCGCATACCACGAACATCGCGTGGAGATAGATTTGCCATAGTTATATCACTTCGAAAAGAAACGTCGTTAAGATTACTGAAGATTTCACGTGTTGGAAATAAGTTTGCGACAAACCACGCATAAGGTCCAAAAATAGTTTCAAATGAGTTGTTTCATTGCTTTCATATTTATTAATCTGTTTACACTTCAGGGTTGGTTTTTCCCTCGGACTCAGCAAGGGATCCCACCTCTACCACCTCAAGGGCACTGTCCTGGAACGGGAGACTTTGGGTCCTGGATACAACAGGGCGGGAGGACGAGTACCTCGCCCAGGCGGCCTCACCTGCTATACTGAACAGGGACTTTGTGGGGGGAGGGATTGCAAGGGGTAGACAAGGAAGAGGGAATGAAGCGGCCGTGGCCATATGTTAGGTACCATCACGTCATTTGTCTGGAGGAAAACATTTAATAATAAATAATAATAATGTTATTTGCTTCACGTCTCACTAACTACTTTTTCGGTCTTCGGAGACGCCGAGGTGCCGGAATTTTGTCCAGCGGGAGTTCTTTTACGTGCCAGTAAATCTACCGACACGTGACTGACGAATTTGAGCACCTTCAAATACCACCGGTCAGAGCCAGGATCGAGCCTGCCACGTTGGGGTCAGAAGGCCACCGCCTCAACCGTCTGAGCCACTCAGCCCGGCTGGAAAACATTTCGAAAATGGCTGAGGTGGGAATCGAATGCCCCTTTAGTCAGTTGATCTCCCAAGCTGAGTGTACCCCGTTCCAACCCTTGTACCACTTTTCATAAATTTCGTGGCAGAGCCGGGAATCGAACCCGTATCTCCGGGGGTGGCAGCTAATCATTCTAACCACTACGCTACAGAGGTGGACTTAATTGATTTATTGATGTTTTAAAATTCATTTACCAGACAGAACATAGACGAGTAACGACAATGATACTTTCAAATACACTGAACAAAACTATACAATACAAAAGTAAAGAAATTAAAAGCATCCGGGAGATAGTAGGTTCGAATCCCACTGTCGGCAGCCCTGAAAATGGCTTTCCGTGGTTTCCCATTTTCACACCAGGCAAATGCTGGGGCTGTACCTTAATTAAGGCCACGGCCGCTTCCTTCCAACTCCTAGGCCTTTCCTATCCCATCGTCGCCATAAGACCAATCTGTGTCGGTGCGACGTAAAGCCCCTAGCAAAAAAAATTTTAAAAAATCGGGAAAATCACTGTGCCAGTACATCGGTTGAACTTACTACGTGCTAATAGGCACGTAGAACACGCCAGAAACTTCGACCGTCACTTTCCCGCAACGATTGTGTGTCTACGGATAAGCCGAAACATGTGTTCGCTTATCTCGATCCCTCTTTCACCAAACGAAGTATCTGGGAAATCGGGGTGTTACACATTGCGGGTTTCCCTCGTCAGCGCAAACTAGGAATAGGGCACACAGCTCAGTTGTCGAGCTGAATGTACTTCGTACATGTACACCAATATCCAGATTACAACATCACAATGTTGTTGTTAGGCTCGAAAATGAACTAACAGAAGATTCAATTGTTCTGTAAAGGAGTGATACAAGGATGTTTGATCTAACCAGGACAGTCCAAAACCTCTGCTGAGATGATTTTTGTCTATTTGTTTTACGTTGCACAGACAAAGACTGGTCGTACGGCGACAATAAGGTAGGACGGAGCTATGGCTGTAAAGGAAGCGAATGTGGTCTTAACTTAGATACATTCCCAGCATTTGCCTCGTTTAAAGATGGGAAACTATGAAGAACCTGTTCCAGGGCTACAGACAGTAGGGCTCGAACACCATTTTCTGAATACAAGCTCACAGCTATGTAACTTTAACGGCCTACCCAACCCGCTAGGTGAGAATTGGTCTTGATTCTCTTCATAAAGAACTCCATTTTACAGGGCGGTCGGAAACAACGTCAACCGGGTATATGGGCGTTAGAGGGCTGGTAATAAAATCAACTCTCGATTTACCGTAATCGGATCAACCGCGGTGCCACTTAACCGAGATATCTAAAACACTAAAAATGCACGAGTGTTAGGAGTTACAGTAAATATTGCCAAGATGATGCTCTCATCGCCGAAATACGAAATTCTTTCTTTCTTTTTTTTTAATCTGCTTACCCTCCAGGGTTGGTTACTCCCTCGGACTCAGCGATGGATCCCAACTCTACCGCTTCAACGGCAGTGTCTTGGAGCGTGAGACATTGGGTCGGGGTATACAACTAGGTAGTAGGACCAGTACCTCGCCAGGTGGCCTCACCTGCTATGCTGAACAGTGGCCTTGCGAGGGGATGGGAAGATTGGAAGAGATAGACAAGGAAGAGGGAAGGAGGCGGCCGTGGCTTTAAGGTACCACCCCGGCATTTGCCTGGATGGGAAGTGGGAAACCACGGAAAACCCCTTCCAGGATGGCTGAGGTGGGAATCCAACCCACCTCTACTCAGTTGACCTTCCGAGGCTGAGTGGACCCCGTTCCAACCCCCGTACCCCTTTTCAAATTTCGTGGCAGAGCCGGGAATCGAACCCGGGCCTCCGGGTGTGACAGCTATTCACACTAACCACTACACCACAGAGGCAGACTTTGAGAAACTTGAGAAGCAAAACAAAGAAAAAGTGTTTCTCGGTGCAAGAAAACCATATTTTTCATTGCCTTTTTAGTTTCAAAGAAAAGTGCTGTTTAGCCTACTTTTCCATTTCTTAATTAAGTGGTACCTTTACTTCGGGCTGCCTGGCTAAGGTGGTAAAGGCGTGGTCGGTTCACCCGGAAGGACGTGGGTTCGATTCCCCGTCAGTAAGTCGAAAAATTTAAGAAACGATATTCCACTTCCGGAGGTGCATATGGTCATGAGGTTCACTCAGCCTACACCAAAAGTGAGTACCAGATTAATTCCTGGGGGCAAAGTAGCCGGGCACAGAGCTAACCACACTACGTCATCAAGTGCCGAGTTTAGGGGTAGTGGAAGCCTTTACCTTCCACCCCTCCTAGGGCCTTCGTTGCCTGTACGGAGATGACTTTCCTTTGCTTTGCTGCTTTTACTGCAACGCATTGGGTAAGTTAATAAAATGCAATACTGTAGTATCATTTATTATCATTTTAAATGTATTTTCAGTACGCCTGTTATATTTTTAATTTTTTGCGGGTTAACCGCGATTTTATTTATCCGTCAAGCCTCAACCCTGTATTGTCCCGGATAATCAAGAGTTAAGTGTACTAATAAATAAATTCGATACCTCGCACCGTTGTCATGTTAGCCGTTGCTCAAGACAACCAATCAGATATCTTCGCGGTCGAATTCAATTGGACTTTGCACGGCGCTGCTGCTTAATCTGCACATGACTTAAGAACGGTTAGAGAGCCATGCTGAGAAATCAGCATGAAACACTAACACACTGTTGGTTTCAGCCAATGTCACCATAGCGTATTTGCTTTAGCGCAAACCTGTCAGCTCAGAGATCTGTGTTCAAACCCCTTCCCTGGCGAAGTTTTATTCTTCGACTGGTGATCGCACGCCGGTCTTCAGTCACGTACAAATTTAGTCACATGGCCTCGCAAAGCTCGCGAAGTGATCTGATTGGCTAACTTGTGCAGCTGATAAAGTAACAACGGTGCTAGATATTAATTTTTTCCTTTCAAGTTACTTATCAGTGTGAGCAAACCTCTAACGCTCATATGCCCAGTACACGTTGTTTCCGACTACTCTGCATGCGTATAATGTGGAGGATAATTAATACAGAATATTATTTTATCGATGAACTGGCTTTGAAAAAGTTATAGATTTTTTTTGTTATGAAGTAAGGAATATTTTTCATGGTTGACTCTTCTAAATGTAACTTAGAGCACTTATTCTGTCGAAAACACAAGTTCTTCCTTTCTTTCTTAATCTGTTTTTCCCTCGAACTTAGAGAGGGATCCCACGTCTACCGCCTCGAGGACAGTGTTCCGGAGCGTGATACTTTGTGTCGGCATATTAAAATGGGAAGAAGGACCAGTACCTCGCCAGGTGGCCTCACCTGCTATGCTGAACAGTGGCCTTGCGAGGGGATGGGAAGATTGGAAGAGATAGGCAAGGAAGAGGGAAGGAAGCGGCCGTGGCTTTAAGGTACCATCCCGGCATTTGTCTGGAGGAGAAGTGAGAAACAACTGAAAATCACTTCGAGAATGGCTGATGTGGGAATCGAACCCACCTCTACTCAGTTGACCTCCCGAGGCTGAGTGGACCCCATTCCAGCCCTCGTACCACTTTTCAAATTTCGTGGAAGAACCGGGAATCGAATCCGGGCCTCCGGGGGTGGCAGCTAATCACTCTAACCACTACACCACAGAGGCGGACCGCACACATGTTAAGTATAAAAATGCATATAATTTCATTTCTTGTTTAATAATATGCTTTTTACAGGTACGTTTTAGTGAACTTGTGTGTTCGACAGTGTAAAAAGTTTCAAGTTACATAAAGTTATAGAATATGGTACGAAGATCAATCTTAAGATATTCATGAATAGGCCTACTGATGGTAAATAAGCATCTACAGATAGTCTAAATGGAGAAGAGATCCTGCAAGTGAATCTGTTCAATAATCTCCGACAAGCATTGACGGAATATTTCACAATATGAAACTGAAATTAGGGGAGCCGTATAAATACGCCTAAACAGACATTCTTGGGAAATCAGTTTCTGATATGTCAGCGCAGGGACCTCAGGTTTTACTGGCCGATTTGGTCGTGCGGTTAGTGTCGAGAAGCTGTGAGCTTGCTTCCGGGAGATATTGGGTTCGAACCCCGCCATCGGCAGCACTGAAAATGGTTTCCCATTGTTTGATATTTGGACACCAGAAAAATACTAGGGATATACTTTATTTAAGGCCACGGCCACTTACATCTCACTCCTAGGCCTTTCTTATCCCATCGTCGCCTGAAGACTTATCTGTTTCAGTGTGACGTAGCCCAAAGCAAATTTCAAAATAACCTCAGGTTAAGTAAACGACTTGTAAAATCCTACATGTGGCATTTGCTATATGTTGTCGTATTATATGAACAGGACAGGCTGAGGACTTGGGTTCCAATATCAGATTGACCTTGATATAAAACACTTTCTGACACCATTAAATTCTTAGTCTAATATATTTAAACAAACTACCAAATATACCCTTCCAATAATATTACATCACACTTGTAATTATTCTCTTCTCAATATTACTTTTAAATAACCAATTTATCAGTCTCTGACTTCCTTGGAAAATACACACACTTCTATGATTCACTTTACAACATTTATAAATTCCCTTCAGACATTAAAGTTTCTTAACTAGTTGATACTTATTTCGGGTTATAAAGCTTCTTTCTTCTTGCTTCTCTCTAGAATCCTCGTTGTGGTGTTCCTCTGAATCTTCCCTGACGGTTTCAGGACTCGAACACAGAATTCTAAGGTGAATGCTAACTGAAGCTAAAGTCTCATTCAAACACTCAGTGAGTTCTCTAAGTACTGACTCTGTACTTTACCCTGTGGGACAATGCTAACCGGTACTACTGCTTGACAGTCTTAATTGCTGCCTAATTTGAATAACTTCTTATAGTGCTGTCTTCACTAACTGATGGCAGGCTCAACTACTGCCTAATCTGACTAACTCCATATACTGCTATCTTCACTGACTTTATTCTACAGAGTCTCTTCTCTACCAAGTGATCTAGTGTCCGTCCCTTCCCAAGAGAACGTTCCTTTCCAATGTTAATAGAATAACTGCCCGAATGACACCAGAATTACTACATACAGAATGACACAGAATGACAGAATGATGCAGAATGACCGAATGACCAAGAGGCTCCCTTGTCACTTCCCTTTATCATTTCTCTGAGCTTCTGGAACAAGTCATTCCCTACTACTATGTTCCCTCACATTACTGATCTGTTAGTTTCCTATTGGTTACTTCAAGTGTGGTCCCACCCGTCTCATGGATGTACATGTGACTGGTGACCTTCCAGAGATTCTTTCTAGAAAGAATTATTGCACCACAGCATGCGTTCTTATTTTTACAGGGCACCTTGCTACGTGACCAACAACAGGTTTGCTTTTCCTGGTCCACCCTCTAAAAGCTTCTAACTATGACCTTGTAGTCTGTTTACTTGTTTCTCTGACCAATATTCTGATTGCACAAGTTTGCCTCATTCTCAGCTCACTGAAATGTTCCAAGTTGAGACTAGCTTTAAGAAATGCTTTTAATTATAATTGTAATTCTGCACTTATTCACTGCACTGATATTCTAGTACACTTAATCATGAGGCGCGCGGCTGTGAGCTTGCATCCGGGAGATAGTAGGTTCGAATCCCACTATCGGCAGCCCTGAAAATGGTTTTCCGTGGTTTCCCATTTTCACACCAGGCAAATGCTGGGGCTGTACCTTAATTAAGGCCACGGCCGCTTCCTTCCAACTCCTAGGCCTTTCCTATCCCACCGTCGCCATAAGACCTATCTGCGTCGGTGTGACGTAAAGCCCCTAGCAAAAAAAAAAACACTTAATCATTCACTTCCACTGTTTCCTGCTGCATCTCCCCTTTATATATTACACTTAAACTACTCATGAGTATTAGGGATTTCTGACTGGGAGGTCACGGATCGAATCTCGTTCGATGCGCTCGCCCCATAATTTCCCACGGAAGGACGTGTTGCGAATCGGTGCTCGCGACAATGTTTTGGTGAGGCTTCTGAATTTAGTCGAGATTAAGTGAACAGAAGCCTCAGAGATGAATTACTGGTGCTGCTGGGAGGAATAATTGAGTTGAATACGGATGTGCTGGACCAAGTTAGTGAGGAACGACAGCTAATCAACCAGATTCAGAGGAGGAAATCTTAATGGCTGGGGCACAGATTGTGACATGGTGGACGGATGATCGATTCAGGCCTACTAGATGATAAGACACATAGGGAAACGTCCTCGCAGGGGGCCAAGAAGTACCGTACATTTGTTAAAAAGCTATTTTCTCTCTGGTTCATCCCCGAAGAACAATAAAGATGCTCAAAGAACAGCTCAAGACAGATTCACTTAGAGGAGACTTATCGTCGAGTCAAACCAGTCGTAAGGCACATGATTATGATATCACCGTATTGTTCCCCCTAAAGGGAGTCAAGACCGAAATTTGGAATTTCTACAATTTAAAACTTATCAAATCCAAATTTAAAACACAAGCACAAACTAATAAGATAGTGCAGCACAAAAAATTGAAGTTCATTAGTAAATTTATTTATTTATTTATTTATTTATTTATTTATTTATTTATTTATTTATTTATTTATTTATTTATTTATTTATTTATCGTACGATGAAAGGAGGAATATCAGCTATTTACAAACTATGTACAAAACTACACACATACACACACTCTCAAGTTCATAAAATTATACTATGTCCAGATGGTTAATCCACTCAACGGCTTCCTGTGTTAGGTTGTGGAGATCCTTCATTGAGCCACTAAACGCTCTGGGGGGACATTCGATCTCTATATGATCCATGGTTTGCTGCTCTTCACCGCAGTCGCAGTGAGGAGAGGACTTCCATCTCCACTTGTTCAGTGTTGCCCCGCATCTTCCTTGGCCAGTCCTTATCCTATTCAGTACACACCACCGTCGTCGAGGTGAATGAAAGCCTACGGGATGCTCTCGAGGAGTTTTAATTAAGTAATGATGTGTCAGGGAGTTTTGGCTTTGCCACTCATTGTTCCATGCATCGAGTATTTTGAAGTTATTATCTTGCTGGTTGATTGCTGTTCGCCACGATGGTTGTCTGGACTTTAATCACTGCGGTAATGATACTGGACAATCTGAATGTATTGGTAGCAGTGGGTTGCTTTCAATTTTCTTCCATGTGTTCAGCAATGACTGAGATCTTCTTAGGGGTGGGGGTGGAATGTTACTTAGAACCATAGCCAGTGCGTGTTAGTACATTGAATACATCCTGTGATGAGGCGCATTGCTTGATTGAGCTGTGTGCCAATTATTTTGGTGTGAGCACTGTTTAACCATGTAGAACAGCAGTATTCTGCAACTGAGTACGAAAGAACCAGAGCTGTAGATCTAAGGACTGATGCATTGGTACCCCAGGTGGTCCCTGTTAACTTCTGTAATATGTGGTTCCGGGTTTTAATTTTAGCTGCTACATTCTTGAGATGCATTTTGTATGTCAGTGATCCGTCCAGGGTCACCCCTAGGTATTTAGGGTTACTGCAGCATTGGAGAATCTCATCTCTGAAACTGACTGTAGGATTGTAATTTGCATGTTTGTTCCGTAGATGGAAAGTTGATACAACAGTCTTTTGATGATTCGGTCTTCAGATCTGCTGTTAATGTTGCTTCAGCAAAAAATGAAAAATGAACACATAATATTTATTTTTATATCGATAACCAAGCCATAGATGCCAGATGTACCAAGTTTGAAAGGTCCTATCACTCCTGTCGTAGCATCTATTCATCTAAGTGCCTCTCCATGAACCTCAAACTCAGACACTACAACTCGGTCGTCAAACCATCTGTTCAGTATGCTTCTGAGTGCCTTGTAATGGCCAGGAGGTGCCCACCTAGAAAGCTGGAGTTAAAAGAGAGGAAGATCCTGAGGAGGATATTAGTACCAATCAGAGGGGAACGAGGCATTTACAGAATCCACCAAAATGATGAACTGTATGAACACCGGGAGGACATCTTCACGCCTATAAGGAAAAGGCGCCTGAACTTTTATGGACACTTGGCCCGTCTGCATTCCGAAAGACTGGCCAAGAGGATATTCACAGTAAGGAAGAGGCAAGGCTTCTAAGAACAAATGGAACACGCCAGTTAAGTCAGATATGGAACAACTAGATATCCCACTCGGACAAACACTTGACAGACTACTGTTCCGTCGAGCCATCCGACAGGAAGTTTTTCCAACGTCCCTTACAAGTAAGATGACTACAGGAACCAAGTGGACAGAGGAGAGAAAGCTGGCTCATAGTCAGCAAATGAAGGAGTATTAGAAGGAGAAGAAAGCAACAACTTTACCGAAAAGTAGATATGAGTCCCGTGGTCCTCCGTAGGCCTAAACTACAAGGAAAGAAATATTAATTTTTGTATATTTCATGGGAAATGCACAGTTTTCATTATTTTTGTGTTATAATTTGACAGACTTGCACAAATATTCGTATGCTTAATAATAACTCTGTGTTATGCAGTCAAGTATAAACTCATGGGGATATAAGTTTTTCAATTCTTCATTATTCATTCAATAGGAGAAACTCAAATTTTGCGCTATTTTAGGAACAAATAATATGAAGGTAATATTCAGCTGATAACAAAATTCAGGACTACCTTTTATTCCTGTACATACTGAAACTTTATCAGAAAAGTTTAGGTGAATCTGACAAGAGTTTTTCAATTCTTCATTATTCATTCAATAGGAGAAACTCAAATTTTGCGCTATTTTAGGAACAAATAATATGAAGGTAATATTCAACTGATAACAAAATTCAGGACTACCTTTTATTCCTGTACATACTGAAACTTTATCAGAAAAGTTTAGGTGAATCTGACAAGAACTCTGTCGCAATGAGCGATTTTTACGTGGCAATGAGCTGATAATACTTTAAGATAGAAAAATTCAATTGAAATTTTTGAGAAATATACTTGCATTAAAACTGCTCTGCACAGTAAGTTACTTCCTCAGACTTCTGTGTCCTCTTATGCACAGCCCAGGCCTACTAAAATGTAAATATATTCCAGCGGGATTAGTGAAATGGAACTCCAAAGAATTGTCAAGCCAATATTGTCTGACGTCTGAGAAATGGGTGTATGACTGCTCTATATACTGTACACCGTGCTCCTACCCTTCAAATCCGGCATTTAGAGCTCTAATACTGGCGTCAGGGAAAAAGTTATAACGGGACTTGAAGGTTAAAGTTAAAAATTCAATTGTTTGTAATTTTTTATTAAGTAGACTATATTTTTTCTTTTTTACTGGTTCTCGTGTCGTATGACGGAAAGCAGCACTTTTTTCATTATTTGTCTATTTTTTCCGTTTTCTTATTTTCGTTACCTACTTTTGCCGTTTATTTTCTACGGACAACACAAACACCCTGTCCCCGAGCCAGTGGAAATAACCAATTAAGATGAAAATCCCCGACCCGGCCGGGATTCGAACCCGGGGCCCCTTGAACCAAAGGCCAGCACGCTAACCATTTAGCGATGGAGCCGTACTTCCTCAATGGGTCATGACTCCCCTCAGGAAGGATTCTCTTCATGATAACCACCACCAACACCAACGTGAAATTAAAACTATTATCCAAGTCTGTTACGAAAATAGTACTAAGAATTTTAAAAATGTATATTTTCTTCTCGAGGATATAGGAATGCTGTTGTTCATTTTACTTTACCTGTCTTGTTCCAGAAGGTCAAGAAATTGATTTCGAAGGGGCTGTCTGTGACTCATCTCGGCTGCCCACACAGGGAGACCAGTGTCCGGTGTCTGGTGCTTTATTGAAACAGCTCAGGTGTCTTAAAACAGTTGTGTACTTCACCCCAAGTCTCCAGGTTCTTTACAACATTTGTTTGATAAAAAAATCCTCTCTTACACAGTACAATGGATATCAATGTCTTACAAAAGTGATATTCTTTTTTTACCAAAAGACCCTAAAGCTTTTGCAATCAAGCAGTGTAAAACATCGTGACAATAGAAGGTGAGTTTATAAAAAAATCCACAGTTCTAGCCCTTCCGGCAAGCAACCCAATATTGAAAACATCCTAGGGATATTATGAGTTAAAAATTTTAAGTAAAGAAAATATTATAAAGCATGAGAATACATTCTTTATGGATTCCTAAAAATTACAATCCTTTTATTAGTCATCGTTATCCGGTCAACTCGATTAGAAGTTTGCGATTTTCTACCACTACGAGCGCTAAATTAAGTCAATACACTGTTACACTAAAGCATCACTACGAGCGTCAATGTGAGTCAATGCAGAGTCTCACTTAAGCCCCTATAACTACATTCGGTGCGGATATTTTTCAAAAGTAAAAAACGCTTGAGGCTATTGAACCAAGGAACACATTACAGAAAGAATTATTTAAGTAAGTTAATTTGACAAGGATTTAAATTAAAAATAAAACGAGTAGAGAAACAAGCGATTTTAGGCTGTTTCTCTTAAACTGCAATTAGGCCGGAAGTGATTTTCGAAATTTGTATTTTTTTAGTTTGATAGAACTATCCAAGATAATCTGAAACCTTTACGATCCCTTTACCCCTTCAACGTTCGATACAATTGAGAAAATTGCTTAATTTTACGTTTTTTTAGAGTATGGGAACCTCTACTTTGTCTGCTAAGAAATATTCTCAACATTAAAACTTCGATACATTATATTTGTTATTATCCTTGTTTCTTGTTGAATCTTAATAACTAGCGGGTACTTGCTGCTCCGCAGCATTCGTCAGGAATATATAAGATAACGTGTTTTGATGTAAAATTGCTTCATAAGCTGCCCGGGAACTATACTGAACGCTTAATTTTAGGATTATTTTGTATTACCTGTTAATTATGTGTGTACCGGAGGTACACACGTCCCGCGCATTTAAATTAAGCGCCTTGGAGAATGCCATCTAGAATATAAAACTTGCAACAACTAGTGCAAGAAATTTGTACATTTCTCAACAGATGTCGCTACTGTAAACTCGTGTTGTGCTCTCTGGTGTGAAGACGAACTATTAAAATTCTAGAGTAACTTTGAATGCAAAGGTTTCTTAAACTGAAATGTAGGGCGTTTGTTTACTGATTTTCAAAACTTTACAACATTTCCATCTCTTCCCGCCTAATTAAGATGTTGACCAATGAAAAATGTTGTACATTTATTTTTCTACCAATCAAAACTTTCTATTATTTGATTATCCAATTGGAATTGGAGGTGTGTCAGGCCTTAGCCCAGAGTTTTTCAGAACTTTTCCCTCTTCTATAAAAGCTGGCACATTTTTGGACCAGGTTGTCTTAGTGATCGCTTCAGTCTAGAGTGGGTTTATAAAGGAAGCGGTGGCGACTCTTCCATCTCCGAGAAGTCCACCAGCTCAAGGTAATGGCAGATCATGATTACAATATGGTAGTCTTTCAAAATCTAGCTCGAGGGGAAGATTTCAGCTCTTTAGTGATGTAACTTTATTTTCTAAAATGTAAATTTCAGACTCTGAATGTAGTTTCAAACTGGTCGAACGAACTTATCCGAAATCAGGGACTAGACAGTGAGGTACCTTCTCGTTTTCCTTCTCAGTTTGGTTTTGACGTGACTATGACTTTGTAGCATTTTCTATCTTGTAATTTCTGCTACTTAAATTTTATCTCCATCTAGTCACCTTCGTAGTATAGGCTTAGCCTCTGTAACGTCGGGCCATAAGTCCAAATAGGGTTTTATGCATGTAATGTAAATTTTAAGGAGTGAAGGTGTCCGCCTCCTCACCATTTCGATTTTTGGGCCAGTAACTTTAACCTTTTGTTTTTACCAAAGGCCTTGTAGAATGGATACTCGTTACCCCTGTTAAACTCTATTTCATTATTTTGATGGTAAAGATATCAGACTGTTGATCGTGTAAGACAGTGATTGCTGTTTGATTTTGTAGGGTTTTCCTTTGATAGGCCTGGAAATTTTAAAAATAGATTCCTAAGTGTAAATGGATAGAGTAATAACGCTCTTCCTGTTGATGTAAAGGAAATTGTGAGAACCGTCTCCTTGACTGTTTGTTAATGGGAGCAGTTGTGCTCATATAAAATTGGGAGACCCATCTCCTTGACTGTTTGTTAATGGGAGCAGTTGTACTCATATAAAATTGTGAGACCCGTCTCCTTGACTGTTTGTTAATGGGAGCAGTTGTGCTCATATAAAATTGGGAGACCCATCTCCTTGACTGTTTGTTAATGGGAGCAGTTGTACTCATATAAAATTGTGAGACCCGTCTCCTTGACTGTTTGTTAATGGGAGCAGTTGTGCTCATATAAAATTGGGAGACCCATCTCCTTGACTGTTTGTTAATGGGAGCAGTTGTGCTCATATAAAATTGGGAGACCCATCTCCTTGACTGTTTGTTAATGGGAGCAGTTGTACTCATATAAAATTGTGAGACCCATCTCCTTGACTGTTTGTTAATGGGAGCAGTTGTACTCATATAAAATTGTGAGACCCATCTCCTTGACTGTTTGTTAATGGGAGCAGTTGTACTCATATAAAATTGTGAGACCCATCTCCTTGACTGTTTGTTAATGGGAGCAGTTGTGCTCATATAAAATTGGGAGACCCGTCTCCGTGACTGTTTGTTAATGGGAGCAGATGTGCTCACATAAAATTGGTAATTAGGGAACTTCAAGCTCAAGCTAGCTAATTTGTTATTAGTTGATAGTTTTGATTTTGTAAAAGTTGTTACCTAGCTTGAAAGCTAAATTTTGGTACCTGAATTTGTAAAGTCTAACGTTTAAAAAGGAAGGACAGAAAGAAATATGGCTGTAATTTTAAAGTTCTAAATTACTCTTCTGACTGTCTTATATCTACCCATTCATGCCCGTACCTTATTTAACCTCTGCGTTCCACAAAATCCTCAGAACAATGTGGGAAGTGAATTTTTGTAGATTTTTATATTCTGACGTTGATTGATGTTGTACGATTTTTGGTACAATTTGTTTTACGTCACACCGATATAAATAGGTCTTATGGTGACGATGGGAAATTAAAGGGCTAGGAGTGGATAGGATGCGACCGTGGCGTTACTTAAGTTTCTTCTCCAGCATTTTCAAGGTGTGAAAATAGAAAACCACCGAAAACCACCTTCGGAGCTGCCGACAGTGAAGTCTGTCTCCCGAATGCATACCGCACAACCACTCGCTGATTTTTACGAACTATTGTGTAGCTTTAGAGATATTTTTGTGTGTTTTAGTTTTATATTATTTTGTTTCGGATGGAACTCTGTCCTTGTAGCATTCCGCATTGTCTGTGAAGTAACTGAATCTTTCAAATAATAAAAATTGGTGATGCTATAGATATGATGTACACGATTACAAACGTGATTAGTACTGTGGCGAGTCAGTCTAGAGAACTCCAAAAATGTGAATTCAGTACTGATCTCGCTCAGTTCTAACATTTTCTTTCTCACCCCTTATGACCCGTATGCCGATTGCGGCTAAACGTTGAGTCAAACAGCATCCAGAGTGCCACAATTTATCTCAGCGACCTTGAAAAATTATGGATTCGACACTACCTTTTTCAATTATATTTATTTACATGTCACTCGTTCCCAACCCCCAACAGTAGGGGTATCTAACCCCCCCCCCCTAGTATTTTGCTCCAGAGAATAAGTCACATGTGTATCAAATTTGTCATTTAGGAAATTTTCCTTTTAAACTCTTCTCATCCCCCAAGCCGATGGTGGCTGAACTTGGACTTCAGTGTCAACCGGAGTATCACTATTCATCTCAGCGTCCCCGAAAACTATGGATTCAACACTAATATAGGGCGTTTTCCATTATTATTATTATTATTATTATTATTATTATTATTATTATTATTATTATTATTATTATTATTATTATTATTACTTTTTAATCCTTCCCCACTCCACCCCTAGGGGTGCTAGTTGTGTTTTACTCCCACGGTATTTCTCTCCGGATAATATTAAGTCATATGTGTACCAAGTTTGATTGAAATTTGAGGTTTAATTATAGTCGCCGTCATTTCCAATAGTATATCTACCGAGCGTGTGGCGGCGGGGTTTGGATCAAGTAGCTGTCAGCTTGCATTCGGGATATAATGGGCTCGAACCCCTCTGTCGACAGTCCAGAAGATGGCTTTCCGTAATTTCCCATTTTCCAAACATGCAAATGCTGAGGCTGTACCTTGATTAAGGACAAGGCCTCAACAGGAATTCCCTCTTCCTTGGCTTGAGCCAAGTTTTGAAGTGTACAACGAAAAGGGCAGGACTGACAGTCATAGAGGTGTTGGGTAGTTTGTTGCTCCCTGCAATAGCAGAAGTCTGACTGATCTTTTAAATAACCCCATTTTTAAGGTTATCCTTGGATTTACCTACTCCAGACCTCCATCGATTCAGTACATTCCAGGTTGTTCATTCCAAATGATGACCAGGTGGTGGAGATTCAGAAGGCAACATCCATTCCTGCTCGCCACATACCACAACGTGCTGTTCTGTTTGGTTTATCCAGAGCCTTGGAGATATTGAGGAAACTTTTTCTGGACTTCAATTTTCTGGGTGGAGGTCGGTGCCCAAATGACGGTTGGGTGTTTATGAAATCCACCTTCGACCTCTCTTGCCTTGCGAACACATCTCGCCGAATGTCTGGGGGAACAATACCAGCCAAGCAGTAACGTTTGTCAATGGGAGTTGGTTTCAGGCACCCAGTAACTATTCTGAATGTTTCATTAAAAGGCTGTATCCACCCGCCTCGTATGGGCTAAGCTGAACCAGACAGGACATGCATACTCAGTCGCAGAGAAACTGAGAACAGGAGCTGAGGTTCTTAACATAAGTACATCGTCATTATAGATTGTTACGCCTGCAAGCCTCTGTGAATGTACTAACCGTCGCCACAATCCTCTATTTGTAACTAGTTATGTGGCCTCGTTTAATTCCATACCCCTTATCTTTAAATCGTTGGAAGCTGAGTCTAACCGTTGTCGTCTTGGTTTCCCTCTACCCTTATTACCCTCCATACGAGAGTCCATTATATTCCTAGGTAATCTATCCTCTTCAATTCGCCTCACATGACCCCACCACCGAAGCCAGTTTATGCGTACAGCTTCATCCATCGAGTTAATTTCTAACTTAGCCTTTATTTCCTCTTCCGAGTACCCTCTTGCCATTGTTCCCACTTGTTTGTACCAGCAAACATTCTCGCTACTTTCACGTATGTTACTTATGTATCGGATATTCTGTGTCCACCCATCTTTCACTCCCATACAGCAAATTTGATCTGAAAATAGACCGATGTAATGATAGTTTCGTCTGAGAGCTGACTTCATTCATACAGAATACTGTTGATCGCAACTGCGAGTTCACTGCATTACCTTTACTGCGCCTTGAATCAATCTCACTTTCTATACTGCCATCCTGGGAGAACACACATCCTACATCCTTCCAGCTTTGTATTCCGAATCTGACATTCCCTGCCTTCTCACTATACTTCACCATTTCCGATCAAATGTCACCTATTCCTGCTGCTTTATGACAACGGAGTTTATTTACCATCCTTTCCACATCATCAATAATTGTAATTTCACCAACATCATTGTTCTCCACATGAGCTCGGTTGTTTGCGGCATCTAAATAAAGATACCCTCTTACGTTGAGAAGGTTTTCAAAATATTCCCTCCACCTCTCCAGTAATTTCCTGGGATCTACGAGTATTATGAGTTCACCTTATTTACCCAAAACACTATTAATTTCCTTTTTCTCTCCCTTCCTAAGATTCCTTATCTCTGTAAAGAAAGGTTCCCTTGCCGTTTGACCTTGCCTTTCCAAGTTATCGCCAAAATCCTCCCACGACTTCTTCACGGTTTCAGTTTTGTTTCGCTATGTTTATTTCCTGCATTAGTCCTTGTTTGGAGCCATTTTTGATACGCCTTCTTCTTAGTTTGGCAAGCTGCTCTCACATTCCACCAAGACGTTCGATTTTTCCCGTCCTTATACACAGCTGTTCCTAGGCATTCCCCATCTGATTCTACTACAGCATCCATGTATGCCACCAGTTCTCTTTCAATATGTTTAACCATCTAACAGTCCACTATTTATGGAACTTTTCACTAATCATATCCAAGTACTTCCGTATAATTTCCTCGTTCTGGAGATCTACCCTTAACCGTCTACAGACGGATTACACTTTCTCTATCCTAGTCCTTGAGATACTTAGTGGTCTGTATCATCAAAAAGTCCCACGGAATATTCTCGCATTTCTGACAGATTTCCTGAATTCAAAATCTGTTATGAAATAGTCTATTATAGATCTGGTGCCCCTAAGCTCCCATGCGTAGCGTTGAATAGCCTTATGCTTACAGAATGTATTTGTAACTGTTAATCCCATACTAGCACAGAAGTCCAGCAAACGCTTCTCCTTCCTATTAGCTTCCATATCTTTCCCACATTTAGCAGTCACCCTTTCATATCCTTCAGTTCAATTTCCAACTTTCGCATTGAAATTGCCCATTAGCACTATTCTATCCTTGGTGTTGACCCTGACTACGATGTCACTCAATGCTTCATGAAATTCGTCAACTTCATCCTTATCTGCACCCTCACATGGTGAATACTTTAAGATAATTCTCGTCCTAATTCTTCCAACCGCCAAATCTACACACATCATTCGCTCATTTACGTACCTAACAGAGACTTAGTTGCGTGCAATAGTATTCCTGATGAACAGTCCTACCCCATACTCTGCCCTTCCCTTTTTAACACCCGTCAAGTACACTTTATAATCTCCTATCTATTTCTCGTTACCTCCCGTTACCCGAATATCATTATCTCGTAACACATCCAGTCACACCCTCTTTGCTGATTCAGCCAGTTCTACTTTATTTCTTCCATTAATATTGATAGCTTCCCATCGAATTACCTTTCGTTCGCCATGTCGCTTCCAAGGAGTCCCTCGACTGTCAAATGGGGTGGGACTCCGTTACTCCCATAGATCCGGGGCTTGCTTAAAACGTTCTGAGCGTGTTCGATGAAGAATTCCGTGAATCAGGAAGCTATTCTTATTTACACATAGTCCTTCGTTATTTGCTTTTCGTCGCACCGACACAGATATGTCTTATGGCGACGATGGGATGGGAAAGACCTAGAAATGGTGAAGGAAGCGGCCGTGGCCTTAATTAAGGTACAGCCCCAGGATTTGCCTGGTGTGAAAATGGGAAACCACGGAAAAACATGTTCAGGGCTGCCGACAGTGGGGTTCGAACCCACTATCTCCCGATTACTGGATACTGGTCGCACTTAAGCGACTGCAGCTATCGAGCTCGGTGCACATAGTCCAAGTGAGGATGTATCCTCTAATGGGTTAGGGACCACCGATGGATTGCATAGTCCTAACTGTCTGAGCACAAGGAGGGACATGATTCGTAATATGTCCGAAATGCCCACGCCCACTCCATAGCAACTGGTACCCCTACTCTGAGGACCACTTACTAAGCCTCTCTGTCGTTGTCCATTGTTCAGGAACTAGGACGTGACTACAGTAACACACACCATGAAACAATAAAAATTGTATTATTAATGTTCCGAGGTATCTGTGGAACGGCAGAGGTGAAATAAGGTGCGGGCTCGAATGGGTCTAACTACAAATCCGAAAGATGAATTTAAAATGTAAATAAAGGTTATATTTTCAACAGACAAAGAAGTTTAACAATTTTCACAAGGTGAAATAACAAAAATATCAGGTACAATGTAATTTTACAAATTCTGGGCTACGAGCCCCAAAGTCTGAGCTCTCAGCTCACAACCACAAATTACCAAAGGGAAGAAAACCCCTTCATTACCGGGAGCGTTAGCTCCAAAGACACATATTGGGCCTCATAGAGGCACATCTGTCACATCAGAAAGAGCTAACCTGCTCTCAATTTCTCACGCCTGTTAAAGGCAACAACGAACATTCCTCTAAACTGCCTCTCAAGGCACAATTCTAAGGACACAGGGGTATCTAGTACCCAACCTACGAGGCCTGAATAGCAAATTAATTAAATGGCCCAAACACAAAGATAAATGGAGGCGATACTTGCACTCCTACACTAAAGTTTGTTAAAACCTATGTGGCGCTAGGCCTATAATACAGGGGCTAATCCCAATCTATGGAGGTTTAACACTTTAAGAAGGAAGAGGAAAACGGTTACGAAAACGTAGCCACCTCGAATTCCAAAAATGAAGGGGAGCTCGAGAGGGTAAGGCACTCTCTATCCCCGAATTACAGTTAAAGAAATAGTAGTTTTTACATAGAGTGAAAACGGATTTACATTTTAAAGAGATGGGTTACATATTAAAGGATTCGAACCTTCCCCGAGAGTTAAACTGCTGAGCTAGCAAGAAATACAGATGTTAAAAGGCCATTTACCTTGTTGAAGAACGGCTGCCTGAAGAACGAGGCGCTTCCCGCCCCCTGATACATATTCACACACAGAGTTAGATGTTATACGAGTGGCCTGGAGACAAGAAAATCAGCAGTTTTTATACCCTCGTGGAAAATTCGAGACCTTTCAGGAATGAGTAGACACACCCACTCAATTTTTATTGGTTGACAGCAAAAACTTATACACAAGGCAATGAAGAAACACCTTATTGGTGGGAAATTTACAGAAATTTAGGATTGGTTAAATTCAAAACGGTCGGAAAGGAAGCTTAATATTGCCAACCCTCAAATAAAAGAACAAAATTTAGCAAAGACAAAACTTATGAAAACAAAATTTCTTCAAGAAGGTTCATTCCTTCACACTAGAGTGCATAATCATAGTTTTTGGATAGAGACCTCTGTTAGAGAATGTCCACACTTCTAGATCAATGAAAAACAAAAGCAAATCAGACACACACAGTGACATCTTCTGATAACCAGTAGAGTTAGCTCAGTTGTTAAAGTTCCGTGTTTCTCCAGTAGAGAAGTTTCAATTGGCGCAAGATTTGAACTTGCGTCGTAGAGGTGTACCGCCCGGTACAATTAATAATAATAACAATAATAATAAATTCCTGCTCTGGAATTTTGTAAGTCATGTAAGGCATTTCTTTTACTGCGGGATTAATATTTTTCTGTTCTACTGGAATGTGGAAATATTCTTTGTTGTTCTTCGTGGGTTCATTCTTGTGTTGATATACAAAAGTCTTCTCGACTTCATTGAGAATTTCTCAAAATTTTCCTAAAGGTGTCGATTTGGGCTCAGGAGAAATATGAATCCGAGTATTCTCGTAAATATTTCTTCTGTCCCCATTTTATTCTCTGGCCTGGTAAGATAAGCATTTTGACTTATATGTTTCCTGGTATAGTCTGAACGCCTGATCTTTTTACCTTACCTATTCTTTAATAACAGTTTATTCTCATTATTGCCGAGACCTAGCATTCTTTGTGCACTAGTGCTAGGGGCAGGATCATATTTGTTACCTGCATTGACCCGTCTCAGTCTCACCCTTGCCTTTGACAATATGAAAGTGACTGAGCTATGAGTGGTGCTAGCGAGACCTTGGTATGAAAACGTCATTTATAAGGTCGGTTGGTGCGTGCAGTTCAGTGGGCTTGGCAGATTGGTATGTAATAGCAACTTCCGTCTCAGCGTGGAAAGCAATGGGAAAATATCTCACTCCTCATTTCCCTATAATGCCTGTTGAGTGACTCCTAGGCCGTCTATAACAGCTCATGATGGAGCTGATGAGATTCAAACCAGCCATCAGGCTTAGTACCCAACATATGATAGTGAACCCTTGAACTTACCGTTCCATCGTGGGTCGTCGCCCTTGGCTGCTTCAATAGAGTAATATCGAACTCTTAGATCTTGGGGCCATAAAGGTTTATTTTCTGTCACTACATTGACCAAACAATGGGGTTAAAAACAGAGCCTAACTACTTTAAATGAGGAGCAAAAATGTGCTTTCTAAGATATTTATTCAAAAAATGAAATCACGACAAAAGTATGTTAAACCAGCCATAAAAATCACTTAATAATTTTACACAATGTTTTCATGCAGTCACAATGGATAACTTGAGTGGTGTCTTTTTATTAGAGTTTAACATTATATTTAAAAGAAAGAAAAGTTTTATAAAATTCGTGGACAGCAAAAACCAGAAAGCGAGAATAAAACCTGAAAATCGGGTACTGAGAGTTAATCCACACGGTCCGTGGAAAATCTGACCTTCAACAAGTAGAATTCCAGATATACATTTAATTTAGGTTATCCACCAGACTACTATCCTATCGGATTTTGTAACATCCCACGAATGGACCCTTAATCGAACTGAATCGACTATCAGTTGCTCTGGATAGGTTGCGAAATATTACTAGAAAGCACGCTTAGTTACAGAAGAACCCCAATGCTGAAACATGCATCACCCCACACAGATGTTAAGAAGGAACCAACAACACTTGATCCTAGGGTATCTTAGGTTACGTCGTCCTGAAGGAACAAAACTGCGAAATGCAGGAAATATTAATTCATTATGCATTTAGAAGAAATGCCAGATAATGAAGCTAAAGAAAAGTGATAATTCACTTAAAAAGTTTCTTACTAACCAACTTTCAGGTTATAAAACGATTATATCATTAAGTTTGTTAACATACAAGTCTACACTATAACACAAATAAAACGAAATCTTTCCAATATTCTGTAACTACTACTACCATTACAGATCTGTCTGACTACACTTGTCCCATTAAACTAAACTACAAGTGATCGGTAGATCAACGTCTCACCCAATATAAAGTGAACAACGAAAAATGAAAATTAAATATATATTAACATCTGATGAGTCGAAACCGCATTCGTAGTGTAAATCCTACATAAATCAACTAAGTGTCAACACATAGCACTATCATAAGATATCGGACATCCGTACCATAAATCTTAAAGGAAAGAAAAGTAAATATAGAACGAAAGTTCATCGAACTTGAATACGCGCGGCTAAGCAGTAAGGATCACTCTCCATTACTTAGGTTTTCGCGTGGGACAACCCTCACATTCATTCCACCGCTGATGCAACGCTATTAAGGGAGCACCTTCTGGCTAGTAAGAATTATGGCGAAACATGGCCTGAATAGTACCTGCTAATACATTTCACATTAGTATTCACTACTGCAAACACTAACATCGCTCAAGTCGATTCGTAAAAATAACTAACCTATGACTTGACTATATACAGACGACGCCTTGATCCTGTCCTTGAGCCTACACGGTATCTACTCATTCTTAAATTATATAACATACGCAGCATAGTAAATCTATCGTTGAGCCAGCGTTATGGTTTCTACACATCATTTACACTGTCGGGCGAAATCGAAACTTCAAACACAATCCCGGATATTTAAATCTAATCCTCGTTAAAAGTCTAACACAATGAAATGAAATTCGCCACAGAATGAACTCGAACCTGGAAATATAACTGTGTCCATTTCTTACAATAAAGCGTGAAATCGAAATTAAACAACATGTCCGAATATTCATTACAATCTCAACACTTGCACTGAATTTCGATAAATAAAAACAAACTCATCTCTCGTTTGATTTTATGCAATATCACTGAAAACAGTAATCACTACCATCACGATATCCACGGCATAACTCAAGTGTGAGGCTCCGAATGGTCTATCATCTCAACGTTCCAGACATGTACCACCGTGAACTGTCCAGTGAAGTAACTTTTCATCAATCTACCCAAGCTCAACTATTGTTCTAATAAAATTCATTTTTCACACCCGCAATGTTTCTAGTCAGCGATAATTTCTTCTCGTAAAGAAAATACTGAATAGAATAAAATTTACAAAAATCAAATATTACCTCGACCGTGTGTCAGAACGTACTTTTTTCGTGAGGTCGGCTATAAAAAATACACTTTGTTTGTATAACATAGAATCGTCACTTGGTCTTAATCACCAAGACCTACGGTCTCATATAAAATAGTAATCACGGGGAACATAAAATTGTACTTAAAATAGGCGTTACATCGCTCTAAATTTGTTTTGACCATCTTTAAATTTGTCAACTGTTCTGGATTGCTTACAGGACATCGTCATCATACACAGCCTG
Organism: Anabrus simplex; assembly: GCF_040414725.1. NCBI lineage: Eukaryota > Metazoa > Arthropoda > Insecta > Orthoptera > Tettigoniidae > Anabrus > Anabrus simplex. The sequence goes on from NC_090265.1 coordinate 849,004,957, forward strand.
TTTCAGAATTATTACATCTTAACATACACCCTGCCACAAAAATTCCTCTCTGTCGAAAAACAGGCCCTCTTATTCTCAGCCTCTTGATCATTATACATAACTCATAAAATTCAGGCTTACTCTGCCTTTAACATCTTCCTAACTATACTCATAATATTTCATTTCCATGAGAATTAAATTCTTCCTGATTGAATTTTTTAAATACAAGCAATCCCATGACCAAGAACTTTACAAGGATCTCAAAAATAACTTCTTAAAATTTTCTTGACCTCAAGAGCAAAATAGCATACCGTGATTTTTTGTATACGCAAATTCACGGTGTCACAAAATTTAGGTTTTTCCCAAAATAAATCCCAACTTTATCAGACTTCTCTGGATTTCTGTATAAAACGCAAATCTTGCTTGACGTTACTGCTGAACACATAATTAATCATTTTAAATATATCCCGACGTGAATATTATTATTATTATTGGATAATTTGATATTTAGCTTCATCACGCTCACAACCAGTATTTTATCGTTATCGTTATTGTAACTTTTATAGGCCCGAACATTATTGAGTTGAGTTTTATTATAATATTTAAGACGTCATATTTTACATTTCTCCAAAGAAATTTAAACGCATTTTAATGTTTCGCACACTGACATGAATAATATACAATTTGACTCAACATTGCAATACGCTTAATTTTTACACTCGCCACATAGTAATTTAACGGGACAAGCACTTACATTCTAACTAAAATTCCATAGTATTTTAATAAGACAAACCTGTGACTGCGTCGTAGACATGGAGTTAACCTTGGCTCCATTTTGGGCCAGCTCGCCTCACACTTAACCCTTCGTATTTGGAGAGCACATTCGTCTCTTATTATATAACTTATTATTACACAGATACCGTACTACACTTTAATTGATCTAATACACGTAAATAATAACTTATACTAGACACACACAATATGAACAACTACCCCGTTTCTTGCCGAGGACACAACTTTCGTCTCTGCGAACCTTCACTCCCCTTTACACCAGGTGTTTAAAATATATGAAACCAGAAGGTTATCTCTGCCAGTCTACCGGTCCCTTTACAGATAACAAAATACACCATCTCACAATAATTCACGAAAGCTATCTATGAATACCCTGTTTACATTTGAGACGTTCAGGGTTCCTATAACAATTCAACTAATATTTTCTTTTGCCAGCGCAATTCCATCAAATTACGAGGATGGTGATATCGGCGTTTTACCCGCTGTTCAAACATGTCCCACAGATTTTCAGTGGGGTTAATATCAGGTGATTTTGCAGGCCAATCGAGATGTAATAGGTTGGGGAAGTGTTCATAAAACAAGTCACATATGCGTCCAGTCCGAATAACATTGCTATTGTCATATTGAAAATTCGGGACATCAATAACATACTCATCATGCAGATATTGACTGAAAGGCAACACCTGATCATCCAGAATGTTTAAATATAGATGCTGGTTCATGTGGTCACCTCAGTGAGAGCGCTCAATCCATGATACGAAAAACACCCCCAAAACATCACAAACACACCTCCGGCTTGAACCTGACCTTGCACACATTCAGGATGAAATGCTTCATTTGGCCTTCGGTGCACTCGACGACGTGCGTCATTGGAATACAGGCAAAAATGTCATTCATCTGACCACATTACGTTCCGCCAGTCAGCTAATGTCCACGTTCGATGATTTCTAGCCCATTGAAGACGTGCAGCTTTATGTGCCTGATTGAGCAATGGCCTCTTGTGAAGTGACCGACTCCAAATGTTCATTACATGCAGTTCCCGTCGGAATGTCCTCCCGCTAAAAGGTTGGGATGGACCTTCATTCACTGATTTCGGCAATTCCTGTCGGATTGGAAGCAATTTTGATTCACAATCGGTAAAACTCGTCTCCGGTCCCTTTCAGTCAGTATCTTTTTCCGACCACAATTCTGACGTCGTATTTCGTGGTCACGTTTAGTACACCACTGCTCGTAGACCCGTTGAAGAGTCCGCTGCGAAACACCAACAAATTCGGCAACTTCACGCACCGTATGGCCATAGACACAGCCAAACTGGAATGCCCTTTCTGCAACTCTGTCACATCCTTACATCTACCCCTGTTGAAGTACACTGTCCGCTTGAAACATCAATATCTCACTGATCGCTACTGATGCTTGCTTACGGAGAGGCAGAGGGCATGCAGTTGTGCACAGGACATGTTCGCTGCACCATCTGTACAGGCTTACGATCCATCTATGCGTGCGCACTAGGGAGACTTAATGTTTTGTCCGGTGAGCTTATATCACCGTTATCAAGCCTAATACTTTTTATTATTGCTCCGTCTACGGCTATTTGGATTTCTCCCTAACAATATGGCCTTTGTTGGTGGCATCAAACCACCGCCAGGTTGTTGACATACCCGACAAGGACACAGACATATCTTAACTTCAATCTAAAGGGATAATGGAAGACTTTCTGTCTTTCAAAGAATGATGGTATAGCGAAATTATAGGGAGGGCCACAACAGCCATCAATACCATATGCTTCGGGAACATATCACAAAGAGAAAGGGGAAAGATTACTCTAGAATCATTCATAGTACAGTAAGCACTACCAACGCTCATAATAACTTGAGAGACCCTGAATAAACATAGGAGGAAGAAGGAAAATATCGGTTTTGCAAATTAGATGTCAATTATTTTACTTCCTAACTCGAGAGTATTATCAATCAATCAATCAATCAATCAATCAATACTGATCTGCATTTAGGGCAGTCGCCCAGGTGGCAGATTCCCTATCTGTTGCTTTCCTAGCCTTTTCCGAAATGATTTCAAAGAAATTGGAAATTTATTGAACATCTCCCTTGGTAAGTTATTCCAATCCCTAACTCCCCTTCCTATAAATGAATATTTGCCCCAGTTTGTCCTCTTGAATTCCAACTTTATCTTCATATTGTGATCTTTCCTACTTTTATAGACGCCATTCAAACCTATTCGTCTACTAATGTCATTCCACGCCATCTCTCCGCTGACAGCTCGGAACATACCACTTAGTCGAGCAGCTCTTCTTCTTTCTCTCAATTCTTCCCAACCCAAACATTGCAACATTTTTGTAACGCTACTCTTTTGTCGGAAATCACCCAGAACAAATCGAGCTGCTTTTCTTTGGATTTTTTCCAGTTCTTGAATCAGGTAATCCTGGTGAGGGTCCCATACACTGGAACCATACTCTAGTTGGGGTCTTACCAGAGACTTATATGCACTCTCCTTTACATCCTTACTACAACCCCTAAACACCCTCATAACCATGTGCAGAGATCGGTACCCTTTATTTACAATCCCATTTATGTGATTACCCCAGTGAAGATCTTTCCTTATATTAACACCTAGATACTTACAATGATCCCCAAAAGGAACTTTCACCCCATCAACGCAGTAATTAAAACTGAGAGGACTTTTCCTATTTGTAAAACTCACAACCTGACTTTTAGCCCCATTTATCAACATACCATTGCCTGCTGTCCATCTCACAATATTTTCGAGGTCACGTTGCAGTTGCTCACAATCTTGTAACTTATTTATCACTCTATAGAGAATAACATCATCCGCAAAAAGCCTTAGCTCCGATTCCACTCCTTTACTCATATCATTTATATATATAAGAAAACATAAAGGTCCGATAACACTGCCCTGAGGAACTCCCCTCTCAACTATTACAGGGTCAGACAAAGCTTCACCTACTCTAACTCTCTGAGATCTATTTTCTAGAAATATAGCAACCCATTCAGTCACTCTTTTGTCTAGTCCAATTGCACTCATTTTTGCTAGTAGTCTCCCATGATCCACCCTATCAAATGCTTTAGACATGTCAATCGCGATACAGTCCATTTGACCTCCAGAATCCAAGATATCTGCTATATCTTGCTGGAATCCTACAAGTTGAGCTTCAGTGGAATAACCTTTCCTAAAACCGAATTGCCTTCTATCGAACCAGTTATTAATTTCACAAACATGTCTAATATAATCAGAAAGAATGCCTTCCCAAAGCTTACATACAATGCACGTCAAACTTACTGGCCTGTAATTTTCAGCTTTATGTCTATCACCCTTTCCTTTATACACAGGGGCTACTATAGCAACTCTCCATTCATCTGGTATAGCTCCTTCGGCCAAACAATAATCAAATAAGTACTTCAGATATGGTACTATATCCCAACCCATTGTCTTTAGTATATCCCCAGAAATCTGATCAATTCCAGCCGCTTTTCTAGTTTTCAACTTTTGTATCTTATTGTAAATGACATTGTTATCATACGTAAATTTTATTACTTCTTTGGCCTTAGTCTCTTCCTCTATCTCGACATTATCCTTGTAACCAACAATCTTTACATACTGCTGACTGAATACTTCTGCCTTTTGAAGATCCTCACATACACACTCCCCTTGTTCATTAATTATTCCTGGAATGTCCTTCTTGGAACCTGTTTCTGCCTTAAAATACCTATACATACCCTTCCATTTTTCACTAAAATTTGTATGACTGCCAATTATGCTTGCCATCATGTTATCCTTAGCTGCCTTCTTTGCTAGATTCAATTTTCTAGTAAGTTCCTTAAATTTCTCCTTACTTCCACAGCCATTTCTAACTCTATTTCTTTCCAGTCTGCACCTCCTTCTTAGTCTCTTTATTTCTCTATTATAATAAGGTGGGTCTTTACCATTCCTTACCACCCTTAAAGGTACAAACCTGTTTTCGCATTCCTCAACAATTTCTTTAAACCCATCCCAGAGTCTGTTTACATTTTTATTTACCGTTTTCCACCGATCATAGTTACTTTTTAGAAACTGCCTCATACCTGCTTTATCAGCCATATGGTACTGCCTAACAGTCCTACTTTTAAGACCTTCCTTTCTATCACATTTATTTTTAACTACCACAAAAACAGCTTCATGATCACTAATACCATCTATTACTTCAGTTTTCCTATAGAGCTCATCTGGTTTTATCAGCACCACATCCGAAATATTTTTCCCTCTGATTGGTTCCATCACTTTCTGAATCAGCTGTCCTTCCCATATTAACTTATTTGCCATTTGTTGGTCATGCTTCCTGTCGTTCGCATTTCCTTCCCAATTGACATCTGGCAAATTCAGTATCTTTGGTTGGCGCTTTTTATGAGTTTATAGCCCATATTTTATGACCGGTCTCCTTTACTGTCGTGAACCCTATGTGGTGTTACGTATCCATTACTGTGTGATTCTATGGTTGTTGATAGTGTACGTAACTGAATATGCGTATTGAGATGAACAAAAGCACCCAGTACCCGAGCTAGGGAAATGAACTACACAAACTTCACGAAGTCCCAAACCCGAACACCACTACGCTGACCATTCAGCCAGGGAGCAGAAAATATTGAATAGCAATTATTTATTTATAAATTCGCGATATTATACGGCATATATTGGGCCGTGATAGCAAACCGTTATGATTTCAGCCTTCTACTTTCTCCCAGACCTGAGGGATAGAACTATACATAGTATAGATATTAAGTTTGTGGACTAGCCATCTAGTGTCGCTGTGGGGCACTACAGACGAGATTTTGCACAACAGGATGGTGACTTAACAGTTCTTCTCTAGCCCCAGCAAAAGGTTGTTACGCGCTGACAGTATTAGCAGAACGATGGTCTCTGTTGTGAAGGGTCGTTGAATGTGAGCGGCGAAATTTGAGAATGCCGCAGTTTAAACAACGGAAAAATTTGCGTTCTATCAAAAATTACGCAACTCGGCTTGCTAAACGTTTAAGATTATGAAGCCAAAATCGTCCGTATCACCACGACGGGAAAAAGTCGCGAGGAGGCAGGTCAAAGGACAGTGTGATCTCTGAACAGTTACCGCCAGTCCATTAGCATATTGACTATAGTACACAGTAGGCGCCAGTACACGAACTTATAAACTGTAGTAGTCGCCTACATCAAAAGCCTAAGCATGAAAGAAGTGTATAAAATTTTATTCATTATACAGGAAACAGAAAATTGAATTAGATAACATGACTTGATTGCAATATCCAGGAAAGTTCTGACATAATAGAAACAAAGGCATGAGATTTGAAATCCAAAGCCGCAATCTTTCTAATAAGAACTTCAGTTTCAAAAAAATCAATCTTGTCAGATGTTATGGTATATTTTCTACTATCCGTGCACTTAGAAAGGTTTAAATCATGTAAGAAAACCAATGAAAATATTGAGAAACATCAGTGGAAGCTAGAATATTTTGCCCATGCCACGTGACATCCAGAGAAATACAGCATATTACACATCATAATGCAAGGTAAGATTGAAGGCTATTGATATCCAGGTAGAATAAAAAGTTCGAACTTCAAACTGTTTTATGCAGTAGGTGATCAAGAAGAATTGAAAATTTTCGTTAAGCGGACATAGTTCAGGAAGAAGGGAAAAAGTATTATACACTGGGACATTTTTGTGCTAAATTAACACTGTACATATATAATGGGAAAAATTCATTGCACCGTAGACTTCACTGAATGAGGTACATTTATACACAGGATGATGATTTTTATAAATGCTATATAGTACTTCTCGATGGACGCTACTAGTGTCAGGAGGTTTAAATATTGCAGTACTGTTGATCTATAGATCTTCCTTCTTCTAATTTGGCCTACTGCGGACCACGAAGAATAATATTTTGGTTAGTCTTTCCTTCTCCTCTCACAGTTTCTACATTATTTCTCTGAGGTTTCTCTTTATTTCCTCTGACATATTCTTGACATTTGTACTTCGTTTGTCTTGGAACTTCTTCGATTCGTCAACCTTCGTTCGAAAATCTCTTTATTCCAGATAACTTTTGCCTTTATCCCAAATTATTCCATGTCTTTTCTCGTTTTCATAAACCATTTTGTGGTCACCTTTAGTATGGTGATGTAGTTCAAGATTTTATTTAAAACTTACTTTCGGTGGACTTTATAGACGAACGGCATTGTCACTAGCTTCTTACCAAGGCAGCTGCGGTTCGAATTCCAGTCACATCATGTTGGGTTTTACGAATGAAAATTAACGTCCCTCTACGTTAAACTGGAGATAATGAGATCAAGATCAGCCAAAGGAGTTTTAGATAAAGATATTCACGCTTAGTGAAACAGTGGGACGAGTGCTTGTGTAATTTTTGAGATTACGTTCGAAATAACCCTTGCTGATTTAATTCAGTGTTCCATATTAATTTGATCCGACGTAATTCGTACGCTCCTTTATAACTAGTGTTATCTCGCGTATCTTATATCGTGGGGATCGGATGTTGAGGCAGTAATAAATTAGAATGAAAAAATAATTTGGCTCGTAGGAAGTGTCGTCTAGCCTGTTCCGTAATGCCAGGAGTCGTAATAGTCCGTACGCCTACGGTTCAAACAACTCTCATAACAGAATTGTTGTGCGGGTTGCAGTTTACTTATTACTTCAGCATGTTAGCATCCTAACCTATTAGTGCCTAAATATCCGGCCGATGTATCCTCTACTTTTCTGAATGGCTCTTATCTTTCCTCCTTGTATCATCTGTTCTTTCCTCCGGTCCGAGCTTCTTCCTTAAGATACATTTTTCTGTCTTCTTTATGCTTTCTACTTCTCGTTTCTTATTCACTATAAGACATTTTAAACAACTGAGTCCCGGTGGTGTAACACCTGTACTGTACGGTCGTATTTTGGTATTGTAGGAAATCGTTCCCGTGCTAGCTATGCTGAGTTTGTTTTTCTTGCTCGTCCTTTCTTTGCATCTTAAGGGAACTCGCTTACTGGGGTTCATTTCCCAAGATAAGAGAATTAAAGCATAAGTTACATTTTTACAGTGCTACCATACGACGGTCGTATGTCCTGGAAAGAATGACACTCATAGTACTCGGACACAACATGAGATGGCGTTGTGATGGACAGGTACCACGAACAGGGCGATGGGACTTCAGCAATGAGTCAGGCTCCGTGCAGAATGGATGTGACGATGCAATGAAGAGCAGCGAGCGTACATAAAACTGGCGGTTCTCAGGTGTAGCAATGCCAAAGAATGTCATAGATAGCTTGTGGAAAATGTGGGGTATAACGCTCTTCTGTACCGAATCGTTGAGACTTTTATTTCAGCACGGACGAGGAACAAGCAGAGACTTGCAAGACCTGTTAAGTTTCCGGACTGATGTGTCACGTGTAGTAATTACCCAGTGCATGGCGGTGGATAGAAGATAGACCCTACTTGAGTTACAAGATAAAACAATTTCATCCTTCTCCATGACAAGGCCAGACCAAATGTAGCAGAGTTTGTACGGAGACAACTTTATCGCTGGCGATGTGATGCCCTGATTCGTACTTTCCACTCACATCTGTATTCATGCGGGAAAAAATGCCATGAATTATGCTCCAAGCCTCGTATTTAAATGATCTATTATCTTTATTTATTATTAATAATGTTATTGCTTTTATATCGCACGTCACAGGACAGAAGATAGTTAAATGAGGCATATCCTTAAACACATCTTCATTAAAAATGCTAGGAGTTATGTATAATAAAAGTGGCTAAATATGTACTTATATATGGGCTAAAATAATTCAAAATTTAGCATACAATATGGACTAATTTCTTTTATGAGACTGGTGGAAAATAATATAAAGAATATCTGTGTTGTGCCAAATTTTAATACTTATAGAATGTCACAAAAATAAGAATCACAGCAGGCTGAGTGACAAGGCAACATCCAACAAGAAGAATAAGTTGTGCTTAGAGCAGAATATTATTTCTATATTTCATAGAAATACTCTGCCAGAATCAAGCTTTGAATTATTAATGATAGTAAAATAAATTTTAAATTATTTCCTGGGAAGAATAACTTTGAAACCATAAATCATTCAAGATATTTAAAATATTAAATTGTGTAAATATATGTGATTTTCCTAAAATATATAAAACACGTACTAATGCTGGAAATATGGGCAATTATGGAAAAATTTTAAAAGATGTTTTAAATCAATTCCAATATCCTAATTCGTAAAGATATGACACAAGTCTAACTGGAGCTAATGAAAAATGTTTATTTACATAAAATCCCAGCCCTGTTCATCACCAATATTTGCGATGGTATGATGAAATGAGGAGCAGTTGAAAGAATGGGATGTGCTCTTGATTTTTCCAAACCTCTCAATCGGATACGGTTCCCTTACCACGTTTAGTGTTATTCATTACCATAAGAGACATCGTTCGTAATTATGAACTATGAAAAGCGAGGCTTTTCTGAAGCAAGCTCCAGACGGGAATAAGCTGCTCAATTTCACTCCTTTGCTGACTGTAGAGGATTTGTCAGACTTTGCTGCAGATTAACAGGCATTGGCGTAGATGATCGAGTCGAGTCGAGGATGAGTCAAGTCGCGTCTCTTCTCTTCCGGATTTGAATGGAACGCTGGGTGGGGGCAGACAGAACTTGGTAAGTAGCGAGCCGCGCAGCCGGTGGTACCCACGCTGCAAAGTGGACTTCGACATCGCAGTCCCCTTCCCCGCACCGCCCTTGGCCAGGGCACTAAGGGGTAGACACAGTAGACCTCGTCGCTCGACATGTCCTACACACTGCTCACATGTAAGCGCGTCCTCTCCGTAATAGCTTCCACAACTTTTATTTATTATTATTATTATTATTACTATTATTATTATTATTATTATTATTATTATTATTATTATTATTATTATTATTATTATTATTATTATTGTCTTGCTAGTTAGTCCTCTTTTCTTCACCTAGTACTTCATCACTTCCCTGTGGGTTCTCTTCCTCTCCTCTGACCGTATGTTCTTGGACTTTTCATTTTGCTTTTCCTGGAACCCCTTGAATTTATCAATTTTAGCTCGAAACATATCTCTATTAAAGATTCCTTTTGGATTGATCCCAACTTCCTCCGCGTCCTTTCTTGTCTCTTCTACCCATTTAGTAGTTGCTTTTGATTTGAAGGTGTAGTTAAAGATTTTCTTTGTTAGCCGTGTTGAAACACCGGATCCCGTGAGAGCACCGAAGTTAAGTAACATTGCGCGTGGTCAAGATGTGGATGGGTTGCCATGCGCTGTTGGTGGGGTTAAGGGAATTGAGGAGCAGAAAGGAACTGGCCACCCTAAAGTACGTAAACTCCGGCTCAGGCACACTTCTGCGGAGGTTTGGACCTACCTTCGGATAGAATACGCCCTTACCTTACATTACTAGTCGACTCTCCTTCATTTTTGTGAGTTGCCCATAAAATTTCAGTCACCTCTTACGTATGGTATCTGTAATCTTCTCTGTCTGTCAATATAGAACCTAATTTCTCCTCTCCTTCTATGGACCAACCTTTCATTCTTCGGGTCCTAAGATCTTTCTCAAGATTTCTTTTCTTTCTTTCTGCTCTGGCTCATCCATTTCCCCTTTCTTATTCAGTATCAGATATTCTTAACTGTCAAGTCCCTCTGGTTTGAAGACCGTGGTATAGTGTCTTATCTTTGTCCTGTAAGATAACGTCCATTTGTTATATTTATTCTGTACTAATCCATAGGCTAACTGGATGAACAAACACTCACGATTACAACATCAATGAACTTTCTAAATGAATTTTCAGACCCGTTCAAATTGAAGACGGGAGTGCGATAAGGTGATGGACTTTCATTAATTCTCTTGAATTTGGTATCAAAAAAAATTATGAGGGAACTGGAAATTAGATTACATGAGAAAAAAAAATGAAGGGATTCGTATTGGCCACGGAATGTGATGCTGATGATATAGGAGTAACTTCAGAAAACAAATTACAAGCACAAATAATTATGGAAACTACGGGACATAGCGATTAAAACTGATCTTAACACTTTATACGAAAAAACTAAATATTTTGAATATAGACCCAAGAGAGAAAAGTATCTAACAACGCAACAGGGCATATTCAACGACATGATACATTTAAATTTCTGGGAGAATGGATCCTGTCAAATGGACTTGATAACAGAATCTGCAAAGAGAGAATGGAGAAGATCAGCAGTGCTTAACTAAACTAAATATTTTGAATATAGAATCAAAGGATAAAAGTATCTAGCAACACAACATGGACATATTCAAAGAAAGACACGATAAATTTAAATATCTGGGAGGATGGATCAAGTCAAAGGGACATGATAACAGAATCTACAAGGAGAGAAAGTAGAAGATTGGCAGTGCATATAAACTAATTCAGCACCATTAAACAAATGAACTATACCATTCCAGGCAAAAATTTAGGCGGTACACAACTGTAATTAAACCAGGTATATTAAATGGATCAGAATGTCTAACTTTGAACAAAGGAAGTGAATATGAGGAGCCGGAAAAGAAGGAGAGGAAAATAAGACAATTTTGTGACCCCAAAGGAATTAAAATATTTGCGTAAAAAGAAAAAATGAAGAGCTCTACCGCTATATAGAGAAATTTACAGTTTATCTTCTTGCAATTAGCTTTACGTCTTATGGCGACGATGGGACAGGAAGGGTCTAGGAGAGGAAAGGAAGCGGCCGTGAGCTTAATCAAGGTACAGCCTGAGCATTTGCCTGGTGTGAAAATGGTAACCCACGAAGAACCATCTTCATGGCTGCCGATAGTTGGGATCGAACCCATTATCTCCAGAAGGTAAGCTCACAGCTGTGCGTCCCTACCCGCACGGCCAACTCGCTCGGTCCAGAGACACAATTAAAAGATGAACACTACAATATTACGGTCACCTTCACAGAATGAAAGACGACAGGCCAACTAAAAAGTTTTTTATTACGTCTCCAAATTAAAACACACCACCGGTTGGCTGGAAGAGATCCGATGACATCATAACTAACAGCGTGGAGTTTCGGCGAGAGATCACTTCTAGAGATTTTTCGCTTTTCCAAATCTAATGTCAACATCGGAGAGTGTTACCGGAGGAACAGAAAAATGAGGACCTGCCAACGTGTGAGGAAGTACTAGGAAGACAAGGAAAAGAAGAACACTGTACCATAGTTTTGGGTTCTAAACGGTCTAATTATTCAGGAACGGTTTTATAGTCACTGAACAGGTTTACCTCATAGGACTCATTTGCTCCCACTACTGTTCTCCGGCTCCATGGATAAATGGTTAGCGTTCCGGATTTTGGTCCAGGGAGTCCCAGGTTCGATTCCCAGCCGAATCTTGGATTTTAACCTTACTTGGTTAATTCCTCTGGATAGGGGATGGGTGTGTCTGCCATCTTTATCATTAGAAATCATGTTAGGCAGTGCCCCACCCTCAGAGACATTCAGGTAGCCTATCGAACGTCTACTAGAAAATGCCTGCATCAGGCGTCTTCAGAGAATATACGCTATTATTGTTACTACCGAACCAGGCCATTCGGGAGATAGTAGGTTCAAATCCCACCGTCGGCAGCCTTGAAGGTCGTTTTCCATCATTTCCCACTTTAAAACCAGCCGAATGATGGGTTTGTAACTTAATCAAGGCCACGATCGCTTCTTTCTAAATTATAGTCCTTTCCGGTTCTTGCTTCGCCGAAAACCTTGAATGTGTTAGTACGGCGTTGAGCCACGAACAATACAACAACAATAAGAAGAAGAAGAAGAATGAGAGTAATAATTAACAAATAAATATTTATACTGTTCCATTTTTATTTTATTTTATGTTCTCTGGTTTACAACAGGGCGAAAGCACCCCAATTACAGCAAACCTACAAAAATTGCATTTAACATGGGTATTACTAGTAATTAGCCTCTGTGGCTCAAGCGGCAGTACTCTCACCGCTGGGTCCAGTGGTTCAAATCCCGGTCACTTCATGTGAGAATTTCGCTGGACAATGTGGATGCGGGACAGGTTTTTCTCCGGGTAATCTGGTTTTCCCTGGCATCTTTCTTTCCAGCAATACTCTCCAGTATCATTTCATTTCATCTGTCAGTCATTAATCATTGCCCCAGAGGAGTGCGGCAGTCTTCGGCAGCCGGCACAATTCCTATCCTCGCCGCAAGATGGGGACTTCATTCATTCCATCCCTGACCCGGTCACTGAATGGAAAACAGGTTGTAGGTTTTCATTTTCATTATTAGTAATTGATGTATGCTAAGGCATTAATCTTAGTCTAATCTATGTGTGTAAAACGCTAACGTGTATGTTTTACAAAACTCAAGCTCTTAAACCATAGAGAGTTAAAAGGTGCGGTTTGTACCGAAATCTTCCCAATCGTTTCAGTAGTACTGGAAAAATCTTGCATTTCTTGAACAGTCAACGGAAATATATTTATTTTCAAGATCAAATCATTAAATGATCACTCCAATAAATTGCAGGCGAAGGTTTAGCCAACTCGCATAACATCCTGTACAGGTTGCTAAGCGACTATCACGTTCATTAATCATACTACTTGTCAAGCCAGAGAGTATACACTTCCTCTGATGATGGAATAATACTCTTGTCTGCTAGATAATCTTTGATTCTCTGAGCTTCCCCATCTTCTGAATATACTCCACGGGTGGCAGAACTTACATGCTGCAAAGAGCAAGTAGTCTACGTGCGTACATACGCGAAGGTATCAAGTCGAATAGCCTTCTGTACGACCATTAATAGAACGCAGGGACAAACTCTTGAAAAAGTGGGTGTCTACTTACCCAAACCAGTATTAAACCATGGCCAATTTTATGTTACACTATCTCGGGCAAGATCGCTTGAAAATGTTATGATCCAGATACGGCCGAATCGTCGAAGCACAGAGAATTATATGGAAAGAAGTGCTATAAACTACATTACGAATTAGTTATTTTGTATCGGTATTAAATGTTCATAAATCTATTTATAAAGAGTGCTGCGGAACATCACCTGTCCACTAGATTAACATAAAACTATATCTAACATATATTGCAACAGTTATAATTACAACATTTACATTTTAACGATGGTGCTAGTATACAGTCGTAAGTAGTCTCTCCTGTCAGTCATGTTAGTGCATTTTTTCAGAGTGGTTAAAATATTTAAGTATTGTTTCATAGGTATTGGTATAAAAGGCAGCTCTCTTGTAGCTACTACACAATCAGTAAAGTGGTTAATTGTTGTGTGAGATAGTGTGCGCTTTCTCATATTTGAATGTAGCATTTATTCCTGAATTTTTGCGACGTACCCGAAAATTCATCCAGGATAAGAAGTCTGGATTGCCTACAGTACTGTTAAGAACTTAGAGAGATTTATCATTAATTTCTGTAGTCTTTCAGACTATTATTTTCATATTCTGTAACAGCTGATTGCATGACGCCATAGAAGGGAAAACACCATTTACTTTGTAGTCTACAAATTTTACAAAGATATCTGTACCTTTTCAATTAACCTGTTACATTTTCCTCACATCGGGCTCCACACTGCACTCGCATACTCTAGTTGTGCTCTTGCATGTCGTCGCTGCGGTGCCAAAACCACGAAGAAGACAGTGCTTTTCCTATCCATTATGTCCCTTATGACTGGTCACACATCCCAGCCACATATTGATATGCAGTACATCAGCACAATTTTCACTTAGTTCATTTTCCTATGCGCTTATGTAAAGCAAAATGAACTTTACTGTACTATACTGTAGGAATATATGTTTGCATGACTTATTCACCCACTCCTAGAGTATGATGTATTTACGATTAATTTTCCTAGCATACAAAAATGGACAGTATGAAAATGCTCTGATAGACTGCATATTAACATGTGGCTGGTAGGCGTGACCTCTATTAGGGATAGTAATAGATAGAAAGAGCATTGTCACATTCGAGTTTTCGGCACCGCAGCGACGATTTGTGTCATATAGTGCCATGATCGACTTCGCCTTGTTGAATTATTTTTCGCTTCTGATGATAAATCCTAGTGCTCGGTGTCCCTCAACTCTTATTTTGCTTACACGCAAGGTGAATGTAAGACCCTTGTAAAGCATTTTTCCTATGCTCTTCAATTCATTAAATTCCCTCAGCGTGTTCAGTTCCAAACTGTACGGGAAAGTGATTTGATTATTTTTCACGGTGAGTGCCACTGATACAAATTTTGATACGTTAAACTTTAGTTTGCATGTAAGGCTCCCTTTTCCCAATATCATCAGAATATCGTCCGACTCGTTGGCTGAACGGTCAGCGTACTGGCCTTCGGTTCAGAGGGTCCCGCGTTCGATTCCCGGCCGGGTCGGGGATTTTAACCTTAATTGGTTAATTCCAATGGCACGGGGGCTGGGTATATGTGTTGACTTCACCATCATTTCATATTCATCACCTACGGGTGTCAAACAGAAAGACCTGCAACTGGCGAGCCGAACCCGTCCTGGGATATCCCGGCACTAAAAGCCATACGACATTTCATTTCATTAGAATATCTATGTAGCATATATATCGACAAGACGAAAAATCTGTGCCCCTCTCACTTATGCAAGCTCCACGACAGAGCCATAGTGTGGGTGGAGGTATCTCTGGGGCATATTCGTTCACTCGAGACGTGAATTTTTTTCCCCAAACAAAAAAAGCAACAAATAACTCTTATTTTCGTATACAATTGAAGATATTATTATTTTATTAGCCTGTACTGGTTTTACAATCCTTGCAAGCTGATGTCCATTAATTCTTCTACTTTGACTAAATCAGGACAGATGTCACTAAATTGCTAAAGTGCAATCTCAAAGTTCATGTATACCTGCAAACCATTTCGACCCCGTGTCTTAAACTTTGCTGGAGTAGTCCTTCTTTCCAGCAACCCCCGCTCCCACCTACCGCCGCCGGACTAACATTATTTTTTCTCGTTTTTTTTTTCTACACATTTTTCTATCCATCTTCAGCTCTATTCTATCCTGTTAGTCTTTCGTTGAACTTTACTTTTTTAATTTTATTTTTATTGTTGTTTATTTTTTCAACCACATTCGTCCCGTATACGTCTGATGACCTTTCGGTTTACTTCGCGCGCACATATTATCAAAACAAGAAACATGTTAATTGGGGCTAAGATGAGGTCCCGGTCGGAAGGCTAGCGTGCAGTGAGCCATCTAGTGACGAACGAGAGTACCAATTGCTCTACACCAACAGTAAAGCATTCTTAATTTCAAACTCCATCTTGTTTTCCCTTTCTTCATTTTGCTTTACGTCGCGCTGATACAGTTAGGTCTTGTGGCGACGATGGGATAGGAAAGAGCTAGGAGGGGAAGAAAGGTACAGACCCAGTATTTGACTGGTGTGAAAATGGAAAACCGAGGAAAACAATTTGATGGCTGCCGACACAGCGGTTCTAACCCACTATCTCCAGAATGTAAGCTCTTAGGTACGTGACCGAAACCACACGATCACTTCTTCGGTCACCTTGTATTTTTTACAAGTTGATTTACGTGACACCGAAACAGATAGGTCTTATGGCGACGATAGGACAGGAAAGGGCTAGGAGTGGGAAGGAAGCGGCCGTGATTTTAATTAAGGTACATCCCCATCATTTTCCTGGTGTGAACATGGTAAACCACGGAAAACCATCTTCAGGGCTGCTATCAGTGTGGTTCGAACCCACTATCTCCCGAATACTGAACACTGGCCGCATTTAAGTGACTGCAGCTATCGAGCTCGGTCACCTTGTTATTTGACATGTCAAAAAATGTTGTAGTTTGTGTTATTGTGAAATTCGTAAATGTGAGTTCAACAGACATCATTTGTTTTAGTATTCGGAATATTTTTAGAGACTTGAGTATAGATACAGGCCTAGTTGCACTTTTATCGTGAACTGAGTCAAAGGAGATATTCATAATCAATGCCATCAGTGCCGGGATTTAAGCCTCGATAATATGAAGGTGTGATGTATGACAAGCTTCCTGTTCTAAATATTGAGAGGGCTGAGAGGTCAGAGAGAACTAATAAAATTCTTGATAATTGTTATAAAATTACAAGACCATAATGTGGAAACGAAAGAGTAACTTCAATCTTTTATCCTGGGTAATTGAGAAGAGTTATCGGCTGCTTCGGAGAACATTTCAGGGAATTCTATAAATTTACAGCTTCTATGATTACATGACTTTATGCAAATTTAAAATAAATACAGTTCTAGGTCAAGTGAGTTAAGCGGTGTAAGTTATATTAATGATACTTACTTGGAAATGAAATCTGCTAACTAAATACTACTGTTGTAAAGCCATGAAGGCATGCTGGTGGTTGGAAGCCTTATTTGAATAAAGCAGCAGTTGAAGTTTCTTGTAACAAGGACGTGAGGGCCACTCCACTGGGCCGCTGTCGGACGTGAAGTGCAAACCACATCTCCTGGAGAGTCTATTATCAGTTGACTTGCCTGTACTCTTCCCCATGCTTAGGATTTTCGAGTGGAATCAATTTTCAAATCCACTTAGAAATTCAGCTCTTGGCTCCAAGTGTTGACTGAGATGGCCACTCCGAGCGGTATACGGTGTGCTGTAAGTATTGACACAGTTTAGTTCAATACATTCAGTTTTCAGCCAGAGTTTTGATGGTAAATCGAAGGTAATCAGCTGATGTCCCCAGGGAGTTGCTTGTGCGCTGTGGGCCTCGTACCTGTTAGCTTGTATTCAGCAGATCATCTATTCAGACCCCACCTTTGGTAAACCCGATGATCGATTTCTCTGGTTTTCAATTTTCACGCCGAAATATTAGGGCCAATGTCACTCATTTGAAATTTCCCCATCCCCCAGTTCATAATTAAATTAAATTTAATTCTCTGATTTGAACTATAGATTTCTACAGCTATGAAATATTCACATTTCTAGCCGTTCAGGCAAGTAACTCGATGTTGAAAATGTCCTAGGGATGTGAGCTACGAATTTTAGGTAATTAAAATATAATAAAGGATAGGAATATATTCTTTATTTATTCCTAAAATTTACAATCCTTTTCTTAATCATCGTTATTCGGTTAGATAGATGAGCATAAAGCCAATGACATTATTATTGATGATGGTCCTTGTTGTTTAAAGGGGGCCAAAGTATAAGGTAATTGGCCCTCAAACTTTATTATTATTATTATTATTATTATTATTATTATTATTATTATTATTATTATTATTATTATTATTATTATTATTATTATTATTATTATTATTCAGTCTCCGTTCCATATTAAACATTGACTGTACTGTCAGCAGCAGGTCGGACAAACTTTCCACAGTTAAATGCTTCATACCTTTCCTCATTTTTTATTCCCTCATTCCACATTTTCTCCCCCTCATTCCCATTTTTTCGCCTTTAAAAATATGAACTACAATCCTGCTCCCAATGTATTGCATATTGAATAGAAATTCAATAACAATGCCATGTGGGTAGACGACGTAAATCTATTCGACCTTCTTGATTGTAGAACAGAGGTTTCCATTTTGTAATAGGTATTTACACAATACCACAGAAAATGAGAAAACGAGTGAGATGATTCAAAACGAGTAAGGTAATATTTTTCAACCTTTGTGGTTGTTGCATATACTTATATCTTATTGCATACTTGACGAATTTACTTATTTTTAATTAAAAATTTTGCTATGTATAATTTGTCACATCGCTACCCAAACCACGAATGATCGAGGTGACCGTTTCCAACAAAATCTATACAACATTACGTGAACAAAATAATGATGATCATTGAGGAAAGTTCAGAAAATGGGATGGCACTGTCCGGATATCCCTCGACTTAGACACCTACTTCTAAAAATTCTGTGGAATAACATCTGGACCACAAGCACAAGAGCATCCGTAACGAGAGAAATGTTATTTCGTGAGATTCGGCATCGATTCCAGTGAAACGTGCTCGCGCCTAATTTTGTGCTTACACAATTTCTATCTGGCCATGGCAAATTTAAATCATATTTCGAGAGATTTAACATCAATGTTTCAGATGATTACTTATGCTTTTGTGGATCCTCTCAAACAGTGCAGCATTTGATTTCTGAATGTTCTGCTTACGAAACACCAAGATATACCCTGGTATGTCACCTGAATTTTTGTGACACGGAATTGAACAATCCTCTGTTTCATAAATTTAAAAATGTTGTTATAATAATAAAATTGTTCATTTTCGTACACTCTATCTTTAACAAGCTCTCATCATAATGTTCAATCTGTTGCAAATTGTATGAAATTGTTAAACTGTAGCCCTAATGTGCTTTTGTACAAAGGGTTCCCTTCTATTTTTATTGGAAATTGAATAATAATAATATTAATAATAATAATAATAATAATAATAATAATAATAATAATAATAATAATAATAATAATAATAATAATAATAATAATAATAATAATAATAATCAGAAATGTGTTTGTGCCATTTTCTGAATATAGTTCGTCATTGACTATTTTCGCAAAAGGAATGATTCCTAAATTCATTCATCAGAATTTTTTGCGGCATAACTTGGCATGTTACGACAAATCATTGATGACGTAATTTGAAGAATATTTCACACATTATACCACTCAATTATGTAATTTCTCTTATTAATTGTTTAATTTATAAATACTGAAATACTGCATGTATCTGAGCTTTATAACACATGACTCTTCATTGTGATGGCCTTATGCCTCTTCATAAATTTCTCAAAGCACTGGCCTTGTTGAACAGGTTTTAAGGTTGAATTTTTTTCCAGAATTCTTTATCGTGAAGCATTGACCTGAATTGAGTTCTTTTCATTGTAAAAATGCTAAAATTAGCCTCACAGTCAGCATTGCTATGTGGAAATGTTAAAAAAGCATTCTGTCATATTTAAGAACACCACCAGCTGATTTCATATATCTTGCCAGATCCCATTGGACATCAATTATCTCCAGTTACTGAAAGGTCCGACTCGTTGGCTGAATGGTCAGCATACTGGCCTTCGGTTCAGAGGGTCCCGGGTTCGATTCCCGGCCGGGTTAATTCCAATGGCCCGAGGGATGGGTGTTTGTGCCGTCCCCAACATCCCTGCAACTCACACACCACACATAACACTATCCTCCACCACAATAACACGCAGTTACCTACACATGGCAGATGCCGCCCACCCTCGTCGGAGGGTCTGCCTTACAAAGGCTGCACTCGGCTAGAAATAGCCGCACGAAATTATTAGTTACTGAAAGAATGAGAAATATCCTGCAAATTCAAAAAAATACGGGAATACTAAATCTGTTCCCAAAATCGGTTTATACATATCTAAGATCAGGGGGAGCTGGTACGTCGGATTCATTATTTAATACTTTTGTTGGCACTTTTTCTCGATATGTAATGCAGCATTTATTTTTCAGGAGAATGGAATCAGGTAGTCATCACTTTCAGGTTTTTAGAAACTGGAATATTTGTATATTCAACCACTAGCCTGTACTTCCTTTGCATGAATTATCTTTATCCATTTGATTTCTGCACAAAGGAGCCATTGGTTCAACTTCGACTTCAGTTTTCATCGGTTGCTCCACGATGATTTGTTCTTTTGTGATTAATACTCCCGAATTAATACTCGAGAGGAAGTTTCAACCAATCAGAGAAGCTGTTTGTAAAAGAACAAGACTTCAGCCAATCAGAGATGCTTTTTAAATAAAAGTGTACGGGAAGTAGGTAGTAAAGCGAAAAATGTTATTTACCGAATAGTCTTATGAGTATGGAACGAAGTCAAATTCGTCATGGTATGGAATAAAATATAATTTATTGTATTTCATGTTTTATAATAATGTTACTGGCTTTGCGTCCCACTAACCTCTTATACGGTTTTCGGAGGCACCAAGGTGCCGGAATAAAGTCCCGCAGGAGTTCGTTAGCGTGCCAGTAGATCTACCGAGATGAGGCTGACGTATTTGAGCACCTTAAAATACCACCAAACTGAGCCAGGTTCGAACCTTCCAAGTTGGGGTCAGAAAGCCAGAGCCTCAACCGTCTGGGTCACTCAGCCTGGCTATTTCAAGTTTTATGAACGGAGATATTCGTGATTATCTCATTTTTCACGAACTTCCAATATCTTCGGAAATATCTTTTTTCTCTTGAACCTCTATACTACCTTGTCCATCAATACTAGACGTCACTGGCATGGAAGTATCTTAAATGACGATGATAGTCATTATTATCATGATTGTTTGATGTGATCATCAGCCCGTATAGGTCCGTCATAAGACAACCATCGAAATAAGATAAGATGAAATAGGGGTAATATAAAATACGATAATGATGAGATGAGATACAATTAAATAGGTTGAGATAAGAAGAGATAAGGTGAAATAAGGTCAGGGAAGTTAAGATGAGATAAGATGAATTATGATAAGAGAAAATAAGATGAGATAAAAAAGGTAAAATGAAATAGGATCAGAGAAGTTAAGATGATATAAGATGAGTGGAGACGAGATAAAATAATACGAGATAACATGAGGTGTGATAATACTACATAAGATAAGATAAAACAAGTTCAGATGATATAAGATGGGATAAGATGATTGAAGATAAGAGTAACTGAGATTAAGATAAAATGAGGAAAGATAAGGTAAGATGAGGCAAGGGAAGAAGAGATGAGAGTAGATAAGGTGAGTTGAGCTAAATTAAGATGATATAAGTAAGATGAAATGAGATGATATAAGATGGGGTAATATAATATGATACAAGATAAAATTAAATACGGTAACATAAGGAAAACCAAACCAAACTCCATGGCCCACCCGCGACTGCTGCTCAGCCCGAAGGCTTACAGATTATGAGATGTCGTGTGGTCAGCATGACGAATCATTTCGGCC
Organism: Anabrus simplex; assembly: GCF_040414725.1. NCBI lineage: Eukaryota > Metazoa > Arthropoda > Insecta > Orthoptera > Tettigoniidae > Anabrus > Anabrus simplex. The sequence continues at coordinate 849,026,686 of NC_090265.1, forward strand.
TTAGACAGGGACTGCCATTTCACCGTTATATGGCTCGTCAATTGTAATCACGTAGGCTGAGTGGACCTGGAAACAACACTCGGATCTAGGTAAAGTCCCTGACCTGGCCGGGAATCGAACTTGATGCCCCTACACCCCGGGGCAGGAAAGACGATATAAGATGTTTTATTTAACCTCGCAATATTAGGGAGTACTCCGTTTGCTACACCTAACCGTTGTGAACTAATAACTTATTAATAACAACTAATTACAAGGAAAACACGAAGAAAAATAATTCAGGAAAAGGAAGTCGTAAATGGGAGTGGAAATAATTCGTTTAACCTCGGATGCTCTAATAATGTCCATCAACAAGAAAATTAAATATTGTCGCCTACAGTGTCCTACAACAATGACATCACAGTGACTGTTGTTATATGAGATGTGTTGTCTGTCTCTTCCTCCCTTCGATCGCGTTTAATGTCCGCTAGATAGTATCAAAAATAACCCGTCAAGGATAGGATGAATAGCTAGTTAAACATCTAGGTATAAAAAGATAATGGGGACTCAAAGATGAAGCTTGTTTCAACACTAGAACTCTGGAAGGGGTCAAAACGACACTCGCCTTCAATTTTTCTTTAACAATGCACACATTGTATAATTTCTCTTCAAATATCTTGACTTTTCATCGTTTTTCATCTCGTTTACGGTGATGTATCTCATCCAGAAAAATATTTACATCGTAATAGTTTTTCGATACGACATGCCTTGGACAGCGGTAGGGGTCATTTTGCCACCTGTAAAATTCCTTATTACAACGCAGCAGTTTTCACTGTCAAACAACAGTGTGTACCCCACCTGGATTATTAGTATTGTTGAGTTCTTGCTGTCAGATAAGTGTTCCAGTTAAGCGGGATTGTTGTATTCATCTCATCATTTAGAAGGTGTTCTTCTTACAGACCTGTCGTGTTACGATCGTCTTTCCACTGACGAAGTGTCTCGTATGCTAGAAAATTCAGATGTTGAGCATGAAAGTGAACAATCCGATTCATGTGGTGATTTCTTGCTTGAGACACGCGAGATTAGTGAGGACGAAGATCATACTGATACAGAGGATGAATTATCTGCAGGAGAAATCGACAGAGCTAATCTGCCTCCGGACTCGCCCCAAATGTCTGCCTCAGTTAGGGTGTTTCATCTGCAAAGATGGTCGTTCGAGTGGGAACCGAGTGGTAGGTCTTCAATTTTAACTCATCTGGAAGGCGAGCTACAATGATCAGGGAGGTCCTACCACATATGCTTACCGCAGACTTAACGACTCTGTCATTAGTGAATTTCGTCTCCTTTTTGATGAATCGATGCTTCGCCGAATGAAACGACATACATAATCAAACCCTCAAAAAGAACTCAAGCACACGGACTGGATTGAGGATATGTGGTAGGCCAAATGTCCCGTAAATATACCACCAACGCTGCATGCAGGCGGTGGCCCATCCATGTCTTTTACAATATCCTAGATCTACCAGCTGTCAATCCTTGGGTAATTTACAAGCAAGTAACGGGTAGGAAGAAGTTCATCCTGCAGATGGTAAGTGAAATAACAAGGCGGGACGAGCAAGGGCAACAACAACAACAAAACCAAAAATCTGTAGGACCGTGTCCATATAAAAAGTGGAAAAAATGCCAAGCTGGTCTGTGTAATGGCAGCAAATTTAGCGATACCTGCAGCAAGTGTTTCAAAGCAGTGTGCAGAAAATGTGCACGAAAAGGAGATATTGTGTGTGCAAAATGTGTTTGGGGTATTTTTAATTTTCTTAAAGTATTTTTGACTATGCATAATTGTTGCAACGTGGATGACTGACTAAGGAATGGTATTCAATTGGTTAATTTTGTGAAAGCTCCTTAGAGGAACAGAAACATGGTGCAATTGTTTGTGATTATTCATGTGTCCATGAGTAATAATATAAAAGGTCCGTACATTACTGTCAGATATTTGTGCATAAAATAAATTTGTAGAAACACAGCAGTAGAAAATTCATCTCTAACTGAAGTGTCAAAATGACCCCTTACCGCTGTTCTAGGAATGTAGGATTATCAGTTGTTCTAGTGTTAATCCTTTTAACTTTGCCACTAAGTAAGTTAGGGCAGTTAGATCTGTACAAGACCATCTAGGACCCCACAGAGTATTCTGGAATTCATTTCTGGTGCAGGCTGAGTGAACCTCCCCAGGAGATCGCGCTTTGCACCTGAATTTTTTTAACTTACTGACGGTTAATCGAATTCATATTTTACCTCCTCGGCTAAGAAGCTTCCTTATTAATTATGTTACTCATCTTTTCACTTCCTTGTCCTAGTTGTCTTCTTCTACTTCTTGTTCGCCCTGTAGGTGGGGAAGGGGGGATAGAGTACGTCCACGTTATCTCATGCCTGTCGTTAGAGACGACTGAAAGGGTTTCCTGGGTCTCCTAATATGGAGTGTGGTTTGGCTACCACGGCTCCCTTAGCTGAGTCCGCTTACTTTTGCTAGGATCATCAATTTCATTTCACCCTTGGTAAACACTTCTTCTTTTTCGACCCCGACGGTGTTAGGTTTGTGAGGCCCAGGGAGTCGTTCATTTTCATTTCCTCCGCATCCCTCGTGCTTCTTTGACCGAAATCTTAATTCCTTGAAATGTCAGGCCTCTTCTAATTTTCCGTCAGGTTCGTATTCACAGAGAATGACTGCCAAGTTTTACTCCCTTTTAAAACAGTAACCACCAGAATCACCACCAACACTTTCCTTATTCTCACGTTTTTCTCACATCCTGATGGAGTCACGGGAGCAATCATTGGTGCACATATATATTCGGCTCAGTTTTCACGGTCGGTTGCCCTTCCTGGCATCAAGCAATAGGCAGGCTTGAACTCAATATTTCATGTTTCAGATGCGGCTGGGAGTGTCGAGTGTAGTGTTTAAACGAAGGACAGATAAAAATACCTAGTCTCTAAGCCAGAGTAATTAACCAGATGCACTTCAAACTCCTGACGGGCAGGGAATCACACCTGGGACCTTCTGAACCGAAGGCTACTATGTTCACCATTAAGACAACGAGCTGGACAGTTGAATAATGTTAAGTTACAAGTGGGGCTGCGACCCTGCAGTGCGTGAAAATGGCACTTTATTTTAAAATAATGGATTGTCATTATGATGAAGAATTCTGTAGCATGCTACAGAATGAAATATTTTCCTTTAAATATAACTAATATATTTAAGGTTACGTTATGGCAGTACTCTGTAAATTATGAAGTGGGTACGACATCATTCTTCATAAACGCGCTCTCTCGCAGCTTGTTTTCTCGCGTAAAATACACACACACATTCCCGCTGCTAGGGTTTGCCGTTACAAAATATTTGATGTGATGGCTCCGGACTCGAACCTGCCAGAGGCGAGAAATCAAAGTATGAATCTTTTACTGGCCTGCGAGAGTGGGGAATGTGCTTTGCTTTACCAAACACACCTTGTACTGCATTTGCCAAAACGTTTTCCTACGCCTCTGCCAAAATAGACCGCTCGGAAATTCATAGTTTTCGTTGGTGTAGCTCTTCACGAGTTGAATCCAGAGTTCTGGCGGTGGTATGAAGATCTGGCGGTCTCTTAAATATTAAGGTATTCGGGATGAGAATTTCAATAAAAAGAATTAAAAATATAATTAAATTTCTCAATATTTGAAATAACCTCTTTAAAAACGAAGCTTGAACCATGATGGTATTCTAACTATAAGTGTATGTGTTTTTGTACATAATTTACAAGATGGTGCATGTACACTGACTGACAGAGCAAATGCAACACCAAGAAGGAGTGGTCAGAACTTTATGCCAATTGCAGGGTAGACTGACGTCACTGAGGTATGCTCATGATGTGAAATGCGCCGCTGTGCTGCGCACGTAGCGAACGATAAATGGGACACGGCGTTGGCGAATGGCCCACTTCGTACCGTGATTTCTCAGCCGACAGTCATTGTAGAACGTGTTGTCGTGTGCCACAGGACACGTGTATAGCTACGAATGCCAGGCCGCCGTCAACGGAGGCATTTCCAGCAGACAGACGACTTTACGAGGGGTATGGTGATCGGGCTGAGAAGGGCAGGTTGGTCGCTTCGTCAAATCGCAGCCGATAGCCATAGGGATGTGTCCACGGTGCAGCGCCTGTGGCGAAGATGGTTGGCGCAGGGACATGTGGCACGTGCGAGGGGTCCAGGCGCAGCCCGAGTGACGTCAGCACGCGAGGATCGGCGCATCCGCCGCCAAGCGGTGGCAGCCCCGCACGCCACGTCAACCGCCATTCTTCAGCATGTGCAAGACACCCTGGCTGTTCCAATATCGACCAGAACAATTTCCCGTCGATTGGTTGAAGGAGGCCGGCACTCCCGGCGTCCGCTCAGAAGACTACCATTGACTCCACAGCATAGACGTGCACGCCTGGCATGGTGCCGGGCTAGAGTGACTTGGATGAGGGAATGGCGGAACGTCGTGTTCTCCGATGAGTCACGCTTCTGTTCTGTCAGTGATAGTCACCGCAGACGAGTGTGGCGTCGGCGTGGAGAAAGGTAAAATCCGGCAGTAACTGTGGAGCGCCCTACCGCTAGACAACGCGGCATCATGGTTTGGGGCGCTATTGCGTATGATTCCACGTCACCTCTAGTGCGTATTCAAGGCACGTTAAATGCCCACCGCTACGTGCAGCATGTGCTGCGGCCGGTGGCACTCCCGTACCTTCAGGGGCTGCCCAATGCTCTGTTTCAGCAGGATAATGCCCGCCCACACACTGCTCGCATCTCCCAACAGGCTCTACGAGGTGTACAGATGCTTCCGTGGCCAGCGTACTCTCCGGATCTCTCACCAATCGAACACGTGTGGGATCTCATTGGACGCCGTTTGCAAACTCTGCCCCAGCCTCGTACGGACGACCAACTGTGGCAAATGGTTGACAGAGAATGGAGAACCATCCCTCAGGACACCATCCGCACTCTTATTGACTCTGTACCTCGACGTGTTTCTGCGTGCATCGCCGCTCGCGGTGGTCCTACATCCTACTGAGTCGATGCCGTGCGCATTGTGTAACCTGCATATCGGTTTGAAATAAACATCAATTATTCGTCCGTGCCGTCTCTGTTTTTTCCCAACTTTCATCCCTTTCGAACCACTCCTCCTTGGTGTTGCATTGTCACCTCCTATGCATGAATTATTTTTGGTTTGCATTTGGTGACGAAAATGTCAAGCTTCAAAATTCAACTTGTATCCAGCGTCTTAGATTTACCAATAATTCCTAATTGGAGCTAGTACCTTAACAGTAATTTCTGATATTGTTTACCATAATGGAATATATAAACGCTTTTTAGTAAGTACGATACTATAATATACTTGCAGGGCTGTCTTTTAGGTTGAGCCAGAGGTATTCCTGAAGCGTGTGGTAACTGGATTACGAGAGTCCGCGAAACGGTGGCTGGTACGCGTTGATGTTGACGGAATGGAAGGAGTACCTTTGGATGTAGGTCCCTTTTGCCGTCTGTTATGTAAAAAACGAACAAGAAAGAAAGACTGACTTTGAAGTTGAATAGGGAAAACTTTTAGGTTTGCTAATCGTAATTGTTTAATGCTCAAGGGACATTTTCTCATCCAGTTATTTACTTAGATGATTCTTTGCATGAATGTATTACAACTGCTGAAACGACCATTTTGGAAATTTGGTCTTATTTTAACAATTATTTCAACAAAAACACATTAACACTACCAGAAAAAGGGAACCAAGCATTTATTCTTATCGTTGTTTCAATAAGAAGTCAAGCAAAACCCGTAAAGTTTTGAAGTGCCTAGCTCGAATGGTTTGGAAGAAAATATAGCTTCTTTAGACCAAAATTTAACGTTGTAAGGGTACGGCATTCCGTATCCCCTTAAACTAACCTGTGATATGTAAAAATATACTTTGTAGTAATTCTAAATGATAATGATGATAGCGATGAACTTAAAAATAGTTACAATTGAATGGGTTCGGTGATATTTAACGGCCTTTAAATGTCACAACTCTGTCACTGATTTCTGACACGTTAAATATCTCCTATGAAGCAAAATTGAGACACCGTTGCATCTATTAACATTTTTACGGCACAAAATGAAACGTCAGAACCACAGGTATTGGGTGTATGGGATACGGGAAATTTTGAAAACATTAGGAATGGGATATTACGGGGAAAGGGATAGCATAAAACAGCGAAGTATTTGTAAGTAAAGTAGATCTAAGAGTTAATGATTTTGAAAAGCAAGAAATCGCTTCACAGTGTAAAATAGGAGGTCACTAGGAACATTTTGTAATATATTTGGGAAAACGAAGGCAAACGATGATAGTATGATGAAAAGGTAAATTAGAGATATGATATGATGGTTAATGGGGGTACACACAATTAAAACACACGGACAAAATATGTACGTATAAATGTTTACTACGTTGTCAAGATATGGGATGGGCACATCTTATAAAAGACTCTTTAGAGGCAAGAGAATTGAGAGAGACATTTATAGACAAGGAGCATAAGTTAAAAATCGAGGCGTTGACATGGGAAAAGCAGTAAGTAAAAAAAAAAAAAAAAATCGAAATTTCGTTTTTCCATGCAGAACGTACTAAACCCTCATGCCAATGGCAAGGAAGAGGTAGCAAGTCAACTGGTACAGTAGATTAGCTTCTACGATTGGCGCAAGTCCAAACGTGTGTTAAGTCCACGAGGTTTGGCATGGAGAAGGTAGTAAGTCAGCCCGTGCCTCTGGTGGAATTAGGTATAACCATTGCCAGTTGTTAAAAGTCAACTGCGTGTAGACCTTGTTTATAGTTCTTATAGTTCGTCATAGTGATACTTCAGTTGCCGTAATGTCTCCTAAACCTATTCCATTTAAAATATTAAGTCGTTATTGCCAGCATCTTGATATGACGTTCGTACTAGTTCCTTGTTTTCAAAAATAGGTACTACGTGTGGCCAACAATGGTTCCAGAAGAAGATGCGTATGTGATAGGAGAGATAAACGTTTTCGACCATTTCATGTAATCATGATGACTCCTGGAATTATCCACGAAAAGCAAGAGATATTTAAATACACTGACTGACAGAGCAAATGCAACACCAAGAAGGAGTGGTTCGAAAGGGATGAAAGTTGGAGAGAAAACAGAGACGGCACGGACGAATAATTGATGTTTATTTCAAACCGATATGCAGGTTACACAATGCGCACGGCATCGACTCAGTAGGATGTAGGACCACCGCGAGCGGCGATGCACGCAGAAACACGTCGAGGTACAGAGTCAATAAGAGTGCGGATGGTGTTCTGAGGGATGGTTCTCCATTCTCTGTCAACCATTTGCCACAGTTGGTCGTCCGTACGAGGCTGGGGCAGAGTTTGCAAACGGCGTCCAATGAGATCCCACACGTGTTTCATTGGTGAGAGATCCGGAGAGTACGCTGGCCACGGAAGCATCTGTACACCTCGTAGAGCCTGTTGGGAGATGCGAGCAGTGTGTGGGCGGGCATTATCCTGCTGAAACAGAGCATTGGGCAGCCCCTGAAGGTACGGGAGTGCCACCGGCCGCAGCACATGCTGCACGTAGCGGTGGGCATTTAACGTGCCTTGAATACGCACTAGAGGTGACGTGGAATCATACGCAATAGCGCCCCATACCATGATGCCGCGTTGTCTAGCGGTAGGGCGCTCCACAGTTACTGCCGGACTTGACCTTTCTCCACGCCGACGCCACACTCGTCTGCGGTGACTATCACTGACAGAACAGAAGCGTGAGTCATCGGAGAACACGACGTTCCGCCATTCCCTCATCCAAGTCGCTCTAGCCCGGCACCATGCCAGGCGTGCACGTCTATGCTGTGGAGTCAGTGGTAGTCTTCTGACCGGACGCCGGGAGTGCAGGCCTCCTTCAACCAATCGACGGGAAATTGTTCTGGTCGATATTGGAACAGCCAGGGTGTCTTGCACATGCTGAAGAATGGCGTTTGACGTGGCGTGCGGGGCTGCCACCGCTTGGCGGCGGATGCGCCGATCCTCGCGTGCTGACGTCACTCAGGCTGCGCCTGGACCCCTCGCACGTGCCATATGTCCCTGCGCCAACCATCTTCGCCACAGGCGCTGCACCGTGGACACATCCCTATGGGTATCGGCTGCGATTTGACTAAGCGACCAACCTGCCCTTCTCAGCCCGATCACCATACCCCTCGTAAAGTCGTCTGTCTGCTGGAAATTCCTCCGTTGACGGCGGCCTGGCATTCTTAGCTATATACGTGTCCTGTGGCACACGACAACACGTTCTACAATGACTGTCGGCTGAGAAATCACGGTACGAAGTGGGCCATTCGCCAACGCCGTGTCCCATTTATCGTTCGCTACGTGCGCAGCACAGCGGCGCATTTCACATCATGAGCATACCTCAGTGACGTCAGTCTACCCTGCAATTGGCATAAAGTTCTGACCACTCCTTCTTGGTGTTGCATTTGCTCTGTCAGTCAGTGTATTTAAAGCCTTAAAATTAGACCGGTGAGATGGATAAGAATTTCAAGAGCTGAAATTCCCTTAGTCAAGACAAGGCAATCGTTGAACGTGTTAGAACCGTGGAAGGAGCACAATATCCTCAAATGAGGATGGTCCTATCACGAGATCAGCAACATACAGGCCTTACAACAGTATTTATTGGCTATGGTGAATTTCTTGGATGATAAATGAATAGTTTATTTTTAAACCCCGTAAGTCACGAAATGTAAACTTGTGGGAAAGAAGAAAAAACTTACTGGTGAATAAACCAAGAACTCTTTGTAACCTTTTTTGTCTCTAAGAACTAATACTCATAGAAAAACATCATGGAAGTAGGATATGAAGCTTTATCCTTTATTAACTTTGCCTGTAGATAGTTTAAAACTCTGTGACTTACGGGATTTTAAATGCAAATGAACAACACTGTATTATTGACTTGAGGAGAAACCAAAATTCATACTCATATGATTTACTGATATGTATATCTGCTTTAATCATGCATAAAATACTATAAACACAATGAATTCCGCCCAAATTTTACAAGACAATATTCACTGTTCAAAAATTAGGGGAACGTTATGCTATGCTCCACAAAACAATACGTCACACCTAGGTTTATTACCAACTAAACCTTCATTCTTTACCGTTAAGTATACAAAAGAACATCGATGGATTTGCGTTCATTTCCAGCACACAAAAACAAATGTCCAAATAGGGGCGAAAACCAAGTGATAACAGTCCTCCAGGGTGTATTTTTATCACAGTTGGAGGGATGCAGTATGGTGTATGTCCACTACGAGTATTTATCACAGCTTGGCACCTACGTGGCATGCTCCGTATAAGTCAACGGAGGTCACGTTGCGGTATCAGGTCCCGTTCTTCAATGATAGCCTCTTCGAGGTGTTGTAGAGTCTGTGGTGGAACAGGACGCCCATGAACACTTCTGTCAAGCCTATCCCACACATGCTCGATGGGATTAAGGTCGGGACTCACTGCTGTCCACTCCATCTCTTGAATGTCCAGTTCTCGCTAAACAGCTGTGATGATGCGCGCCCATGAGCCCTGGTGCTGTCGTGCATGAGTATGAATTCAGGGCCAACACCGTATGCAACAACCAACACATGCTGTAGCAGGATCTGCTCGATGTACCCCGCAGTGGTAAGATTACAACGGACGTCGACAAGATCCGTGCGGCCATCAATACTGATGCCACCCCACACCAGCACAGAACCGTGCCCGAGTCGGTCGCCTTCTTGGACAACATTTGGTATGTACTGCTCACCACGGCATCTACATACACGTTGACGTCCATCACGCTGTGTCAGGTGAAATCTGGACTCGTCTGTGAATAACACAGGTCTCCATAGGCGCAGTTGCCAGTTTTCGTGCGTATGGGCAAACAGAAGGCGTGCGGCGCGATGTTACTGCGTTAAACGGGGCACTGGAACAAGACGTCTGGGTCGTGAGGACACTTCTCATAACCTATTCCTTACTGTCTGGTCAGACACCGTGACTCCAGTGACTCTCCTGAGGTCTTGTTACAGTTCTCTGGCAGTTGCTGAACGACGTCGCAACGCATAGATAGTCAGATATCGATCATCCTATGGGGTTGTCATGTGTCCACGGCCTTGTCCAACACTCCTTGTGAACCATCTTGTCTCATTGTGGCGATTCCACAAGCGGTGAATAACTGACGGAGAGACATTGAGATCCACAGCAACACGACGAAAAGTCCATCCTTCCTGGATCAATGTGACGGCCCTTGCGACTAGAACCTCGTTAGGATGTCTCATGGCATGTGCTGGTTGACGTCCAACGTGATGAAATGACAGCAGTAGCCTCTGTACCTCACAACGACACACAGACCCACCGCTATTCACTTTGTTTTGAGGGGTCACCTGACAGTTTAATGCATGGCTACGCCTACAGAAGAAGTATAACTTCGTTTTGACATACCCTGAGCAGCTATGGTCTCAAGGTATGCTGTGCGACCATTGGAACCCCAACTACCAAATTAACGTTCACATACCAGAAGTTACAAAACATGTTCGTCTAATTTTTTAAATGTGTACAATATTATAAATATTTTAAGACATAATAATACATGAAACATGATTATTAAATGAAAATTCCCCATTCATTCCTTGTTAGTGGTGCTCCAGTTATACACAGTATTCCAGGAGACAAATTATAACAGTTGGAGAAGTTATTTTCAATTATATTATGCTTCATTAGGAAGCAAATATTAGTTTAAACATAAAACTACTTGCAAGGTACATTAGTATTTCGTGATGCACTTCTTTGTCATTGTAGCCTACATACGAAGGTTGTTTCACTCTTGCTGTTTGTATTTTGTTACACTTATAAAAATGCGCATTTCTAATTCCTATTTTCTTTTCTTTTGACACTAATATTATTATCGTCTGAAAAAGTCATGCTTGCACAACAATAGAGAACACTTCGATAACAAATGCAAAACAATGTGCTTCCCGCGATTAGTGAAATTCGTGTTACCAACAGCTGATGCTGACAGCACACTCTAGCGGTAAAACACTCTTACCTTGAGAAACCCAGCAAGTCATAGACTTACGGAGTTTTATAACTAAAACAAATATTGCCGATCCCTCCACGGCCATTGTATACAGCAGACTTACGGAGGTTCTTCACAAAACTCAAGACATTCGACATTCATTTCATCACACAAAACGAAATTGTCAAGAAATGTGACTTACGGGGTTTTAAAAGTAACCGATTCAAATATAATTTGCTTTATCGTGAACTTTCCGCCTGAAACACACACTCAGATGACAAACTAATTACACATTGATTTTACGCAACGTATTTTATCGCACAATTTGAATCTTAATTAGAATAAATGTATGTGTTAAACTGATAAATGGGTTAATCCTTGATTTTACATGATTTATTTGCAATAACAACTACTTCAGAATGTTGGAAAAACTGTATTTCCTTCTCTTGTATAATTCACATTTTATGACATACTGTCCTTCCCTTGATTGAAATGTTATTGAACAGAGGGTAGATGCACCCGGCAAGGATTGTAGAATTATTGATCGTTATTAAGGGAATGTGAGAAAGTAAATTGATGGAAGGAAAGAATTAATACATGCTAGTTAGTAACAGAACTATACTTAAGGCAACTTAGAATATATAACTCTGTTGAAGTCTAGAGTAATTAGGTACGTAGATTATGCTTATAACATATAATTAATTTATCGTCGTAGTGTATTAGTCTGGATGATTTTTACACTAAATACTAATATTCATTTTAGTATTTAATTCCACTGCTGCGTAACAAAAAGTTCAATACACTCTACTTTCCTAAGTTCAAAAGTGTAGGTACCTCTTAACGGAAATTAAGTACCGGTAACTTAAATCACATTTCTATTTTTATTCTTAATATTATTGATTTTTCACTCCTCAACTGTTAATACACACTGGGTAGGTGCTGAAATATATCGTGAATGACCCTTCGATCTGAAACTAAATTCATGTGAGATATCCGGTTAAATTTTTTCTCATACCAGAGCCGAAATTTGACCGGTGCTGATGGACGGGGGAAATGCTAATTTTCTTCTCGAGTAGCGAGGATAGAGTGAGCTGTTTTTAATTGCTGTATGTATTGAAACTTTATCAGGATATTTTAGGTGAATCTGATAAGAACTCTGTACCAAGGAGCATGTTGTATACGGCAATGAGCTGAAAACATTTTAAGGTAGAAAATTTAATTGAATTTTTTAAGAAACATACTTGAATTAAAGATGCTCTGGACTGTAAGTTACTCCCTCAGACTCCTGTCTCGTCGTATGCACAGCGTAGGACTACTACATGGTAACTATATTCCAGCGGGATTATTGAATTGTTAGTCCGGAATATTTTCTGACAACTTGAGAGAAAGGGGCTCCAGATATGCAATGCCGCTACCGTATAAATCCGGCATTTAACGCTTTAAAAATGGCGTTAGGGCAGAAGTGATAACGGGATTCGAAAGAAGAAGAAGTGGGTCAAAAATCGAAGTATTTCAGTCATGACTCCGCTATAAAGCCTCATATTCTTCACTCGTGTAATCTGGTCATTAGGTAAAGTGCAGGTTGGTATTTTTCCTGCCACCAGTCGAAATTCCACCAATCCTGAATTCGGGAGCTCTATTGATGACATACTGTGCACGACGCCTTACCCAATTTGTCACATTAAAGAATTCTGGGAAATTACTATCCACTTTTATGGATGGTTCCTATGGATGAGTTAATTTAATTTTACAGTGTAACAACGGGTGTATTACCGTCCAACTCCTTGGCTGAATGGTCAACATTGAGACCTTCGATTCAGAGGGTCCCACGTTCGATTCCTGGCCCGGTAACGACAGATTAAGTATTCTGGCTCGGGAACTGGCTGTTTGTGTTTGTCCCAACACTCCCCTCTTCACATTCAGACAGCACGCTTCATTATCAACTAGTGATGTGACGAGTCGAATATTTCAACTCGTTCAACTCGAGTCGAACATGTATTCAAGTCAACTCGAGTGACTTTCTGTTGTAACTCGATTGAAGAAATCGACGGATATCCAGATGAGTCATGGCCGACTGCGATAAGACCTCACTCGCTGACGCGCTCTCGTGTCACCCGAGTCATACACACGAACTCGCCCGAATCGTCCCGAGTGAGATCGAGTGCTCTCTGTTCATTGACTGATCGACTTTAATAAATGCTAGGAAGTGAACGCAAGTTCAACTATCGAGTATTCATTCATTTATAAGAAAAACAGTTGTTTATGTACTTTTGCATCCCATCTCATTCACAAGACATAGGGAATGTCGCCAACTCGAGTTGGCAGTGTTTCCGAATACGATTTACTCGAGTTGACGAAGTATTTGACTCGTCATTTGCTACATGACGGCAAATATACGAAATGTCCCGAATGGCCCAGAGTTCGGCCGAGTGCTTTCTGTTCTTAGATCTGTTCCTAATTTAAGCAAGAGACCAGTTACAGTATTAACTTTATTTCTACAAAGTTTTAAGTCTTTTTCCTTCAGCTTTAGTGTAATGTGTTACAGAATTAGTTTACTTTGCAAAGTGTTGATACCATTATTTGGTTTACGTTTGAGAAGAACTCTGTATTTCTGTTTGCTTATTTATTAATGTTTTATTCAGGTGCGAGCCAGTGTTAATTTAACAAGTATGTGATTTCTGGTAGAAAATGCATTATTGTACTACAATTGTCTCCGTTTTCTTGCCTCAAACTATGTGCAACCCGCACAGTTATAACATAGATTCGAGTAAACTTCGCGTACACAGAAGGCACTCGGGTTGCCTCACTCGCCTCTTTTACGATATATTGCGATTGTCTCGGTTGCCCTGCCCTACCGGTCGACTCGAGTCCAAACTCGAGTTGGTAGTGTTTCCAAATACCAGTGACTCGAGATGATAAAGTATTCGACTCGTCACATCACTACTATCAACCACCACAGAAACAATCAATAGTGATTACATCCCTCAACATAGAGTTGGCTTCGAGAAGGGCCTCCAACTGTAAAACAGAGTCAAATCTGCACGTGATACACAGTTCATACCAGTGACCCCACATATGTTCGAAAAGCGTTAGAGGAAGAAGAATACCGAGTGTGTTACCATAGTTCCTTAGCATACCAACAGAGCCTAACAGTGAAATGATATGCTAAGATTTTTGACCACTCTTCCATAGTTAAATATTTCAGCAGGGATTGTACCCACGAACTTACAGTCATGGGTCAGTCACACTACCACTAATACACTGAGGCAGTTATAATTGTAGACCTCTCCTGAATAAGGATGTAACCGACAAATTTGTGAAAAGTGAGATCTCTATTGAAATAGGGTGTAGCATGACGCTTCTATGTTGTGGTGTCATCTTATGGCTTACCTTTGAACTTCAAGCATAACAGCCAGCATATCATTGCTCTCCGTGGTGTAAAGATGTAATGTCAGTCAAGATGCTGGACAGTGCTTCTGTTGATTTATAACCAGGTGTAGTGTCCGACTCGTTGGCTGAACGGTCAGCGTACTGGCCTTCGGTTCAGAGGGTCCCGGGTTCGATTCCCGGCCAGGTCGGGGATTTTAACCTTAATTGGTTAATTCCAATGGCACGGGGCTGGGTGTATGTGCTGTCTTCATCATCATTTCATCCTCATCACGACGCGCAGGTCACCTACGGGTGTCGAATAGAAAGACCTGCACCTGGCGAGCCGAACTTGTTTTCGGACACTCCCGGCACTAAAAGCCATACGCCATTTCATTACCAGGTGTAGTAGATCATTCATATAATGTCGTATGGCTTTTAGTGCCGGGATATCCCAGGACGAGTTCGACTCGCAGGTGCAGATCTTTCTATTTGAATTTGAAATGATGATGAAGACAACATGAACACTCAGGCCCCGTGCCACTGGAATTAACCAATTAAAGTTAAAATCCCCCACCCGGCCAGGAATCGAACCCGGGACCCTCTGAACCGAAGGCCAGTACGCTAACCGTTCAGCCAACGAGTCGGACATCATTCATATGAATGCCATAGACGAAATCACAACTATATTTTGAAATATTTTCTTGACATTATTATTATTATTATTATTATTATTATTATTATTATTATTATTATTATTATTATTATTATTATTATTATTATTGTACCGGGCGGTACACCTCCACGCCGATAATTCAAACATTGCGCCAGTTGAAACTCCTCTACTGGAGAAAGCCTGAACTTTAACAACCACATTAATTCTAAGGTTTCTCAGAAGATGTCTTTACTGTAAATTTTGAAGTGTTCTGAACTATGTCGGTTTCGATTTGTTTTTGTTTTCTCTGTAGTAAGAAGTGTGAACATTCTCTTCTAGATGGCACTACTTAAGAACTACAATTGTGCACCCTAGTGCGAAGTGAAGGAAATTTTTTTTTTGAAGAAATTTGCTATTCATAAGTTTGTTCTTTGTTAAATTTCTTTCAGTCATTGTTTGGGTTGGCAGTATAACCCTTCTCTTTCCGCCAGTTTTGAATTTGACCAATGAGGAATTTCTGTAATTAATTTTCCACCAATAAGGTGTTTCTTCTTCGTCTGGTGTATTCGTTTTTGCTGTTATCCAATACAATTTTGTGGGCGGGTTGTAATCATTCATGAAACGTCTCGAATTTTCCACGAGGGTATATAAACTGCTGATTTTCTGGTCTCCTGGCCACTTCAGTAGCATCTCTCCTAGTGTGATTATGTAGCAGGGGGCGGGAAGCGCCTCTTTCTTCGGGCAGCAGTTTATCCACAAGGTAATGGCCGTTTAATAACTTTATTTCTTGCTAGCTCAGCAGTTTAACCCTCGGGGCAGGTTCGAAACTTTTCTCATGTAACCTATCCTAAAAATGTAATAGACATTTGGTAAAATTTAGGCTTTTGAACTATAAATTGGGATAGAGAGTGCCTAACCCTCTCGAGCTCCCACTCGTATTGTTCTGAAGTGACTACATTTTCATTTCCTTTTTTTCTCCCTTAGTAATGTAAATAAGTTTTCTTATCTTGTCACCTCCGTAGTATGGGATTAGCCCTTGCATAAGCGGCCTAGTGCCAAATAGGTTTTAAAAATGTATTAGGAGTGCAAGTTACACCTCCATTAAACTCAGAATTTTGGGCCATGTAATTGACCTGTTTCTTTACTGAATAGGCCTCAGTAGATTGGGTATTATTACCCCTGTTCTTGTGTGCCTGGAGGGCAGATTGAAGGTGGAGTTTGGTGTGGCCTTTGTATAGGCTTGATGTTTGAGAGCGGGTTTGCTCTTTCTTAAAAGGGGATTTTCTGTGTGCCTCGAGGAGGCTTTAGTGGGTAATTGGGAGCAAGTGCTCCTTGGCATGATTGGGGTTTTCTGCCCCTTTGTTGAACCTTGTATATAGGTAAAGTTGGGCTTATAGCTCAAGGATTGTGAGTCTGGGGCTCGAAGCCCAAATCCAGTAACAAACTGTAATTGTACTTTCTTTATTTGTTCATCTGCTACTTGGTACCTGTTATATTCTGTTATTTATTTATCTTGAAAAGAAAATATAACCTTTGTTAAAATTTTAAATTAATTTTAATTTCGTAAGTTGAGACCTATTCCACCCAGCACCTTCTTTCACCTCTACTGTTCCACAGATACCTCGGAACAATTATTATTTTTACTATTACTATTATTATTGTTAGGGGGCGGATTTCTATGAAAAGTCATATCTTCTTCCTTAACATTTATTATGTAGTCTTGTAATTTCAACACGTTTCCAAGTATGATAATAAAAATTTAATTGGTTATATTGGGCATGTAAGTGCATATGTAGTCATTTCTTTAGTTTTCTGGATTTTTTTGAAAAAATCTCATTATAACGACGTATTTGGGTCATTTTCATTCAAATTTCGTTTATTGGAAATCAGAGTATGGTATAGATTATTTTTCTTGATAGATTGGAATATATTTCTACTGAAGGTCCATTGAAAAGAAGTGTATGGAATGTTTCCAGCACGTAAGAGCTAGTGTTTGCTGGTTGGGTCAATTCCTGAGAACAGGAGTATTGTTTTCACGGAAGCAAAGGCAAGTCTGCAGATATTTCCAGGAATTTACTCCAAATAATCTAACATTATTCAGGTACGCTCCCGTTACATTATGTGAAGTAGAAAGGAGTTTCTCTCTCTATAAGGCGATACTCAGCGACAACAGGAGAAGAATCTCATTCAATAGCCTAAGATGCATGTGGCAATAAATTGCAACAATCCTGATAATGTAGACTAGATCAGGTATCAATGCTTCTTTCCAATAACGCATATTTTGTGTATAACAATAAACTGATTGGATACTGAACAATGAAAGTAACTGTAGTGTTCATGTCCTCCACAGGGTCCACCCTTGCCTAGGAGTATGCAGTGTACCCTTAATGAGTTGATGAATTATTCAGCATCATAGTTGATTTTTAGATTAAAGATTTCGAATAATTTAAACTACTTTAACTCTATGTTTATTGCAGCCTATAACAATCCTAAAAAGAGTGTTTCTGTATATAACGTACACGCCATTCATTAAGTCATATTTTAAATTCTGTCCATGTAAATAAAATCGTAACGACCGTGTGTCTGTACATTGACTATTTTGGCGAAATTTCCCTATAGTTATCCGTTTCAAGAATAATAATGACCACCTGCATATTTTTTAGCTTTAGTTTCCCCAATGTCCTAATGTATATCCCCTCCGCCAAAATCAAGATAGCGACACAATGTGCCAGACGAGCTAGAAAATTGAAATTTGGACAAATTATACGTTTTAGCCTGTAACCGACGGAAAACTTACAAGATCTTTAAATTTTTCACTTTCTATCCTCGAAGAATATCGAAATATCGAGGCAATTTTAATGACGGTGCAGAACGTCTTCGTTTCGAAGTACTTCGCGGAGAGATCTAGAACTTTGGTCCTATGACGTTTTGTCGTACCTCTATCCCATATATGTTGGATTTGTTTCTATTCCTTAACTGTAAGTAAATTTTGCAATTTTTACAAGCATAATTCATACTTTGAAACACTTATAGAAAGATAGAGTAATCAAATTATACACGATTATTGGCCCACCCAGAAGCCATGTGTGAGCCAAATGCTATGTTCGTAGCTGTCACATAATTATCCGAAAGTAAAGCACTGTGAGACAATCTTACGCAAATTTCACCCTATTCAACGTTTCTAACTCAATCTGATCCATGAATATATGAGGCATAATAAAATATCATAGACCAGCCATTTAGGCCGCTAAATACGGCGTGATGTGGTACAATCCGTTTGTCGATATGACCGTTTAGCAGCAGTTAATCTGTAAATGAAGGTCTGCAATATTTTAAACATGCATATACTTTTGTATGTCGATTTATATTGATGTCGATTTGTAGCGATCAAGAAAGGCTGTGTCTGCTATTATAATCAGTACTCCCCACATCGAATTTGAATGGCAGTAGGTATGGAGTCCTTTTCCAACTCCTGTGTAAGTGGCATTAGTAAGGAGGGCCCACCATTTTAAAGAATAATTCCCTTTTCGATTTCACTTCCAGAAGGCAATGGAGGATGCAATTTTGTTCAAAATTCACCTACCCGATTGTGTTTGGCTGTGGGCAAATGTTATCATCACAACTCCGCAATTCACACTTTACTTTGGGAACAACGTATGGGGACCTCCCCATACTGTTTCTCGAATAACGCTAAGGAACATGCCACTATGAACAAATGTACCCATCTGAAAATGTGACTGGCATTAGGCAGAGTTGCCTGCTATTTTAATGGAAGCTTACCAACTCGATGTGACTGGCAGTAAAGTGGCTGGCATTAGGAAAAGAGCCTGTCATTATAATGATAACGGCACAAGTCAATTTTGACTTGCATTATTGAAGTTGCCTGCCATTATAATTGTACCGGGCGGTACACCTCCACGCCGCTAATTTAAAATGTGCGCCAGTTGAAACTCCTCTGCTGGAGGAAGTCTGAACTTTATCGACGGTATTAATTTTCAAGTTTCTCAGAAGATGTCACTACTTGGAAAGTTTGGAGTTTTTGAACTGTGCCACTTTTGATGTATTTTTGTTTTACCGGTAGTAAGAAGTGTGAACTTTCTCTTCTAGAGGACACTACTGAAAAACTACAATGGTGCACCCTAGTGCGATGTGAAAGAACTGTTTTTTGGAGAAATTTTTATTTCAAAAGTTTGTTTCTTGTTAATTTTTTTTCTGTTATTGTTTAAGTTGGCTGTATACCCCTCTCTTTCCCCTTGTTTTGTATTTAGCCAATCCCGAATTTCTTTAATTAATTTCTGACCAATCTGATGTATCTTCCCCCAACTTGAATATGCTGCTTATCCCTAACCAATAAAATCCTTGGGGGAGGGTGTGCTCATTTCAAAAACGCCTCGAACTTTCCGCGAGAGTATTTAAACTGCTGATTTTCGGGTCTCGGTGCCACTTCAGTACCATCGTTCAGTATGTAAAGTACATAGCAGGGGGCGGGAAGCGCCTCTTTCTTCGGGGAGCAGTTCTACACCAAGGTAATGGCCTTTTAATAACTTCTTTTCTTGCTAGCTTAGCAGTTTCCTAAAATGTAACTACTCTTAGCATCTATTATCTTTTAAAGCTACATATTGGGATAGAGAGTGCTTAACCCTCTCGAGCTCCCACTCATTTTGTTTTGAGGTGAACTTATTTCTCACAACCGATTCTTCCTTAATTGTAAAGTAAATTGTTCTTTTCTAAAGTCACCTCAGTAGTATGGGATTAGCCCTTGCATTAGTGGCCTAGAGCCAGATTAGTTTTTAAAACAAATGCGTTAGGAGTGCAGGTCGCCTCCTCTCAAGTGGTTATTTTTGAGGTCATGTAATTAACCTTTTTTTCTTACTTAATAGACCTCAGTAGGTTGGGTATTTTACCCCTGTATCTATGTCCTTAGAGGACAACTTGAAGGTGGAGTTTGGTATGGCCTTTAATAGGCTTAATGTTGAGAGCGAGTGGCTCCTTCTTGAAAATTGAGTGTTGTATGCCTCGAGGAGGCTTTTCTGTGTAATTTGGAGCAAGTGCTCCTGAGCATGAATGGGGTTTTCTGCCCCTCTGTTCAAGCTTATTTTGAAGTAAGGTTGGGCTGATTGCCCAAGAATTGTGAAGTCGGGGTGCGAAGCCCAAATCCGGTAAATATTGTAACTACATTTTGTTGCCTTGCTACTCTGTACCTGCCATGCTTTTTATTTCTTTATTTTGAAAAGAAAATATAACCTTGTTAATTTTACATGAACTCTAATTTCGTAGCTTGAGACCCGTTCACACCCGCACCTTCTTTCACCTCTAACTACCGCAAAAACACGGTAACAAGTGGTAGCAGAGCGTGGTTGAATGGGTCTCAATTTAGCCCCTTTTGACGGCTAAACATTGCTTTGATTCAAACTCTGGAATTTTTGATCTTTCCTGTTTCAAAATTGTTCTGTCATCATGCCCGGCCCTCGCGATGTTCTCCATCTTAACTATTTGCGCAAGGAGGAGTTGATCTATGAGTTAACTATCAGAAATGTGCAATCTGGAGGCACGGTTGCGATAGACACCAACAAGCTTAGAGAGTCCCTTGATTTGCCCATTTCCATCCCCAATTTGGGAGAGAAAGAAATTGACGACTCTCTTTCCACGATCACCGAGAATACTACTGGGCTAGCATCGGTAGTTAGTTTTTTTGACGAAAATGATCCTTCTCCTAATCAAAATAAGCGTGTGCAAGCCAGGCTATATCATTTTTCAAATAGAGTTAACGATCTGTTGTCTCTGAAGTTGAATGACGTTCAGAGGAAGGAAGCTAGTACGTTGCTTGAAAGTATTTCTGAATTATCTAGCAAGGTCACTCAATTGTTAACTGGGAAAGTTCCTCCCAAAATTGATCAACCCACCACGATGAATGTAGGTAGCGAGGAAGAGCCTCCTAAGGGAGAAGCCAATAGGATAACTGTTGCTGCTCAAACTATCTCTGCCCCATTGGACAACGAGTCTGAACGCCGTGCATCGTTGAATAATATACGTTCTGAATTAACTTCCTTGCCAATGAAACCTTTACCTACTATGTCACCCGGGTTTAGCAGCTTGCCTCATCCATTGGCAATGTTGCTCAGAGGTATCTCTAAGTTTTCCGTTAATACCACCAGTGACGTAATTTCATTTTTAAGATTTTTAGTTGAATTTCAGGATCATGCCCTTGTGTTTTCTCTTTCCCCATGTTAGATTTTGCAAATCATCTATCCCTATGCAATTGGTATTCTCTCAGACAAAATAGTAAGAGCCATTGCCGAGCAATCATCTATTGAGGATTTCCACGCCCACTTGCTAGCTAACTTCATCCCGGCTAGGGCCAGGTCCTCCCTTATTCAGAAGTACTATTATCGTGTACAGCGTTTGGATGAAAACTTAGCAGACTTCATCCAAGATATTAAATTCTATACTAGGGTGTTTGCCCTTCATTTTCCTGAAGATCAGATTGTACAGGCTATTGTAGAAGGAATTTCACCATCCTATAGGTCATATTTGTGTTTCGCGGCGTGCCCGCAAACCTTCTCTGAACTTGAAGCATTGGCCGTCTCAGCGGAAGGAGTTAGATACGCCGATTCTTTGCGTGTCGCGAAAGAACCCCCTCCTTCTTTTGGTAATCCTCGGCCTCCTCCTCCTCGCCGACCAGTCACACGTCGTAAATGCTATGCTTGCGGGTCGCCCGACCATCTTCGCAATAAGTGTCCACTGATCAAGTCTAGTAGGGCAAATAATGGAGCTGGTTCATCACAAGGCTGTTTTAAATGTGGGGCTTTCTCACATATCGCCTAGAATTGTCCCAATTCGAATAGCACCCCCTCCTGCTCAACTTCAGGTGCAATTTCCAACAACAATCAAAAGTGACTAGTGGCTTCGGCTGAGTCGACTAATCCATCTTCCCGAGGCTCAGCCCCTGGCAAACAGGTCGTAAATTCAGGGAATGTTCAATCTGCAAATCTATCTTTTGAATGCCCCAAAGAGTGTCTTAGGATTGCGGCGGATACCCCCGCACCGGTCCCTTTTCTCAAACTTGAGTTAAATAATGAACCTGTAACAGCTCTTTTAGATTCAGGCAGTGTTTGTTCGATTATTTCGGCTGAATGGTATTCTAAATTGAAATCTGTTTGTAAACTACCTGACTATGTCTCATCTCAAGTTCAATATGTTTCGGCTAATTCATCTCCACTGGAAATCCTAGGTTCTGTAAATGTCAAAATTCGTATTTTTAAATTTACATGGAAAATCAAATTGTTTGTGGCTAAGCACCTGTCTTGCCCCATCATATTGGGAGCTGACTTCATTTCTCACACTGGTCTTGTGCTCGATCTTCAGAGTAAGTCGTGCACATTCAAATTTGCGTCCAATTGTAAAACTCCCTTGTTAAAGTGTAATTCTGTATCATGTTCATCTATTTCGCCTACCCAGGATGAGATGTTGTTAGACCTTAGACATCTACCTGAGGAGCAGGCTGATAGTATTCGTAAATTATGTCAGTCATTTCCAGAGGTGTTCTCTGATACTCTTGGTGTTACTGACCTTATTGAATACAAAATTGAGGTCACGGATTCAATTCCTGTCCATTTTCAACCTTATAGGCTATCTCCACCTAAAATGAAGGCTCTGAAAGAAATCATCGATCAGATGTTGAAGGATGGTATTATTAGGCCCTCTAAGTCGGCGTATTCTTCGCCTATTTTTCTAGTCCCGAAACCCCAAGGGGGCTTCAGGCCTGTCATTGATTATAGGGCTCTCAATCGGAAGGTGGTGTTACAATCTGTGCCCCTTCCCGACCTTCATTCTTGTTTTTCATGGTTCCGTAAGGCCAAGTTCTTCACCATCTTGGATTTGAATCAAGCCTACAATCAAATTCCCCTTGCCTAAGAGTCTAAACATCTTACAGCGTTTGCCACGGACTGGAATTTATACGAATACAACCGCGTGCCTTTCGGGCTCCCCACGGGAGCAGCTGTACTCACTAGGCTGCTAGATAGGGTCTTCTCCGACATCAAATTTGAGTACTTGTATCACTACTTGGATGATGTCGTCGTGTTTTCGGAGACCTTTGAAGAACATCTAGATCATCTGCGAGAAGTTCTCAATCGCCTTCGTAAGGCTGGGTTAACTGTCAAGTTGTCCAAGGTTGCCTTTGCTAAGCCCTCTATGTCATTCCTAGGGCATATTGTGTCACCTGATGGTGTTGCAGTCGATCATTCTAGAACACAGACCATCCGTGATTTTAAACCTCCCAAGGACATCAAAGGTATCGCCAGGTTCATTGGTATGGTGAATTTCTTCAGGAAGTTCATTCCTAACTTCGCTAATAGAGCGGCGCCCTTGAACCTTCTTCGTAGGAAAGGCATCAAATTCGAGTGGGGACCTTCTCAACAAGCCGCTTTTGAAGATCTTAAATTAGCTCTCTGTAATGCCCCTGTACTTGCTATGCCCGATTTCTCGAAGAAATTCATCGTCCAAACCGACGCGTCGTCGTCAGCAGTAGCTGCAGTCCTTCTTCAAGAGACTGAACTAGGGAGGCGACCCATCGCCTATGCATCTAGGACTCTATCGGCTCAAGAAGCCAAGTATTCCATATATGAGCTCGAAGGTTTGGCAGTCTTATTCGCCTTAGAAAAGTTCCGTCTCTATCTGGAACATGTCAAATTCGACCTGGAGACAGATAATCAAGCCTTAAGCTGGTCTTAGGTAGGCCGCGTCGTACTGGTCGTATAGCCCGTTGGGCCATCCGAATTTCTGCCTTCCAATTCGATGTCAGGCATATCCGAGGTACCGAAAATGTTGTTGCTGATGGACTCAGCCGTATGTTTTCCAACGACGTCGAGACCCTCGAACCGGTCGATAGTTCATCACCTCCCGAGTCCATACTATCTGGTGTTAATGCCATCTTAACAGATGCTCCCATGCTCTTTAGGGATATCGAGAAATACCAACGTGAAGATCCGACGCTGGCTCCGATAATGGAAACCCTTTCTTCTGGGGAACATGTTGTCCCTTATGTTCTGAGGAATGGTGTTCTATGTTGCCCTTCGAGGCATGATAAGATGATGAAGGTTGTCGTTCCAGCTGTTCTTGTGCCTATGATCTTCAAGTACTATCATGAGACCCCATTAGGGGGGCATCTTGGAATCTTTAAAACTCGTGAGAAGGTTCGTGAAATGTTCATCTGGAAGGGTATGGACGGTGACATCCGTGAACTAGTAAAAGCTTGTAAATCCTGTTTGCTTAGTAAACCAACCATGTCCACCAAGGTAGGCCTTTTGTCTTCTCATCAAGCGTCGCGCCCCATGGAACGCCTGTATATTGATTATGTAGGACCCTTCCCCCCAGTCAAAGGGAAATGCCAACAAGTTCATCTTTGTATGCGTAGATGGTTTTACAAGATATTCCTGGTTATTTCCGACTAAGCTGGCTACCGCTCAGTCCACCATTACTTGCTTAAATTCTATTTTTGCCTCTTTTGGTCCGTGCCAATATATTGTGTCTGATAATGCTAAGGCGTTTACATCAAATCTTTTTCGTAAATTCTGCTTTGACCTGTCCATCTCTCATGTGACTACTTCTGCTTATTACCCTCAACCATCTCTGGCTGAACGGGTTAACCGTAATCTCAGGTCCGCGCTTATTGCCTATCATCATGAATATCATTCCAGGTGGGACACGTCCCTGCATTGGTTAGCTTTTGCTTTGAATTCGGCGGTTCATGAATCACATAAATTTACTCCAGCCTCTTTGATGTTCTAGTTTGTTCCCAACACGCCGCTCTCTAACCTCTGGTCTCTGATTGACATTCTACATGAGACAATAGATCCAGATAATATTAAAGATCTTTGGAAGAAGGCTAAAGCCAATCTTAAAGTCTCTCATGAAAAGGTTAGGGAAAGATATGATCGTGGACGGAGACCCACCAATTTGAAGGTAGGCGACCAAGTGATGGTCAAGAATTTTGTTCCCGCGGGCAAGCTTGCCCCCAGATTTCATGGGCCGTGTATGATTCTCGATTTCCTTACGCCGGTTACGTTGTTATTAAGTAATCCAGCCACCGAGAGGATATTTAGGGTTCACCTGTCACAGGTGAAACCGGTTTAATTTCTGTGTTAATTTGCTTCATATTATTTTGAAAGAAATCGGAAGGTTATATTTTTTTCTCTCTTTCTCTGAGAATTTTCACTTTTAGGCCTTCTGCCCTTGCAATCTGTTTCCCTTTATGTGTAATTATTTTGTGTAAACTTCCCCCGATTAGTTAAACTGCCATCCTGACCTTGCCACGGCCATTACCACGCTCCCGTCCCCTGCTCCACTATACTCAGTGGCTTATTTAATGCCATGGATATCTGCACGCCGCTGGCCCCTCAACCTCTCCACATGCCTGTGCCCTCAAAAAAAAAAAAGATGATGGTCCAACAAATTCTGCCGCCTAGCTTTAATGTTTCAGTGCCCCCGCAGCCGCGCGGCGCCCTGCAGCGACTGGGATAGAGGAAGGGCCCCCTCGACCCCAGCGAGGACGACATGTGCACGGCGAGCCGGAGCTCTCCTCCCGGCCAAGGCTGATGTGCGGCGCACGACCTGCTACTGGCCCGCAGCCTGTATATGTTCACCGCGGGCGCGGCGTGCTTCTACACCTCTGCTCCCCTCATAGTGCGGGCGAGCGGTATCTCAGGGTACTTGAGGGGCCCGGGCGGCCTCCTCTGAACGCAAGCAGTGGCGGCTGGTCTGGCCGTTAAAATCATCAACGTTTGAAGTACATATTCAGCTATATGTGCATTCCAGTTCAATTTTACTACCTTTTCTTGGGAATTCAACAGCAATATTTGGTGGACTTTGAAAATTTTTCTTCACTTTCAAGTATTAAAAGTTTCCTTCTGAATTTAACTTCTACAAATATAAAGACAATTTTGAAACTGAATCAAACCAAATTAAGAAAATCTTATAAATAATTCTGCAATTAATCTCCATATCAATATCAAAACTTGGACCTTGTTTCCAAACAAATTGCATGTGTCACCCCTGGAGGAACTTTTGGAGGGGGGGGGGGGAGGTCTGTACCGGGCGGTACACCTCCACGCCGCTAATTTAAAATGTGCGCCAGTTGAAACTCCTCTGCTGGAGGAAGTCTGAACTTTATCGACGGTATTAATTTTCAAGTTTCTCAGAAGATGTCACTACTTGGAAAGTTTGGAGTTTTTGAACTGTGCCACTTTTGATGTATTTTTGTTTTACCGGTAGTAAGAAGTGTGAACTTTCTCTTCTAGAGGACACTACTGAAAAACTACAATGGTGCACCCTAGTGCGATGTGAAAGAACTGTTTTTTGGAGAAATTTTTATTTCAAAAGTTTGTTTCTTGTTAAAAATTTTTTCTGTTATTGTTTAAGTTGGCTGTATACCCCTCTCTTTCCCCTTGTTTTGTATTTAGCCAATCCCGAATTTCTTTAATTAATTTCTGTCCAATCTGATGTATCTTCCCCCAACTTGAATATGCTGCTTATCCCTAACCAATAAAATCCTTGGGGGAGGGTGTGCTCATTTCAAAAACGCCTCGAACTTTCCGCGAGAGTATTTAAACTGCTGATTTTCGGGTCTCGGTGCCACTTCAGTACCATCGTTCAGTGTGTAAAGTACATAGCAGGGGGCGGGAAGCGCCTCTTTCTTCGGGGAGCAGTTCTACACCAAGGTAATGGCCTTTTAATAACTTCTTTTCTTGCTAGCTTAGCAGTTTCCTAAAATGTAACTACTCTTAGCATCTATTATCTTTTAAAGCTACATATTGGGATAGAGAGTGCTTAACCCTCTCGAGCTCCCACTCATTTTGTTTTGAGGTGAACTTATTTCTCACAACCGATTCTTCCTTAATTGTAAAGTAAATTGTTCTTTTCTAAAGTCACCTCAGTAGTATGGGATTAGCCCTTGCATTAGTGGCCTAGAGCCAGATTAGTTTTTAAAACAAATGCGTTAGGAGTGCAGGTCGCCTCCTCTCAAGTGGTTATTTTTGAGGTCATGTAATTAACCTTTTTTTCTTACTTAATAGACCTCAGTAGGTTGGGTATTTTACCCCTGTATCTATGTCCTTAGAGGACAACTTGAAGGTGGAGTTTGGTATGGCCTTTAATAGGCTTAATGTTGAGAGCGAGTGGCTCTTTCTTGAAAATTGAGTGTTGTATGCCTCGAGGAGGCTTTTCTGTGTAATTTGGAGCAAGTGCTCCTGAGCATGAATGGGGTTTTCTGCCCCTCTGTTCAAGCTTATTTTGAAGTAAGGTTGGGCTGATTGCCCAAGAATTGTGAAGTCGGGGCGCGAAGCCCAAATCCGGTAAATATTGTAACTACATTTTGTTGCCTTGCTACTCTGTACCTGCCATGCTTGTTATTTCTTTATTTTGAAAAGAAAATATAACCTTGTTAATTTTACATGAACTCTAATTTCGTAGCTTGAGACCCGTTCACACCCGCACCTTCTTTCACCTCTAACTACCGCAAAAACACGGTAACAATAATAAAAGCTCCCCAACAGTAATCTGTCTGGAAGTAGGAAAGGGGGCCTACGGTTGTAACGAAAACTTTCCAAATCGATTGTGATTCCGCATTAGGCAACGGGGCCTGCCATTATAATGTAACTTCCCAACTCGATTGTGTATGGCAGTAGGCAAGTGAGCCTGCCGTTATCATCACAACTCCGCAATTCACACTTTACTTTGGGAACAACGTATGTGGACATTCCCATGCTGTTTCTCGAATAACGCTAAGGGACATGCAATTTATAATAAAGCCTTATTCACTGCATGTATAGTAATTTACTTCAATATCCGTATATGATGTAGAATATCGTAGCGAAACACGGGTACGTTAATTTACTAGTAGGTCATATATTTACAGTTTTTAAGTCTTTTTTTTTTTTGCTATTTGCTTTACGTCGCATCGACACAGATATGTCTTATGGCGACGATGGGATAGGAAAGGCCTAGGAAGTGAAAGGAAGCGGCCGTGGCCTTAATTAATGTACAGCTCCGGCATTTGCCTGGTGTGAAAATGGGAGACCACGGAAAACCATCTTCAGAGCTGCCGATAGTGGGGCTCCAACCCACTATCTCCCGATTACTGGATACTGGCCGCACTTAAGCGACTGCAGCTCTCAAGCTCGGTGTTTTTAAGTCTTATATGCATACATATTTCATACATTTTCGGCCGTAGAAATCCGCTCCCTAATTATTATTATTATTATTATTATTATTATTATTATTATTATTATTATTATTATTATTATTATTATTATTATTATTATTATTATTTAGCTATCATTTGTGTTCCATGAGCGTGTACAGGATTTCTCTTCTATAAAATGAGATAAATGATTCTGGCGTTTCCCTGTAGCT
The DNA here is from genome assembly GCF_040414725.1 of Anabrus simplex. Classification (NCBI taxonomy): domain Eukaryota; kingdom Metazoa; phylum Arthropoda; class Insecta; order Orthoptera; family Tettigoniidae; genus Anabrus; species Anabrus simplex. The sequence continues at coordinate 849,055,183 of NC_090265.1, forward strand.
TAGTTAATGGACTTCCGCTGTAAAGAATCACTAAAGCCAGGTCACTGTAGGGCGTAATCTTCACAAATCAAATAGTGTAGTGCCAGGAACGACATTCGGCTCTTAAAAACGAAAACAAATATATTCCTGTATATTCCAGTGATATCAGAAATAACTGCAACACGTTACATTCCTATTTTGAAAACTGTTGCGTCCTCCTCGTTTTTCACTCCAATGTTCCATTTGATTCCAAAATATTGTATATTTAAGTATTTATCTTCCTCATAATTATGAGTACCGGGATGTCTGACAAGAAGTTGTTATATTTCTGCCCCCACACAGAGTTTAATGAAACGTTATCTTCCACACGACTTGTAGAACAAAGAGCGCGCTTTGCCTGACCAATCCATTTCATTGGCTCAAGAGGGGAAGAAGCAATAATATTATGAAAGCATTCTTGTTCCGTTATATATGGCGACGATCTGCAGTCTGTGGAAGTAATCCTATCTCCTCATGATTGTAGCAGAGGAAGATGTAGTGGCGAGCATTTCCCAAGTGGAAAAACTGCGAGAGATATGACTGGCCACCCGGAGTGCTCCAACTGCCCGGAAAATGGCCGCTCCAGTTCCTCATCTCGGACCTGCAACTTAAAAAGCACACTTGATGGACGACTTTTGCCGGCCAGCCGCATACAGTACTCGTAAGCTTTTGTTTCGCTCCCCGATGGAGGAGAGGGAATCGCTTGTTTGTGGCCATCGAACAAAGCAAAAAATCAAATTATGGAGGCTTGTTCATTCAACTGATCGTCAATAAACTCAGCAACATGCAAGACATTAACTGTGTGGGATTTAAAGTCGCATATATGAATTTCCTTCTATTTGTGGCATCCTTCGCTCTATGTGTACAATGGCAATCTCCAGTACAAAGAACAACAAAATATGGATGTTACAAGTCATCGCTTGTATTGACCCGATATCCCACCAATTTTACAATTTGCTTTACGTCGCACCGACACAGATAGGTACAGAAGAGGTGATTGGGAATTAGAAGGTGGTGGGGGAGGGAAAAACTGCATCATCATCATCACCAACATACACCAAAAGCTAAGCCTTGTCACTGCAACCATTCTCCTCTCAATCCTGCTGTTCTCTTCAATTCCTTGTCTTTTTCACATCCTATCAAGATTCGCACCTCGTCGAAGTATGTCTTCCTTGGTCTTAATTTTTTTTTTAATACGAACAAATTGAGCGAATTTCGATAGAGCGGTGTACAGACTTAAGTACGGTAATAACTGTAACGGGCGCCAGGGAATCTTCTCCGCACTGCCCACCTGCTCCTGCGTAAGGGAGCATCAGCAATTTAGCTGCCAGCACGGTGTCATATCTGTCACCCACGCTCGCCGAGAGGCCAAGGTCAACAGGAGAGCAGTCCAGGGAAGGCCACTCGTGTGAGCTGTGGGCTGTCGAAAACGTCAGAGTGTATTGCATTAAGCGAATATTCTGACAGATTATTGGAAAAGCGCAACAGGATACACTGAAGAGAGAGCTTTTCAGGTGGAATACGATTTTCGCGAAGGCGATCGGTTTATAGAATGTAAATCTAAAATTCCAGGTGCCATTTCCTAATTCAAAGTGTCCAAACCGTTATACCGTTCAGAATTTGATAAGTAAATTTCGTGTGACCGGCTCAGTTCATGATGTACCGGGAACAGGCATGCCTACGGTTTTAACAGACGAGAAAGGATTGATGGACTTAAAATGAATAGCATTAAATATGTGCAGTCCATTACGCAAGACACTTCAGTGAAAGTCTTCGACAATATGTGTAGACGTGTTGAAGTCTGTCTTCGCTGCTGCTGCTAGTTGCTTTATGTCGCACCGACACAGATAGGTCTTATGATGACGAGGGGACAGGAAAGGGCTAGGAGTGGGAAGGAAGCGGCCGTGGTACAGCCCCAGCATGTGCCTGGTGTGAAAATGGGAAACCACTGAAAACCATTTTCAGGCCTGCCGACAGTGGGGTTCGAGCCTACTGACTCCCGAATACTGGATACTGCAGCTATCGAGCTCGGTAGTCCGTCTTCGAACAGAAGGACAACAATTCCAGCATCTGTTATGAACTGATGTGGTGAGTGTAAGGTTTACTGTTTGTTGTTTGTTTGTTTTGTTTTGATACATGCGGCAGCAGCCGTACTGCCAACTTAACTGCTGATGTCACCTCGCGCAGCAGCACGTAGGCGCTGCGGAGAACATTTCCTGGCGCCCAGTATTTTGACATATTGATTCAATACTATAGACAAAACTTTTAGCAAAGGAACAATAAAAAAGCAAAACAAAGTCATCTCCGTACAGGCCATGAAGGTCTTTGGAGGAGTGGAAAGCAAAGTATTCCACTATGCGTAACCTTGGCACTTGATGGAGTAGAGGGGTTAGCTCTACGCCCGGCCGCCTTTGCCCCCAGGAATTAACCTTTGTAGGTCGAGTGAACCTCAGGACCATATGCACCTCCGGAAATCTCGTTTCATAAACGTTTCGACTTCCTGACGGGTAATCGAACCCATATCCTTCCGGGTGAACCGATCATTCCTTTACCGCCTCGCCCGGGCAGCCCCTATTAATTTCACATGTATTACGATTAAATAGAAGTACAGCGTGATTGTACAGTTAAAAAGTCATTTAGTATTTAACTAAACGCTAAAAAAGTAACAGACCGTATATAGAACTATACAGACACATCGCCCTGAGTGAGACCGCCAGACTGATGAATGCGCGCAGCAAACGAGTGAATCATACCTGTCGTAGGAGGTGACTAAAAGGGGCGACCAAGGGATGATCGAATTAGAACCGTGAGACTACTTGTAATTAGTACCATTACGCGGGGAACACCATGAGTCGCATTTGCTTGCGAGTAGTACCACTATGCTTGGTACACAATAGGTTTGTGATTAATAGCAACAGTGTGAATCAGGGTGGGATTTACAGTATCCGTGATTAGTACCACTACATGTGGAACACCACGGGCTTACGTTGCCTGTAATTAGTTCCATTATGTGAGAAACACCACAGGTCTGGGCGTTGCCTGTGATTAGTACCACAATATGAGCGACACCGTGGATCTGCGTTGCCTATGATTAGTACCCGCTATGTAAGGAACACCACGGGATAGTACGAGTCCCTGTGATTAGCACACCTATGTGAGGAACACCATAGGTTTCCGTTGCCTGTAAGTGGCACCGCAATATGAGGAACACCATAGGTCTGCGTTACATGCGCGTATTACATTACCTGTGATTAGTACCATAATGTGTGGAATACTACGAGTCTACTCTACTTTTGATTAGTATCGCAACATGAAAAGTACCATGGTTCTTCTTGACTAGAGGTAAGTACCATCATAAGGGGCCGATGACCTGGATTTTGGACCCCTTCTTTCAACAAGCATCATCGATTCAGCATTGTGCTTTAGAAGCAGTAATACTGTTGTTTTACGATAGTTTCTGGGAATGTGGGGGCATTGCGAGTCGGATCCACACATTGTTTTAAATAATTCATATTCACCCATTCATTCTTCGTCATCACGTTTAGAATTCCGGTCAGTGGATGATTTTGGACTTTCAAATTGTCATTACATTTCGTCTCATTTCGTACCATTAGGGGCCGATGACCTAGATGTTAGACCCCTTTAAACAACAAGCATCATCATCAATCATACCTGTGTGCATGACCTTGTCAAGAATATAGCCCTTCTACCCTTCATCGCAGAGCATGCTTCACATTCCCCCGCGGATCTCCACTACTTGCTGTGGCGCTGTACAATTCGGTTAGCCGCGACGAACGACATTTTATGCGTATTTCCGCAAAGTATTTTTCTTAATAATTTAAGAAATTAAAGGTAATAATTAAATGAAAAGAAAACAGAGTTTATATTAATTGATTATTTTATATAACTCCTAGTTTCGGATGGCTAAAATGAAATGAAAAGGTAGGCCTATGTCTTCTCCACAAAGTAGATAGGTCTTAAGGCGACGATGGGATAGGAAATGGCTAGGAGGGGGAAGACAGCGGCCGTGGCTTTAAGCAACAGCCATAATATTTTCCTGGTGTGAAAATGACAAACAATGGAAAACCATCTTCAGGGCTGCAGGCAATGGGGTTAGAACCCACTATTTCCCGAATGCAAGCTCACAGTTGCGTGAATCTAACCGTACGGTGACCTTGGTCCGCCTCCGATATTCCCTGTCATTCATCAACATGTAATATATTCGCATATACATGGTGCAGAATAACCTTGCTTCTATATAAAAGGAATGTTAGACGCTACAAATTCAAGTACTGGGAACATTAATTAATTAAGGTTACGGTCGCTTCCTTCCCACTCCTATATTGTCGTCGCCATAAGGTATAGGCCTATCTGTGTCCGTGGAAGATAAAAAACAAAACGGAGACTACGCATTGGGAAAAACAGAATCATCCAGTCACCGAGGAATTAACAGGACTTGGCTAAAATCTCCGAACGGTCGAGAATCGTACCCGAAATTCTCTGAATCGATGGCCCCGTCGTCAACCATTCATCTAAAGAGTCGGAATCAGAAGTCACATTATTGAAATAATTAAATTTACGTCAGTCGAGCTTGTACTCTCAACCCAGCGAGAAATGGTCGGCAAAGAAATGAGAGGATCTTCGTAAACTTGGGGTATCCGGTGGCCGAAGGTATAATACTTGGTATCCTACCACCTTCAAAATACCCTATGTTTGCCCTATTTGAAACAAGAGAATTTGGAGGAGTATATATGCGGTTGAGTGGAGACGGGTGGATATTACACACTGAAAATGAAAATTCTCAGCCTGTTTCCAGTCATTCGATCGGGTGAGGGATGGAATGAATGAAGCCCTCCATCTAGCGGCGAGGATAGGAAATGTGCCGGCTGCCGAAGCCTGTCGCACTCCTCCGGGGCAATGATAAATGACTGACAGATGAAATGAAATGTTAACGGAGAGTTTTGCTGGAATGAAAGATGACAGGGAAAACCGGTGTGCCCGGAGAAAAGCCTGTCCCGCCTCCGCTTTGTTCAGCACAAATCTCACATGGAGTGACCGGGATTTGAACAATGGTATCCAGCGGTGAGAGGCCGGTGCCCTGCCGCCTGAGTCACTGAGGCTACATTACACACTAATAGATCTAAATAGTCCTAAAGTCTGTCACGAGACTCCTGGTTACGTCTACGTCCTAATAATATGGTCGCAATAGCAATACCTAATTAAGTGTTAGATATTCTTACCTTCACCCCAATTTTTGGAAGCTAAGGATACCGGGCAAGAGGTCTCGTTGTGCTGACCACGCGTCATCTTGTAATTTGCAGGCCTTCGGTAGGTCAACGCTCACAAAGGCTTGTACAGACATGAAGGTTGTTTTCATTTGTTGATAGGGGTGAAGGAACTTCCTAAAGGTTAGTAAACTATCTTGGCAATTGGGCGCTAGATAATCTTGCATAACAATGCACGACCTCCTCTTACTCTGCCGGTGCTGAAAGTTCTCGGTAATCACAACATTATAGCTAATTCATATCCTCCATATTCTCCCGACATGTCACTGAAGGATTTATTCCTATTTCACCAGCAGGGAAGTATGGTGAAAGGCAGATAGCACAAGGACGTTACAGCTATTCAGAAGGCTGCAAAATATCAGTTGAAAAACACATCAGAAGTTCCCTTGCTGTTTCCAAAACTTTCCAAAATGTTGGTAGTAGTGTATAGATTTACCACTGTAGCAGTATCATTATTAGGGAAGTTAAATATTTCACTTAGTACTGTCTTTCCAGTCGAAGAATATTTATAACGAGAACTATAAGAAAGGATGTAAATAAGTGAGTTGTGAGGGAGTGAGTGTCGGTAAGTTTACTGATGCGTATAATAACTTCTGTGGACCAAAATTCCGGCATAACAGAACTACAATATTTCGATTCATTTTAGATTGCTATTTATTACGTAGCTGCGACAAGCTCAGGTGTGCAGGTGCAGCCTGTACTGGAACTCGTCTGCTCTTCTTTTCTAATTGCGTATTCTTCCTCCTCTCTGCTTTCAAGATCCGGGGCCTCGAGTTTCCGGGAGGGATGGCTTAGCCAGGGCCACCACATTTCCGGCGCATTTAATATTGATGGTCTTTTTAGCGCTAGCTCTTGGTCCGGACTTGTGCTTAGCTTCCTACTTCCGGCGCTGGTGACGCTTCTGCCACAAGACAGGACCGGCACCGCATCTTGGCCTCAAAGACTGACCGGGGTCACATCCGTCCACCGAAGGAATTACTCCAACGTTTATAATAGATATGTAGCTTCCAGCCTTTAATGTTTACGATCGTATAAAATACATTAAGAGAAAAGGAATAAATTAGTATTAAATGAAATAAATCGTAATTAGCTCAATGTATTTAAACTAAACAGATACAAACTATTAAAATTAATAATATAATTAAATTTGATATTGTTGCCATTGATGCTTTCACGGTCCGTACTTTATTACCACACATAGTACGTGTGCTGATGTTCTTGTGAAAAAATATATATTGAATAACTTAGACCTCTATGGAATTTGTTTATACTCTTCGGCATTACAGAGTACTTAAAAGTAATGTGTTAGGAATAAAATAAGACACAAGCTAAGAAGTCGGGACTTGGTAATTATTATCTAGGATCATCTAGAACGAGGGTAGAACGGAGATTTTTCTAGATTACCGTATTGTACTCGGTCTCCAGGCCATTCCATTAGTGGAATGAGAGGATCGTAGTGCCTGATTTAGGGCCGCGTCTGCTGCTGCGACTTTTTGTCTTTATTACATTAAGGGAACGGGCCTGCTGGCTGCTTTCTGCAAGAAGACAAGAACAAGGCTAATTGCAGCAGACACGATTCGGACAGACCGTCTCCTTTCCTGCACACACAGCTTACATAATGGGACGCATTGCTACAATTATTAATATTGAACATTCTCATGTTGTGTGAACGACTGATTTCATTTTCTGAAGGAAAATTAATCTAGATAACCGTTTAACCCTCTCATAACTAGTGTTCATTGAAGAGTAATTACCACTGAGCGAGTATCTGCGTGGTTTGTGGCCACATAGCTGTCCGTAGTTGGTTTCTGAGCCCTAGTTGGCAGGTTCGATTCCAGCTCAGTCAGGTAGTATTCGAAGGTGCTCAAATATGCCATCTTCGTTTTGATCGATTTACAGGCATTTATGCGGGAATTAACACGAAAAGATTGGGAAGGAGTATTTTTCAGTTTTTCATATACTTTTATTTCGAAGGGTCTAGTACACCTCTGTGTGAAATTTCAGGAGAAAATCTTATACTTTTCATGTTGTTTTTGGCATTTAAATCCGCACATTGAACACCTCAGTGCATCGACCGTGTTACTGTACTTACTGTGCATCAGGCCGCTTGCTAATAATAATAATGACATTTTTTTTATATGTCCCAATATCTACTTTGAATGTTTTCGGAGACGCCGAGGTGACAGAATTTTCTCTCTCGTGCCATTAATGCTACCGACACGAAGCTGACGTATTTGAGCACCTTCAAATACCACTAGATTGAGCCAGGATCGAACCACCCAAGTTGGGATCAGAAGGACAGCGCCTCAACCGTCTGAGCTACTCAGCCCGGATGGTCATTTGTTTTTACATTTGATCGCAAATTAGTTTTTGTCATATACAATGTATCTTTTCTCTGGGACCGTTTCCTCTATGAATCTGAAATTCATGCCGAACGTATTTTATGGCCTTTCATACAATCTGAATCATTTTGAATGCCCAGGAGATGTTTACTTCATTCTATAAAATAGTTTTAATGTCAGAATTTAATGAAAATGTTGATTCGAAAATTGATTATTAATGACAAATTAAGGTACTTGATTCTGACTGTTAAAGCTAATTACAATAGAATAAACACGGAGGCTCAGGACACGGGGTTTGCTGGTTGGCTTGAAAAGGTACATTGTTTCTAGTGAAGTGATACAATATTTGTAACAAATTATAAACAGTTATTAGCAACGTATGTCCGACTCGTTGGCTGAATGGTCAGCGTACTGGCCTTCGGTTCAGAGGGTCCCGGGTTCGATTCCCGGCCGGGTCGGGGATTTTAACCTTCATTGGTTAATTCCAATGGCCCGGGGGCTGGGTGTTTGTGCTGTCCCCAACATCCCTGCAACTCACACACCACACATAACACTATACTCCACCACAATAACACGCAGTTACCTATACATGGCAGATGCCGCCCACCCTCATCGGAGGGTCTGCCTTACAAGGGCTGCACTCGGCTAGAAATAGCCACACGAAATTATTATTATTATTATTAGCAACGTATGGCCGAGCAAGTGGTCGCGCGGTTTGAGTCACGTAGCTGTCAGGTTTCATTCGGGAGAAAGCGGGTTCGAATCCCACCGTCAGATTTTTGTGGTTTCCCAATTTCATACCAGCCAATTGCTGGGGCTGCACATTAATTAGGGTCACAGTCGCTTCCTTCCCAGTCCTAGCACTTCCCAGTCCCATCGTCACCATACGACTTATCTACGTCGGTGCGACGAAAAGCAAATCTAAAAAAATAGCAACTTATGATCTAAAACACACTATTCATGCACACAATTTAAAGGGCAATTGTCTGCTTATTTCCCAATATGTGCTTAGATTAATTGGTAACTTACATTTTATGATTTTTAGAAATAAATATTAGCATTTCTGCAGAACTGAATTCCATCCCCTAAACGTGGAAAGTAAGTTAATGAGTCGTAAAACTAATAATATTACTTTTTTTTACGTCGCACCGACACAGATACGTCTTATGGCGACGATGGGATAGGAAATCCCTGGAAGTTGGAAAGAAAGCGGCCGTGGCCTTATTTAAGGTACAGTCCCAGCGTTTGCCTTATGTGAAAATAGGAAACCACGGAAAACCATCTTCAGTGCTGCCGACAGTGGGATTCGAACCCACTATCTCCCGGATGCAAGCTCACAGCCACGCGCCTCTAAACGCACTGCCAACTCGCCAGGTTATAATAATATTACTAGCACTTTCGGTGAAAGCCTTCATGATCTTTCCACTAGAAAATGAAGATGCTGGATTCTACGTAAATTAATAATAATAATAATAATAATAATAATAATAATAATAATAATAATAATAATAATAATAATAATAATAATAATAATAATAATAATATACAAAAATAATATGTTTTATTTACTCTGGCAAAGTTAGGGATGTACTCATCTCACATTTAACCAGTCTTAACCTAGAACAGTTTTGATAGTAACTACAGATGACAATAAAATAAAAACAATATTAAAATAATCTCAGTAATGGTATTAATAAAATAATCAAATGTAGTGATATTAAAGAAGAATCATATCATACATAAAAACAAATCATATCATCTATATAACACACATTGTACGTAGAGTACATTAAAAATATATGAATAAATAATAGATATACTGCGTGAAAGTTCCACACATATGTAAATTTCAAGCATATACCGAGATATCGCCTGCAATTGAGAGGCGAAGAGAAGGCTTAGTAAGAAGAGAAAGATGAAGAAGAGGAAGAGGGAAATAATGATGAAGAGGAAGTAGGAGTTTTCAGGTCAAACCTTGACGATTCATTTATGTTTACGTAGCTTTTCGATACAGGCATGTTTAAAAGTCGAGCCGCTGGACATGCTTCTGACGTCCATTGTCAGACTGGAGTAACGTTGAATTATTTTGTGTAGATTGTTGCTCTGTGTACAGGAAGGGATAAACACTTGGTGCTGCAGGGTCGGGTATTTTTGTTATGGTCTGTGGAGAGGAGTTTGATGCGATCACGGAGATAGGCTGGTTGAGAAGTTTTAAAAATATTATATCAAAAGCAAAGGATATGAAGTGTGCGTCGTTATTGCAGGTGAAGCCAACCGAGGCGCGTGTACGACTGTGTGACATGGTCAGCGTAACGATGCCCACAGATAAATCTTACACAAGTATTCTGAGCATACAATAATTTCCTTCCCCATTCTACTCCTAGGTTTTTGTAAACTATATCGCAATAATCAAAATACAGTAATGCGAGTGATTCAACCAGAATTTTCTTTAGATTAAAAGGGAAAGTGAATTTAAATTTGCTGAGACAATGTAGCGTTCCGATTATTTTTCCACACACAGATAGTGTCTGAAACCTTTTGGGTAAAAATGAAATAGGTGATAGTGGGTCCACAACCGATTATATTGAGGTAGAGAAACAATGGTAGGAAAAGCATATTTATTGTGTTATGGATATACACAGCGTACATCGTATAACAACAACTTAGCTCATTGTAATTGTTCAAAGTGTCTGTTGTACCAGGAGACAGGCAGCATGGATCCTAGCAAGCAGGTCTTCGTCCACTTCTATGGGGGAAGGCGGGGGTCAGATACCAACGACTTGGCGTAACCCCAGAGGAAAAGTCCAGAGGAGTCAGATCCGGTGATCGCGCTGACCATGGGAGAGGACCTCCCCTTGCAATCCAACGATGAGGGTAAGTATTGTTCAGGTGCTTGTAGACATTAACATCGTAGTGGGCTGTTGCACTGTCGTGTTGAAACCACATCCTTTCGCGCACAACAGGGGGTACAGACACCCGGGATCTTTGTGAGAGTGCAGCAGAACTGATTTCGGCGTTGCAATACATGCATTGAGAATGGCGGTCGTCACTTTGAACAGTTACTATGAGCTACGTTGTTGTTATGCTGTGTACTTTGTGTACGTCCATAACACAATAAATGTGCATTTCATTCTATTGGTTCCGTATCTCAATATAATCGGTTGTGAACCCACTATCACCTACTTCAGTTTGATCCAAAAGTTTTAAGACACTCTGTATAATTTGGAACACCAGGACAGATGTTCATCAAATATTATACCAAGATTCCTTACGTTATGGCTATACTGTATGGGAGGACAACTTATGGACAATTGTGGTGACGCTGTTCGATTGAGCTGGGGGCAATAATTGGAATATTCGGCGTCTTGTTTCTTCGATCTTATAGTTATAATGGCCGGTATATTAAGTGAGAGGGTAGTAGTGGACACGTGGGTGGTATTTCAAGTAGCAATTAGGTAGGGTGTCAGGTGTTGGCTGGTCAGACGACGTCCCGGCGGCTTGGAGGTGACGCGGCGGAACATTGGCTTGAGTATAGGGTTGGAGGGTGAGGGTGGGTGTGGGGGAGAGATTTAGTAAGAGGCTGCAGCTCTCTGTCCGGCCTGGCCACTCTCGGAGTCCTGAGTAATGGGCGATCTCGGAAATTGAATTGGTGTAGAGAAATGAGGCGAAGGTTTGTGTAGGATCCTTCCATCTTATTGACTGGGCCAGCAGCTTCACTCCTGCTACTCACAGTCTCAAATATATAGACCAAGATGTAGGGTACCATCTTGTAAGAGAGCTACAAAATTAACTTATCTAGAACACAAGTTCTATTTTTTTTTAACGTGAAATCCAAGTCACACACTTCTCTTTCCACTGTCTGTCCACTACTGGATGTTGGAGATTGTTGTTGTTTGATTCATCAGTCCATAGACTGCTTTCATGCTGCTATCCATGCCGCCCTATCTTGTGCTAATCTTTACATTTCTACATAACTCTACATCCTATATCTGCTCTAATATGTTTGTCATATTCATACCTTGGTCTACCTCTACCGTTCTTACCACCTACAATTCCCTCAACAACTAACTGAATAACTCCTGGGTGACTTAAGATACGTCCTACCATTCTACCAATTATTCTCGTCAAATTTAGCCGAATCGTGATTCGATCTATCCATCTCACTTTCGGCGTTCTATAAAACTACATTTAGAAATCTCCCATTCTCTTCTGTTTGTGCTAGTTATCGTTATGCCACACTACAGACGAAGGTCTTCAAAAACATCTTTCTAATTCCTATATTAATATTCGAATGAGCAAATTTGTTTTCTTAAGGAAGACCTTCCTTTCTTGTGTTAGTCTGCATTTTTACTTCTGCCATCGGTAATCATGTTCTAACCAAGTAACAATATTCAAGTAGGAATAAAATTCATTCAGAGGCTCCAAGGAGGAGTTCAACAACAGCTGTTCTTATTGATGTTGAATCATGTAGCCTATTGTCTTGAACCAGGATATATCTTTTCTTCCTGCACTTCTCTTCCGATTTATTATTATTTGTTTTTTACAATTTGTTTTACGTCGCACCGACGCAGATAGGTCTTATGGCGAGGATGGGATAGGAAAGACCTAGGAGTAGGAAGAAATCGGCCGTGGCCTTAATTAAGGTACAGATCCAGCATTTGCCTGGTGTGAAAATGGGAAACCACGGAAAACCATCTTCAGGTCTGCCGACAGTGTGGTTCGAACCCACTATCTCCCAGATGGAAGCTCAGAGCTGCGCGCCCTGTCTTCCGAATTAACTTAACTTAAATAATTAATTGGAGAATTTCGTATTTTGGGATATTTCATTATGACGTCTAAATAAGATGTTTGCCTGTGTTTAATTGTCTAGATTAATTCTCTATGTTTCCCCATCTTTTTGTAGATGGCATAATTCAGTACTCGATGAATCCACTTTCAACACGCAACGTTCTGTTTCGTAAAGTATCAAACACGCAGTACCATACAGGAGTTCAGTGTGAATGCTGCTCCTCCGAAATTACAGAGTTTATAACCCCAGATGGTGTGTAATCACCGTCACTTATCTCGGCTTTCGTATGCCTAAGAATTCCGGGGAGCTCACACGAACATGTTATGAAGACGAGTCGGAACGTCCTGGAACTCTTGAAGCAACAAGAAAAGACTAAAACAACGCAATTACAGTATATCGCTATGGATGACTAGCCATCCAGTTGATCTTCGGGAAACAAGATCCCGCGTTCGGTTCAAAGCAAGGGCAGTGGGAACTTAATCGATAAGGATTAATACCGTTAGCTGAGGGATTGTGCATTTGTGTTGTCTCGAATGTACACGGCAGAGCCTGCTTACAAAGGCTGCTCTAGGATAATAATAGCCACAAAATCTTATTATTGTTGTTCTTGTTGTTGTTTCGTTATGCCCATTATGCGTTGGAACTTGTTCGTTGGATTGACGACTTTCGCCTTCCTATTTTTCCAGAATCTTTTCATGAAATCACTCTGTTACCTCTTCCGTTCTTCTGACCACTTTTTACCTGTCCTGATGCTAGTTTTCACCATAAATGTGGTTATTGTTATTATTGTAAAATGTAATAGGAGCTTATTTGGGAGTAATTAAAATAAAAGTACATATCTCATACGCTCATAATGTTTACATTTTTGTCAATGTCCGGCTCAGTGGCTAAATGGTTAGCGTACTGGTCTTTGCTCCAAAAGGTCCCGGGTTCGATTCCCGGCAAGGCCAAGAATTTTAACCTTGGCTGGTTAATTCCTCTGACTCGAGGACTATGTGTGCTTGCCGTATTTAGCATTGGAATTCATCACAGGTAGGGCTCCATTCTCACAGACACGGAGGTGGCCTATAGGCGTCACTTTGAAAGATCTGCACCAGCCCTTACGGAGGCCACGAGCCATTATTACTATTTCTGCAATATTCGGTTTCACTGGAGAGTTTCTGTAACATATGAACAGGAACAGTCTACACAGTTTTGAAAATGTTAATTTTCTTCACAATACTTTGCAGCTTTTTAGATTTTGCTAGTAGTTTAACATCGCAATAACGCAGATAGGTTTTCCACGACGCAAAAATGTGAAAGCGTTGTATCTGGGAACGAAGTGACCTTAACTGTTATAGGCATTTGTTTGGCGCAAAAAGGCGAAATATCTTCAGGGAAACCGAGGGATTCAAATCCACTGTTTCCAACTCAAAGATACAGGTAAATAAATCCTACCCCACAGTCACTTCACTAGTTAAATTTGCGATGGTTTCGGTTCATTTACCAAGGGCCTACTAAAGACTAATCTGAAGAAGAAGCATTCTGATATTAGTCCAGGAGGCAGGGAGTGCTATTGCGTGCTTTTGCCACAATGGTATATTCCTCTCTCCTTCTCGCCCTCATTCGCATTCTCACTGATCCTTTCGCGACAAGATCTAACTGATAAAAGAATAGTTTGGAAACTCCAAACAATTCTGGGCTGACAACAGGCCCGTATCCATTGCCAACGCAGTGGTTACGCCCCTTGTTCCCATGGCAACCATACTCCAACTCTCATTTGTCCATGGATCCGGAAATACTTATTTCCATGTTAGAACTGATTTTCTACAGCTTTAAATATATTATTATTATTATTATTATTATTATTATTATTATTATTATTATTATTATTATTATTATTATTATTATTATTATTATTATTATTATTATTATTATTATTATTTTACATATGCATCGCAATGTGGAAATATCCCCGTGGCAAGAGTTACTTACAGTAGTGTGAGAATAAAGTAATATTAAAACATAATTACCCAACAACAACAACAAGAGTATAACAAGCAATTACATGTAAAGAAGATATTACAACAAATAGCATTACATACAATTTCATACACAACTTAAGTATATCTGGTGCTTAACATCTTATAATACTATAGGTTGAGCATACTACCAGTTTAACATTGCAAGTGTAAATGACGTAAAGTTAAAACATAGTTACCCAGCATTAATAAAAATACAACGACAAGAGTACTAAACGCAATTTCATGAAAATAAAATATTACACTAAATGTTACTAGTTTAGCATTTTAAATCCAGAATCAACATATACAAATTCACATACAACGTAAGTATTTCAAGGCACTACAGCTCATGGGTTGAGCTTACGACTAGCATACCATTACAAAGTGAAGTTAAAATCATAATTACCCCAAAACAACAACAACTACTACTACTACAGCAACAAGTGTACAACAAGCAATGCCATGGAAAGAAAATTAGTAGAATAAATAATACTAGTTTAATATTAAATAAAATTGTGATACAATTTTTTTAATTCGCACTCGTACATTTTTTATGTTACATGGAAAAAAGCATAGAATAGTTGATACATTTTTGGGCTTAAAAGACGAGAGAGGGGGTACAGATTGTTATGCTCTTCCCCTCTTCACCACGTACGGAAAATGCATATTTTGACTCCATCCGCAGGGGATATAAAGACTGCCGAAAACTCTAAAGAAAATTTAGTATCCACAAAAGAATGGAAAGGCTCATGAATTGTGAGAAAATGGGACATACTTTCGTCCCCATAAAAATATAATAATTATCTATATATTAAAAGAGTTGACTAAAAACAATTTTAGCGAATCCGTCCGTCCGTTCTACTGGACCGATTTGCTACATTTCTGTTTTATTCTCTCCAGAATTACCTCCCGGTGAATCATGAGGCATTAATAGGTCTCTAAGTTCAGCCAACTTTGAGTAATCATAAAATCAAATCATTAAATGATAACTCCAATAATTGCAGGCGAAGATTTATCCTAACCCGCAATACATTCTGTATTTAGCAGGTTGCTAAGCGACTAGAACTTTCATTTATATTTTGATAAATGTGATTTTCATCTTTAGTAATGTCATTGCATGCAGACATGTTTGATTACTACCTGTCAAGCCAGAGAGTATACACTTCCTCTGATCACGGAAGAATACTATTCCCTGCTAAATACTCTTTGGTTCTCTATCCTTTCCCAGCTTCCAAATACATTCAACAGATGGCAGAGCGTTCCTAATAACTTACATGCTGCTGAAAGAACATTTCTACGTACAAGCAGACCCCATCATGATATATGCCTTAGACATTATCTGGTAACACCTATCGAAGGAAACCTAGCTAATCTAGAAAGAGTGAATGAAGACCACGTATATTAAAAATGTTCTCTGCCTAGCAAAAAACGCTCCTTCAAGAATAACCTATGAGCTCCCAAGACAACCGTTCTATATAGCAGAATTGCGATTAAAAATACCATTGACTTCCACGGCACAATACAAAGCTTTACATCGGGAACTGCAGGATATAAAAGTGAATATATGAGTAGATTTTTACGAAACAGGTGGTATAATGACGTCAGAGGGGATGAATTCTCACTACGAACTGAGACATACCATAACGTGCTTCTTATGAAATGTTCATAAGACCATTGAAAAAGGCAAAAAATAAATACGACCACGACAGGCATTCCAAAACCAGTTATCTGACCTATTTATAACGAATGCTGTGGAGAAGCACGGTCCACTAGTTATTATTATTATATTATTAGCCTGCCATGTTGTGTAGAGGTGTCCTGTCTCTAATTTAAAGTTGCATGGGTTCGTATTACCGCCAGTTCAAGTATTTTAATCCTTGACTGGGAAGTAGAAGGGGATTCACTTGATAAAATATTTTCTCAAGTTCGAAGTTCTTTCTTTCTTACTTTCTTTCTTAACATGTTTACTCTCCGGGTTGGTTTTACCCCCGGACTCAGCGAGAAATCCCACCTCTACCACCTTCAAGGGCAGTGTTCTGGAGCGTAAGGCTTTCGGTCAGGGGATACGACTGGGTAGAAGGACCAGTATCTCGTCCAGGTGACCTCACCCGCTATGCTGAAGAGGGGCCTTGTGGAGGGATGGGAAGATTTGTAGGGCAGGCAAGGAAGAGGGAAGGATGCGGCCGTGGCCTTAAGTTAGATACTGTACCCATGACTTTCGTGGCCCAAGAGTTCAGTACCATCCCGGCATTTGACTGGAGGAGGAGTGAGAAACTATGGAACACCACTTCGAGGAAGGCTGATTTGGGAATCGAACCCACCTCTACTCAGTTGACCTCCCAAGGCTGAGTGGATCCCGTTCCACCCTCGTACCACTTTTAAAATTTCGTGGCAGAGCCGGGAATCGATCCGGGCCTCCGGGTTTGGCAGCTAATCACGCTAACCACTACATAACAGATGCGGACATTATTATTATTATTATTATTATTATTATTATTATTATTATTATTATTATTATTATTATTATTATTATTATTATTCATCTGTTTACCCTCCAAGTTGAGTTTTTCCCTCGGACTTAGCGAGGGATCCCACCTCTACCGTCTCAAGGGCAGTGTCCTGGAGCTTCAGACTCTTGGTCGGGGGATACAACTGGGGAGTATGACCAGTACCTCGCCCAAGCGGCCTCACCTGCTATGCAGAACAGGGGCCTTGTGGAGGGATGGGAAGATTGGAAGGGATAGGCAAGAAAGAGGGAAGGAAGCGGCCGTGGCCTTAAGTTAGGTACCATCCCGGCATTCACCTGGAGGAGAAGTGGGAAACCACGGAAAACCACTTCCAGGATGGTTGAGGTGGGAATCGAACCCACCTCCACTCACTTGACCTCCCGAGGCTGAGTGGACCCCGTTCCAGCCCTCGTACCACTTTTCAAATTTCGTGGCAGAGCCGGGAATCGAACCCGAGCCTCCGGGGGTGGCAGCTAATCACGCTAACCACGACACCACAGAGGCGGACTATTATTATTATTATTATTATTATTATTATTATTATTATTATTATTATTATTATTATTATTAGCCAGCCCGTGGTGTAGAGGTAGCGTACCTGTCTCTTATTTCAAGGTGCTAGGTTTATTTTCCGGCCAGTTCAAGGGTTTTAATTCTTGACTGAGGCGGAGAAGGGGATTCACTTGATACGAAATTTTCTCAAGCTCGTAGTTACAGTAAAAAAAAGCGCACAGTGAAAAGATGACGCTACTGACCTAGTATACATAAGCGGATACTGGTTGCTATGGTAACAACGGTGTCGAGAATTAGATGACACTAATTCAAGGTATACCCCCACGCCATAAACATATCCGCGTTGAAGCATTGATATCAGACGTTTCAGTATTAGATTATGTTTAGAAGTATAATTTTAATGTCAATTAGTGGGATAAGAACTTAGAGTGGTTCAAAACTATTCGTATAATTACAAAGACTTCCTGCTTCAGTTCGGGTGTATTGTGCTTACAGCTGTGCGAGTTACCGCTGGCACGCTCTAAGAGATAGAGTTGTCCATGTGGTGACCATCTGGTGGTTTGCACGGTGGCGTCTCAAATGGCTAGTGGCTTGCGGGTTCCCTCAAGACGCCTCAAGATGCTTGAAGACGTGGGCGGTGGCGGTGGGCAGTGCGGTCCCACCGCGACTGCGGAGCTTGGCCGGCCGAGGTATGCACATCGCTGGCTGGCATGTTAATACTGCCCGCTATGCCCAGCCCAGGTACACTACTTCATTAATGACAACTACTGTGCGTGCAGACATCCCCAGCAAGACTTGGCGCAACTTTGGTAGAAGTCTGTTGTTGAGCTCTCGTCTCAATCAGGCTTTGCTCTGACTCACATTTGTCAGAATTGTCAGCTTTATTCTTCTGTCTCACTTCTCCTGGGGGGGGGGGGGGTCATAAACTTCTCTTCTACGCAGCCGTAGCACCGTTCGAATCTTACAAGGAGAGGCCAGACCCTGCGTCCAAGCGATTTCAACGAGCTTCAATGTACCTGTGTCCGGCTCCATGGCTAAATGGTTAGCGTGCTGGCTTTAGGTCACAGGAGTCCCGGGTTCGTCATCATTTCATCCTCATCACGACGCGCAGGTCGCCTACGGACGTCAAATAAGAAAAGGCCTGCACCTGGCGAGCCGAACTTGCCCTCGGACACTCCCGGCACTAAAAGCCATACGCCATTTCATTTTAATATACCTGTTGGGGTACCCTCAACAGTAACTCGTGTAGAGGTGTTTAGGTCAATACGCTTTCGTTTTCGAAAAAAATAGGGATAAATATCATGACGCAGGCTCCGCTTTGGAAAAAGTGGAGGTGATTGAACGCTAGAAGGCGAACAAATTTTACTAACACATGTTTGGTCCCCATTTTAATAATTTCCGAAAAATTGATGAATCCTCGGATTCCAATGCACTGCATATATACGCGGAGAGTTCGTTCGTTCTTTCGTTCGTTCGTTCGTTCGTTCGTTCGTTCGTAACCTGCTTACCCTCCAGGGTCGGTTATTCCCTCGGAATCAGCGAGGGATTCCACCTCTACCACCTCAAGGGCAGTGTCCTGGAGCTTCAGACTCTGGATCTTGGGATACAACTGGGGAGGATGACAAGCATCTCGCCCAGGTGGCCTCACCTGCTATGCTGAACAGGGGCCTTGTGGGGGATGGGAAGTTTGGAAGGGATAGAAAAGGAAGAGGGAAGGAAGCGGCCGTGGCCTTAAGTTAGGTACCATCCCGGCATTTGCCTGGAGGATAAGTGGGAAACCACGGAAAACCACTTCCAGGATGGTTGAGGTAGGAATCGAACCCACCTCTACTCAGTTGACCTCCCGAGGCTGAGTGGACCCCGTTCCAGCCCTCGTACCACTTTTCAAATTTCGTAGCAGAGCCGGGAATCGAACCCGGACCTCCGGGGGTGGCAGCTAATCACACTAACCACTACTCATAGAGGCGGACTACTTGGAGAGTTACAACGCAATAAGTTGGAGTGGTGTGACGAGTGGGCACCGTACTCATATACGAATCTAAACGACGTGAGTTCGAGTCTTTCCGTAGCTATATATTTTTTGTACATAATAAATTATTATTTGAGGGAACGTGAAAATATCAATGCGATTAAAAATATTAGAAAACTGCTGTGAACTGTATTTTCTATCTCAGATTATTATATAGAGAGTAAGATCCAGCAGTAACAGTCAGAACGTTTAGGCCTGTATCAATTTCAGGTAGAAAATAAAGTTTACTGCAATTTGAGTAATATTGTTTCTTTCTTTCTTTCTTTCTTTCTTTCTTTTTTAATCCGTTTACCATCCAGGGTTGGTTTTTCCCTCGGACTCTGCGAGGGATCCCACCTGTACCGCCTCAAGGACAGTGTCCTGGAACGTGAGACTTTGGGTCAGGGATACACCTGGAGAGGAGTACCAGTACCAGTACCTCACCCAGGCGGACTATCCTGCTGTGGTAAACAGGGGCCTTGTGGAGCGATGGGAAGATTGGAAGGGGTAGACAGGAAGAGGAAAGGAAGCGGCCGTGGCCTTAATCTAAATAGCATCCCAGCATTTGCCTGGAGGAGAAGTGGGAAGCCGCGGAAAACTATTTCGAGGATGACTGAGGTGTGAATCGAACTCCCTCTACTCAGTTTGAGCTCCCGAGGCTGAGTGGACCCCGTTCCAGTCCTCGTACCACTTTTCAAATTTCGTAGCAGAGCCGGAAATCGAACCCGGGCCTCTAGGGGTCGCCGCTAATCACGTTGACCACTACACCACAGAGGCGGAATGCGCAATATTTTTGTTCATGTTTTGTTTTATTTTTATTTTTTGCAAGAAAAATAGCTGCGACGAGATTCAAACTCAGGTCTTCGAGGTTGGAAGACAAGTACGGTGACCACTAGTCCATCACTCCAGTTGACTGCGCTGTGACCCTCCAGGTATATACCGTGTTTACATTGGAATCGGGGTTTCATTAATTTTTGGGAAATTACAAGGTTGCGAGCCGGACATGTAAAATGTGTTCGCCTTCTGATGTTCTATCACCTGCACTTTGTTGCAAGCGAATCCTTCGTCATGACATTTAACCTCATTTTTTTCTAAAACGAGAAAGTATTGACCTAAGGCCTTATAAACGAGTTAATTTTGAGTGTCCCACCATAGGTACATTGAAGCTTGTTGAAATCGGTTGGACGCTGAGTCTGGCATCCTTCTTAGGCTATTTAAATGAAATGTTCACGCCTTACATATTCGGGTTCCAATTTAAAATGATATTCAGTCATGCGTTAGTACCAACTTGGGAGTATTTCCTCTGTACTGTAACCGTATCGGAGATACATATAATTAATTGAAAATTGGTTTAGGCAGTGGAAAATTTGTCAAGCTCCTTTGTCCGTGTCGAAGTCGAGTTGCATCAGATTGCACAACACCTCCGAGTTCGTGGTGTAAACACGAGCCCGTCATAGCTGGAGAAATCCCCAGAAAGAGAGCGAGCTATAAATGACAACGAAGGAAAATATATAGCAAAAATTCCGCCCACTAAATATGGCCAAACACGGTAATGCCAACGTGCAAGCTTGATTTGTATTGTAGGATTCCGATATAAGCATATTATTTAGTAAGGGAAACCTCGGCATGCCACTTGTTTTCATAGTAGACCTCTGCCAAAATTATAATTGTTTGCAAAATTTAAACGTGTGGAAAATTACGTCACTAGAAGTGTATATAAGCAAGAGTAGCGTACCCACGCTAGCTGAGAACGCAGACTTCGGATGGGGGATCCCCGAAAAGGCATCGTTTTGATGGTAAATTTCAGATAAACCGCCGATCGATTTGTTTTTCGCACATAACCAAATTACTTAAAAGTCTGAGTCACACATTTGACAGCATCGCCGATGTTACACAACTCGTAGAACAATTGATATGCAAAATGAGGTGGGGACCGTTCGCCGTCTGTTGATCGTGTGGGGGTGAAATTATATAAGGTACTGCCATGTTGAGGAAGGGATGACTTGACGTGAAGTATTGAAGGCAGGCACACGGTCGCCTGGTGTCCTGGCCTTACCTTTGTTCGGGACTGCTAATATACATTTTGCCAATACGCTGTATGAAAAAATGTGTCTAAGTTACAGATAAAGTTAAAGTACTGAAAATATGTGAACATTTTGACCAACGGAACAAGTATATCGCCGGAAATCCTACCGCGGGAACTATGTTAGAGTTTCGAAAATTATGATAGTGAATGACGTAAATTAATTGAACGTTATTAGACTTGTTCCAGTGAAGAAGAACCCAGGATTACGCAGGTAATCAAGAGGATAAGAAGAGGATTCGAACCAGTGATCCACGTCAGCGCCATGAGGGGTTAAACGACGACAAGGGCCTTTCCAAGGTCCGTACCATGGATTTCTTGACATGACAATGATTACAATAAATTTGAAGTATTATTCGAGTGAATTGCACGGTTATTTTCATGTAAATATGTAGATCACTTAAGCTAGGTTAGTAAATTTAAATTACATAAATTCTGAATTAAGGAGAGACTTATGAGTGGTCTTCATATTGTATTAAATAATGTTTATCTAGATGGGAACGGAAATTCTATAATATGGGCTAAATTTTCGGGCCTATAAAATGTTAATTTAAAGTGAGCATGTGCATGATTTAATGATGAAATATCTGAAAGGTTGAGAGTGCTTTAGGTTGAGAGGGTAAAATATAGAATTGTTTTATTGAAGATTTCAAACGGTAAAATAAATATCTTCCTTTATATGGAATATTCAATCTGTATTGGTAATGCATGACGGCAGTGTGTTCAAAATGCCAGTATTGGCATAATAATCATGGGTGTAGCAAGGCACTCTTATTTTAAAATAAATTTTCATGAGTGGAATTTAGAGATGGCTGTATCAATTTGTGTAATTTGTGACAAACCTGGACACGAACGGACGTCCTCTCATTTTTAGATAGAGTTTTCCTTCTCTGTAAAGAAGTATGTGCTTTGATTTAAAAATTAGAATAAAGTTATGGATACGTTTAGACCCATTTCAAATTTTTGCCTGAGTTCAAATTTATAGGAAAACCATAGGCTGATTTTTATGTGCGATCGACTAAGTGTGAACTCGGGTATTCCATGTGTATGGATATGAGACTGAAAAGGTGAATCGTGGCTTGATGTTATTTAAAGAACTGTAAGCGGGCAGAGAATTAATAAGTCAATGAAGCTTTTGAATATGATAAGAGGATATTAGTTAAAATTATATATATTTCCCACGATGTTTTCTCAGGGAGACTGTTGGTCTCGCTTTGGGTGTGTTTAAAATGAAGGACCTTCGGCCAGCCATTACAAGGAGTGGAGCTGAGTTGTACGATTTATGGTTTAAAAGGGTGTGCTTGCCCGCCCTCGTAAGAAAGAATTCTGCCAAGAGTATTTTTCAAGCCTGTGCACCAAGTATTGTTTCTTGATCTTATGAATAATTGAGATAGGGATTTTAGAGACCCATTTGTCGGTGGCATCCTGGAGACCACCGGTTCGAAGTCCAAGGTAAACCCTGGACTTTCCCTCACACACAAGTTTAATTTTTTGTTCCTCGAAATAGAGTCAGTCGCATGTGTTTATTGCTTATACATCTGTTTGTAGAGTGTGTACATAATTTTTGAATATGTTCTTTGAGATTTATTGTATGCTTCATGTACGAATTCGAGAACGGGTTCGGTCTCGTGGTTTTGTCATCGGGTTCATTGTGATGTGGGTTCGATTCCGGACCTGACATCTGTTTAATTTTATTGTTGGTTGTGATAGTGTCTACCAGTGTTAGCTTATTTTGTTTATTAATTAGGAGTGTAGTTAATTAGTTAGGCGACCACTCAAAGTTGTCTCCGATTTTAGCGTAGATATTGTGTTTCTTCTAATAGTGAAGAAAGCCTTTGAAAACACCGTCGCATTTACAAGGATATTCTTGTACTTAAGATATTTCAATTTAATGTATGTTTATTGATATATATGTATTCATCGTCATGTCGTAAAGGAGAGGAACGATCAAATTGATGGAATTTTCAAATTACCAATGAACGGAGTCATATCTCCGAGTTTATATTCAGTCCGTGGACTTTGTACATTTTTTATTGTAGTGTTATTCACGTTTACATTAAATTAATTATGTGCTTATCAAGGTATAATAAATAGGATTTAAACGTTTGTTTGCTTATTATTTGCCGTAGAAATACATCCTAGTTTCCTCCGTTCACGTATGCCTGTAAGTTAGTTTAGTGTTGTACTTTGATATGCCGCGAACGCACCGTGGCCCTGGGAGGCCGGAGGTCGTATTCTATGGAACGGAGGAAGTGCAGTTGATCCTTGCACGGTCGAAAGAGATTTTCCTCACCCATCAGTTTACTTTTCTTCGCTTCCTAGATGAGGTGGCATTTGACTCTAGACTGAAAAGGTCCTATACCATCGAACGCCTTGTTGTATGTTGCTGTATGGAGTCAGCCTACTTTTGGGGGCTATGTTGCTGTCGTATAGTTTTATGGTGGTCCGAACAGAGTGTCTGTATGGAGCGTAAACCTTGCCAATCGTGACGGAGCCAATCACTGATAAAGGGGAAAGCAGATTCCTCGGAATGAGTTTCAGACCAAAGAAATTTCTATACGAGTGACTCACCTTCCACATGAGGACTTTATAAATGAATACAGAAAATAATAACTACTATAAGGAAGCTACCTTTCTATAGGCACGTCGAGATGATACTGACTCTACAAGGCAGGTACACAACGATTTAGAAGAACGGGGTGCTGAAGTGTAAGTACACCAAAGGTCATCCTTTAGGAAGAAAATTGCGGGAATGAAGGATACATCCTAGAAACAATTTTTGTCAGTTAACGGAACGTCTGTTCGCAATTGAAAAAGGAGAATTCAAACATTAAGGGCCTTTTGTGTGAGCGCAAAATGAGGCAAAAGTTTCTTCTTTTTTCCTTTCAATTTCTTTTACGTCGCACCATCAGAGATACGTCTTATGACGCTGATGGAATAGGAAAGGGATAGGAGTGGGGAGGAAATGACCGCAGCCTTCATTAAGGTACAACCCTAGTATTTCCCTAGTATGGAAATAGAAAACCACGGAAAACCATATTCTGGGCTGCTGACATTGGGGCTCGAACCCACTATCTCCCGCATGAGGCAAAGGTATGTGAGTGGATGAATGGAAGAATACGTATGTTGTATAGAAGCAGCACAATAATGGCCGTACCAGTGAATAATAATAATAATAATAATAATAATAATAATAATAATAATAATAATAATAATAATAATAATAATAATAATAATAAACAGAAAAGGTCTGATGGAGAAGCTAGAAGCTAAAGAAATAAAAATCCTGAGAAAGATTCTTGGACCAATCAAAGAAAATGGTGACTACAGGAGACGACACAACAGCGATCTGTACCAGCATATGGAGAGGATAACGGACACGATTCAGAAAAGGAGGATTTTTATGGCCACATAGCACGCATGAGCACACAGAGACAGACCAATAGGATCTTATCCTACTTTCTTAACAAGAAAACCAAGGGACCCTGGTTTATCGAAGGTGAAAAAGACCTTGAAGAAATAGGAATCACACTCGAAGACATCCAGAAACGTGCTCCTCTCCAGAAAAAGCTCCAGGGATACAAGAGGTTCCAAGAAAGGCCAAGGTTTAAAACAGGCAAGAAGTGGACTGATGAAAGAAAGGAGGCTCACAGAACGAGAATGCGTGAGTACTGGGGAAGAATTAAAGCTCAAGGATGCAAACGGTTGAAATAACGTGGTCCACAGCAGGCCGAAACGAAGAAAGAATAATAATAATAATAATAATAATAATAATAATAATAATAATAATAATAATAATAATAATAATAATAAAGCATTCGTGGAACGTTCAGTTTTCATGCAGTTTTCTCATTGCAAAAGGGGTAATCCCTAAATAATATAATTTTAAGTATTTTTAACCTGAACTGTAATTATAATATCGGTTAAGTATCTAAAATTTTCACAGCCAATTTTCTGTTTTTAACATTTCGATCTGTAGATATATACCAAAATGAAAAATTCAATACCAACATAAATCGAACGTGGAAAAACCGATATCGTTTGGAGCCTTTTTTTTTAAATATGTATCCATTTTTCCTACTCTAGCATATATGTACTTCACAAAAAACACATGTTTCATGCAAGGAATCATCATCATCGTCGTCATCGTCATCCGCATCATCATCATCATCATCATCATCACTGTATGAAGAATCCCAGTAGACCACACAGTTATGCACAAATCATCCTCCACTGTGAGTAATTTTTCCCTAGTCTTCAGTAGGAACCATCAACCGAATGTCGTCTAGTTTTCTATTAAGTCATATTGTGTTTGGACAGTAAAACGGTCTCCTTTCATTAGGTGTGGAGTCCATTCGCAATTATCTATTATAGAAACATAACTCACCAATGGTCTTGCTTTGGAAATCCTAACGATGTTAGCATCGTGGTGATGTTTCGCAAGTTCAGTGCTGTGTACCTTTTTGCTCACTCTCCGTTGTCACGATCTTTTCCAGGAGATTTAGTGGAACGTAAAAGAACTCCTACAGAACTAAATTCCAGAACTTCGGCGTCTTAGAAAGTCGTAAAAGTAGTAAGTGGGACTCAAAGCTAATAACATCATTATTATTCTTTTACAGGATAAAACGCCAGAAGTTTTTCGAGATCTTGTTTGCGAACACTCCAATTACAACCATACAATAGAACAGATGATATATGAGATTTCTCGGCGGTCAACATTATTTTAGTCAGGAAGAGAGATTACAGTAGCAATGGTCTCCAACTTGCTGGCGTGATTTGAACTCCTCTTCCAACGACCCATGTTTTGTCAAAAGTGAACATACTCATTTGAACTCTCGTACTTATCTGCAGCCAACGGCGTAGTAATATTTTGAAACGGCACATACCGTCAGATCTCCTAACTTAAGCAACATCGAACGTGGTTACCACTTGGAAGGGGCGCCACGTGCTGTTTGTTATAGAAGAAATGGGAAGGAACTGTCAACACTACTGCAAGTAGACTCCAGCTCAGAATGTCTAATCACTGACCTCTGGCCTAGCTGGGGTTCAGTGACCAGGTAATCAGCTTCCAGATTTGGATTAGGTATATGGTCCTTACTTCTTTATACCTCTTATTTCTAGAGTTCAGGTTTCATCTTTCTGAAGTTCTTCCAAATTGTTAGAGAGTTAGGAAGATATATTCTCTCTTACTTTCGTTTATAACCAAATCAAACACCATTGCTGTTTGGATTAGTTGTCATGCCTTTCTCAGCTATTCTTTTGTGATTGATATGAGCATGCCGCCTGCTAACGTTAAAAGGGTTCAGTTCTTGGTACCAACTTCATCGCTGCTGGAAACTGTAGTCCTTATCGAATATCTTTTCAGTAATATGGTTGAGTAATATGGGGTGATAACCCATCTCCATTTTGAATTTCTCAAAACTGACTCAATAAAAGTAATTATGGATTAAAAAATAAACAGTAATATCATGACAAGAAAGGATACCGTGGAAGAGAACACGAGAAAGGAGGAATCAAACCGTTAAAAAAATGGTCTCAAATTTCCCTGTGGTGAAATCAAATGATCATAATTATGCTTTTAACAAATGTACCTCAAATTGACAATGATTCTTTTATTTGCATCATTTCACAAAGAAATGTACAGAGACTTCTATATGTCTCTCAGTCTCTCAGTCACGGCAGTCCATCAATACTCCACATTACATCTTGCACGGTTGCTTGGTAACATCTCATCGAATATTTCTTGATTCAAATTCCCAGATGATTCCCAGCAATAAGACATTCATGTCAGAAAAGCTGCGCGGACGACATTTGGAAAATATTAAGTTTATTTTTATAATGTTATTTACGTCGCACCAACACAGATGGGTCAGGGAGTGGGGAGGCCCCTGTTCAACATAGTAGATGAGGCCAGCATGGCGAGGTACTGGTCCTCGTTCCCAGTTGTAAACACGTACCAAATGTCTCTCGCTCGAGGACACTGCCCTTGAGACGGTAGATGTGCAATCCTTCCCTTGAGTCCGGGAGAAAACCAACCCTGGAGGGTAAACGGATTAATAATAATAATAATAATAATAATAATAATAATAATAATAATAATAATAATAATAATAATAATAATATTAATAATAATAATTATAATATTCAGTGCTAACTCTTTAGACAAATTGTTGAAATAATAATTGAAATAATAATTATAATATTATTATTATTATTATTATTATTATTATTATTAATTATTAATTATTTATTATTATTATTATTATTATTATCATCATCATCATCATCATCATCATCTCTACGGTTAAGAATTGCCATCTGAAAATGGAAACGAAATTGAGGAGGAGAATTAAAAATCATTTGGAGACGTACTATCAGTAATTTTTCACTCTTGTGAAGAATTCTCCAAAGAAAAATTCGTTTGGATGATGAGCGTCTGATTTCTTTCTTCGGCTTCGAGGAATCCAGACACTGTAGTCTGCTAACAAGAAGACTTTCTGGTAACCGGCTAATCATATTGTCCTAGCGAGCTGTTCTGATCTCCTGTAGGGTTTAATAAGCGTTAGTAGAGGAAATCCTTGGCGGTAGGGAGTTTGGGCGTCACTTTGAAGCTGCAAGGGTCGGGATTGAGGATTAGTGCGTCGTGCAAACAAGCAAAGGTAGCGGTCCAGCCTGGTCCAAGAAGCACTCTGTGGTCTCCTTTACTTTGACCTGTCTCGTTAAAGTATCTGTGTGCAGCGCTTAGCTTCTGTTTTTCTGCCGGATTAACGAAAAGCAAAGCTTCTTATTGTGTGGTTGCCTTCAATGCGGCGGTTATCTATGTGTTGACTTTCTAGAACTAACAAGGTGTTCTTTCTTTTTATAAGCTTCGCTTCTGCTGTTTCTTTTTTCTTATTATTTATATCCTTGGGCCTGTGAGTCCAGCAACCCAATTAGCAACAACGTCCGTTGGGACAGTATATATACTGTATAAGGGTGAGAAAGCTACTGGGGGAGAAATGAGGAATATATCTAACCTGAAAAGCAAGGCGACTGAACCTTTCAACAATTTGTCTAAAGAGTTAGCACTGAAACAGCTATTCGTCTTCCTTTCTTAAATAGATTTATCTACTACCGTAATAAATAGGTTACTGTGCATTTTCTGCGTATACTTTTTTTGCGTTTGAAAGGCACCCCTTTTCTGAAAAGTGTGAAATAAAACTATTTGATTCAATACTATGAAAAATTCGACTTATTTCCCCGCTCAGAAACGTAGGAAATATTACACTTTGCGCATTATAGTCACTTCTCGTACACTTTTATTAAAAACTCGTCTCTGATTGTTTGAACTCCGATACGCTTGCCAACAGGTACCCTGATTTGTTTAAACTTCCTCTGAAGTATTGATTTCATGTGACTAACTCATGATCATACCGAAACTGTCTAAAAATAATAATGCAATGTTGAATTTATTTATTAATATTATTTCCTTACAATGTGCTTTACGTCGCACCGAGACACATAGGTCTTATGGCGACGATGGGATAGGAAAGGGCTAGGAGTGGGAAGGAAGCGGCAGTGGCCTTAATTAAGGTATATCCCCAGCATTTGCCTGGTGTGAAAATCACGGAAAACCATCTTCTGGGCTGCCGACTGTGGGGTTCGAAACCATTATCTCCCGGATGTAAGCTCACAGCTGCACGGCCCTAACCACATGGCCGACTCACCAGGTGCTATACAGTATTTAATCAAACTTTATCAAATGTGATACACTGAAAAACAAAGTACCTTCTAGATGTGACCACTTGCACAGAAAGGGACCGAAAGCCATCAATGGAAAGTTTACAGCAGAGCTAAATCAAAGTGTCTGGGTGTAAATACTGCATTTGTATGTTTTGAATTGTTAAGCTACCTGTGGATTTTCCTAACTAAACTAAGCTGCGAATCAATTCGATGGCATGACAATTTTTATAGTTGGTAAGAAAATAAGTGAGAGCTTTAAATGCGTTTTTCTCAAACTAACGTTTTCTTAAGCGCAACAGTCAATAATTAATATCTTCTGAAGTATTTAAAAAAATGCTCATTATCTTATGCCAATTTTAGAAACACAGAAATCTCAAAAATCTTACTTGAGGTTCCTTTCTGTCCGGCCCCGCGGTGTAGCGGGCAACTCGTCCGCCTGTCACCCCGCGCCGCTGGGTTTCGATTCCCGGCCGGGTCAGGGTTTCTTAATTGAAAATGATTAATATCCCTTGCCTGGGGACTGGTTGTTTGTGTAGTCCTTAACGTTCCTTTCCTCACATTCAACACTTTACATTTACGCAATTCCCATTACTCGCAGGTTCATATCATATGGTGCAAGTAGTGGCAAAAGATCTCTAAAGGTCGACGCCACGAACAAATACAATTTTAGAAAAGAAAAAAAGAAAAGAAGAAAGGTTCCTTTCTACACTGTTGGTCACATATTGTTATTATATTATTGTCAATATTCTTCAAAATTAAATCTCAAATATCGATAGGTATTATTATTATGATTGTTGTTATTATTATTTTCTACATATTGTAATTACAATTCAGGGATGGTGAATGGAGGAAGGGCATAGCATGAACGTGCCTCAATCTCCACTTAAAATTACAATTTAAAAATACACAGTGATATTCTACATAGTGTCCTAATATACAGTTACCGTATTTACATAGACATACGTTTACATAATATTCACAAGACCTATTCAAGATTCAAATAATTCTACACACACACACACACACAGTTGAATCTCGACATATATTTCAGCTCACTCATAGCCACATTCAGTCTCACTCACTCGGGATCCCATAACCTTACTCCCGTCCTCCCTAGCATACTAAACATTCACACAGTAGAAAAATTATATTATGTATATGTTTCGTTATATATACATTCTTTTCACCTCTTTACAAAAATTTTTTGCAGGTAATTCTTTTATCTGTGGTGAGAGATCACTCCAAAGCCGAGCAGAACGAATTAAGAAGCCATTTTGATATGATGCTGTTCTTGCAAATGGAGGGAAGGGGACACACCACGACCTAGTTGAGCGGAACGATAGTTCAGCTGTAAGCTGTTGAATGTTACCTGTGAGGGATTTTCTCAGAAACGCAATATCTAATTGTTTACAGAGAGCTGTTATGGGGGGGGGGGGCAGTGACCTGGCTGTATTTAAATGACCGTGTTAAGTAATTAGACGTTCTGCTCAGCGTTGAATTCTACTTAGTTTCGTCATATTCTCCACTGTAATGGGGTGCAAGAATGGAAGTCCGTACAACAGTATTAATGCCAAATAAGTTGTCTGAACTGCTTTATTTCTGGCTCCCAGTAGAGATCTGCGGATGAATCCCAAGACTCTGTATGTTTTTCATCTTATTTCCTCAACATGCTTGTTACATTTTACATCGCTGCAAATATGTATCTGTTGTCCCTAATACAAGTGTCCGACTCATTGGCTCAATGGTCAGCGTTGGGGCCTTGAATTCCTGGCCAGGTCGAGGATTTTAATCACGTGTGATTTATTTTTTTGACCCAAGGACTGGGTGTTTGTGTTTGTTGCAACACTTTCCTTTTCATATTCAACCAGTCCATCACTCTACCAACCACCACAGGCACACGCAATAGTGATTACATCGTTCCATATCGGGTTAGCGCTAGGAAGGGTAGTCGGCCGTAAAACAGTCATAATCATATATGTGTGACAATGTTCGCACTTGTGACCCCACATATGTGGTAGTAGAATAAGAATAAGTTCGTAATATAATTCAGAGGGGAAAATATGCGTACAGGTTAAAATGCTTACTGAATCCTGCACGTAGGCCGTTGGTTTATTTACTTTTATCGTATCCTGCCTTCCATAAATTGAAATCTTAGTACGGCTTTCCATATCGTTGTTGAGGAAACAAAATCTTTTTTGTCTTAATGCTTTTCCTGTCCATTATGATCCTTAAGACTGGTCAGGGCTCCCAGCCAGTTGTGAATAATCAGACCATCGGAAAAATTTTCATTGTGTTCCTTTTCCTATGCTGGTGTGTAAAGGAGAATGAACCTTTTCGTAGCGTACTGTAGGAAAGTGTGTTTACATGGCGTATTTAAGCACTCCTACAGTATAATATATTTAAGGTTCATTAACCTTTACATACTAGCAAAGGAATTTTTAGCAATTTGCTGTACGTCCAGCCGACACAGGTAGGTCTTATGGCGAAGATGGGATTGGGAAAGGGCTGGGAGTGAGAATAAAGTGGATGTGGCCTTAATTAAGTACATCTCCAGCATTTACCTGGTGTGAAAATGGGAAATCTCGGAAAACCATCTTCAGGGCTGCCGACGGTGGGGTTCGAAACTAGACTACTATCTCCCGGATGCAAACTCACAGCTGCGTGCTCCCAACTGCATATCCGTATATGTCTCGGAGGCGCGACCAGTCTTAACGAAAATAATGGACAGGACGAGGTTTTGTTTCTTCAACGATGATATCCATCTGTCAATTCAGCAGGGAGAAATTTTGTCATTGCTTCGGCACATTTATGTTCAATTTTTTCTGGCAGTTCAGATTCTAATTGCGAAGTTCCCTCTATGATTATTATTTGTCTGCTCTGTTCCACGCCTATGATCTTTTCATGTGCTGTTATATCGATTGTGTTCGTCAAGTTTAGTTTGATAAAGCATGATTTTGGTAGCATACTATGAGTAATAAAATAATTTTCCGGCCACGCAGTGTAGGGGCAACACGTCCGCCTGTCACCCGGCGGCCCCACGTTCGATTCCCGGCCGGGTAGGTGGTTTTTAATGGTAAATGATTAATATCCCTGGTCTGGGGCTTGGGTGATGTTTGTGTCATCCTCAACGTTACTTTCCTCACATTCAACACTCTACACCTCCGAAATTCCAGGTTGATATACGGTGAAAGTAGTAGCAAAAGATCTATAGAAGTCGACGCCATGAACAAATATCATTTTGTGAAAAAAATATATATTATTTCATTAAAAATAAATAAATTCGCCATAGTACGGAATGTGCT
Organism: Anabrus simplex; assembly: GCF_040414725.1. NCBI lineage: Eukaryota > Metazoa > Arthropoda > Insecta > Orthoptera > Tettigoniidae > Anabrus > Anabrus simplex. The sequence goes on from NC_090265.1 coordinate 849,087,755, forward strand.
GCATGCAACAGCCACTGAAGTGGTAATTCTGCCTTACTCGTTTAAAAATTCTGCCTTCAACTGTGGCTCGGACTCAAACATCTCATTCTTAAGGTAAAATATCGCTTTCATTAACTGTTGAGTACATTACTATTATCACACATGTGCCGTAAAGTAATTTTTATCGCACACTTCATGGTATACCGCATTACATAAATGCCTTCACAATGTACCTACATCTAGTAGTTATGATTTCCTGTACAAATAAAAAGAGAACATAAAACAAATTAAAATGTTAACTTTAATGCAACACTGTAACATGACGAAAGGCAATTCAACAACTCGTTATACGAGTATTGTTTCCCTCCTATGTATCCATAATACCTTCACACATTTTTGGTCTTCCTTTTATCGCTGTTGTTCAATTTCCTCCGGTCGTGTTCTTCCAGTTGCATTATATGTCAATTGTTCTCAATCTTCGAGAGACCACGATCCAACAACACTCCTTTTTCAAATTAACATCATTAAGTTCATTGTATTAATTCAATGATCATTGTTATAAATTTCGGAGCACTTTGGTTGCCAAAATGGCCAAAATGCGATAATGCTAGATGATAATTAATATCAAATGCTAAGTGATGATAGCCAAAACAAACTACGTCATTCTACAAAATTGTTTTCATCCAGTGACAGATAATAATATTTTTTTGTCAACACATCGCATTATATTCATAGTGTTCATCTTATAGTCACGCAATATAAGATGAGGACGCGGTCCAAACAGATTTACTTTTTCAATTTCTTTAATCTCATGCATTTAAGTTACATATGTATTTACGTAACCAGATACATTTTAAAGCCACTTTTATCAAAGATAATATCATTTGGTAGTAGGTTAAATGAACAGCGGTTCCCGATAAGTACAGTACATTTTTTACGTAGAGACCTATGTAAATTTAAAGTATCTGCATTAAGGAAGTTCATCTAAAATAAATTAATGAAATTATACAAAATATTACAATGAGCTTATTAAATGTTTGCATAGTACAAGAACTGCATGTTTTATGGACTTCTCTTTTTTTTTTTTATACTTCAATTAATGTGTCTAGATTTTCTTCTTAAGCACTTCATTTCATTCTTTCACTCGCTCCATTTTCGTTTCCTATTGCCTCTTAATCTAGTGTAGTCATCAACTGACCGATACTATGAGCCATTGTGGTACACTCAAAGCTTTTCAACATTGTAAACATGAATGGTGAGTTCAACAAGCCTCAGAATTGTGATTTTAAATCAATGCAGTGTTCCTGTGCATTAATAATAAGCAAAATGTACTAGATTATCATACAATGTGTGGTTCATTTCATGATAAAGGATAGCACACAAAAATAAGATTCGTAACATACTGACATGGGATATTTTTGAAATGATTTCACGATGTGAAAATATTTTCCCTCTGACGTTCGTTAATCTACTGAAAGCCAATTGCTTGAAGTTGTATTTAAACACTCTTAAATGTCACTAGTATCATTTGGGCCTGATTCTAGTTTATTGTAGTTTTTAATCTACTGCGCCAGTGAGATCGGTAGTTTCAATTTGTACACCTTCACTGCAATATGCTATAGATCTTCACAAATACACTAGAGAGAGTAGCTCCGAATAATTCTTCTCTCGGTATAAATTTTAATTTATTCTTGAAACTTGATGGTTCAAAAATTAAATCCAGTTTATAGTTCGTTAATGTCACGTTCTGGAAACTGAGAACCAAATCACAATGGATCTTCTTTGCCGCGAGAAAGTACTGCTTGCCTGAATGTATCCAATTATATTTTACAAAACTTTTTGTCGTGTGCACCTTGTTTATTCGACTTGTGAAGTAATTGGATACACGCTTCACAACGTTTGAGTAAAAAGTTTAGAAGGGAGTCGCCTTGTCTTGCACGCGGTCACTACAACATCGTTATTCCTGTCCGGATCAGCGAATCAACAAGTCCATTGTCCGCGGAGCAACGGCTCGAGAAACTTCGCGCCACGCATGGCTGCCTTCGCTAAGAATAATTGTTCACAAGCCATGTGCATTACGGACTCCAGATCTTAAGAGACAGAGAACAAGAGGTCGAAATCCGAGAGAAGGATATATAATTTAACAACTAGAATATATCGTTCGTCACTTGAGAAATTATTATTATTATTATTATCATCTGTTTACCCTCCAGGTTCGGCTTTTCCCTCGGACTCAGCGAGGGATCCCACCTCTACCGCCTCAAGGGCAGTGTCCTGGAGCTTCAGACTCTTGGTCGTGGGATACAACTGGGGGAATGACCAGTACCTCGCCCAGGCGGCCTCACCTGCTATGCTGAACAGGGGCCTTGTGGAGGGATGGGAAGATTGGAAGGGATAGACAAGGAAGAGGGAAGGAAGCGGCCGTGGCCTTAAGTTAGGTACCATCCCGGCATTCGCCTGGAGGAGAAGTGGGAAACCACGGAAAACCACTTCGAGGATGGCTGAGGTGGGAATCGAACCCACCTCTACTCAGTTGACCTCCCGAGGCTGAGTGGACCCCGTTCCAGCCCTCGTACCACTTTTCAAATTTTCGTGGCAGAGCCGGGAATCGAACCCGGACCTCCGGGGGTGGCAGCTAATCACGCTAACCACTACACCACAGAGGCGGCCTCACTTGAGAAATTACTTAACGATTTCCCATTTTAGGATGTAGTTGGTAAAGTGTGATGGTAGATAAGTATTGATTGCACCCATTTTGCTGATATGTAGAAGGAAACAAAACGAAGGGAGAAGAGGGAGACAAGTGGAAAGAAAGAAAAGAACGGAAATGGAGAAAATCTAGGTTTACTGGAGGATGTATCCCAAAATACAGTATGGCTTTTGGTTTTAAAATGCACAGAACCTACTACTTGAGGCATATCAATCAGAAACAGCACTGTTACAAAAATATAAGCTACGCATATTTTTATTTATTTGCACATCCTACAATAATAGGCTTCCTACATCTGACAAAGTATACCATGAAGAGTTTTCTGGAGGTAATCCTTCTCATATGCAGTACTGTAGAGGTGATTTCTAACAAATTGGACGGGTTTCCCATTTTCACACCAGGCAAATGCTGGGGCTGTACCTTAATTAAGGCCACGGCCGCTTCCTTCCCACTCCTAGGCCTTTCCTGTCCTATCGTCGCCATAAGACCTATCTGTGTCGGTGCGACGTAAAGCAACTAGCAAAAACAAAAAACAAAATTGGACGGAGACTGTAATGGCTAAGGCGGCTAAATCACAGCACAGATTCTTGGTAATGCCTACGCTTTTGAAAAACTTAGCTAAGAATTTTGATATGGTTCCTCTTACTCCGATAAAAAGTCGTACAGCCACTTGTAACGTTGTAATATTCTTTAAACTAGCTGATGGTTAGTTCAGAGATGGCTCGATTCTCCGCGTCTACTGGCTGAGTTGAGTCGACTTCACGCCTAATGGTGAGTGCAGAATATGTGCAAAATCCTTTTCTCGGTAAATTGTGAATATATCCCTTCTTCAGTTGCTTCTGACGTTAGCAACAAATGCCACCTATTCATGTACTTCATAACCTTTCTGGGAGAATGCTGCTGCAATTCTAAATCATATTATGCCGTGCCTAACTAAGCAAGTCCCCCTGTGGACATGAACCAAGAACATGAGCTACGGTTTCAGACTCACTGTGGTGTCTGCTAAATGGTTAGCATACTGGTTTTTGGTCGAAGGGATTCCAGATTTTAACCTTCGTTGGTTAATTCCGAAGATTCGGGGTCTTGGATGTGTGTGTTGTCTTCACCATTAGAATTCATCTTAAGTAAAGCCACATTCTCACGAACGTGCAGGAGGCCTATGAAGCATCAACTCAAGAAACGTGCATCAGGCATCTCCGGAGGCTACTGTCCATTTTATTTATTTATTTATTTATTTATTTATTTATTTATTTATTTATTTATTTATTTATGTATTTTTAGCTGAAAAGTTGAAATTTTCACAAGGTGAAGAAAACGTCATTAATTCATTAACTATAATTATCTAAGTTTTCAATTTTTGAATCCTCATTGGTTTCCCCTCCCCCCTCCCAACCCCCAGTAAACACTGAAATACGTAAGACTTCGATCGCGAGTCTTAAGGAGGATCGTGTTTTTGGTTTAACCAAGTTTATTCTTCCTTTCTTAATCTGTTTACCCTCCAGGGTTGGTTTTTCCCTCGGGCTCGGCGAGGGATCCCACCTCTACCGCATCTAGGGCAGTGTCCTGGAGCTTCAGACTCTGGGTCGGGGATACAACTGGGGAGGATGACCAGTACCTCGCCCAGGCGGCCTCACCTGCTGTGTTGAACAGGGGCCTTGCAGGGGGATGGGAAGATTGGAAGGGATAGACAAGGAAGAGGGAAGGAAGCGGCCGTGGCCTTAAGTTAGGTACCATCGCGGCATTTGCCTGGAGGAGAAGTGGGAAACCACGGAAAACCACTTCGAGGATGGCTGAGGTGGGAATCGAACCCACCTCTACTCAGTTGACCTCCAGAGGCTGAGTGGATCCCGTTCCAGCCCTCATACCACTTTTCAAATTTCGTGGCAGAGCCGGCAATCGAACCCGGGCCTCCGGGTTTGGCAGCTAATCACACTAACCACTGCACCACAGAGGCAGACTTAAACCAAGTTTATATCTGTTAAATAATTATCCAGGCAAGTCTTAGTATTTTAAGTCTGAATTGAGTCATGGAGTGAAATTAACTCAGACCCTCGACAAGAGCAGAGTAGCTGTCTGATACGAGAGACAGTAGATCCGATCACGAAAGATAGGCAATAAGCTAAGGAAATCATATAAAGGACCATGTTAAAATCCAATATCTGTAGTCCATCTGGATAGTCTCCAGTTTCCTTGGCAGGCCAAAGCCTCAACCTATTTTAATACTTTTACTCTTCCTGAAGGAAAAACGCGAATTTCATTGAACCTAAAATGCCTAAATTAGGTGTAGTGATCTAAAATATTCAAAAGTGCTCTTTTTGCCTTCTGAAAATTTCAAATTGAAAGGTGTGCAATTTTTACTGCAAATCAAGTAGTCGATCCATAGTAACATCGATGTCTTTAGACTATGTTTCCAGATAAAAGTACCCTGATCAGTGGGGAGTTCGTACCGTATCCTTTGAAGGTGAAGATCCAGGATCTACGGACACGAAAAGGCCATTGGTAAACGAATTCAAAGGGAAGTTAACCCTGGAACCTGCTGTTTTCGCTTTAATGAAGTTCAAGAATATTACAATGGCGTCATGTTCGCATTAAAAAAATATTTTCTGATATATAAATATGTTGCGTGAAAATAGAAAATCATACATATCTAAAACTGAGGCATAAATGCAGTCTTTCACTGCAATTTCAAATAAAAGGGCCAGTAAAATATTTTGTATTTCTGAAGTACAGGTAAAAGAAATATTTTGTAATATAAGATTATAAATGGATTTTATTAGTAAAAACTATTACAGTGACATGGGTATTATTCGATTACCACAGGAATCATTTTAAGAAACTATTTTAGGCAAATACATATCGTAAAAATAAAGTGCAAAATATCTCAAATTCGCCTTTTAATCACAATTTATAAAACACTGGGAGAAAATAGTGCGCCATTTCAACTATAAATAGAAGGAGAAATGCTCAGTAATAATAATAAGCATTGCGACAATGCAACAGTAAATACCAGAACAAGAATCCAGCAGGTAATGAGCAATACCGCGTGGGTAGGGGAGATAGAAATTTACCTCAGTATCCCTTAGCTATCATAATGAAATGAATTGTTGTATGGCTTTTAGTGCCGGGATATCCCGGAACGGGTTCGGCTCGCCAGGTGCAGGTCTTTCTATTTGATTCCCGTAGGCGACCTGCGCGTCATGATGAGGATGAAATGATGATGAAGACAACACATACACCCAGCCCCCGTGCCATTGGAATTAATCAATTGAGATTAAAATCCCCGATCCGGCCGGGAATTGAACCCGGGACCCTCTGAACCGAAGGCCAGTACGCTGACCGTTCAGCCAACGAGTCGGACAGCTATCACAATAAAGGAATAGAAGATGCCATCCTCAAGGACTGTCAATTCAGGAGTGTAGGTTAGCGACCACGGTTCCCCTGGCTGAGCATCATATTGATTCATCTTACTTGTGGAAGACTCCTCACTTTCATCTTTTCTATCCGACTCCACTTGATCAACACTTGTATTTTTCCGACCCCATCAGTATTAGATTTGTGAGGCATGGTGAGTCTTTCACTTTCAGGCCCTTCATGGCTCTTCTCTCTTGCTTTCCGCACCGTTATTCTTCGAATCATTGGAACTTTTCCACCGTCGTTTATGTATTAGGAGAGGAAGGTTGCCAAATTGAATTCCCTCTTAAACAATTATCACCAGCAAAACGAGGAACCTAACGCCTTTTTACATCGTTTCTGAACTTCATCATTCAAAATACAGTTTTATTAATGAACGTTTCACTCACGTGTGCAGGTGAAATCTTCGGCTGAAAAGATGCACCTTATCTTGCTTTTTATCGAGAAGGAACATCAAACATTGTGGATACTCTTTATCCTATTTTATATTTTGTTCAGCTTACAAGGAAAGAGAAATACTGCTTAGAAGTGACAATGTGAAATAAACATCGCAGTTATATATGAAATAGTAATCAAGGTGAGAATCTGACAATAAAAAGATGATGCCTATTCTTAGTAGTATGATCCAATACAATGGACGATCCCACTGGCACAATAGAGTGAAATTTAACACGTTTAGATTCAAAAACAAGTAATTATTAAATATTCATTTTCTCAGTTGGTGAATGATAAATTTTTACTTCCTGATGGGAATTTTAATTTCAATTACAAATGCTTAGATAGGAAATTTTAAAAACGGGAGTCGCTGTGTTTCCTAGCACACTGTCACTGCACTGTGACTGAAGAAGGAGGTAACAGGGGTAACACGAATCTTCCGTAAACCACAGCCGCCGATCCAAGCCATTGTCTCAAGCCCTGGGAATAGACGTTCTTCATCATAAAAGTCATCCAAATAACTCATTCTCAATAATAAACTACCTTCATCCAAAGTAACATAGATACGGTGAAACTTCTTGTAAAATTTAATTTACTTTCCTTCCTCTACATTCTTCTTCCTCTACCGCTGATCACACATCTGTAGGGTTGCGGGTGCGAACTGTGTCGCGCATGTGAATTTACCCTTGTTTTACAACCGGATGCCTTTCACGACGCCAACCCTATATGGAGGGATGTAATCACTATTGCGTCTTTCTGTGGTGATTGGTAGTGTAGTGTGTTTTATGAATACAAACACAAAAACGCCCAGTTCCCTAGCCAGAAGAATTAACCAGAAAATCAAACTCGGGACCCTCTGAACCGAAGGAGTTCAACGCTGACTGTTCAGCGAATGTCAGACCCTTCCTCTGGGTTCTCCTTTCCAAAGTAATTCCACCCTTGTTAAAACAACAAACTACCAACGCTGAGTGGCTGCAATGCAAGCTACCCGCAAAACATTTTTGAGTATTGCCAAACGGGCATGTATACACTGCAGGGGGAGAGCTTGTTCTGACGTTCTGATGCAATAGCAGATAATATTCCTGGTTTGAAAAGGGCGTCTAAAGTTGTACGGTTCCATGGCTGAATTTTTAGCGTGCTGGCCTTTGGTTAAAGGGACCCCGGATTCGACTCTAGGCCGGGTCAGGGATTTTAACCTCAAATGATCATTTCCACTGGCTCGGAAACTGTGCGTGTGTGTCATCCTTAACAGAAAATACAAAGAAAATAAGTAAAATACGAAAAATAAGGTGCAAAAAGTGTAATAAAAAGAAAGAAAAAACAGATATTATTCCTGGTTTGGAAAGGGCGTGCGAAGTTAAATGACTGATTATACGTGTGTGTTTGGAAATAGCGTCAGTCACGGCGTACGAATTTAAAAATTACTATTTAAAAACGTATTCTAACTACCGATCCGCCTCTGTGGTGTAGTGGTTAGTGTGATTAGCTGCCACCCAGGAGTCTCGGCTTCGATTCCCGGCTCTGGCACGAAATTTGGAGAGTGGTACGAGGGCTGGAACGGGGTCAACTCAGCCTCGGGCGGTCAACTGAGTAGAGGGGGTTTCGATTCCCTTCTCAGCCATCCTCGAAGTGATTTTCCGTGGTTTTCCACTTCTCCCCAAAGGCAAAGCCGGGCTGGTACCTAACTTGAGGCCACGGCCGCTTTTTTTCCTTCTTCCTTGTCTATCCCTTCCAATCTTCCCATCCCCCGACAAGGCCCCTGTTCAGCATAGCAGGTGAGGCCGCCTGGGAAACGTACTGGTCATTTCCCCAGTTGTACCCCCCACCCAAAATCTCACGCTCCAGGACACTGCCCTTGAGGCGGTAGATGTAGGATCCCTCGCTTAGTCCGGGGGAAAAACTGAGCCTGGAGGGTAAAAAGATTAAGAAAGAAAGGAAGACAGATTCTAACTACCGGTTTCTTAACGCTGTAAGTTTTCCGTTCTCCCTCACTAATAAGGAGGGAGTTGCTCACTTGGTTGACATAAGATTACATCTGTGCAATAAATCGATGTCAGTAAATTTGGTAATATGTTAAAAATATCTTTTTCACCTTTTCTGAAAGTCATGTGATCTTTCAGACAGATCTCATTCAAACTATATACCGGTATCTACAATGGTTCTGATCGCGGTCCTCTAAGATCGAGAACTAAACAAGGGAAAACTATATTTTTGATTATTTTATAGTAATACAACGATGAAGATAATACTGAATGTTTAAAGAGTGAATGCTCATCAACTGTCAGCTGTCTACTGAAGGAAATGTCCATGGAACAGATCAACCTCAGACAGGAGTTGTGATGTAATCCACCGAGCTCGTGTAGTTCCGCGACCTGTCGGTTTGTCCGCAGGCGGGAAGCCGAGCACTCGATATTAGTCTCAGTATGTAAACAGGCTAAACAATGACTCCATGAGTCGGGGAGTTCTACATTAAAATCCCCGTCTTAACATCTAACAATCGCGTTTAGCATTCATTTTTCACATTACCCTCACAGACTGAAAAGGGGACTCCCTGAAAAGTATCAATTTATATGTCCATTGGATAAAACCCATGCAGTGATTCTCAAGGATGCTTTTGTATGGGACAAATATCATCTCTGTTCAAGACATTAAATATATACGACGATACCATTGAGTTTTTTTAAAGAGGACATAAGCAGAATTTTTGTGTTCTTGTCAGGTTAATTTCTTCCGCCATTATTACCTACTTTTCAGATTCACATATTATTACAATGTACTAGAGAAATTAAATTTATTTAATTTATAAGAATAGAACGTAAAGAACTGGCATAACAGAGTCCGTAATATGTTTTCATACAAATTATATTAGAGGATATATGCCAGAAAATATACCAGGCAGTAGACGTATTCTTTGATGGTCCCCCTCGATTATCTCTCCTTCTACCCAATATATATTTCCCATACATCTAAACGGTCGGATTTGTGAAATTTGCTGTAGAAAGTTTCTTCAATTTATGCTGGTAAACAGATTTTCTGCACAATATCTTAAACTAGTATATCTATATAAATAAAATTGTAGGGGGTCCGCTGTTTGTAATTTCTTTTGTTTTGCGAATTTTTCAGATATTTATCCGTTTTAGGTCAACTCAAGACCGAATCGGTGGTTTTTACGTTTCGTGTCTGTTTGTTTGTCTGTTTGTCTGTTTGTCTGTTTGTCTGTTTGTCTGTCTGTTTGTCTGTTTGTCTGTTCCACCATCACGTCGAAACGGCTGGATAGATCTCAACCAAACATATTTAGAGTATACTCATACCGGGGAAGGTTTCGATATGCATATCATTTTAAAATCTTTGAATACACGGGGGGTTTATAGGAAAACCAGAATGGTTTTTCCACCATCACGTCGAAACGGCTGGATAGATCTCAACCAAACTTCATATTTAGAGTATACTCATCCCGGGGAAGGTTTCTATATGCATATCATTTTAAAATCTTTGAATACACGGGGGGTTTATAGGAAAACCAGAATGGTTTTTCCACAATCACGTCGAAACGGCTGACTAGATCTCAACCAAACTTCATATTTAGAGTATACTCATACCGGGGAAGGCTTCAATATGCATATCATTTTAAAATCCTTGAATAGACGGGGTGTTTATAGGAAAGCCAGAATGGTTTTCCCCCATTTTCTCTTATACTATTGATTTTCTGTAAACTTCGTTTACCGTACGTGAAACGTCTTTTCATTATAAACAACTTTCGTTATGTTCACAATTTACCTTACTCTTCACATGACGGAGAAATTTACAATTTTCCGCTGGTATCATGCTCTGCATTGAGTGACCGACAGACCGACAACGAACCTACAGGTTACCATGGCAACGTCTCTGACTGCATGCCGGCAGGGAAGTAACGTATTGCCATTTTCCTCATCATGCTTTTAAATTCGTGGTTGTTCCTTGGGTAGAAGGCAAGAGAGGCGTCAATCGGCCTATCTGCGGGATATTGGCGGAATATCGTTGGATATTATAACCGCCCTCGAATAGATTAGGTAATAACACCATTAGTCATCTTCTTATTATTTGTTTACCTAGGAATCACTGGACCTAAATTTCTCCTCTGTTACCGTTTTATTATATCCATAACTCATACTAGCATAATTTATTGAGGGGCATTTGATTTTCCAATACATTAACTTGGCATTTACATATTTGTCGTTATCCGACTGTCCTCAGTTATAATCCATTTTCTATTAGTTTCAACTTTCTTAACTGTATTATTTTCTTCCTTAATTACGCCGTATGTACGCGAGTGCTACAAACTACTGGATGTATTTCCACCAAGACTCATATTTAGAATACACCTGTCCTTGATAGGTTTTAGGGCAAATATTGTTTCTAAATCTCTGAACTGAGTGGGGGTTTATACGAAACCGAAACAGTGATTTTGCACTTCCACAAAATATACACAACCAACGTTAATTTAAATCTACCTGCCTTGGTAGAAATTAATTTCTAAACCTTTTTTCTCATGTGCATCATTTCGATACGAGGACTAATAAGGGAGACATCATTAACGGACCGTTTTTCTGTACAAGTCCCATCGGACTTAACTCACGAGCGGGTGCGTGTAAAGCGTATTCCTTACAACTTGAAAATTACTGAAGACATTCGAACCAAAATTTATATTTAGTATCCACCTGTCCAAAGGTAGGTTTTAAACGTAAATAATATTTCATGTTCCGGAATGGACTGGCGGTTTATAGGGAACCGATATGGTGATTTTACTCTTCCAAAATGTATACAGAACAAGACCAACCTGACTGGAAATCGACCAAACGTGATGGAATTCCACCTCTAAAACTTTTTCTTCATGTGCATTTTTTCGTAAGGAGGATTAATAAGGGAGATATCATGAATGGTCAGTTTTGCAGGTTAAGTCCAGCGGACATAGCCCAAAAGGTGTTTTACATGGAGCAGATTCCTTATCTATATAAATCAAATCGTAACGACTGTGTGCCTCTACACTGACTATTTTGGCGTTTAAGGGGTAATAATGACCATCTCCATAATTTTTGGTTTAGTTTCCTGAAAGTCCTAATTTTTACCCGCCTCGCCCAAAATCCAGATTGCGGCATAATCTGCCAGAAGAAAAAGAAGATAATTGAAATTTGACAAAATTATACGTTTTAGCCTGTAACGAACGGAAAACATCCTAGATCATTAAATTTTTCACTTTTTATCCGCGAAGAATATAGAAATATGCAGGCAATTTTAAAGATGGTGCAGACCTTCGGAAATTCCTATCACATAACGGATTGCACAATATTCGTTCAATTTGGAATGATCTACAACCTTGGTCTTATGACTTTTTCCCGTATCTGTATCCCTTTTACGTTTGATTTTTCTCTATTAATCGATGTTAAGTCAATTTGGAATTTTCACATGCATAATTCATACTTTCAGGTACTTATATGAAATACAGAATCATCAAACTCTTCACGAAAATTGGCCCACCCAGTAGCCATATGTGAGCCAAATGCTATGTATGTAGCTGTCACATAATTATCCGAAAAGTAATGTAATGTGAGATAATCTTACAAAAACTTTACCCTGTTCCACGTTTCTAACTCAATCTTACCCAAGAATAGATGACATATCATAGGACCAGGCATTTAGGACACTAAATCCGGCGTGTCTTATGGTATAATCCTTTGTCGATATGACGTACGTTTAGTAGCAGTTAATCTGTAAATGAAGGTCTTCAATATTTTTAACACGCATATACTTTCGTATGTCGATCTATATATATTCACTGATGTCGATTTGTAGCGATCGAGAAAGGGTGGGTCTGCTATTGTAATCAGTACTCCCAACACCGACTTTGACTGGCAGTAGGAAAGGGTTCCTTCTCCGACTCCTGTGTAACTGTCATTAGTAAGGAAGGCCTACAATTGTAATGAATAGTTCACTTCTCGATTTGACTTGCAGAAGGCAAGTGAGCATGCAGTTTTGTTTAAAACTCCCCTACCCGATTGTGTTTGGCAGTAGGCAAGGGTGCCCGCCATTATAAAGAAATGTCCTCATCTAAAATGTGACCGGCATTAGGCATAGTGGCCTGCTATTTTGATGGAAACTCACCAACTTGGTGTGACTGGCAGTAAGCTGCCTGGCAGTAGGAAAATGGAGCTGGCATTATAATGATAACTGCTCAACTCAATTTCGAGTGATAGTAGGGTAATTGCCTGCCATTATAATAGAAACTCCTCAACTGTAATCTGTCTGGAAGTAGGAAAGGGGGGGGCTGCCATTTTAACGAAAACTCCCCAAATAGATTCTGTCCGCGTAGTAGGCAATGGGGCCTGCAATTATAATGTAAACTTCCCAACTCGATTTTGAACGCCAGTAGGCAAGTGAGCCTGCCGTTATATCACAAATCCGTAACAAACACTTTACATTGAAAACAACGTACTGGGACCTTCCCATGCTCTTTCTCGGATAACGCTAAGAGACATGCAATTTTAAAATAATCTTATTTACTGCATGTACACTATTTACTTCGATATTCGAATACAATGTAGAATACCGTAGCGAAGCACGGGTACATTCGCTAGTCTGTGATAAATTTAACAGTGAAGAACTATGCCAAAGAAGGTATGAAGGAAGGATTGAAGTAAGAAAGAGAGTAACGAAGAACGGAATAAAGAAAGACTGGAAAATGAGGATGAAGGAAGTAAGAATTGAATAATATGATGAACTAAGAGATGAAGGAAGAAAGGAAAGAAGGGACGAAAGAAGGAGCAAAGAAAGGAAGAATTTAAGGATAGAATGAGGGAGGGAAGGAAGGAAGGAGGGAAGAAGGAATTAAGAATGTGCGAGACATTAAAAAAATACTTCCCTTAACACGTACGTATACACCATAGCAGCAAGAACACCACTTCACTAACTTTAAATGACCGAGTTCATTATTCTCCTAAGAAACCCATCCTCCTCCTTAACCTCACATGACCCACCACTGAAGCTGGTATAAATGCATACCTTTAGCCATACTGTAGAATTCATTCCTGACTTAACCGTTAGCACTCAATTGCAACTATTCTCCTGCCATTTCTCCTAAATGTTTGTACCATCGCTCATTCTCACACCTTCGTGGCATTAATTTCAAATTTACGAATGATATATCCTAAGCCCACCCAGCTTTCACTTTGGTGCAGCAATATTGGGCTGAATACCGAGCATTGTAAGAATATTTTTTGTTTAAGAACTCTCTTACTTCTGAATACCTTTGATCGTATCTGCGAACTCACTGTATTAGCTTTGCGACTACAAGATATCGGAAACTTACTGTACTACTAACCTGGTAGAATATACATCCTGAATACTTGAAATGATATAGAAGTTCCAGTTTCGAATTTTATATCTGTCTTTCTGTTCTTTTATGTTTGTTTCTAACTAGTATTGCTATAATCTTGCAAATACCGCATTACCGTATCATATTCCATGTATTTGTTTTTCAATATTAGATTGCAGTATGCCATTAAGACTAAGTAGTCAGTATAGACATATACCTTACTTAATATCCACCCAACTCAATCTCAACTGAATGATTTTAACAAGTCTCGAGGCAAAAGAAATGTCGTTACGTTTTCCGTGAAAACTATCCGTATCCTTTCTAGTGAGCAACTTTCACGAACTACGGGTGTAAGTCAAATAGTAAGAAAGGAATACCTTCGGTTCGAAAGCACGTTGTGGCATTATCTTAGCATAAGCTTTAACTATTGAGTTTAGTAGGTGATTTGACTTTCGTTAACTACGTCTATACCACCCGTACCAGTATAAGAGAAAATCAAAATATTCATAAGAATCCTTTTATAGATCAGTGGTAGGGTGTCAGCCTCCAGATCCCAAGAACCCCGATTCAAACACGACGAAAGTAGTCGTACTTTTTAAAGTCGAAAATAGTTCATTGGACACTCCATGTTGTACAATGTCGGTATGAAAAAGATCTCTGATGGCACATTTCGTGTTCACACAATGAGATTATTAAAACTCAGCAACACATGCCCCTGAGAGTTTCGGTATGCTCTGCCATCTAGTAGGTCTAGAGTAAAACTGAATGTCGAAATTGACGAACAAGCTGCCAGATGGCGCTGATTAAGAATACCATTTTTCTTCCTATTATTATTATTGCTATTCTAATGACCTGAACTTAACTCGTTGTAGGATTTATTTCTAAAATTATGACTTTTATACTGGTTCAGTATTTTTGAAACATGAGTTAAATAATACTGTAATATGTGAAAAAATCGCGACTTCTAGTCTGATATACTATGTGGACTGTATTTTACATTTATGCGGAGAAGAGTAGACGTTTTACTAATTAAATTTTGCATCGGAATGAGTGAATTGATGGTTGGAGATATCCTCTAGGTGTAGTTCAGCAAACGGCTTGTGAGTTATTCAGCTATTTACACATCTTTAATTGCCAGCTACTTCGTTCCGTTTCGCAGTTTATTTTTGAAACTACTTCTTAAATTATTCTTTCCAGTATTTCGGTCAACTATTTGTTTAGGCAATTTATCTGGTATTGTTATTATACTTTCCAGTCTAATATCCCGTTTTATGAGAGATATGAAATCTGCCTCTTTGAAATATAGTCTAATGAAATTCATGTTAACATGTAACATCTATCTTCTGATGAGAATGCAATTGCATTCATACATGTCTTAAGGCGCGTCCAGACTTGTAACAGAACATCGTAACGTAACCGCGTCGCGCTCCTGTCTGGACGGTACTGCGTAACCTCGTCGCGCAACCTTAGCCCGCAACATGAACGATACGGAACGAGGTTCGCTGCGTTCCACTGCTTGTCGGTTTTCCCGCGTCACATCAAAGTGCTGCGCGCGCGGAAGTTACAGCAAGCTTGGACGTACACACGACCTCGGTGCGTAACACACATTCGCCTCTGTCTGCTTGATCAGTAAAAATGTTGTGGACCGAGCAAAACACACTGCATTTTATTGAAATATACAGAGCTAAGGAAATGTTGTGGCTAACTGGCCATCCCAGGCATTTCAACAAAATTTTAAGGAATGACCACTTTCCCCATCCACTCCATTCTCCGGTTCACTCTACATATTCCCAATATCCCCATCATGCTGCACAACATAATGTTCATCAGCTGCCGAACCCATCACATTTTCAAGGTTACACCGTTTCAACACCCACTCCTTCAGCTTCCTTATCCTCGCCGAATACTACTACTACTACACCCAATTCTCCTTACTCCAACTCCAGTCTGTCCACTGAGTGAAATACAGTAAGCAATTCCCACGATGAGGATATGGATTTTCAGGACTTGATTAGACTTACAAAGTAGTGTTTCTGTGTTGAATAAGCAATTAAAATAGATAATGTTTGATGTATGAAACATAGAATATCCCAGCAATAAATTCCTTACTTACGTTTATATTTTCGTTTAGTGCTTCAATCAGAGCTTGACACATTCCGGTACGATAACACTAATCGACTGTTTGGATATTTTGAAAAGATACTGCAGACTAATGTTTGAATCACCGGTTGCTAGAAATCGTACTGTCACTGCCAGTCTCTCTTGCACCGAGTTAGCCTCTCTGAATGTGGTATCCTTCTTAGCAACTTTAGGCCCTATCAAATTGATGAGGTGGGATCTCTCGCTGAGTCTGAGGGAAAAGCCAACTCTGGAGGGTAAACGGATTAAGAAAGAAGGAAAGACATGTATTATTATTATTATTATTATTATTATTATTATTATTATTATTATTGTTGTTATTATTATTATTATTATTATTATTATTATTATTATTGAATTTCTAATATGTTTTCATGTAATAAGATACGTATTTCCGTTTCATTGCTGTCATTTTTATTCATTAATGCGAGTATAGCTATGAAGTATAACTTAACCTCTACAAATGATGTTATGGCAGTAAATACATTGCAAAAATTATGTTGAAGATAACTACATTAATATTTTGCCCATGTAAATTGTGATTTATTGCGCGTTTCTCTTCGTTTTAAGACTGTACCCCGCTGCTAGTCCAACAACTACAACAGCTGTTTGCCTTTCCTTTATGTTAAAACGAAATGCTATCAAACCTTGCCAAATCAATTCAAATCTTATCAAACCTTCAGCAATGTTGAACAGTCTTTGACAAGATTTGACAAATTTCTTGTGTAATGTTGAACTGACAGGAAAATGTAATGGTGTACAACACGCATAAGACAGTGGTATTTCCTGCCCCAGAAGTTCAGGCGTTGTTATAGATTAAATTTATGAATTGCATATAAGTTTGCACATTCCTGAATGTAATAGAAAGGCATGGAGAGGAAAAGAAAAAGAAAAGTCTGCAGAGAATTACGACTTTCTTTCAAAGACGAAATGTGTATTTCGGTCAGTTCAGTCACTTCACCGTTCTAAAATCTTATATACTGTAGGTAACGGTTATTCTGCCCGAAGGCAGGTCCGAACCTCCGCAGAGGTGTTCCTGAGCCGGAGTTTACGTGCGGTAGGGTGGCCAGTTCCTTTCCGCTCCTCCATTCCCTTACCCCCCACCAACAGCGCGTGGCGACCCATCCACCTCCTGACCACGCCCAATGTTGCTTAACTTCTGAGATCTTACGGAATCCGGTGTTTCAACACGGCTACGGCCGTTGGTTTATATACTGTAATAATATAATATTGTAAAACTAAAGTACAGAAAACCGTCGTCAGGCCTGAAAATCGCTGAGCAGAGTCGGCTACAGTCAATCACTTGTTTATTTTCACTTGATGAAAAACGTGTGTAATAATTGTTTTACTATGCTTTCACTACCCATATTACCGAGCGAGTTAGCCGTGCGGTAAGGGCGTGCAGCTGTGAGCTTGCATCCGGAAGATAGTGAGTTCGAACCCCACTCTCGGCAGCCCTGAAGATAGTTTTCTGTGGTTTCCCATTTTCACACCAGACAAATGCTGGGGCTGTACCTTAATTAAGGCCACGGCCGCTTTCTTCCCACTCCTAGGCTTTTCCTATACCATCGTCGCCATAAGACCTATCTGTAAAAAAAACCTACCCATATTGAAACATTTAAACCTCCGACTTGATTGCCTAAGCAATAATACTCTTGCGCGGAACTCGAAAACAAAAATCAACACAAAGCGTTGGAAACGGAAACGACGCCTTGGTCAGGTTTAGCAATTAAAATGTTTATAAGGCCCACTAACTGTCTGAAACTTCATGTCAGCCAGCAAATTTGAACCACCATGTGTAGTTCTACATGAATATAGCCGAGTTTGCCAACATCGCCTATGTTTCCGTTTAGTTGCATAATGCACATAAATATAGGCTGCTGCAGCTAAATCCATCTTTCAAAGCTGCACTGTCTCAACTGGCGGAACGCTGGTAGGTTACGCGTTACGACCTGCGGCGCGGGGTAGAAAAGTTTACCTCGCAACCGCGGTGCGTAACATTGCCCCGTTTAACCTCGGCGCGCGACGTGGTTACGTTACGGAGTTAGGCGCGCATGTCTGTACCCGCCTTTACAAGACGACTCCTCCTTATGCGGTGCCACAGTAAGTTATTAGATAAAGAATATATGCCATGCTGTATAATATGTACAACGCTGACAGAACATTAAAATATGTTCCCATTATTAACTCAGTATTCGTTCTCCCTTGCTACACAAAGCACAGCTCTTTGGAAAACGTCCAGATACTTAGAGTAATTTATTTTAGTTTAACACCAACCCACCAAAACATCATTATATGTTGTAATATAACGAGAAGTCTAGATGATTTAGAGAGAATCAGGAGATATATTTGTATGTGTCTTGACTCTTTACAGAATAACTATACAATGAAATAAGTAAAGAATAATAATATTATTGGATTTACGTCTCTCTAATTACTTTTAGGGTTTCTGGAGACGGCGAGGTGCCGGAATTTAGTGCAGCAGGAGTGGAGTTCATTTACGTGCCAATAAATCTGCTGACACGAGGCTGACGCACTTGAGCACCTTCAAATTTCACCGGACTGAGCCAGGATCGAACTTGCTATGTTTGGGTCAGATAGCTAGCGCCTCAACTGTCTGAGCCACTCACCTTGGCAATAAGTAAAGATAATAAAAGTACATAAGAATAAAACAAATCTAATACAAAGGGAGAACACAAATGTCAGCACGCAAATAAAGTGTTCTATTTTTTCATTTAAACGCTTTGGGCTACAACCTACAATTATGTCGACATTCAGCTTCATCAGAATAATTATGTAAATATATTACGGAAGAAAACTGAAGCATGATATTTGAACAAATAATAAATAAAGGCGTTTGAGTTCGCTTTTCGAATGATTTTGTTTTATGAAAGCAAGGCCTATAACACGATAGCGATTTTATAGTGTTCCCAGTATATGAGGTGAGGCCACCGTCAGGTTAGCTGTTGACTCCAAGTGCGCTGCAACAGCTGTGCTGGTGACCACCACCATACACCTTGCTCCGTGCTTAGGTAAGCACTGGTGAGCGCCAACTGCGCGAGGGGCGATCCGGTCTCCCATTGTAGCTGCCCGGAATACGGTGCCATGGTCCGGGTGGAGAGGAAGGAGGCCCGGCGTCATGTACCACCACAATCCAGAAGGTCCCAGCCTGGGTGGGCGTGGCCACGTTCTTCGGGATCGGCGACTAGGTGCCAGGCACCCCACGAGGAACAGGCTGTGCAGCAGGTGTTAGGAATTCTCGCGGTATGGCTTGGTAACCGGTAAGGTCCGTGCTAGCTACAACAGTGCCGGGAAGACTTATCCTCTGAATAAATGGACTGGCTTGGAATAGGTTATTTTCTTGTGCATGATACCTGTTCCCAACTAACAATGCTACTTGGACTTTTCCAGACCACGTCCTTTGCAAATGCTGTGTATAACATACGAGGTTTTACCTGTAGGGATCTTTCCGTTTCCACCTATGGGTTTTTTCCTGGTCCTTAATACCAAGCTCAAAGTACCACACAACCTAATCTACCTGGTAGTATGTTTCACATGGGAACAGGTCAATACTTTCAAAGTAGCACTACTTCACAACTCCTTCTGTTGTCACTTTCTCTTAGAATTAACAGCATGTCGGAGGCGATGTAGCTTGTGATGATCGCCACGTGCGAGGAGTGGGGTTAGCTTCGAAAGCGACTTGTTGTATTTTATACATTAGCTCTTCCGGTGTGTCTGTTTACTGTGACAAAATCAGCTCGTCTAAAATATCCTTTAGAAGAGTCACACTGTACTTTTTCACGGGTTTTCCATCCTTACAATCTCGAGGATGAGGGTGAGGATGAAGTGAAATGACGTATGGCTTTTGTGCCGGGAGTGTCCGAGTACATGTTCGGTTCGCCAGGTGCAGGTCTTCCTATTTGACTCCCGTAGGTGACCTGCGCGTATTTACGAGGATGAAATGGTGATGAAGACGACACGTGCACTCAGCGCCCGTGCCAGAGAAATTAACCAATGATGGTTAAAATTCCCAACCCTACCAGGAATCGAACCCGAGATCCCTGTGATCAAAGGCCAGCACGATAACCATTTAGCCATGGAGCCGGATAGGATGACGATGAGGATAATGCACTTCTCATTTTGTGATGTCTTGTGTTCATCAGCAATTCACCTTAGGGGCATGAGCGCAGCACTTCCACTCTCCTATAAATCTAATTTTCTCTTCGTTAATGAAATATATATCAGACTAAAATTTAAGTTTGACTAGCAAAATTTCATATAAGAAATATCACTTAAAGTGAATCCCCTGTTATGCTATGCCAAGGTTTACAGTAACAGATGGATAGACAGACGAAAATGTATGTAATTTCCTCAATTATCATTAAATCACCCGAAGCACGTGACTTCACTCCTAGTCAAAATAACCAAGAGACATTATGATTATGATGATTGCTGTTGTTTAAAGGGGCCTAATATCCAGGTCATTGGCCCTATTCAAGAGACATATATTCATTTCAACCTTATTTACATATATAGGTTCGGGAACTGATCAAGTTTGCTACGCAATACAAACAGTTTAGCTGTACACATCCATCCTTCTAGAAATTGTGGATTTGAACTCTACGGTCGGTCACCCTGAAAATTATTGTAAATTCCTATTTTTACACAATAAAAATACCTTAAGACCTGGACAGTTGTTTTATCAATCTAGTGTATGACGTTTCCTAAGAAAGCGCCACCGGAAGTGTATCTGCTTTGACAAAGAGTTAGCTAAACATTATAGGTTCATGGAGCATTTAATTGCAGGTATCGCTTGATGGTGTCTATTATAAAGGTGAAGAGCAGTGGTGGGAACACGTAGCCTTGAAGTACTTCTGCACTTAACGGAAAACTGTCCGACGTCCATTCTGCACATCTCATTCTGCTTTTCATATTTAATATCGTTAAATCCAAATACCCGCATAGTATAGCTGAAACTATACGATATACCAGTGAACTCATTGTGTAAACAAATAGAGATAGCCTTATGTAAGGAATCTCCGGAAAACAACACACATCTCTGTCCTTTCCACCGCTTGCAGCTTAATTACCACTCTGTTAAGAGAGACCAAGGAGTTACTCTTACACCTCCCCTCACTAAATCAACGGCATACTTAAGTGGTTTTTTACGCAAGGTCTGTTCGGCTTTGGAACCTTTTACCACTTGAAATAAAAATGATTTCTCCTCCTCATTTCCTACTTGCAGTAAAGAAAATGTATATGTAGATAGAAACCGATATGTTATGTGTATAGCTTGTATAATTTATTAATTCAAGAATGATGAGCTCAAGTTTAGTTAAATGTGTGTGTGTGTGCGTGTGGTAATTATTATTCTGAGAGTACAGTGTTTGGAGTGTAAATTTAAAGTTCTCTATATATTTGTAAATACTCATTACAGTTTATAAAAACTGTTATGTGGGAATGGAGGCACTTCTCTGTATGTGGGCCTTTCTCTTTCTCTATCTACCACCCCTGGATTGTACATGTTTTGAACCCATGACCTTTCACCAAGGGTTCAGTATAATTCAAGGAAAATACATAATAATAACAATGATTAACAGCACAGTATAGTCAAAAATAGGATTTTCCAAAAAGATCAATGTTGCTCAATGGGATGCGAAATAGGATGTCTGTGGGTTCTGACTCCTTCAGTGCCCACATGATCATTTTATTTCGTAATTCTCATCTTTCCAGTATGTACAATACGTAGACGATACTCAACAATTCTTAATGAAAGGAACTTGTATTTGCTGCACAAAATAATCATCAAGACAAAATATTCGAATGATTCATATTAATATTACTAATATTGTTATTACTGATACTGTTATTGGTTTTATTTACGCCCTACTAACTACTTTTACGGTTTTCAAAGACGCTGAAGTGCCGGAATAATGTACCGCAAGAATTCTCTAAACATAATCTCTGGGTGTTCTCTAAAGACAATACGAGCATATTTTACAAAAAAAGGTAATATACAGTAAATGAGCAAGTGACCTCCTTCAAATACTTGGGCACTATGATGAACGAACAATGTAACTCCAAACTAGAGATAAAATTTAGAATTGAGAACGCCAGGAAACAATTCATTAACACGAAGAAGTTCTTTGTAATGTCAGATCACAGTCTGCAACTACGAATCCGCATGATCCGTTGGTACATATTCTATCTTCTCCTATATGGATGTGTAAGCCCGACCCTGGATGCAAGCACTGAAAAACGTATCGATGTCTTTTAAATTATCTGAATCGTCGTCTCTTGCACATATCTCGGATACTGAAATTGTCGAATGTTGAGGTCGTTCATAGGATGAAAAAGCAAAAAGAACTGTTACTTAATATTTAAAAAAAGGTAAACGCAATACCTAGGACATGTTATGAGTGGCGAGAAAATCAATGCAAAGCAAAGCAAAGAAGAGCAAAGGCGCAAAGGCCCTTGGAGGGGTGGAAGGTAAAGGTTTCCACTATTCGTACCTCGGCACTTGCTGGAGTAGAGTGGTTCGCTCTACGCCCGCAGCCTTTGCCCCCAGGAATTAACTTGGTACTAATTTTTGATATAAGTTGAGAGAACGCCATGGCCATGTGCACCTCTGCAAGTGGAAATACCGTTTCTTAAATTGTTTGGCTTCCTGACGGGGAGTCGAACCCACGTCCTTCCGGGTGAACCGAGCACACCTTTAGCACCTTGGCCAGGCCATTATGAAGGGCGAGCGGTATAAATTATTACAGTTAATTATTGAATTAGAGATACAAGGGTAAAGATCCATTAAGAGATGGAGAAATTCATGACTAAAACACATTCGAGGATGGCACACATGTACACCGGAAGAAACTTTTCATACCGTACTGCATTGTCAACCTCCGTTTTGGAAACGACGCCCTAAGTAGGAGAAGAAGGAGGAGAGGAAGAAGAAGAAAGGGAAGAAATTATTTTACTGAGCTGGTGTATTTCTGCATCTAATCCCACCGGTCTGAACCAGGTTCGAACCTGCCAACCAGGAGTCCATAGACCTGCGCTCTGCCGTCTGAGCTATTCAGTCCGGCTATTATTAGTATTATTATTAATATTATTATTATTTTATTAAAGCAAAATAAATCTCGTGTCTGTTGATATCGTAAACGTGATGGACATTTGTGGCTGGGTTGAGTGGCTCGGATGTTAGTGCTCAAGGTGGCGGGTTCGATACCGCCTCAGTCTGGTGGTAGGCTATTTGAAGGGTACTGAAATGCGACAACTTTGTGCTGAGTGCTGATAGATTGAATGAAACGAAAAAGAACTACAGTGGTACTAAATTCAGGTACCTCAATGCCTCCGGAAACTACGAAAGTAGTAGTGGGGACCAAAACCAATTCTGAACCTGCGATCTTGAAGTCCAGACAGGGATAATTTACCACTGATGAATGCGGACAACTAAGCTGTAAACCAAGACATTATTACAAAAATTGAGATACGAGAATATGAAATACAGAGGAACCTCGATATCTCGAATCACCTCGAGTTATCGAGATTTCGAGATGTAGAGAATACCGTGTTTTGAGCATGTATAGCACATAATTGAGTCATATGTATCTACGGGCTTGTACTGAATACATTATTTTTAACAGTATTTAAAAATATACAATAAACTCTATTTTACGGCATCACTTTAATTACAGCCCTTATTATAGTAACTTTTCATAAGACAGGATACAGTACATACAAGAAACATACCTCGGTTAGCACCTTTGGAAAAGAATCCGTCAGTCTCTTCTGTTTGTTGCTGTTAACTTTCCTCCTTTTACGTTGAAACTTCTCGTCAATACCACGCAGCCGAGATACATAAATGGAGCTTGTCATCCGCGACTTCGGTGGTTGCTTTCGTACGTGACCGGTAATTAATTCACACCCACAGATTTTCCGATCATAAGAAATTTTAGTTTTTCGATTCCCTTCATATTAGATGCCAGAATCACTGTTAACCTTTCTTTACATTTTAACTGCTCCTGAAAAACCACAGATATCATATTGCACAGTTAATATTTTACAAAATTCGATTTATAGAGTATTTATTGCTTCGAGGGAGGAAATGTCTGCTTCGAGAAATCGAGAAATTCATGCAACCTAATTTCGAGTAACTGAGAAATAAATACACGCGAAGAATAGCACAAACGGCTGGGAAATTTAAGCTTTTTCGAGATACTGAAAATTCTAGTAATGTAGGTTCAACTGTAGTAGTAATGAAAATAAAATTTTTATAAAACATCAGAGTTTCTAATTGCGGAGTGGGAGGAATGGAAAGTACGCAACTAACTTTAGAAGTAATTCCCACACAAGAGAATACTTTACTGTCGATATGACGTACGGTAAATAAGGAGATGATAAATTGATCGATGAATATATTAATGATTACAGACACAAATTGTACAAGGAAAGGCTTTCAGGAAGTGTCATCCCATCGAACGTCAACCTTCGATAACATCACGAGGTCCCTGGTAGGATATTGCTGGACTAGTGTCTATAAAAATTGTATTAGTGAATATCAGTGACGCTATCAAAAGTATTATCATGATATAAAATGTTTAAAATCGAATTTTAAGGGAGACGTTTTGAAACATACATAAATCTGACCGTTTTTCCTTATATATAAGACAGTTTTAAATTTTATGCTGAGATTTTAGAAGTGTGTTCTGTTGTTTTCACGTGACACCAGTGCAATAATAACGTTACTTGCTTTACGTTACACTAACTACTTTTACGGTTTTCGGAGACACCGAGTTGCCAGAATTTAGTCTCGCAGGAGTTTCTTTACGTGCTAGAAAATCTACCGCCACGAGGCTGACTTATTTGAGCACCTTCAAGTATCACCGAACTGTGCCAGGATCGAACCTGCCAAGTTATAGTCAGGAGGCCAGCGCCTCAACCATCTGAGGCAATCAGCCCGGGGATAGCCGTACAATATTAAGTACATGAATACATACATACATACATACTGCACCCATATGCGAAAAAAGGGGATTCGAAGAGATAATATAATGCACGAATTATTTTTGATAAGCATATAAATCTCTAAATAATAATGCAATTGCTCTGTTACGTAGACTGGTTGGGATGTTGTTCACTGGGAACAAAATTCCTAATACATTTACGAACTATTTATGTTGTATGTGTTGCTAAGAAGAAAATACTTATATTAAACGATGTTAAATGAAATATAATTTACCACATATTCTGTTTATATATGTAATGGGTTTGACTGCAAAAATATATTGATGTAACATTACAGAATTCACTAATTCTAATTGAATTGTGTGGAGTAAATTACACAAATTTTACTTAAAACAATACGGAAGAATGCAATAGTAATTATTGTAAAAGAATGCATAGAAATTTTGAAACGCATGCATTATGATAAACACATTATAAGTTAGTCCATTTATATGTTACCTTATCATGACACCCGTCTGTTTAATCAAAAGCGTCTCATAGAACTGTAAAGTAACCCTAGTCATGCTATGAACATCGTCTAGGTGGCTAGGAAGCAATGCCATCACTGTGAAGACCATATGGTCCCTTGGAGGAGCGTAAGGTAAAAGTTTTCACTATTCCTAACCTCGGCTCTGTGTGCTTTAGAGTGGTAAGCTCGGGCAATGTTTCCTTCCCAGGAATTCATCCGGTACTCATTTAAGCTAAGAAAACTACAGGCCCACGTACCTTTCCAAAAGTGAACTTCAGGATCACATGTTTCTACAGAATTGGAAATTCTGTTTCTAACTGTTTAGAATTCTGACAGGAAATCGTATTTAACGTTCACTGTCAGAACCGAGTACGCCTTTACCACCTCCACTGGGCAGCCGTGAAATAGAAAAAACAACTACAACAAATACAACTATATTACTTACTCATTACTAAATGCACGCAGTATCGTCTTCTTCCTCCGCTTTTCCCACAGCTGTGGGTTCACGGGTGCGAACTGTGTCGTACATGTGGATTTGGTCATGTTTTAGGCCAGATGCCCTTCCTGACGCCAACCCTATCGGGTTCTCTGGTGGTTCGTAGTGTAGTGTGTTGTCTGAATATGAAGAGGAAAGTGTTAGGACAAACACAAACACACAGTCCCCGAGGCAGAAGAATTAATCAGACGCGATTAAAATCTCCGAATTGGCCGGGAATCGAACCAGAGACCCTCTGAACCGAAAGCCTCGACGCTGACCATTCAGTCAATCAGTCGGACACTGAATGCACGCAGTATAATACGCACAAATTCCTTACATGGTTTCCCCTTCACTCGGTCCACCTAGTAATCTTCTATACACAGAGAAATTCTGAAAGTTGCGAATCCAAGTGTAAAACTTAATGGCTTCAATCTGCCTAGGTGTGTCTGCAGTAGGCTCAACGGTATTAGATGCGGTTTGGGAAGAACCGGTTCTGTTCTTCACAAGTGGGGTTGGACAGATAGCCCCTACTGCGACTGTGGCAGCATTCCACAACAATGGAACACATAGTGTTGGATTGTCCCCGTTCCGAGAATATCGTGGAAGGCAGAGGTGTGAGAAGGTGCCGTTGTGAATGGGCGGACAAGGGAATAACCAGAGTTAAAGCACTAAATTATTAAATTGTATTTCTTTCCTTTTTTTATTTTCAAATTTGATTGATAGAAGATTTGGAACAAATAACAGTTAAATAGTAGTGAGCTCATCAGCTCTGATAACAACAGCGGGCTATAAGTCCAAAAATCAGGTACAAGAACTAGAGAGAATTATCAACACGATAATATACAAGGGATGAGCATTGTAGCTCTGAACAGGTACACTATTTTATAAGAACATGTTTGCTTCAAGCACTTACATCGTCTAGGAGCTTGAACACCAAAGGTTAATATAGTCTAGCCTCTCAGAGCCACAAGTTTCTTACAAAGTAATGCCCGACAAAGTTTACAGTTACTTCTGCTCAACAGTAGTTTGTTATACATTGGTCTATAAATAATTACAATTTAAACAGGGGCAATGCGTGCCCATTCTAAATGGCCTTAATATGAAAAGAAAATGTTTAACATAATCGGCCATGAATAAAAGGCTAGGAGGCGAAACACATGCCCTACTTATAGAAAGACGCTATGTAGGGTTATGGCCCGAAGTTGCAGAGGGTAAGCTTATTCTACAGAGGGGTGACTAAATGAGAAATATTAAATGCCAAAAATGTGTTAAGAGTCTAGAGGTTTAGAAAATTTTAGTCACTCCATACCAAGTTGAATGGGAACCAACAGAGGGTGATCATTCTTTGTTCCCATAGTTTACATGTTTCCCGGCAGGGATTTGAACAGAGTCTTCAGACTTGCCGGCAATCTACATGTAAACCAAGACATTAGAATTGCACATACAATAACAGAGGTTTTGAAACATTCCCTTCAATTTATCAGCCGTAGCTATCACATGTTAAGCAACTTCTGCCATTACCTTGTTTAGCTGGGCCTTCTGAAAGCCGACCTGCGACCCCTGCCTCCGAATAACACGCCGCACTCACAGAACTGGAACGATAAAGATGATAATTCGGCCTTAAAGCACCGGGCTGTTATAGCATTCCGAGGGGAAGTTTCCAGATCTCTTTAGAGATATGCTGGATGCCTGTATACAACCCCAATTCTAATTGGTTAGAGAAAACATTCACAAAATTCCTCATTGGTTGCCAGACACGGGAGTTTGAGGAGGTCAGAAGTGTTGACAGCCTTGACATAAGGACAAAATAATCTTCACAAATTTAAGGTCTGCCACTTCTTAAAATTGACATTCCCTTAAGCATTAATTGTCCTTAATCCAGCCAGGGGCACACTTTAGCCGATGGTAGAGACATCTAACAGTTGCAAACCCAAGTATATTGCGTTACATTAGTTCAAGTTCCATAACACAGACGGCCTTATAGAAGGCGCGCAGTTTAAAAGGACGGAGAAGATGTACCCCCAGTACAGTTCGCTCTGTGACTTCCCCAGAAGTCTGGAGGATCTGAACTCACGTACTCTTGAAGCAGTGGATTGGATCAAGAATTTAGATGTACAAATCTAATCTTTCAGTAGCGTGAGGCCATTTCTGTTGATGTACTTATGGATCTGTATTATTTTATTTTTATGTTGTATTGCATCATACGCTCAATTAATATACCTAGTAATCTACCTCTGCAGGCAACACTTCTATTGATACTGAGGCTCCCGTCCCCAAATAGACTATTTTTAAGGACTTGGGCAAGCATTATTCACTAAGAAATTTCACAAATAATGTTACATTGGATTGAATTCGGACTCTCTCGAAGACCAATCCACAGCCACAGAGAACTCAGGCACTTTAGACTCGAGCTAGTGTTGATTCAACATTGTCCTGTGGGTACGCAGTGAGTGGTGCATGCTTACCCGCGAACATGATCATATTTAAAAGCTTTACAATTTTCCACAATGTTTCTTTGGTAGCTAGCTGGTGGTGACTATTCTTTAGCCCTCCCCAACCTCTGCCTACCATTAAAAGAAATCTGTCATGTAAAGACCTGCCAACCAACTCCCTCATCTGGTCAATCCACATTGCCGGAGCTCTTATTTGGTCCGTTGTTCCTTGTACGTTGCCCTCTCCGATCATCTTTTCCAATTCTCCTTGATATATGGCCAAAATATCGGAAATAAGCCGGGTTAATATTCTCCATGAGCCTGTCCTTGATCTCGAGCTCTTCTGGGACAGAAGCGTTCCTCCGGTGCTCCGTTCAGGATACTCTTAGAACTCGGCGGTGCACCTACATTTCCAACGCTTCAATCTCGTTCCTGTAAAGTTTATGAATTATTGCCCGGACTTCAGCTGCTTACGTGGCGATGAGGAAGAACAACAATTTTTACACGCCTGAGTTTGGTGTTGTTAACGATGGCTCTGTCTTTCCAGATCTTTTTCATGTTCGCCGTCACATTGCTGGCCATTCCAGGACGTCTTGATCTCATCCGAGCAGACCCTGTTGCTCGATAACAAGGCACTGAGATAAAAACCTGATCATAACCTCGAAGACACCCATTTGTCTCGGGTGTTTCAAATTGTTGTTTACCCGGTCCACGATCATGACCTTTGTCTTGTCAAGATATATTTACATTCCAGACTTCCCATTGGCTCTTGTGAGTCGGTGCATGATAATCCTCATCGCCCTGGCCCTGGATGCTATGATAAGGGTATCGCAGAAACACAGGATTATAATAGCTCTCATGACAACCTCGACTAAAATATCATCATCGCGGGATAATTACCTCTTTCCAATAAGATGGTAGCAGCTTCTCAAATGCTACCAGCATGCAGTCGACCCTCGCGGTAGTTCAACGTTCCTTTCACTGAAAATTTTCTTGTCTATAAAGATGATTCTCATCTGCGTGCTTTTTCATGACTAATGACCTATTTTATAAGTAATTTTCATTTCCAGTCCAATGATTCTTTGTTTAAAGAGCAGATTTCTTCAGTACCTCTCGGTGATTGTTTTGATGGATTCTGGTAATATTGTCCCAGGTGGCCGACCACTTCTTCATCCTAAGATTGATAGATGGAGTATCAGTGTATCATTGTCCAATATATATATTTACTTATTATTTATTGTCTCGCGAAGTCAAAAATCTCCGTTGTAGTCTTGCTGAAGTTGTGTAACACTACCATAGAGATAAGGTTCTCTTTCATTTTCCAATAGTTGTTGTCTCTGCAACGACCTACCTTCAATTTCCTCCTTGGCAGGAGCTCAGATTTTGTACCCACTACTGCAGGTATGCCCTCGCAAAATCTATGGTGACATATGTAAGCTAGTGGCATAATGTCAGGCACGATTTGGTATATCAGTTTCTATTAAAGGCTTGTAGATCTAACTAGCTATGTTTTATCTTTCTCGATCCAAAAGGCTTGGGAGGGTACAGTGTATTTTTGTTTGAGTGTTCGAGTTTGTCTTAATGCACATCTATTCATTTACAAGTAACACACTACACTACCAATCACCTTAGAAACATGTGATATTTGAAGTCAACAATCCACACAGAGTTGGTGTCAAGTAGGGCAACTCATCATAAAAGTGGATCAATCCATAGTGTGACACATATGACACTCACGACGTCACCAGGCTTGGAAAAAGAGACGGAGAAATAAATAAATAAATAAATAAATAAATAAATAAATAAATAAATAAATAAATAAATAAATAAATAAATAAATAAATAAATAAATAAATACATAAATAAATAAATAAATAATAAATAAATAAATAAATAAATAAATAAATAAATAAATAAATAAATAAATAAATAAATAAATAAATAAATAAATAAATAAATAAATAAATAAATAAATAAATAAATAAATAAATAAGATTATTATTGTTATTATTATTATTATTATTATTATTATTATTTCTATTATTATTATTATTATTATAACCAGGATTTTAGGCTGTAATAACTTAGAATGCAAACTAATTTGGGTAGTAGGAAATATCATTTAGCCCACTCTTCCGTGATGTATCTAGAGTAACATGCCTTCCAGGGTTTTGAATAGGACGTACTCATACTGTTTATGGAAATCTCATAACATAATCATTGTCCGGGCTAGATTATACTTTTTATTCGCATCAGCAAATTTGTATTCGTACCTGTAAACATCCAGGCTCTAATTATTACTACTATCATTATTATCATTGTACCAGGTGTACACGTTCTTCGACTATCTAAACTGCGTGCATTCTCTACGGCCGTGTATGCCAACAGACCTGAACTTTTAAACTTCCGAAAACTTTCTTCTTCGACGGTGAGATGGCTCTGCCGTCTATTTACTAATGACATCTGGTGGACTAAGGACAAAATAATGGCCAGGGAATTTTTGATTTTGGGAGTTGGTAAACCATTCTTTGAGGATTGTTTTTAATGTACCGAAGTTGTCAACACTTTAACTTGTTCCTCCTCTATTGTAGTCTACCTATGCTTGTAAATATCTCTAGCCAATCAAACCCGAGGGTCTATGTAAACACTCAACCTATCAGCATATTGTAGTTCAATTTAATCTGGAACTTTCCGTACGGAAGTAGATAAGAAGGGCACTTTAGGGCCGTCTTCTCTGAATTACTCCAGTTTTTGAGAGTGCGACTTGGCTAGGGCTAGGGAGGCAGGGCCGCGTCCTGCTTGAAGAAGATCTAGCGAAACAAGATAATGGAAGAATTTACCTAAACACGTGATCGTGCCTGCGGGTAGTTTGAGGGGAAGGTTTCAACCGTTTCTTAATGTAATTTTGTATGTTAATGTTTTAGATGTAGGACCTTCGGACTCTAGTTCTATTCCCTACTGGGAAATATGCAATGTAAGGGAACGCGAGTGGTGACCCTCAGTCGCCTCCCCGTCAACTATTGAATTGGGTGACTAAAGATTTCAACCTTTAAATTTTGAAAATATTGTCTCAGCTTTAAATGTTTCTCCTTCAGTCACCCTTTTTAGTATGGGATTAGCCCCTGTATTATTGGGACTTAATCCCACTTAGGTTCTTATTCCTCCAGAAATTCCTATAAGGAATGCTGGTATTTCGCCTCCTTGCATTTTGTTGATGGCCTATTATGTGCAAACTTTTCTTTTTATTCTTAAGGCCCAGTAGTATGGGCAATTACGTCCCTGTATATTATTTTGGGTAACTGTGTTTTCCTTTTGGTTCCCTTTCGCGACATTAATTGAATTTAATGTGGATAATTGTAATTGATAAGCCCACCATGGGGCAAACGTGTGTGAACACTTTGACGTGAGGTCGCCCGATGGATTCCATAGCGTAATTTCAGTGTGTAAAAGAAATAGAGCCCTTGTTCGAGGCTAGAATCTTGTATTTTGGAGTTGAGACTGTTACGAACTGTACCTGCTAAGAACAACTATTGCTCTTTCACAATATTATACCTCTCAGGAGCAATTATTCTCTTTAATATGTAATTTAACAACTTGGAGTTTATCCCAAGTTCATTTGTACCTGATTTAGGAATTCTAAGTTCAAGGCATTGTTAGAGCTAACGAGCTCGTTGTTAACCTTTTCAGTTCTTCTTTGTCATCCTATTAAATTTTCTGTCTCTCAGTTTTAAGAAAGGAAAGAAATAAAATTTCCAAAATTGTTATACTAAAGATTGCTCTAAGTGTCTCCTGTCCAGCCACTCAACCTAGGCCCTTCCTATTCCTCTGTAAGCCACGGAAACCCCGGAACACTCCGGCTATATTGCATAATGGTTAGCGTGCTGGCCTTTGGTCACAAGGGTCCCGGGTCTCGGGTTCGATTCCCAGCAGAGTCGGGAATTTTAACCATCTCTGGCACGGGGCCTGGGTGTATATGTTGTCTTCATCATCATTTCATCCTCATCACGGCGCGGAGGTCGCCTAAGGGAGTCAAATCGAAAGACCGGCACCTGGGGAGCCGAACATGTCCTCGGACACTCCCGGCACTAAATCCATACGCCATTTCATTTCGTTTACCCCGGAACAATTGTTATTGTTATTATTATTATTATTATTATTATTATTATTATTATTATTATATTTCTCTTTCATACCCCTGGAAAACTTCGTTGGTTACATCCAAGAAATGTTCCTGGCTTAGTCAGTAGTAAGGGATGTTGTATGCATGACAGCTGTTCATATGCCTGCCGTCTGATGAATGATGATCTGAGTTCCTGATGAATGATGTATGATGAATTCAATTTTTGTAGAGCTGTCTCTAGCTAACGACCTCAGTTTCTGAAATCACAAATCAAATAACAGTAATTGTTTGCTGTTTCCAAATGCATCGGGGTTCTCTTTCGAGGTCCATGTACTTGCTACACTTTTTTTTTTATTGTCAGTTTTCATGCTATGAGCGTTTGATTTAGAAATGAGTATGATCTATGTATAGCCTACTTCTTTCTTAATTCGTTTAGCATTCAGGGTTTTTTTCCCTCGGACTTGGCGAGCGATCCAACCTTCACCCTCTCAGGGGCAGTGTCCTGGAGCGTAAGACATTGGGTCGGGGATACAACAGGTGCGGAGGACCAGTACCTCACACAGATGACCTCACCTGCTATACTGAACAGCAGCCTTGTGGTGGGATGGGTCGATTTGAAGAGATAGACAAGGAAGAGGGGAGGAAGCGGCCGTGGCAGTGTCCTAAGTTAGGTACCATTCCTGGATAAGAAGTGGGAAACCACGGAAAACCACTTCGAGAATGGCTGAGGTGGGAGTAGATGCTCCTCTCTTTAGTTAACCTCCCGGAGCTGAGTGGATCCCGTTCCAGTCCTCGTACCATTTTAAAATTTCGTGGAAGAGCCGGAAATCAAACCCGGGCCTCTAGGCGTTGCAGCTAATCACACTAACCACTACACCACAGAGGTTGACTTACGTGTAATTACGCAGTTTTTCTCCGAAAATAAAATCAGACTTGTTATCAGATTTTTCCTGTTAATGATGGCACAGCATTCCCCATTCATTTTACAATTTTCCTTTACAGTTATAGCTTGCTTTTGGAGTCCTTACTCCTTACGCAGTACTTCGCAGATGATCATTGCTACATCGTACTGCTTTGGTACGTAGACGTTCTATGTAAGTATTGGACACCTTGTCAGTATGAAATCGTCAGTGGTATCAGTTGTGCTTTAACACTCGATCACTTATCAACTGATGTTTGGATTTAATGAAAAACATTCTGAGTTATTATTATTATTATTATTATTATTATTATTATTATTATTATTATTATTATTATTATTATTATTATTATTATTATTGAGCGATGCAGTAATATATTAGATTTCAACAAGATGGAATATGCCAAGGGTTTTAAAATCCTCGGCTATTTATGCAACTCTACCAACAGTACTTACTTGCGTACTAAATAATACTTATAACCAGATGAATATGATAATGTTTGCATTGAATTTCACTCCGCAATTATTGTCATTATTATCTAAACTTTTAAGTCTCCTTACTGGAAACTGATCTGACTACGTTATATAACTCTCCTCTTGTGGGTCTTTAAATACTGCATATCGGCTCACGAACGTTAAACAGCGCGTTGCTGTAGACTGCGACTGGATCACGATGCTGTGGAACACCCTGCGGGCGGAAGGCAGTCGGTAAACATAATAATGGTAAATTTAATGCTCTCGACTCTGCTGAGCTCAGTTGCAACCCGAGGGCTTGGCTAAAACAAGGTAGGGTACTCAGATGGCTGCTCCCTGCGCCCTCCTATTATCAGGCCAATTAGTTTTATATTGGACTGTTCAGAGGACAGGTTATGATAAACGCTGAAACACAATAGCTTTGTTTTCTGAATTACAGCTTGATTTCCCTAATACCTTTTGTCACTACTGCTGTCATTGATGGAGGAGTATAGGATGTGTTGACTTTCGATTACTCTCAACACTCCCGGCTTTCTTTGTTAGATTACCCTTTTCTCAGTTTAGGGATTCGGGAAAATTCAAACAGAAAATAATTTTCTGCATGTTTTTCTTAAATTCCCCCGATATCATGAAGTGTTTTATCGGGGACACTCAATTCTTAGCTGGAGTTTACGGAAGGTATCGAAAACAAGTATATTTTCAGCAATAAAGCCGGATTTGTTAATTTGTTTTCTTACTTATTTTTTATTTGATAAATTTTCCTAATGATTCGAACAGTTTAACTCTGAATTTCAAGTTCTAAAATTAAACCAGGGTATGATTATACTAGAAATTTGAAACTAATAATTTACTGGGAACTGTTGTAATTATTCCTCTCTTTACTTTTAAACTATTCCGATGCCTTAAAAATGTACTCGTAACGCTAAATATTTTCAAAGAATTTATACTTTTAGGGATAGATATTGTCTAATTTTTCGACATGTATATTATCCACACTACTAGGTTACTGTATAAAAATACAACTTTCACACAGTTTTGAAAACAATAACGTATTACATTCTGCACTGTTTCGATTTAGGGCGGGACATTCAACTACAGAATTGATCGAATCTGTTATCAAAGGAATAATAAAAATCATTGAGTCACATTCGGTAAGTTTCTTAGGAAATACTGATGACTAAGTTAAAATATTATGTGATCAATGATCTCCAATGTTCACTCATTAATTCGTACCTTCCGTATAGGAATTCAAAGATCAGAATTACTCAACACCACCACTGAAGTACTCCAAGTTTCATTCGTTGGTCTATTCGTTTCTCTAGTATGTATTAATGATATATCATGGAATTTGCCAGATAAATCTACACTTTATGCTCATGGCATTACTCTGAGAACAGCTGATAACATGTTACAAGAACTGCATAACAAAAACAAGGATACTGAGAAATTTCTAGAGTGTTTAATTAAAAAGAGGGAGAACACAAGAAAAGTATCTTCATCTGAACAATTCAACTTTGGACGACAACACTTCATTGAAACTTTTGGAATTAATTTACATTTGAATTGAATTGGTACACGTATATACCGTATAATAACTTTGAAGGCACCCAGAGAAATGTGTTCGGGAACCTCACATGAAATCACCATGCTACGTTTTCTTCCACATATACTATACTTCTGGCCATAATTGTGAGAAGTTCGTCAAAATAGATAATCCTCTTTCTCAAATACTCAATTTATCTCTACAGATTCTAAATTCGTAAAGAAACTAAAAATATAGAATATTTAGTCCTTTAGTGAAGTAAGTTCTCTTTTAAAATCATTTGTATGCCTAATGACTGAAAATATACTTTATTCAGTATATTTGTATGTAATGAGTTTGGGATTCACCCGTTTGAAAATACATGTCGGTACCTTGTCAGATGATTCTTATTTTTAGTCCGAATATCATACAGTCCTCAGCCTGTAAACAAGCCCTGTAAGTTGTAATGATATTCCGGTTCACTCTCTGTAATTCAGCCTTATGAATATTCAAAATGTCAATGTGAATTACATTTTTCAGGACTTCTATTGTGCGTGGGGTTATTTATATTATCCCATCTTTCAAACTAGCCCATAAATACAAGTCGCAAGTCGTTAAGGGGAGACGTCCAAAAATACTTGTAGAATATTATTTATTTATTTTTTGCTGAAATTACTAGCCTATTTTGCTGGGAATCTAATTCCACAAGGATTTAGTTGAATTCAGTACCTATGTACACTAAATTGCTAACACAGTTGCCACAGGTGTCGACGGTGGAATAGGAATGGGCTAGGGGTGGAAAGAAAGATGTTGCTGCCTTAATTAACGTACAGCTGCAGCATTTGCCTAGTGTGAAATTGGAAAACCACGGAAAACGATCCTCAGGGCTGTCGACAGTGTGGTTCCAACCCACTATGTCGCGAACACTGGATACTGGCCGCACTTAAGCGACTGCAGCTTCCAAGGTCGGTGTGTGCAACGTTTCATCATTTAATTGATGGAGGTATTAGAATGGAAATATTGCGAAATTGTCATGTAAATAAGTAACCTACGTAGAGTAATGTAAGTGTAATTGAAAAATGCTACGAGAGGAATAGGCAGTTGTGTTTATGTTTCGTAGATCTAGAGAAAGCATGTGACAGGGTACCGAGGGAAAAGATGTTCGCTATACTGGGGGACTATGGAATTAAAGGTAGATTATTAAAATCAATCAAAGACATTTATGTTGACAATTTGGCTTCAGTGAGAATTAATGGTAGAATGAGTTCTTGATTCAAGGTACTTACAGGGATTAGACAAGGCTGCAAACTTTCACCTTTGCTGTTCGTAGTTTACATGCATCAACTGCTGAAAGATATAAAGTTGCAAGGAGGGATTCAGTTAGGTGGAAATGTAGTAAGCAGTCTGGCCTATGCTGACGACTTAATCTTAATGGCAGATTGTGCCGAAAGCCTGCAGTTTAATATCTTGGAACTTGAAAATAGGTGCAATGAGTATGGTATGAAAATTAGCCTCTCGAAAACTAAATTGATGTCAGTAGGTAAGAAATTCAACAGAACTGAATGTCAGATTGGTGATACAAAGCGAGAACAGGTCGATAATTTCAAGTATTTAGGTTGTGTGTTCTCCCAGGATGGTAATATCGTAAGTGAGATTGAATCAAGGTGTCCTAAAGCTAATGCAGTGAGCTCGCAGTTGCGATCAACAGTATTCTGTAAGAAGGAAGTGAGCTCCCAGACGAAACTATCTTTACATCGGTCTGTTTTCAGACCAACTTTGCTTTACGGGAGCGTAAGCTGGGTGGACTCAGGATATCTTATTCATAAGTTAGAAGTAACAGACATGAAAGTAGCAAGAATGATTGCAGGTACAAACTGGTGGGAACATTGGCAGGAGGGTACTCGGAATGAGGAGATAAAGGTTAATTTAGGAATGAACTCGTTGGATGAAGCTGTACGCATAAACCGGCTTCGGTGGTGGGGCCATGTGAGGCGAATGGAGGAGGATAGGTTACCTAGGAGAATAATGGACTCTGCTATGGAGGGTAAGAGAAGTAGAGGTAGACCAAGACGACGATGGTTAGACTCGGTTTCTAACGATTTAAAGATAAGAGTTATAGAACTAAATGAGACCACAGCACTAGTTGCAAATCGAGGATTGTGGCAACGTTTAGTAAATTCACAGAGGCTAGCAGACTGAACGCTTAAAGGCATAAGAGTCTATAATGTTAATGTATGTATGTATGTATGTATGTATGTATGTATGTATGCATGCATGTATGTATGTATGTATGTATGTATGTATGTATGTATGTATGTATGTATGTATGTATGTATGTATGTATGTATGTATGTATGTATGTAAGTATGTATGGACACCTTGATTCAATCTCACTTACGATATTACCATCCTGGGAGAACACACAACCTAAATACTTGAAATTATCGACCTGTTCTCGCTTTGTATCACCAATGTATGTATGTATGTATGTATGTATGTATGTATGTATGTATGTATGTATGTATGTATGTATGTATGTATGTATGTATGTATGTATGTATGTATACGGTAACCAAGATGCCTAGTATATTGTGAGTATTTTTTAACGACTTGGAAGTATTCCCCATATTGTTAACTCGTTTTTTACCGCTCTCACATACGAAGATCGTGAGTTTAATGTTCCGAATTGTAAATTTTGATTCAGCGGGGCATTCTCGGACATGTAAAGGATTATCAGTATTTCCACACGACTTTCTGCTGTGGCCACATTAGTTCCGATGGTTATACGTGGGACTTAATTTTTCAAAAACGCCGTTATCCTGCTTACATCCCGTACTTACTCTGGGCTATTATCCTGTTAAGTGTGACGTTATACAAGAGGACTATGTTAACTATACAATGTAGGACGTGATGAAACTTACCTTAACTTGGAAAGTTATGTTATCCTTCGAATCTAAATCATTTTTTGATATGGTGAAAATCGACCAACATTCAGGTACATTTATTTTCTAGGCGCATTTTTAATTCGGAGTACAATATTTTGCGAGTGATATCCAACTGTTCTTATAAAGATAGAGAGCTGGTAACACAGACAAAGTTTTGGTCACATGGATTGGGAACTTAATTTAGGAGGTAAAACATTCAGAACATAACTTAAACGTGGTAAAGTCCCTAAGTTCGTGGGCTGGCCATCTAGTGTCACTGTGGTGGATTATAGCGGAAAGTATGCACCACACGATGTTGCCGTAACAGTTCCTAGCTAGTTCCAGCAAGAGGCAGTCGCGTACTTACAGTATAACCAGAACTAAGGTCTCCGTTGTGAAGGACATTTGAATGTCATTGGCGGTACTTCAGAATGTTGTAGTTTGAGTAATGGGCGAATTTCAAGTTTTACCAAAAATTAGACAAATCCGCTAACGAAACATTTGAGATAATCAAGTCGAAACCGCCTGGTTCACCACGACGAGAAAAAGACGTTAAAAGACAGATCAAAAGACTATGTGATCCTTAAACTGTCAGTGTCATTCTACGGATATATTGACTGGAGTATGTACATATGTGTACGATGTGTTGCCTTTATTGCAGGCGCCAGTCCATGAACTTACTGACTTTCGAAAGGATCGGTAAATATATTTTCACTCCTAATTGCGTTCTTTACAAGTACATAAGTTTTTTGCTGTTTGAGGAACGCTGAACCAGTGGCTGACCACTCAGATATAAAGCAGTGTCACTGTTTTAATAATAAATTCGTTCATGTTAGGTGGCAGTGTAAACATACAAGAGGGAACACTTTTAATGGCGGTATTTGCTTGCAAATGGGCGAGGGGTTCATGTCACGGCCCATGGCCTCCTGGTACAAGTTGACCGGAACATCAAGACAAGGCCTCATAAAAACAGCCCCTGGTGCACATAAATCTGAGAGACCCCAGCTAGCGCTCTCATATGTGGAGGGGTGCGCAGTCTTACGGCACCAGTAGTGTATGAAATACACAACACTTCTTCATTCGAACCTTTCTCCCCTTCTTTTCTGAATATGGCGATGATATTGCATAAACCAGGGTACTTTATTGTGTAACTTGAAATGAGAATCCATAACTGTTCGTTCGCAAATTCTAAAGGCGTGCTAAGTAAGAAATTATTTACCCTTTGGTAGATATAAACTCTAGGGTGAAAGTTGTTAACGCTTCTTGTTCCGGACTTAATCTGCATAAGTGAAGAGACCATTTGTTGTTGTTGTTGTTGTTATACGTGTTAAGTTAATGCGGTAACCAGTAAGAGAGTGATGTCTGCTCCAAAGGGGAGTTGGAATACTCTACCACATACATGATAATATTGCCCGAATATATGTCCCGATATGTATGAGACTTTCAGATATGCATTCTTGAAATATTTGCATCGGCATTGGTATCTGTAAGTTCTGAATTTATTTAAGAACTATTTAAAATAGTTTTTGCCTGAGTACGCCTTGTCAATACAACTTATAATGATAGAATACCGTTTATTTTACCATACATGTTTCGGGAAAATCATCCATTCTCTTCATCAGTGATGTCTGTTCAAGGCATAAAACAATATAACACTATCTTTTATTTTATCTTACAATTTAAAGAAGTATTGTGTCCTAATTAACCATATCAATGAATCAAGAAACTAATGAAATATTATGAAAATGATCATTACATAAAATTTTGTTGAACTGAATGAGAATACCTAAATAAATTTAAGATCTTCAAGGCTTTTTTCTTTTTCATCTATTTCTTCCTTAAATTATCAAATGCTAGTTAATACAATGGGTTATAATCTGTACTTTTCTCATTTAAACTTGATTCCAAATAATTTTCTTTGTGCAAGATAAATTTCTAAACTTTCCAAAATATTAATGAATTTTTCCATTTTGGCCGAATGTATTAATTCCATGCCATTAGAAATGTCTATAAATTGATTATTCCTTTAACCATATGCTCTCCCATTGCCGACAATCTTTTATGTTTGACTGCATTAACATGTTCTTTATACCTTATGGGCAAACTTATACAAGACTGTCCTATTTACCGTTGTTTACATTATTATGGTTAAGTTTATCAACAATCTGTTCATCAAACCAGAAATTAGTGATTAGGACATCGATTTCATGGGGATCATTATGCGTGCGAGGGCACCATTCCTAAATTACCGGTCACCTACATACAACGCTCTTGCGTGCCGAAGGAGATCATTGTGAGTGGAGGCATACAAACATTCAAATCCTCATTATCAATCTTGAGATATCACCTGTAGGCAGCACCCTCTTAATTAAATAATTGAAAGGAATTTTCTTTTATATTTTATCCACTTCTATATTATTATTACTATTATATCCGTTTACGGCCAATTGAGACCACGTTAAGCACAATCACACATTAATGGAAGCCTTCTTTGCGCCCAGAATCTTTGCATTCTTCCTCTTATAGCCTGTCTTCTTTCCTCTGCCCACCCCTATTCTTTTTCTGTTTGTTACGGAAGATTCTGAAGCAGCCGATCGCTGATCTATGCTTTGTTCCATTTAGGATGTCTTCCCGATTTAATCCAGACTGCTCAAGATCCTTTCTCAAGTCCCTGAACCATTTGTTGCAAACTTTATGTCTACTGTCAACTGTTTTAAAAACTGTTTTTCCAGTCTCTTCTCGTGCGTTCTAAACATACGTCCATAAAATCTGAGTCTTCTCTTCCTCATTGACTCAATCAACCTTTCACTTTTGGTCATTAAGGATTGTTTTTTCTGCATTATCATTGGACTTATTGTTTATCTTTCATTCTAAATTGCAATTCGATTACTGAATTTGTAATCCGGGATATTCTCCTCATTTTTGCCACCTCAGTCGTTTGAGGAAGAGTAAATAATAATAATAATAATAATAATAATAATAATAATAATAATAATAATAATAATAATAATAATAATAATAATAATAATAATATTAATAATAATAATAATTTACATATAACCTAATTTTGACAGCATGAAATATTACGTAAAAGTTTCGAATTCAGGCAATGACAAAAACCTTCATTAGGATTTTGTTAAACCACGGAAAAACATCTTCGGGGCTGCTGACAGTGGGATTTGAACCCACTATCTCCCGAATGCAAGATGATAGCTAGGTAACTCAAACCGCGTGGCCACTTGCTCGTTTATTATCTTATATTCTTCTTATTCTTCTTTTTCTTGTTATTATTATTATTATTATTATTATTATTATTATTATTATTATTATTATTATTATTATTATTATTCATTATGAGGAAATACGGCCGAAAACATAGAATGACTCAGTAGTACATACCTAAGGTAAGTAGTTAGAACTTTCACTGAGAGTGACTGCTGAAGAACAGCATTACGGTCTCCTCAGAGTACGTCGCGCATCCTTATGTTCTAAGAGCCGAG
This sequence comes from Anabrus simplex, assembly GCF_040414725.1. NCBI lineage: Eukaryota > Metazoa > Arthropoda > Insecta > Orthoptera > Tettigoniidae > Anabrus > Anabrus simplex. The sequence continues at coordinate 849,129,618 of NC_090265.1, forward strand.
GTAACAATCAATCATAGGATCCCCGGGAGGGTACCGGCCTTTCATCACGGTTCATCTCGGGAGTGTAGCTTGAGATATAATGCGGGTGGATGGGTCATTGGTCATTTGACCGGTCAACGTGGTCGACAAGCTCATTCATCAAACGCAACCTCCACCTTCCAGCACGCGGAGTAAGACGAGTCCATCCGTCTCTCCAACTCTCCGTAATTATTATTATTATTATTATTATTATTATTATTATTATTATTATTATTATTATTATTATTAATCTGTTTACCCTCCAGAGTCGGTTTTCCCCTCGGACTCAGCGAGGGATCCCACCTCTACCGTCTCAAGGGCAGTGTCTTGAAGCGCGAGACATTGGGTGTGGGATACAACTGTGGAGGAGGACCAGTACCTCATGCAGGCTGCCTCACCTGCTATGCTCATCATTGGCCGTGTGGAGGGATGGGAGGATTGGAAGGGATAGACAAGGAAGAGGGAAGGAAGCTGCCGTGCCCTTAAGTTTGGAGAAGTGAGGAACCGCAGTAAACCACTTCGACGATGGGTAAGGTGGAAATCGAACCCACCTCTACTCAGTTGACCACCCGATGCTAAGTGGACCCTGTTCCAGCCGTCGTACCACTTTTCAAATATCATATCAGAGCCGAGAATCAACCCCGGGACTCGGAGGTGGCAGCTAATTCCACTAACCACTACACCACAGAGACGGACATTATTATTATTATTATTATTATTATTATTATTATTATTATTATTATTATTATTATTATTATTATTTTAATCGTTAAGGTTATTTGCGGACCACTTTTACATGTTCCACCAGATCTTCTGTCTCTCAAACTTTGTCCCTTTCCTTTACACTCCTTCCAGATGTCCTTAAGTGTCTTGCCGGCTGAATGTCTCATACGGTTGAGCCGCTGGCCATTTGACCACAACTTGGCAGGTTCGGTCCTGGCTCAGTCCGGTGCTATTTGAAGGTGCTCATATACGTCAGCCTCGTGTCGATAGATTTACTGATACGTAAAAGAACACCTGCGGGAATAAATTCTGGCACCTTGGGGTCTCCAAAAAAACCGCATAAGTAGTTATCGGGGCGAAAAGCGAATAACATTATTATTATTATTATTATTATTATTATTATTATTATTATTATTATTATTATTATTATTATTATTATTTGATTCGTTGTGCCCAACTGTGGAGCGCGTTTGAACTTATTTTGCACAATGTTTCTTCTTCTTTTCTTCCCAATATCTCTTCATTTTTTTCACTGTGTTCCTTTCTGCGTGTTTCTGTCCAGCCTGTATTTTTCTTGTTGGTTTCTCTGCAAATTTATGTTCGTTTACAATGCTTCTAAATTTCATTCTATCTTGAATGGTTTCGTCCTCAATACCCATTTCTTGTAGATCTTCATGACCGAGCTCGATAGCTGCAGTCGCTTAAGTGCGGCCAGTATCCAGTATTCGGGAGATAGTAGGTTCTAACCCCACTGTCGGCACCCCTGAAAATGGTTTTCCGTGGTTTCCCATTTTCACACCAGGAAAATGCTGGGGATGTACCTTAATTAAGGCCACGGCCGCTTCCTTCCCACTCCTAGCCCTTTCCTGCCCCATCGTCGCCGTAAAACCTATCTGTGTCGGTGCGACGTAAAACAACTAGCAAAAAAAATAGATCTTCATGAATTTCTTCTAACCAATTGTTGCGGATTTTCATGGTTAGAGCTAGATTTAGAATTTTCTTTGTCAGCCTGTTGTTATTCATTCTATGTAGGTGTCCGTAGAATTTTAGTCGTCTCTGTCTGATGGTATCTGTGATTTTTTCTGTGAATTGAAAAATTTCGTGTGGTTTCTTTTCTTCCAAATTCCATTTTCGAACTTTGGTCCGAGGATTTTTCTGAGAATTTTCCTCTCTTGTTTCTCAAAGCTTTTCATTTGTGACCTGCCGGTAATGATCAGTGTTTCAGATGCATAAAGTGCCTCTGGTTTGATGACTGTATTTTAGTGTCGTAATTTTGCATTTTTTGATATACATCTTTTGTTGTATCTGTTCCATGTGATTTTGTAAGCCCTTTGCAGTTTAGCAGTTCTTTCTTTGTTAGCATCCTGATTTAACCCTGCTGGCTGAATAATTTCACCTAGATACTAAGATACTTGGATAGATTATTATTATTATTATTATTATTATTATTATTATTAGTAGTAGTAGTAGTAGTAGTAGTAGTAGTAGTAGTAGTAGTAGTAGTAGTAGTAGTAGTAGTAGTAGTAGTAGTAATGCATCGCTTCATCCACACGCACTGGTGGGATAGCAGGTGTGTGAACTACTGAGGAAGACAACGGTGAAAATGTTTGGGGAAGTGGGGTTAGACTTGACTAAGATGGGAGTTACGGAAGGTTGTGTAATTGAGAGAAATCGATTTACACAACTGGTCAAAACGTTCCGCGCATTCCTGGATACTGGGGAGACACTAGCGAGAATAGGGACATACCGTACAGAAGAACAGAAAAAGGTAGTAGGGGAAAATGTTTTTTACGGTGACGGTGGGATAGGAAAGGGCTAAGAGTGGGAAGGAACGGGGCGTGGCCTTTTTACGGTGCAGACCCAGCATTCGCCTGGTGTGAAAATGGGAAACCACGGAAAACCATCTGCAGGGCTGCCGACAAGGGGGCTCTAACCCACTATCTCACAACTGCAAGCTCACAGCTGCGTGCCTCTAGCAGCACGGCCAACTCGCTCGGTAAGAATGAAGAGATACTGGCAAAGAGTGGAGGCAGAGAAGGCTAAATAATTCAAAGATTGTCAAACGTAGTCCATAGATGGCCGAAACTAATGCCAAATTAATAATAAATAATAACAATTAAAACGATCCAGCAATCATTATTAAGACCAGAGATGAAACCAGATACGCCGTACAGAGGTTGCACAACATAGCATCGAACGCAGGCCTCCAGATATCTTACGAAGAACCCAGTACATGGAAAACCTATTTCGACGCAGCAAATAAAAGTGTGCTAGAGATGGAAAACACAATTTCACAGGTATCCTGTTTCGAATACCTTTGAGAAATCATATTCGATATTACCATCCGGGCTAGACAGTAGGGCCAAGTGGAAAGAGCCATCAAACTCCATAGGGCGTACAGACTAACGTGGAATTACCACAACAAGAGATTCATATCGCTGAATGCAAAATTACGACTCTGCAAGATAAATGTTTCACCGGAAGTTTTGTACGACTCAGAAACCGTATCCCTTGGAAATTGAAAAGCAGAAAATGAAATGCTCCGGAAAATTGATGGCCCCACGAGAGAAAATGTAATGTGGATGAAGAGGAGAACAGTGGACCACTACCCATTAACTGACAGGTTCACTAATGCCGTATGCAAGACGTGCCTGAAATTCTATTGCCATTTTTTATCTATAGAATGGACAGCGACAGACTCACCAAAGGATAATTTAAAGTAATCAACTAAAAGCAGTCCGCCTCCGTAGCGTAACGGTTAGTGTTATTAGCTACCGTCCTCGGGGTCCCGGGTTCGATTCCCGGTATTGCCAGCAATTTAAGAATGGCAAGAGGGCTGGTATGTGGTTGAAATGGCACATGCCTGAAAAGAGCTGCACCACCTCAGGATGAGGACACGAATATATATATAACTAAAAGAAGGTCAATATAAACCGGCTAGAAGAAACTAAGGCGTACCTCCACGAAATGAGTATCACGGACGACATCATAGAAGATCGTGGAGATTTTAGTACAATAGTAGCCAAGCACAAATTCATGAAGAAACCTAAAAAGAAAACTGGTAGGTAGTGCTCCACAGAACGCAAGATGGTGCATTCATAAAGAGGTTTTCAGAGGATAAGAAGGCGAAAGCCATTACGCCAATAGACAAGTTCAAATGCACTCTTTGAAAGGGCATAACGAAAAGGAAGAAGAAGAAGATTACTTCGGTTCGAACACAAGCTTTTCTTATTATGTTTCAAATTCTAGTCTGCGTCGGGTCGATGAACTTGGTGATTGTACTCCCCTTTGCCCTAGAGTATAAGACTAGTTGCTCATACACCCAATTTTGAGCATTGACCTGCAGGTATTGGAGTGACACGTGGTCAGCTCGGCGATATATTCTATCACATTGCTTGGCGTTCATGACCTGCTGTGCTGGTTCTCTAAGCGCCACCTCCTCAGTTGTTCTCACGAGACGGAGGAAACAACCTTCAAGCCCTCAGCCCAGAATTTAAATTTCTGGACTGCCTGAGTATTAAATCAGGAACAAATACACAACCTCTACACCAATGGTCCAGCCACTCATCACCGCTGTCTGCGAAATTAGATATAAGTCTCTCGCAGTGGCGCCGACTTCGAGAGGTAAGTCGTTTTCTGGCCCTACCCTCCCCCCCACCAAATGATCTTAGGGGGGCAGAGTGCCATTTTGCCCCTCCCCCCCAAAATCTCCTAGATGTTAAGCCCCTTAAATCGTTGAGTTTGGTAGTGTGCGGAGGCTTTTAAGGAGTTAAATCTGGAGAAGGTGGTGGATGGTTTTATATCAAGAAATGAAATTAAACCCCATGGTACTACAGCCCTTGAAAGGCCTTGGCCTCCCAAGTGACCGCTCCTCATCCCGAAGGACTGTAGATTACGAGGTGTCGTGTGGTCAGCACGACGAATCCTCTCGGCCGTTATTCTTGACTTTAAAGACCGGGGCCGCTATCTCACCGTCAGATAGCTCTTCAATTCTAATCACGTAGGCTGAGTGGACCTCGAACCAGCCTTCAGGTCCAGGTAAAAATCCCTGACCTGGCCGGGAATTGAACCCGGGGCCTCCGGGTAAGAGGCCGGCCATAATATACGGTAATAGGATATTTATTAAGGGAATGTATTTAAGAAGCAAGTTCAATTTTTTTCTTTTGATTATATTTGATAGCTTCGTACATAAAACTCCCTCAAACAATTGATTTATGAATCGAGTCCTATTTTTCTGTTTATTATTATTATTGAGGACTCCGCACATGACTCGTTCAAAAGTGTACTTGAGAAACAAGCTCCATTATTGTTCTATCTTTTTCTTACAAGTACTGAAATTCATTCCTGTTCCTTATTGACTTTAAATATCTAAGGTAAAATTCGAAAAGAATTTAATTGTATAAAGTCCACCTGCCAACTAATAGCTGTGATTATGGATAGATCCACACCTGTCCGTCCAAGATTGAAAATATGAACATTTTAAACACAGATTTATTGCATTTGTTGATTGTATTTTATATTAAGCTTTTATGTATCACATTTATTGTATATCGTAGTTGCCGGGACAAAACCTCCTATGTGAAAATATTTTTGGAGATATACTGACCCGCAGCACATACATTATGTTGAGCGAGAATACCTTGACAATATTCACACAATATTGTACCTTAGATGACAGAACCTTACCGGGCAAAGTTTTAAGCTAAAATATTTCACGATATGTCTTTTATCTTTGTGTTATTTTACCTGATGATGACCTCTAGGCTAGGTCTAAATATTTTCTATATAGCTTTTGAGACACTTCATTTAACAAGTGGCAAACTTGTAACGAATAGGTGGACTTTAGACAATAATTTTTTTAAGAAATTTATCTTAGCTACCTTTCTCTGTTAGTTTGTGAATATTGTTATTATATAGGAATGAAAGCATTCATAGTTGTTCCTCATTTCGCACGGCAGTGTTCATGTTAATCATGCCCCACCTCCCATATAATTACCCGAAGTCTGCGCGCTTGGTCCCTAGAAGAGGTGAGGTACGCTTTTACAGTCAGAGTGTAGTGAAAATGGCTGCCATAAGAGATATTGAAAGCAGTGTGTTTACGAAAGCTGTTAGTTGTCTGTGAAAGGAGAGCGCGTGGCAGACAGTGAAACAAAGCGAACACGAATACCAACAAAACGTTAGTCTTGTCCCGAGTTGAGGTTTCGGAAGAACATTGTCGAGAACGTGCAGAGAATGGAACGGCAGGGATGGGGTAGGGGAGGGGCATCTCCGGCCCTGTGGCTATCATTAAAGTGAGACTGCATTCTCTTAGGGGGGAGATACTGCTGTTAAAGAGGAATTGCTACATCTAGAACCAGGTCTTTTTTTTTAGCCTCGCTGACTTTTCATTGTATTCCGGGAACTACGTGTTTTCTTCTTTTATTTTACTTTACCATCCGTTCGAAGAGCAACGGGGGTGGTGGTAGCAGGGCTAAGCAGACACCCTTTGGATCAGTTCCTATAGATGTTTCGGTCTCAAATTTAAGTGCATACTGAATTCAGCGTTATCCTCTAGTGACTCTGTGTATCATCTGTGATACTTCATGTGTTTCATATTTTTCTGGCTCAGACAACAAGTGTATTTTGTGGTGAGCTTTCGTATCATACATGATACATTCTGCGTTTTATGTTTGTTCCTAATTGTTGTGTCTTGTTCCATTACAAGGTATTAGTGTTGCTGCGCGTTGTAAATATCAAAACTTGGTGTGGGTCTGGACGTATCATATATGATACAAACATAACCTTCTCCAAAATATTCCAAAAATACTATTTTAGATATAATATGTAGTACTAGTGGACCCGTGCGCTGCTCCATAGCATTCCTTATAAATAGGTCAGATAACTCATCTTGACATGCCCGCCTTAGTCATATTGTTTTTCCTGCCAATTTCAATAATTTTATGAACATTTAATACCGATAATATAGTAAGATGTGTTTATTTTTAAAATTGGTATTTGGAATCTTCTTTAACATCTGTAACATCTTCAGTTGTTTGATCCCGCCCATATGTGTCTTACCCTACAGTTTTCTTTCCCAGACAGTAAATCATAATATGTTTACCATACCGATTGGGAAAGAACTTTGACTTAAACGGCATTCTGAGTGTCACAGTTCATCTCAGCTACCCCAGAAACTATGAATTCGTCACTAATATAGTCATTTTCAGATGTTTAAGTTTCACAACTTTCCTTTAGGAGTGCTAGGAGTTTCTTGCCCCTACAGTAATTTGTCCAGATAAAAGCAGAAATAAGTTTTAAGACACACATCATAATCTTCACATACTGTTCGGTAGGCAACCCGCTGATCGGACTTGTCTTGAGGTTTGCTTATCTTCCTCTATTTTATTTTTCACCCCTTAGTGCCGAACTACCAATCATATTTCGTTCAAACCACTTCATAATCCCTCTCAGATGTAACCTTTGAAAATTTCAGCTAAATCGGTCCAGTATTTTTTGAGTCTATTAGCTTCAAACATACCAACATCCATCTTGACATGCCCGCCTTAGTCATATTGTTTTTCCTGCCCATTTCAATAATTTTATGAACATTTAATACCGATAATATAGTAAGATGTGTTTATTTTTAAAATTGGTATTTGGAATCTCCTTTAACATCTGTAACATCTTCAGTTGTAGGACCCCGCCCATAGGTGTCTTACCCTACAGTTTTCTTTCCCAGACAGTAAATCATAATATGTTTACCATACCGATTGGGAAAGAACTTTGACTTAAACGGCATTCTGCGTGTCAGAGTTCATCTCAACTACCCCAGAAACTATGAATTCGTCACTAATATAGTCATTTTCAGATTTTTAAGTTTCACCCCTTTCCTTTAGGAGTGCTAGGGGATTCTTGCCCCTACAGTAATTTTTCCAGATAAAAGCAGAAATAAGTTTTAAGGCACACATCATAATCTTCACATACTGTTCGGTAGGCAACCCGCTGATCGGACTTGTCTTGCGGTTTGCTTATCTTCCTCTATTTTATTTTTCACCCCTTAGTGCCGAACTACCAATCATATTTCGTTCAAACCACTTCATAATCCCTCTCAGATGTAACCTGTGAAAATTTCAGCTAAATCGGTCCAGTATTTTTTTGAGTCTATTAGCTTCAAACATACCAACATCCAATTTTATATATATAGATTTTGCCTCTTAAAATCAAATTGAACATAAAAGAAGTGGAGTTAATTTCAAAAATTTCACTCACAGAATCCCCACAGACACCCCCACGACCAACAGTTCGCCCCATCCATCCACAGTATTACTTTTGAAGATTTTTCATATTTTCTTATCTAAGAGCCCATTAAACACAAAAATGTTTCTAAAATGTCTAAATTTGGCCTTGCGTCTTTAGAGGCTAAATGAGTGCTGCTCAGTGTTTAACTTACACAGAGTTGCAATAAGTCGATGTTCGGCCAGGTATAAAAGAGACAAGTTAGGCCTTCATCCTGGGGAGGTAAAACAGCAGTGTTTCAAGTGTAACACCAGCCAGTTATAAAGCAAACGTGTAATACTGCAATGCTATAGTCAATACTGTATGATAGCAGTTTTACGAGCGAGCTTACGTAGAATAACGCAGTTCAATGTTATCTCATCATCTAACCGGAGTTATAACTAAAATGCTGCGACTTTTTACTTAAAAATCAAATTTTCAATTTTATTCTTAAAAATTCCACAATTCTTTCTCTTTCAAATCCCGTTATCAGTTTTGCCCTAACGCCATTAATACATCTCTAAATGGCGGATTTACGTCTGTTTGGAGCTTCGGCTGCATTCCGATCAGGTTGTCCAGATTAAAATGATGTCTGTGTATTTGTCGCGGCTGAATACACTAGCCATTGCCGATATGCTGACAGGAAATATAGTGCGGCTCTAACATACACCAGCCTAGAAATATGCGGTGGGAAACGAGGTTTACTATTGCAAGGGGTCCATTATACCTCTAGTGCTGAGTAACATGCTGCGAGCGACAGGCTGGTTCTTATCTCTTTATAATCTGACGTAACCTGCCCGCTGGCAGTAGTGTCCCTGTTAAAATCAGTTGGTAGACATCCCATCCATCATTTGTGCATGCGAGACGTTTGTAAGTAGAATGTACGGCGTTCGGGAGCCACCTGGTACTTTACAGAGCACCTAACACTCTCCACTCTCATCTGTACAATTCCGTTTGTCTGGCAGACCTCGCATTCGTGAGAAAATACTAGTTGCCATGAATATTGTCCCAACCCTCGTACTTGTGATGGGAAGAACAGGAATGTTTCTTTTTTTTTTTTTTTTTTTTTTTTTTGCTAGGGGCTTTACGTCGCATCGACACAGATAGGTCTTATGACGACGATGGGATAGAAAAGGCCTAGGAGTTGGAAGGAAGCGGCCGTGGTCTTAATTAAGGTACAGCCCCAGCATTTGCCTGGTATGAAAATGGGAAACCACGGAAAACCATCTTCAGGGCTGCCGATAGTGGGATTCGAACCTACTATCTCCCGGATGCAAGCTCACAGCCGCGCGCCTCTACGCGCACGGCCAACTCGCCCGGTATGTTTCTTTTTAAGGGTACTGATTTCTTATGAGGCATATTATATTTTGCATATGACTTTCCACATCCTTTGTTCATTGAATCAGAACCTGATAAGTCCGCTAGGTACTTGAAATGGAAGTATGTATTGTAGCCATGAAGGAAACCCGATTTAAATATTCCATCTTGACGGAGAAAAGAAATCCCAAGATCATGGAGGGTGGCGTATTCTAATGCGGAGTAGGTGGTAAGGCGGTATCGAGACGATGATATCAAGATATTTAATTACGGGCTCCCGTGTAATGGATGAGCTGATAGCGCCGCTACTGTTCGCTCCATCAATGTCAGTCTTATCACGCCGTCTCCGTGGACCTCATCCATCGCCAGCCATTGTTGGCACGTGGCGTACTCTCCATTGATCTTCATCGAGACGTCTTGACATCTACAGGGTGTTTCTTATCCTCTTATAGGGGACAAAACACTTCTGCTGCTTATTAGAAACATGCTACATCCTATAAGCCATGGAATATGTACAAATAGAGTGGGGTGTGCTACAACGAGTTCTTTTAAATTTAGAAACGTGGATCTATGAAAACCTCCTTAGGCTCAGTCTGGTTATTATTATTTCCTCTTCTTCTAGTTGCCATCCTCTCATAGAAGGTTGGTGATCGTGAGGGAGTAATTTCCTTATTATACATTTGCCTTTTCAGAGTTACCATATCGTTGATGGTGAACCGCTGCCGGGGGTTGTATTGGTCTTTTCCGAAATATTATTATTATTATTATTATTATTATTATTATTATTATTATTATTATTATTATTATTATTATTATTATTATTTACGATGAGGCCTGCTAAGGAACACGTGCCAATTTCAATTCAGTTCTTCATACTTTGTTGTTTTCTCTTCCGTTCCTTCCAATATTCTTTCATCCTTTCACTATGCTCTTTCCTTCTCTCCTCGGAACACTTCGCACCAGGTTTCTTCTGAAATATTCCTTGGAATCCTTCCATAATAACCACCCTCTTTCTAAAAATCTCACTGTCCATATAATTTCTTTGATGTCACTGTCCATAGCTTCAATTTCTCTTATATTATTTCTTTCCAAATCTTTCTTTACTTATTGAATCCAACTAGTTGTTGCCCATTTGTCCCAAAAGTACTTGAACATCCTTTTTGTTACTCTGGAATCATCCATTCTGTAAATATGTCCGAAAATTTGCAATTATTTTTATTATTGTTATTGTTATTTCCGCCTCCTTGGTGTTGTGGTTAGTGTGATTAGCTGCCACACCCCGGAGGCCCGGGTTTCATTCCGGACTCTGATACGAAATTCGAAAATTGGTACTGGGACTGGAATGGGGTCCACTCAGCCTCGGAAGGTCAACTGAGTAGAGGGGTTCCGATTACCATCTCAGCCATTCTCGAAGTAGTTCTCCATCGTTTCCCACATCTCCTCCAAGCAAATGCCGGGATGGTACCTAACTTAAAACCACGGTCGTTTCCTTCTCTCTTCCTTGTCTGTCCCTTCAAATCTTCCCATCCGCACAAGACTCCTGCTCACAATGGCAGACGAGGCTACCTGGGAGAGGTACTGTTAAACATCCCAGTTGTATCTCCAACAAAATGTCTCACGCTCAAGGACACTACCCTGAAGGCGGTAAGGGTGGGACCCCTGGCTGAGTCCGGGGTGAAACCAACCCTTCAGTGTGAAAGGATTAAGTAAAATATTATTATTATTATTATTATTATTATTATTATTATTATTATTATTATTATTATTATTATTATTATCCTTTTCACATTTAAAAGGCTGAAGTATAATGCTTCGTCTATGCTCCACAGTATCAGTTACTCGATGAGTTCTGCAGTCATCAGATTTCATTGTGAGTTACTATTCATTTTCCAAGTCTGTGTATTACTTGAGAATATGAACCCATTCCTGAAATGCACAGATTTATTACTAACTATGCTTCAGGCTAAAACGTTTAATAAAATGCTTTACATTATACCATAAAAGTTGTAAATGCAGAATTTGTTGCTTATTTTCTCTTACCTTTTCTCTCCTCGAATGAAAAAACCCCTTTGAAGGCCAAGTTTCAGAAAGAAGTGGATTTCTCTTTTTCTTACTTTTTATCAGTTATCACGGTGCCTGTTATTATGATGGAGGAATGTGTTGTGCGTGTTGTGTGACTTGCAGGAGTGTTGGTAACAGGACAAATATTCAGTCCCAGAGCCGGAGAAATAAACCGTTTAAAATTAAAATTGATCGAACTTGTCTGGAGTCCAACCCGGTGCTTTAAGGGATAAAAGACAATACATTTACCACTCAGCCATATATCCGGATGGCATCAATGCCATTTTCTGAGTATGTGGCTATATGAAATGTGAGTTCCAGTTCTGTAATTCCTCGTCTTGACAGGAAAAAACACTTACTTTACAGATGAGTATTTCCCAAAAGTTCCTAACAACTGAAATCCTGCCGTTATCGCACGTTATTCTTAGAATAAACATATGACAGAACATTTTTGACATTTTAGCATTAGAGATAGTAATACTGAAACTTACATGACGTAAGAAGACATAGGTTTAAGAAGGTATTCTTTCTCCTACACGAAATTAAATCGCGTTTCACTTTCAGTAAGAAACTGAAATTCGAGTACTGGTCCCTATAATGCAAAAAAAAATAGTTAATTAGTATTTATTATTGAATTTACAGGTGGTTCAATGTCACATACGAAAGGTTTCGGCGACGCAAATGTAGGGAATGAATAGGTTTGCCGTAATAGCTGCCATGGCTTTAATAATAAATAATACTCAAGAGCATTTGCCTAATTTTAAACAGAAATAATTACCACGGTTATCGTTCAGTAACAGCGAGGTAAGAAAAATATGTGACTGAAAATAAGATGATAATTATATGTAGCTACATTACTCAGTTTGAAATTCCAGAATTGTCCATTAAAAGTGGGCATTATACATAACAGACAAGCTAGGGCAAAACGATTGAAAACCAAAACCGATACACACAAATAGATATCAATCAATTCAGTGGAAAGAGACACAAAATAATTCATTTCAGTGACTTTAGAATGAGGCCTATACAAGTAGCAACACTATGTGTTTTCAAAGAAAGGTGAACTTCATCTGGTATATACAGCGAAACGAAACATGTCACAAATAAACTGTACCAAACATTTAAGCTTCAGATTTAGGCAGTTAAGGACCATTACCTCAATGCACTTTAAATGCATTCCCTTAATTTCAAACAGAAATAATTACCATGCTTGACGTTTAGTGACAATGAGACCATCTCTGACTAATGTCAAGGTGATTATTACCATTGTATGTAGCTACATCATGCAACTACAACTTAAAATGTACCACAAATTTGTTTCACTATAATCATCACTCATTGTTAAAAATTCCACAATTAAAATTCTGAAATTGCATATTTACAAACAAATGCTGTATATAATTCACAAATTATAGCAAAACAATTGAAAATGCGAAGCAAAAATAGACACAAATATCAATAAAATATTTGAATATACACGCAGAAAAAGTATTTCAGTGACGTCAGAAAGAAGCCGAGACAAATAGCAACACTATGTGTTTGTAAGGAGAGGTAAACTTCATATGAATTATACTGTGAAATGAAAAGTTGCTTATAACCTGTGCCATATATTTAAGGGCTAAGGTACAGACTCATATTTGTCAGGTATGAAAGTGGGAACTACGAAAAATCACCTTCAGGACTGCGGATAGTGGGATTCGAACCCACCCCTTCCCTAACGCAAAATCGACATCCACGAGACCCGAAGCGCGCAGTCAAGTCAACCGGTAGTGAATCATTTGCGATAATTACGACTTGGCAATCTTTACACTTTTCAGATGAGCAGTTACACAAAGAGGGACCTGACTGCTACTCCTTTGTTTCTAGGAGAATTCTCCTCGAACATATTCAACTGTCTCCCTCTTTTTGTGTTACATTTGTTCCCCTCAGCGCCGTCGTCCCCTCCAGCTTTGCTTGAAAAACAATGCAACTTGACAAATTTCCTAAAAAATTCCAACGCATACATCGAGCATTCTTCCTCGCCAAGAACACATTTCCCTTCCCCCCGTTTACGTGTCTGTTCCTCTTTGTTGTCTTCCCTTCTGCTTCTGATTTCTTTCAACCACGAACACTAGGTCAAACAAGGCACAATGTACCCGTGTAAATGCGTTCCTTGTCTTACAGACAAAATGAAGATGAGAAGGTGGGAGTGGATTTGTTCTAGTATTACAGCTCAGTGGTTACAAAACATTCTTCTGCGGATTAAATCCCGTGTAGGTTTTATCAGTCCAGTAGTCTTTATATTTTACATTCAATTAAATTTTGCTATCGCACAGCACTTCACTAAGCTGGCATCATTTGAGGAGCAACCAATCAAAACGTATAATGTCCACCTTTAGACAAAATTGAGTTTGATGCAGTTTCGTGGAGTATTTTTCGTGTTCTATACGTCACGGTATTTAGATTGTATCTGTTTATATATTTCAATACTGACATACTATCTTGAAAGTGAGCGGTTAAAATAAATTTTTTGTTGTCCACGCGGGTGACTGAATCCACCAATAACATTATTCATTTTACGTTCCTTTAAGAAAATGCATAAAATATTTAAAAATGCAGCCTATTCTGCCTATATCAAATTATTATACCGAACCAGTTTTTACGAAGTGATTTTAGTCGTTTTTGAGTTCCTTCAGGCAGATATTCATTTTATGCTCCTCTAAGTATGTGCTAAGAATTTGAAGTAATATTATAAGTTATAATTTTCAGGTGTTACAATTAATGTGAACAAATGATGATAAAAATAAAGTAAGCTTATGAAAACAAATAATGTCCGATAAAACAGATCAAAACATACATTCTCCAAAATGTAAAAGACATTCTAACATCCCCAATAAATTACTGATATCTTAGCCATCTTTTTGGCGACCACAATATTTAAATGTAACTTGGAAGCTTTCCAGTCTTTCAAACACACAAGTTCATCTATATATATAAAAGCAAGTCGGGCTGGAGCGATGTATATATAAATATTTAAAAATGAAAAAAGACGTGAATTAATGAGGCACTTCCAGAAATCTCAGAAATTTGAAACTTGGTACGAGGGAAACTGATGACCCCAGGATCCCTAGAAAAATCGGAAATTCTCAAAATTCCCTGAAGGGGGCACGCTGGGGGGGCTCAAATTTTGGGCTCAGTATAAGAACACAGTCGTATAGTATATCCAAAACGATAACCTATAGGTTTCGTGGGCTTAAAAATTTACGGGAATTTCCTCATTTTTATCCCCCATCCCCCCAAATCAAGATGGCGGCACAACCTGCGAGAAGAGGTAGACAATTGAAATTTGGTAAAATTATAGCTTTTGGTCCCTAACCGACGGGAAAATTCCAAGATGTTCAAATTTTTCACTTTTTACCCCCAAAGATATCGAAATATGGAGGCAATTTTAATGACTGTGCAGACATTCCTTTTGAGCTATTTTTTTGGCTAAACGGTATCACAAAACGGATGGCACAATGTCGCTTCAATTCGGAGTGGTCTACAACTTTGGTCCTGTGACATTTTGTCGTATCTCTCTCCCTTATACGTTAAATTTGGCCGTATTTCTGGATTGTTCGTAAATTTGGTGATTTTTACAAGTATATTTTATTGTTTGACACACTTATAAGAATGATAGGATCATCACGTTGTGTGCGCACATTGGCACGATTAAGGGACATATGTGTACCAAATTTCATGATTCTAGCTTATACATAAGTACGCAAAATGTAATGTAAAATGTTAAAAATGCACCCAAATTTCACCCTATTCAACATTTGAACTCAATTTACCCCCTTAATATGGGAGATACGAGGAAATGGTTTAGAAACAAACATGTAGAGCGATAAATGAGGCGTCTGATGGCGTAATCCGTTTCTTAATATCATAAACCGTTTAGGAGATATGAATCTCGAAGTGGAAGTCTGCACTTTTCAACGTGCTCGTGCTTATCCGTCATCTGTATAAATAAAATCGTAACGACCGTGTGTCTGTACATTGATTATTTTGGCGAAATTTCCGTACAGTTATCCGTTTCAGGTGTAATAATGACCATCTGCATCATTTTTAGCTTTGGTGTCTGTTTGTCTGTTTGTTTGTCTGTTAGTCTCTTTGTCTGTTTGTCTGTTTGTCTGTCCTTCTATAACTTGAAAACTACTAAATATATATTTCCACCAAACTTCATATTTAGAATCCACCTCTCCTTAGGTAGGTTTTAGCGCAAATATCGTTTCTAAATCCCTGAACTGAGTGGGGATTTTTACGAAACCGAAACCGTGATTTTGCACTCCCTCAAAGTATACACAACCGAACTTAATGGAAATCAACCTGCCTTAATGAAAATTAATTTATAAACCTTTTTTTCTCATGTGCATCATTTCGATAACAGGATTTAGTAAGGGAGATATCATTAACGGACCGTTTTTCGGTACAAATCCCAGCGGACTTAACGCAAGAGCGGGTGCGTGTAAAGCGTACTTCTTACAACTTGAAAACTAACAAGATATTTGAACAAATTTTATATATAGCATCCATCTGTCCAAGGGTAGGTTTCCTTGGTGTCTGTTAGTTAGTTAGTTTGTTTGTTTGTTTCTTTGTTTCTTTGTTTTTTTGTTTGGTCTGTTTGTCTTTCTCTAACATGAAAACTACTGGATATATTTCCACCAAACTTCATATTTAGAATCCACCTATCCTTTGGGGAGGTTTTAGGGCAAATATTGTTTCTAAATCCCTGAACTAATTGGGGGTTTATACGAAACCGAAACCGTGATTTTGCACTCCCTCAAAATACACACAACCAAACTTAATGGAAATCTACCTGCCTTAATGGAAATTAATTTCTAAACCTTTTCTTCTCATGTGCATCATTTCAATCACTTACAGGAAAGACAGTATGATCAAACTCTACACGAACATTGGCCCACCCAGTACCCATATGTGAGCCAAATGCTATGTCACATAATTATCCGAAAAGTAATGCAATGTAAGATAATCTTACACAAATTTCAACCTATTCAACGTTTCTGATTCAATCTGACCCATGAATAGATTAGATGCGAGAAAATATCATAGGACCAGCCATTTAGATCGCTAAATACTGCGCCTTACGGTACAATCCGTTGTCGATATGACGTACCGTTTAGCAGCAGTTAATCTGTAAATGAAGGTCTGCAATATTGTAAACATTCATATACTTTCGTATGTCCATCTGTATATATTCATTGATGTCGATTTGTAGCGATCGAGAAAGGATGTGTCTGCTATTGTAATCAGTACTCCCTACACCGACTTTGACTGCTGGCAGTAGGAATGGGGTCCTTCTCCAACTCCTGTGTAACTGGCATTAGTAAGGAGGGCCTACCATTTTAATGAATAATTCACTTTTCGATTTGTCTTGCAGAAGGCAAGGGATCATGCAGTTTTGTTCGAAAGTCCCCTACTGTATTGTGTTTGGCTCTAGGCCAGGGTGCCCGCCATTATAAACAAATGTTCCAATCTAAAATTTGACTAGCATTAGGCATAGTGGCCTGCTATTTTCATGGAAACTCACTAATTCTGTGTGACTGGCAGTAAGCTGACTAGCAGCAGTAAAAAGGGACTGTCATTATAATGATAACTGCACAACTCAATTTTGACTGGTGGTAGGGAAGTTGCCTGGTATTATAATAAAAACTCCTCAACTGTAACCTGTCTGAAAGAAGGAAATGGGTCTGCCATTGTAACTAAAACTCCCCAAATCGATTGTGACCGCGCAGTAGGCATTGGGGCCTGCAATTATAATGTAAACTTGCCAACTCGATTGTGAATGGCAGTAGGCAAGTGAGCCTGGCGTTATCATCACAACTCCGCAACCCTCACCTTACATTGGAAACAACGTATGTGGACCTCCCCATGCTATTTCTCGGATAAGGCCAAGAGACATGCAATTTTAAAACAATCTCATTTGCTGCACGCACAGTATTTACGTCGATATCCGTATACAATGTAGAATACCGTAGCGAAGCACGGGTACATTTGCTAGTTTTAAATATTACGCTATAACATTCCTGTAACAAAACACACGCTATCAAACAAGGAATAAAAAGCACACTATTAAATAAAAAATTGCAGGTTTCGTTCTTACAAAAACATCATCAGATTCTATCAAGTCACGCTCAATATTTGGAAATGTTTATATTTTCTCTGCATGAAGACCTAGAAGCAGTGTATGCTGGAGTGGAGACAAGGCACTACTTCGTTAAGATAAGTTACAAATTTCAAACACATTCTGTAACGGTTCAAGTACCGTTACAAGCATTCATTTGTATTATTATGATTATTATTTACGTTATTATTATTATTATTATTGCATCTATATTATTATTATTGTAATTATATTTATTGTTTGATTCAGTTCTATAATCTGATTTCGCTATGTATTAATGAATTATCGCTTGCTTCATTATTCATGTTTGTGGGTTACTGTAGTCACGTCCTAGTTCGTGAACCATGGGCAACGGCTGAGTGGCCTAGTAAGTGGTCCTGAGAGTCGGGATACCAGTTACTATGGAATGGGAGTGGGCATCTCGGACATATTCTGAGTCCTGGCCCTCCTTGTGCTCAGGCGGCTAGGACTATACAATCCACCGGTGGTCCATAACCCGTTAGAGGAGAGATCCTCATTTGGACTATGTGTAAGTAGGGTAGCATCCTGCTTCATGAATCTACCGAGCTCAGAACATTTTAAGCAAGCCTCGGACCTATGGGAGTAACGGAGTCCCACTCCCATTTGACAGGCGAGAGACTCCTTGGAAAGAACTTGGCGAACGAAATGGAATTCGATGGGGAGCTATCAATATTAATCTAGATGTGCTAGGAGTAAGTGATATTCGGGTAAGGGGAGATAACGAGGAAGATATAGGAGATTATAAAGTGTACTTGACGGGTGTTAGAAAGGGAAGGGCAGAGTCTGGGGTAGGACTCTTTATCAGGAATACCATTGTACGGAACATAGTTTCTGTTAGGCACGTAAATGAGCGAATGATGTGGGTAGATTTATCAGTTGGAGGAATTAGGACTAGAATTGTGTCCGTGTATTCACCATGTGAGGGTGCAAATGAGGATGAAGTTGACAAGTTTTATGAAGCATTGAGTGACATCGTGGTCAGGGTCAACAGCAAGGATAGAATAGTGCTAATGGGCGATTTCAATGCGAGAGTTGGGAATAGAACTGAAGGATACGAAAGGGTGATTGGTAAATGTGGGGAAGATATGGAAGCTAATGGCAATGGGAAGCGTTTGCTGGACTTCTGTGCTAGTATGGGTTTAGCTGTTACGAATACATTCACCGCTACACATGGGAGGCTAGGGGTACCAGATCCATAATAGACTATATCTTGACAGACTTAGAATTCGGGAAATCTGTTAGGAATGTAGAGTTTTCCGCGGATTTTTCGATGATACAGACCACTATCTGATCTTTAGTGAACTAAGTATCTCTGGGCCTAGGGTAGAGAAAGTGAAATCTGTCTGCAAACGAATAAGGGTAGAAAATCTCCAGGAAGAGCAAATTAGACGGAAGTACATGGATATGATTAGTGAGAAGTTTCGAACAGTAGACATTAAGCAGGTTCAGGATATAGAAAGTGAATGGATGGCATACAGGGATGCTGTAGTAGAAACAGCAAGGGAATGCCTAGGAACAACTGTGTGTAAAGATGGGAAAAGGCGAACATCTTGGTGGAATGATGAAGTGAGAGCAGCTTGGAAACGTGAAAAGAAGGCTTATCAAAATGGCTCCAAACAAGGGCCGAGGCAGACAGGGAGTTGTACGTAGTTGAAAGAAACAGAGCGAAACAAATAGTTGTTGAACCCGAAAAGAAGTCCTGGGAAGATTTTGGTAACAACTTGGAAAGGCTAGGTCAAGCAGCAGGGAAACCTTTCTGGACAGTAATAAAGTATCTTAGGAAGGGAGGGAAAAAGGAAATGAACAGTGTTTTGAGTTATTCAGGTGAACTCATATTAGATCCCAGGGAATCACTGGAGAGGTGGAGGGAATATTTTGAACATCTTCTCAATGTAAAAGGAAATCATTCTGGTGGTGTTGTGAACAGCCAAGAAAATGGGGAGGAGGAAAATGATGTTGGTGAAATTATGCTTGAGGAAGTGGAAAGGATGGTAAATAAGCTCCATTGTCATAAGGCAGCAGGAATAGATGAAATTAGACCTGAAATGGTGAAGTATAGTGGGAAGGCAGGGATGAAATGGCTTCATAGAGTAGTAAAATTAGCATGGAGTGTTGGTAAGGTACCTTCAGATTGGGCAAAAGCAGTAATTGCACCTATCTATAAGCAAGGGAACAGGAAGGATTGCAACAACTATCGAGGTATCTCATTGATTAGTAAACCAGGCAAAGTATTCACTGGCATCTTGGAAAGGAAGGGTGCGATCAGTCGTTGAGAGGAAGCTGGATGAAAACCAGTGTGGTTTCAGACTACAGAAAGGCTGTCAGGATCAGTTTTTCAGTATGTGCCAGGTAATTGAAAAATGCTACGAGAGGAATAGGCAGTTGTGTTTATGTTTTGTAGATCTAGAGAAAGCTTATGACAGGGTACCGAGGGAAAAGATGTTGGCCATACTGGGGGACTATGGAATTAAAGGCAGATTATTAAAATCAATCAAAGGCACTTATGTTGACAATTGGGCTTCAGTGAGAATTGATGGCAGAATGAGTTCTTGGTTCAGGGTACATACAGGGGTTAGACAAGGCTGTAATCTTTCACCTTTGCTGTTTGTAGTGTACATGGATCATCTGCTG
The DNA here is from genome assembly GCF_040414725.1 of Anabrus simplex. Taxonomy (NCBI): domain Eukaryota; kingdom Metazoa; phylum Arthropoda; class Insecta; order Orthoptera; family Tettigoniidae; genus Anabrus; species Anabrus simplex. Next base: position 849,149,806 of record NC_090265.1, read on the forward strand.
AAAGGTATAAAATGGCGGGGAGGGATTCAGTTAGGTGGAAATATAGTAAGCAGCCTGGCTTATGCTGACGATTTGGTCCTAATGGCAGATTGTGCCGAAAGCCTACAGTCTAATATCTGGGAACTAGAAAATAGGTGCAATGAGTATGGTATGAAAATTAGCCTCTCGAAGACTAAATTGATGTCAGTAGGTAAGAAATTCAACAGAACTGAATGTCGGATTGGTGATACAAAGATAGAACAAGTCGATAATTTCAAGTATTTAGGTTGTGTGTTCTCCCAGGATGGTAATATAGTAAGTGAGATTGAATCAAGGTGTCGTAAAGCTAATGCAGTGAGCTCGCAGTTGCGATCAACAGTATTCTGTAAGAAGGAAGTGAGCTCCCAGACGAAACTATCTTTACATCGGTCTGTTTTCAGACCAACGTTGCTTTACGGGAGCGAATGCTGGGTGGACTCAAGATATCTTATTCATAAGTTAGAAGTAACAGACATGAAAGTAGCAAGAATGATTGCTGGTACAAACAGGTGGGAACAATGGCAGGAGGGTACTCGGAATGAGGAGATAAAGGCTAATTTAGGAATGAACTCGATGGATGAATCTGTAAGCATAAACCGGCTTCGGTGGTGGGGTCATGTGAGGCGAATGGAGGAGGATAGGTTAGCTAGGAGAATAATGGACTCTGCTATGGAGGGTAAGAGACGTAGAGGTAGACCAAGACGACGGTGGTTAGATTCGGTTTCTAACGATATAAAGATAAGAGGTATAGAACTAAATGGGGCTACAACACTAGTTGCAAATCGAGGATTGTGGCGACGTTTAGTAAATTCACAGAGGCTTGCAGACTGAACGCTGAAAGGCATAACAGTCTATAATGATAATGTATGTGTGTTCATTGTAGTTAATTTATTGTGTGTGTATATGTGTGTGTGTGTATTAGCATCAAAATTATATAGAGTGAGACTTAGTGCCTAATATCAGATATGGATATATTATTCGTGATACTACCTTTTAAAACATTGCAACATATGGTGCAATACTGTTATAGTAACTGTCAAGTCATATCTCTGTCATTGTATGTTTCAGCCATGAGATCATATTTAGGGAGTTCCAAAATTCGCCTCAGGCTATTTCAACAAAATATGTAACATTTGTAGCTGGGTGGGAGTTACATCATATCTATTTTGAGCTCTGTCGTGGGTGTTATACCATGTGACAACTAATGACTATATATAGGGTCTGTATCCTATAGCGGCAGTCAGTGGGATAGTTCAGTTGGTTGGAAGCAGTTGGTTGGAAGGAGATTAATGGAGAGACTTGCCATGAAGTCAATTTGAGTCAATTGGAAGGAGACTAAGGGAGAACAGTGATATGGATACGTAATCATCAGTGACCAAATTTATTATACGTTCGGAGTGTGTTTCATGCATCTGTTCGGTCGAGTTCTTGTATCAGTTAGGTGGCAGCCGAATATTGAGTCGTCGTAATGCAGACTAACAGTTATCAGTGAGTTACTTGTGAAGATGATTGCGAAGTGTGAATGTAATTTCAGGCCATGCCATATCTTGTTTGTGAAACTAAAAGGATACATCACGGATTTAGGATTGATATACCTGCAGCTGATACCAATTCAAAGGTATACGTCGTAATATCACTCAGTGTGTTCATGGTACAATTAAGTGAAGCAGTGAGGGATAAATTTCTTGTACAACTTTCAAATGTCTGTTCAAGAGGATTTCAAATTTAATGCCTACAGTTTCTTTCAGATGTAATGTAAGAGTTTTAAATTATCTTTTGAATTAGCGCAGTAAATCTCTCTCGTTAAAATCAGCATTTAAAGAATGTATTTTGTTCAGTAGCAAATGAATTAATTTTTCATTTCAATAAGTAGATCAGATACCCTCACATTTTATTGGGGAAACCAAACGAAAATATCCCTTTCCCAGAACCTATATGTTATTGTGTCAAAGTTAGCTTATTACCTCACACCCTAGAGATTTTCAAGATTCTCATTCTATTATCGTTACATCTATTTGTAGCTGGCGTCCATCAACAATTGTATGTGTAAATAATCAGGAAAATACTAAGTGTGAGTACATAATCTGACGATTGAGGATTTTATTTCATGAATATTTTAATATTGTTTCATTTCAATTCAGTTTTATAAATTTAAATCAGTGCGTAGTAGCCATACTTCAAGCATGCAGCATTGTTCGAACCAGTCCATAACACTGTGATGCACAGTACGCATGAAACTTTACCTTTATCAGTTTCAATAAATGCTTCCGAGATGTACTCATTTAATTCATTCACTGTATAGAGATTTATCTTGTACACCTAGTTCCTTAAGACACTCCAACAAAAAGAATCCATCGGTGTAAGGTCAGGTGACCGTGGTGGCCACTCGATTATGTTCCTTCACCCGAACCTACGCTGTGAAAACGCTTAGTCAAGGTGGTTCCTTACTGCCAAAGCATAATTAATGGGGAGGTGATCCATCTTGTTGAAAGAACAGTTCGGTGAAATTAGCTCTGGTTCTGAGTTGTGGCAGTACCGTGTCACGAAGCATATCTATGTCATTCGTCCCATCTACAGTTCATCCTCCTGTGGGTGGGGGCGGTAGAATAACACCCACGGTATCCCCTCCATGTCGTAAGAGACGACTAAAAAGGGCTCCAGGGGCTTTCAGCTACGGGGCGTGCGCTGGCAACCACGGAGCTGCGAGATGAGTCCTGGCATTGCTTCCGCTTACTTGTGCCAGTATCATCACTTTCTTCTATACTCTACGACCTCCGTTGGTCAACGCTTATTCTTTTCCTACCCCGACTGTGTTAGGTTTCCGAGGCCTCGTCTTTCATTTTCACGCCCTTTTTGGCCCTCGTCTTTCTTTAGCCGATATCTTCAGTTTTCGAAGTGTCGGATCCCTTCTATTTTTTCTGTCACATTATTGCTATATAGAGGATGGTAGCCTAGTTGTACTTCCTCTTAAAACAATCATCACCGGGCGAGTTGGCCGTGCGCGTAGAGGCGCGCGGCTGTGAGCTTGCATCCGGGAGATAGTAGGTTCGAATCCCACTATCGGCAGCCCTGAAGATGGTTTTCCGTGGTTTCCCATTTTCACACCAGGCAAATGCTGGGGCTGTACCTTAATTAAGGCCACGGCCGCTTCCTTCCAACTCCTAGGCCTTTCCTTTCCCATCGTCGCCATAAGACCTATCTGTGTCGGTGCGACGTAAAGCCCCTAGCAAAAAAAAAAAAAAAACAATCATCACCACCACCACCACCACCACCCACAGTTCCATCAAAGGAAACTGAAATAACTGTAGGACTACTTTTTGCTCAGACTGTCTCGTAGTTGATTAAGACTTAAATCACTTCACAATTGAGGTAGTGCGTTGTACTATCCACTGTAGGTGTCCCGTTGCTTAATGGGGTCGTGTATGAATTGAGATAAATCTTGCTATCAAGTTTTACGACCTGATGCCCTTCCTGACGTCAACCTCATCAGTGGAGTTAATGAGATGAAATGAATGACGTGATATATTACAGTAGGAAGTGACAGGGGTGAAACCCTGTGCCGGCACATAGCCTACTCCTGTCGAATAGCACGAAGGGGTCTGCCTAACGCTTTACGTCCCCATCCTACGAACAAATCACCATCAAGAGCGGCATATGCCCTCGCAACATATGGGCACTGTGGAGAGGTTTGGAATCTAATCCAGGCTTTTGGCACGCAATCTAGTGATTAGAAATTTTATACCGCCAGCTCTACAAATTCGTCCTTAGCTTTTTGGCCATAGCTGCCTTTCTATTAATGTCAGGAGCATAGCTACCTGAACTGGATATGACTGAACCAAGGTATAGCATTTCTGAGACAAACTTATGCTTGGTCGTTTCTTCAGGATATCTAACAGAAGTACTGTAACTTCAAAAATCTTAGTTTTTTCCACAAAATTAATAAACAAATAAAATTATGACTATGTTTTATTTATTCACTGGGCCGAAGAGTATTAACTTCTAATTCTTGAAGTTATTCCAATAAACAGATAAAGAACGAAAGTGGTTCTTATTTTTTCTTTTCGTTGGAACCAAATTCCAGTGCTACGTCAACGCCCCTTTTCTAAAAGCGTTGGAAATAAAATTTTCTCATGTAAGAATCTTTTGAATGACTTTCGACTAGATAGCCTTTATCGCAACACGAGTACAAAACAAACGCCTACAAGGTGGAGGTGGGGTTAGGAGACAAGTTTTGCAGAAGGGGAGGCAATTTACATGGTCAAATGCTCTTTTTTAGTGAGGAATATTTGAAATTCCAGAGCAGCTGCTTTCGCGAAAAGAGGTTAATTAATAGGAATTCCTTCTCGTCGGGTCGGCCCCGGCTAATAAAGTCTGATATTGTGTACCACACGCCCAGTTTTTAATGAGTTCTTATTGCAACATTCTTCGACCACTCGGCATAGCAACATTGATGTTTAATTTGACTGGCGGAGGACGTCGCGAGAGTGCGCGTTGAAGGGGGACGACAAGACTCTGGAGCTGTGATACGTGAGCGTTGCCTGCCATATGCCGTTCTTGATTCAAGGCTTCAATTCGAGAGGCAACGCAGAAAACTCTTAACAAAAAAAAGTTTCTCATAGCAACACCTCGTTTATCTTTCTAGGAGAGCTACCCGAAGATATTACAGTTAATTACTTTTGTGAGTGTCGGATCTCTTTTAGAAGGTTAATAGAAAACAACTTCAGCATTCTTGACAATACAAAAATTAGAAATTCATTCCTTATCGCTAGGACCCCCACAACTTTATCTATCACTGATATTTCCCTTAATATTATTGTGTTGCCTAAGGGTCTAAGAGAGAAAAGTGAAGAAAATTACTGTTTGTTATGTGGAGAATCAATTGAGGAGGCACACTTGTTGAGAGTACGTAGGGAAACAGAATTACTTAGGATCAAATACCTGGCTAGTGATTGTAAAGCAAAAATAGGAAGAGAGAAAAAAAAATTGTTAAACAAAGAATGCATCGCACCGGCTAGGACAGCAAAATTTTTCGAGATAGTAAACTGAGAATCAAAGACGGCAAGCACAAAATCAACTTGTGGTATTATGGTTGTATTGTTGTTGTTATTGTTGTTTTCATTAAGATTGATATTAATTGCATGTGCACTTGCTTAGGTTACAATAGATTAAATGTTCCTTCCTCAGCTGCAGGAGTCCGTAGCTGTAGGCTGATAGCATTGATTGATTGATTGATTGATTGATTGATTGATTGATTGATTCATTCATTCATTCATTCATTCATTCATTCATTCATTCATCCATTCAATAATATGAGCTCTCTCTCCAGTTGGTGGCTGTCCATGATTGGGAGAGAGGAGTATTCATTCTTACATGCTTGCATAAATACAATACATTCAGGCAGCTCATTCATTCATTCATTCATTCATTCATTCATTCATTCATTCATTCATTCATTCATTCAGTCTGTCAGTCATTCATTCATTTATTCAGTCATTTAGTTAATTCATAATGACTATTGTAAAATAAGGATACCTTTCTTCAGACTAATGACACAAATACTTGCACTAATACGATTAATAGGGGTAAGATACATATTGTCCTAGAGCATATAACAATGTTAATGTCTAGACAAAAAAAATTAAAAAGTATCAATTAAACCTTGACAGTGTGGCCGAAGAAATCCTAGAGGCATGGACATGAACTGCACATGTATTATTTGCTGTCAAGGAAAACAAGAAAGAAGATAACTTATTTCATTTCTTTTCCAAGTAGCTCAAGATACAAGTGATATTGTATTTACTAGAATATGTACGTGTAACACGGTTGACGAGTTGTTTTCAGAATTTGAATTTGGTTTCAAAGCGGAAAGGCACAAACTGTCAAGCAGGCTTAACCAAGGAACTTCACAAATCAAAAGAATAGCTTGACGTCCAGAAGACCTGTGAGTCTATCGCTAGTTTTGAACTAGCGGAATATCCTCGCCCTTTGACTGATGTGCATGAGTTCATGAAAAAACCGGATACGCACGTTCTTCTGAATATTATTGAAAACGAAGTTACCTGAGCTTATGATGTTGGCTATGTTCTTTCGTCGAGTCATTGTACAAAGGGTACTAGAAAAATCTTGCAATACGCAAAAACGGTTGGCTGGACACCCCTGTTATGGTGAGCGATGAAAAGAGGGGTGAAAACCTGTCTAGAAAACAGTAAGGCGCAACATTCACACCAGTTGTTACCAAGTAGTGGGATTGAAAGCAAGTTAAGATACCAGTGTGGTCTGAGGGTGAATATCGCGCAATTATCCGCTACGAATTTGCTCGTGGATAAACTGTTGACCAGTGCCTGGAGGAAATGAGTACTGTGCTGGGGAAAGACTGTCCACATCGGAGAATAATTTTCCGCTGGTGTAAAGAGTTACAGAGGGGAAATTTTGGGGTTGAAGACGATCCTCGTTCTGGGCGACCGTCTGAATCAGTGATTGAGGAAAACGTTGAAGCTGTGAGGAAAATGTTGCAGCAAGAGAGACGTTTGACATATCGGCAGGTAGAAGAGACCCTCCACATCCCTGCACCAGCTATTCATTCAATTCTACAAGACATCTCAATGTTAGATAGTTTTGTTCCCTTTGGGTGCCCCATCCACTTTTAGAGGAACAAAGGGCACATCGAGTGAAATGGTACCGAAAAATGCTAAAACAGTTTGAAAATGGGACTACGCGTAAAGTCAATAGCATCGTTACAGGTAACGAAACTTGGCTTTACTATTACGATATCCCAAGAAAATCCCAGAACAATGTGTGGCTGTTTGAAGATGACGGTACTCCTGTGACTGTGCGAAAGTCAAGGTCAGTGAACAAAAGAATGATTGCAGTATTCTTCACTAAACGGGGTGTACTGACTCGGGTTGTGCTAGAAACACAAGAGACAGTTACTGCGAAGTAGTACAGTGAGATTTGTCTGTCTCAGGTCATCCAGGCTCTCAAGCAGCTCCGTCCAACGTCACGGCTCTACACTTGGCTCTTGCATCACGACAATGCTCCAGCACATCGTGCTAATGTAACAATGAATTTTCTTGCCAGATCAGGGTTGACTGGGCTTGATCACCCTCCATACAGTCCTGATCTTTCCCCCATGCGACTTCGCACTCTTCCCAGAAGTGAAGATGAAGCTGAAAGGGCGGCGTTTTGCATCCGACGAGGAGCTTCTGGCAGCAAGGCATCAAGTGTGTGAAAATGTAACCGAAGGAATGTGCCAGAGTTGGTTCATTGACTGTTTTCGACGTGTGGAGAAGTGTATTGATGTGCTGGAAATTATTTTGAAAAAGCTTAAAGAGTTCATTCACGCTACAAAACTTTCCTAGTGCCCTTTGTATAATCCATGTATTTGACAGAATGGCTCCTGTATTCATCATTCGACAGCATAACTACACAACGTTTGGGGAGGTCGGAGAAGCTTTCTATAGGTGCATAATTTCTTTCCTTTTCATACCTTACGTATAAGGAATTGGGGTTATTTTCGATGGATATGATGATATTTATAAGAAGAATTTGGAAGCAAAAAGGTGTGAAAAAGGTTCCAGTCCTGTAGAACTGAAAATCGTAGGACCATCCACTCACATACCTAAAAATATCATGATTATACGTGCATGCGTATCATGCTGTACAATCCGGATCAGAGCTAATGATTCATAGTTCAGATAGTGACGTTTTAGTTTTGGCCATTAATTTCTGGCCAAAATTGGAAAATTATAACTGGTCGGGTCTATGGATGAAAGTTACATCTAAAAAATCAAGAACAAGAGTCTGATTCTTTGGGAAGAAAAATTACTAATGCCTACCAGCACTATACGCTTTTGCTGGTTGCGGCGGAACTAGCGAAATATCTTCAAATAAAGAGGCCTATTATGAAATTATATGATCCAACGCATAAGACGTCCTTAAGCCAGTGAGGTTCGAATCCCACTATCGGCAGCCCTTAAGATGGTTATTCGTGGTTTACCATTTTAACACAAAGCAAATGCTGGAGCTCTATTTAAATTAATGCCAGGGGCGATTCTCTCCCACTCCTAGTCCTTTCCTATCCCATTGTTGCCTAAGACCTATCAGTGTCGGTGCGACGTAAAGCAACTTCCAAAAGAAAAGGAAATAAAAGCCACTGGGAAATGCAGTACCTCTCACTCAGTCACTCATACTCGACAGCTCTGGAACAACTGTATTGAAAACTAATAAGTAAACCAGTAAAAATTGCTGACGAAGCACGTTATATAGCCATATCTCGAACTGTGGGACTTACTTTGTCATTAGAGTGAATGCCATGCACTTTACAATGCTTTACAGCAACATGCCTTACGTGCATGAGCCCAACATTCATATGGATGAACGCTTTCAACCCCTTGTACGAGCCACTATTTTGACGGAATTTGGTTATGAAAATCGTGGCAATGGACTTCTTCCAAAGTATATTCGGAAAAATACATAGCCGGATTACATACAGTAGTACCACCATGCATTTGCATGTCTCGCTGCATGACATGTTGTAGCTGTAAAAAGAAGCAAATGAACTAAACAACATTATGTACAGCATTATGTATGTGTGTGTTATCTGAGTACTACAAAAATCTATTTACTGTTTAAAACTGATTAAAAAAATATATGTATGTACTAGATTGTACGTAATCGATGTTAAAAGTTGTTAAACCAAATGTGCATATTTTTTCAGTATACACTTTTAATTAAGATAAAAAATAGGCCTACGTTGTGCTTTAAGTTGCAAAGGGAAGGGATATCAATAAAATTGTAAGCATATTATTGTTGTATTTTTTATTTCATTTTATATAAAAAAGGAGGAACACAGAGACTGCACCATGAATCACGAAGGTAATGGCGTCAAAATGACGTGGTACATCCACCACCTTTAATGACGGCTCAAGGTAAGCCCAATCACAATATTTATTTATTTATTTATTTATTTATTTATTTATTTATTTATTTATTTATTTATTTATTTATTTATTCACGAAGCACAAGATACAGCTACACTGAGAAAATTTCACTAGCACTGTCAACAGACTATTTAACAAACGTAAACTTTCATAATATATATATATAATAAAATATTGGTGGAAACCAGCGTTTTTACTTCCCTAAAGTATCATAATTAAGAATAATCAAACATGAAACTTCGTCCGAAGGGTTTTGCGTGCTCATGCACCAATACGGCCTGCTCTAACCTTTATTTATTGACACCACAACAGTTTGTTATCATGTCCACATTGTATTACAATTTTAATACACTAGGAGTCCTATGCCATTTTATAGTGTTGTTTATTATGTTTCTCGCATTTAAAACAATCAAGGAAAATTTGTATCCTCTGACAAACTTGATTTTCTCAACAATGGCACTTTTAACAATGACATTGTTTTCTAAGCATCTACATTATTCGTGTACCGTGGCTACACTTTCTCCGGCCAGTTAAACTGCGCGCCTTCAGTAAAGGCAATCTAGGTAATCTACCTTGAGCTGACATAGTACAAGGTAACTTGGTTTTCAGCTGTGAGATGTTTCTACCATCGGTCTTAGTGCCCCCTCTGACAGGATCAACGGTAATTAATTCTTAAAGAAAAATTAAATTTTAACATCGGCTAACCTTAATTTTTGAAGATTGTTTTGTTCATGTATCTAAGTTGTCCACACTTATGCTAGTTCCTTCTCCAATATCGATCAACCTATCAGAATGTGGTAAATATTTTCTCTAACCAATTAAAATCGGGTGTGTGTACAAGAATCCAGCCTATCAGTAAAAAGTTCTGGAATCTTCTCCTCAAAATTACAGTACTACAAAAGCTGGACGCTTTAAGGCCGTATTGTCTTGCTCCAGTTTATTGAGTGCGGCGTGTTCTAACGGAGGTGGTGGCCAAGGTATTGCTCCTGCAGATAGCTTGAGGGGAAGGTTTCAACCAGTTTTATTTCATATAAATTTCTAAACCTGGTGGTTTAAATGTGGAATTTCAGCCAGGCCGAGGACTCTGTTCTATTCCCTACTGTAAAATATGTAATGTAGGGGAATAAAGAGTGATTAGCCTCCGTCGATTCCCATTCAACTTGGTATGGGGTGACTAAAGTTTCTGAACCTCTAAAATTCTTAAGACATATTTGGTTTTTAATGTCTCTCATTTAGTCACCCCTGTGTAGAATAGGCTTATCCTCTGTATCATGTTTTAAGTTTTTCTAGAAGGAGAGCAAGTGTTTCGCCTCCTTGCATTTTTATGGCAGATTATAACCAACCTTTTCTTTTTACATTAAGGCCATTTAGTATGGGCCCACATGCCCCTGTAAATTGAATGTCGTGTGTAGAAATGAGTCTTGTGTGAAGTCCTCTTGAGGGACGGAAAGTTATGAACTGTTTAGCAATAGACAATTCCACCTCGATGCTACCTTGTCTAAATTCTTTAATTAAGAGCAACACATGGGTTGTAAGTGCGCAGTTGGAAACTGATGCCTCTGCGAGGTTGGACTATGATAGTGTTGAATCGGGGATTCTTACAAAGGGTATTTTTCTGGAGCTTTCTAGCTCTTATAAAATTTTGCACCTGCCAAGAGCAACCCAACTCTTTTCTGTGTAAATCAGCATTTTTAATTCTCCCAAATTTTGTACCTGACTTTCTGACTTTGTTGTTGGAGCTGATGAGCCCATCATAAGATTGTTATTGTTCATTCGTATCTTCTATTTATCAAATTTTAAATTCAAGAGAAAGGAAGAAAATTTAAATATTTATTGTGTTAACTTATGCTTTAGTTAATTCCTTGTCCACCTATTCACCACAGCCGCTTCTGACACCTCTGTAAACCACGGAAAACTCGTATCAGTTTGTATATTTGAATCATACAGTGCATAGCAGACGAAAACTATTCTTTTCTCAAGTTGGACTAGAAATGGTGACACCGCAAGTGGAAGACAGAAGTTCAAATCCAAAAGGGCTCTCCAAGCAGGTTATTCAGTCAGTGGATTGTATCTAAGAGAGAAAAATCAAGCTGGAACGAGCACATCAAGATCAGCTTCCTGCAGGGAAAAGCCGGTGTTACGTTTGCGTGAGAGATGCTAAAACTATAAAGGAAAATTACAACAATATGAGCAATCTAAAGCAATATTGTGCACATTGTAATAGACATGTATGTAACGCATACACAGAAAAACATAAAATATCCTTTAACATTTCAACTTGAGTTCTAGCGGTTTCTACGACGTTTGTGAGAACGGCAATATCATCGGCAAATGCTAAGCAGTCTGTTGTGATCCCCTTGGATTTGGTTCCTATTCTTAGTGGACTGTAGACGGTTTCCTGTAATCTTTCCCGTCAGGTTCTGATGATCTTTTCAAGAACGCAGTAGAAGAGTATCGGGGATAGCCCATCACCTTGTCGGACACTTGTTTTGATGTCAAAGGAATGCGAGAGACATCCATGGAACTTCGCCTTGGATTTTGTATCGGTCAGGGAGGCTCTAATTAATGCCAACAGTTTCAAATCAACTCCAAATTCATTTAAGATGTTTAGCAGGACTTCCCGGTCAATGGAGTCGTACGCTTTCTTGAAGTCCACAAAGACAGATACATACTGATTGGACCTTAGTGTACAATATCTGATTATCGTTTTGAGATTTTGGATCTGTTCGGCTGTTGAGTGACTTTTTATGAGCCCTCCTTGGTATTTACCAATTTGATGTTCGACTTGTGCTTCCAAACGCTCCAGGATAGCAAGTGATAGAATTTTGTATGTCACGGGTAGCAAAGATATTCCTCTGTAGTTGTTGATGTTCTTCATGCTGCCTTTCTTGTGTAATGGATGGATCAAAGCTATTTTCCAATCTCCGGGTAGGGTCTCCTTGCTCCAGATTTCTTCTATTTGCTTTTGCAAGATATCATGTGATTCCTCTGGGGCATATTTCCATAGTTCTGCTACTACTGAGTCTTCCCCCGGCGCTTTGTTATTTTTGAGACGGGCAATGTGGCGCTTGATTTCATCTTTGTCGGGTGGTCTGGAGTCTGGGTACCTGAGTAACGGTTCCTTGGTCTCAATGGGGCTTTGCGGTTTAGATCCATTTAGTAAATTCTTGAAGTAATCTGCCACAATGCTACAATTTTCTTCATATGACGTCGTCAGTGTTCCATCCTTTCGCTCAAAGCATAGAGATGGTGGTTTATGGCCAGTGAGTTGCGTTTGAAGGCTCTGTAATACTCTCTGCTTTCATTCTTCCTAAAGTTTTGTTCTATCTTATCAATGAGAGATTTTTCGTATTTACGTTTCTCAGTTCTGAACACCCTAGCTGCTTGGGCATGTTGGGTTTTGTAGGATTCTCAATCAGTTTCTGATTTCGTAGAGTAGTACTGTTTCCACGCATTGAGTCCTTCTTTGAGGACTGATTCGCAGGTACCATTCCCCCAGCCATGCTTTTTGCTTCTCTTGATTTCTGCAACATCTTTGGCGGCCTCAAAAAGGAGACTTTTGGTGTTGTTAAAGTCACAGTCATTTGGTCTAGCCTTCTCCTGGAACTCCTCGACCCTTTACCGAAATGTATCGTTGTGGAAGCGTATGATATGTTTGGTTGTCTTCCTTGTGTTTGCAGGAATTGGTTTGAATTTGATCAGAGACATATAGTGATCTTAGGCCACATTGATGCCTTTCTTTACTTTGACATTCATAATCTCAGGACCGTTTCTCCTGAAGATTGCCACATGATCTATTTGGAACTCTCCGAGAGTTTGGACGGGAGAACGCCAAGTCATTTGCTTTCTGGGTAGATGGCGAAAGTGGGTTGACATGACCAGCAGGTTGTGATTTTCGCAAATGGATACCAGTATTTTGCCGTTGGGATTGGTACTTTTGTGAGCAGGGTAATTTCCTATAAGTTTCTTGTACTTCTGTTCACGACCTTGTTGGGAATTGAAGTCACCCAAAAGAAGCTTGACATGGTGTTTGGGAAATTTGTTTAATCTTTATCCAGTAGGTCCGAGAAATTATCAACTTCGTCTGGATCAGACTTGTTCTTATCGTTTGTAGGAGCATGTGCGTTAACTAGGGCGTAGGTTTTGTTCGCGCATTTAATTTTTAGTATAGACAATCACTGGTTCGAAATTTCCAACCGATTTAAGGATCTTGGTTCTAACAGCAAAGACGGTTCAAAGCATCACAGCTCCATTGAGGATCCCCCTTTGCGCTTTGCTCTTAAAAAATCGGTAGCCTTCAGATTCAAAAATCTCTTCATCCGGGTACCTTGTTTCTTGTACGGCCATTATGGGTATCCTATTTTCGTGTAGAGCTTTGGTGAGGGTTTTCAGCTTTCAAGTTTGTGTAAGTGAGTTTATATTGAAAGTTGCTAGAAAGGTTTTGGAATTTAGCCTGAGTTTTTTACCCTTTGGGGTACACCGAGACACTCCGACTCGTCTCTTGCATGATGTCGAGTCTTCCCTAGAATCCGAACGAGACTCGTGCGCCGTGGCGTACGACGAGGGATTTATCCGAAGACTTACCCCTGGGGAATGTTTCTTGAAATGTTGCGCCATCATGCTTCTTGACTTGACTTTGCTTTGCTTTGGACGAGTACCCATCCTTTTACAACTAGGGTTGTTAGCCCTAGAGGTTGCCTCAAGATGTTTTCTAGCTTCTGGTCATTTACCAGTCTTCGCGGTAACCCTGGCAAGGGAGCAGTTTTTTTCACGGTGGTATTTAATTTCCCTCTGAGTCTGCTGGCGGCAGAGCCAGCGAGCTTCCCCAATTCCAATGGAACGCGCCCGATGGAGGTATCTGGTAAATCCCCACACGGGTTATTATTATTATTATTATCATAATTACTATTACTGTATTATTCGCCATGAAGATTATGCAGACGACTCCGACCTGGACAATAGCAGTTCTGAGAATCGAGTTGCATTAGATGATGGATTACTTGCATTGGAGGTAAGATTGATTTTTCGAATTTTCATTAAAATACAGCACTACATGCTTTTATTACAGTACTGTAATAAAATTACTGTATACAGTATTCAGTTCAGCAGTAACAAAAATGTATCATTATTTCAGATTACTTTGTGCCTTATTGAACAAAGCAATGAACCTACACCAGCTGATGTATTTTTGATTAAACGGTGGTGCGACATAGCTGCACAGCAGCGCTGTACCAAGAAAATTCAGAAGAAAATCAGTGATTTCATACAATGAGTGACATTATGTAACCATTTTAATGTTAATATACAGTATGCAGCTTTGTTTAACAGAGTTTAAGCATTTTAATTTCGATAGTTAACTTTCGAAATTATTTACCATGTGTCATCCGAAAAAACGCGTCAACCGAAAAGGCTCCACTCCCTTTATTTCGGATAAACTGGGTTCTACTGTATATGAAAGGTGCAAATAATTTAATTGTTATTTGAAAATATTATTTATTTAGGTGACTGCAACAGCTAATTTGACAAATTATCCACCATTAGTTGTTTTATTTTATAAGTAAGAATTATTGGACAATTAAATCTAAAATATAAAAATACCTTTCTTGCCAACCATAGTACATCGATATAAGGTAATAAAGAAACTGACCATCTACAACATGAGCGGATAGCCAGCTCCACATGCAAGACGCTACCTCTACAACTAACTAAACTAACGACTTAACTACTTTAAATCCATGCTACTTCTATTCTAAATCTGACTGGTCGCGGCATCACTCCCTGATGTAGAACAAAAGCCATCTTTCCTTGGATGCCACTACCAGCCATGTCTCATGAGGCCAGAAACCGCATACTCACAGGCTCCTTATGCTGTCAATGTTATATCCTCACCACTCCTTATGTAACAGGACGCATGTGAGCGGATACAAGCTCTACACGCGGCCTGTCACAACTCTCTTCTCCTGCCAAGACGGATACCATTACTCGCCTCTCATTTCACTGTCACATTGACAGCGTACTTACCCTCACCTACTCTCTCTCTCTCTACCCGTGCAGACGTACTGAATCGCCAATTCCTTGGGATAGCTCAGCTCTATCTCTCCCTCTCACATCTTGCATCATACACTCCAAAATCTCGCTTACTCCAACGTATCACTTAACATAAATGAAATTACCCTA
The DNA here is from genome assembly GCF_040414725.1 of Anabrus simplex. Classification (NCBI taxonomy): domain Eukaryota; kingdom Metazoa; phylum Arthropoda; class Insecta; order Orthoptera; family Tettigoniidae; genus Anabrus; species Anabrus simplex. Next base: position 849,164,940 of record NC_090265.1, read on the forward strand.
TAGGCCTATACATACAACTTAACAATATACAATACTTCACCATTGTAACTAATTTCCTACTCAATCTACTGTGAAGCATCTCGCCCTGAACGCATAGCCAACCCCATGAGCAAGACACTACCTCTCTATCTAACTAAACTAACTAGTTAGTTACACCCCTTCTTTTTTCCTATTTACCTAAACCTTTCCTTTTCCTACCTAAGTCACTACTTATATTCTCATCACTATATTCCACATAGACTTACATTACATCACTATATTCTACATAGACTTACACTACACACATACAAACAGTTCATCATTCAAATCTCATAATCCGTTCACTCTTTCTTTCCATAGTTCTAGTTCTATAATTATACCTATCTCTTTCAGCTTTCATCCCACTTTTCTCCTTCTCTTATTCACTCTAAAACGTGGCAAACATTACTAACTCGTCGCCGGAGGGTGGTATAATTCAGTTTCTCTTTCATCAGCTTGACATACTACGAGGTTTACAATCTTATGTCCAAATGTCACAAATTCTTAGTTATTTGGTCTCCTTAGACGACACCTGCCCCCAACAGATGGCTTCCAGATACAGGTGTGTCGCGTGCACAGAATGATGGTATCCTCAGACGTAACCGGGTCCGCTGCACTTCATATCAGACATCTCCTTATTTGAAGGCGTGAAACTCTTTTCAGCCCAAATCCTTGCATTAGTTGAGAGTCAAACCTTTGGTCTCCGTGTAGTAAGCAGATACGCTACCCCTACATCATAGGGTTGGCAGAATTATCTTGTTCGTCTTTTCTTGCCTGCACCTTACGGAAACACTATCCTACTTTGCACTTTCCGTACCAGGTTTGCTGTATCGTGACAGTTGAATCCTCCGTCGGATGTTCCACACCCGGTCCTCTCCACGCATGTGTACTTTTTCCTTGCAACTTGCCTTCAATCGTGAGTGTTTTATTTGTTTTTCAGCTCGGAGGCCAGTAGGATTTTCAAATTGCACCACTGAGGGTTATGTGGTTCAAGGAAAACCGCAAATGTCGTAAGGCATGGTAAGTAGTGAAGTTGGCCGTTGATTTCCTCACTGCACTGTTGCAGAATAAGAGACCCCATAAGTAAAACCAATGAGGTTCCCAAGCAAAGCAAAGGAACATATGAACGAACCATCCCATTCTATCAACATGAATTCCAGTTGGATTGCTGCCAAAGTCATCGTTTTAGTTGTTGGCGCTAGAGGAACCGTTCCTCTATTTTTCGTCAAGCTCTGGAGATCATTTAACCTCGATTGGGCAGAGAAGTTACAGTGTTTTCCTTCAGATATTTAATCAAAATCCTGAAGAATCAAACCTTCCAAACTTTCTAATGAAACCACGTATGTGAAATATACTGAACAACCTATAAGTATTCAGCTCCTCACAGTTACTTTTTAGTGGCCGATGACCTAGATGTTAAGACCCTTTAAACAAAAAGCACATCATAAATTACTTTTTAAGTTTATCTTGTTTTAATGTTTTGTTTTATTGTATATATTATCCTCAGGAGCAATCTCCAGTTGGGGCAAGTCGAAATAAATAAATAAATAAATAAATAAATAAATAAATAAATAAACAAATGGATAGAGAGATAGTAGACGATGTTTGTTCTTTAAAGGAGCCTAACAGCTAGGACATCGGCCCCTAATTGTACGAGGTGCAACGAAATTAATATTATTTAAGCTTCAAAGTATATCCACTGGCTAGAATTTAAAACGAACGATAATGAAAAAAAATGATCGTGAAACAAAAACAATACTGGATCGAATTCACAATGCCTTAATTACTGTGATGATGTTATTATCTATAGGGATCCAAAATCTAGGTCACCGGCCTCTCACATTGGTACTAATCACCAGTAAAGCAGAACCATGGTGTTCCTCCTACTGTGGTACTAATCACCGGTAACGTAGACCCATGGTATGTTACACACTAGTCACAGATAACACAAACCTATGGTGTTTCGCACATACGGGTACTACTCACAAGCAATACAGGCCCATCGCCTTCCTCACTTAGTGCAACTAATCACGTGTCACGTATACTCCTAGTGTTTCTCGCACGGCGGTACTAATCATAGGCAACGTAGGCTCACCTTGTATTACACATAATATCACCACTCACAGGCAACACAGACCCATGGTGTTCTTCATATAATGGTACTACTCTCACAGTAATCCTCCCCCATTGATACTAATCTCAGACCCAGCAGGAGGCCGTAGCGGTTCGCGTTCCTTAGTTAGTAGTGATTATTTGCTCTAAAAGGGAACACAACCAGTCACATGTAGTAGTACTGATCGCTAGTAAAGTCGACCCATGGTCTTCATCGCGTAATGGTGGTATTAGTCGCAAGTAACGTCGGCCCATGGTGTTCCACACTAAACGGTACTAATCACAAGTGGTCCACTGGTGCCCCCTTTTAGTCACCTCTTACAATAGGCAGGGGATACCGTGGGTGTATTCTTCGTTTGCATCCCCACCCACAGGGGGTGATGGATACAAACATAGATAGATAGATAGATAGATAGATAGATAGATAGATAGATAGATAGATAGATAGATAGATAGCACCAAGATGCACTAGTCATTGTATGCCGTAACTCAACATCACTCACATTTGAAGAGCTTCCACACTAGAACACGACTAGTTAAAGTAAGACCGTGGTGGCCAAACGACATCGATATTAGCGCTAGGTCAGTCAGGTGATGTAGGGTTGGGCCTGTGTGGGGGAGAAGACTGTGACCGTGCTGTTGCCGGCGTCACAGTCATAAAACAATATAGAGCAGCCTAGACATCCCTGAAGGGGAGGGGCGGCCCACCTGGAATGTAACGCCTTCTCTGTGGCCAGGAGATTCGTCGGGTTTTGGAGGTTTGTTGAAGTAAGATGATGAGTAGGATGAAGGAGGAGGAGAGGATTTTGGTCCTCTTGGCTATGTGCTTTAGTTCCCTTAAAAAACTGATACAGTGGTTTGTTATTGGTATTACGTACCTTGGGTGATGTTTATAATTTCATACAATTTTTAAAATGATTTCCAATTGTTATCACTTGTCAGTTCGTGGTTCGAGTTGATATTTACAAGAAATTAATGTGGTTCTCAGCGTACAACAGCCGGCAGCCTGGGCTATTCCGGGTAGCTCACGCCAGCACCCATCTTGGTGTTGCCAAGTTGTGTGCAGTGAGAGACAAAACATGAAGCCAGTGTGCTTCAGTTTTAGCTTAATGGCAACGTCCCCCATGGCAGCTGGGCGAACACTGACCTCGTGTCATTATTTGACATCATTGGCCCATCTTCATTACTTTTGGCTTGTGAAGAGACACTCCCCTGTATATTGGCAGTGTATGACTAGGGATAGAAGGATACGAGGGAATTATCAAAATTTTGCATTACATTCGGGGCTTCTGTTGGAGTTGACCGTCCCTACAATTGCCATAAATTGGACAGTCATCGGTGGAAGTTATATTAACATAAACATGTCTGAAACCTGAGTTTCATCTGTAAATTTGCGTTACAGAATTTAGAGGGACGGAAGTGTATGTAAACCTAGCAATCATGCAGGTTGTGATCTATTTTATGGATTTATGGTCAGACAATGTTACCTAACAACTGTGCAGGCTATGCCTTATGGCAGGTGGTCAACTAAATTAGCAGCCCCTAATGGATGGTCATGACCGACAAACATATTTGTGATCATTTCATTCTCGAAAATAGAAAAGTGGTTTCCTTTTTCCTCTAAACTGTGCCAAGAAATAGACACAAACGTACAGCAACTTATTCCTTCTTTTGTTAGGATTTCCCCTTTCATAACTAAGGAGTGACTTTTCAAAAGTTGCTAATTCCACTTCAAGAAAAACATTCATTATTTCGTCCACATGCATAACAAAAGATGAATACTGTCGAATATCATGAACAATCGAGACCAGAAAGATGTAATTCCTTTAAAATCTGTACCATACCCTATCATGGTTACGTTCTATGTGCCATCTTTTCATAGGTGACTTTGCCCACAACTTTCTCAAGGTGGATATAGCGCCTTTTGAACAAAAAACACACCTCAATTAGGTGTCACTGATTCTAACTTTCCTCTTCCATTTTTTCTATCCTGTGCTCACACCTTACGCAGTCCCTTCTCGCTTGTGTCCTCTGTTACAAATATTATTTTCATCTCTTTTTACGGCCACCCTCTTGCTCGTATTCCCACCACCTTCTCCGAACAAGTTATATCATGCGTTGCGGAACAGTCAGTTGTGGTTGCTAGCACTGCGTTTGAGAGACAGTTGAGTTCGAATCCTCCGTTGGCCATCCTCCAAATGGTTTTCCGTGGTTTTCCATTTTCAATTCCAGTCAAATCTCGGGATAGTACTTTTCTCAAGGCCAAGGTATCTTTCTTCCATTACTAGCCCGTAAAATTATACCAATGCAACAAACAACACCTTCATGCAGGTCATGAAAGTGCATGGAATAATCGGAAAAGAGTCTACTGACACCATTACGTTATTGCTATTCATGCTGCTGTTTCAGATAACCCTCAGGGCCTTCTGACTCCCCAAATGGTTCTGAATAGCTTGTATTCCTGGAAGTGAATTTCACAGTACTTTGCTCAGGGTGTGCCGAACACAATCAGATTTTCCTCTCTCAAACCTGATTTCAATATTATTTAACTTTAGTTCACACAGAGTTATGGCTTTGAAATTTTATTCTTGGAAACATTTTCGAAATTATGATTTTGTATTTTGGTAAATATCAACGTTAAGTATGCATCTTCATCCAGACGTAATTTCTTCCACAGAACATACAATTGAATAAAATGTGAGTGAACGAAATAAGATATTATAAAAGAGATGCACTTTAAGTTACCAATCCTCTCTTATGTATTTCAACATTTCTGATTCATTTACTTATCATTATTTTCCTGTGGATTAAGGAATACAGAAAATCATTCACTTTCTATTACGCATCAGATTCACTAGATTTAACCTAGTTACTAATAACTCTGACATTAACTTAAGTTTTGTTTGGATATTAATTTAGGTATTATTGAATTCTTCCTTTTTAAGGTTATGCGTTCTTTCATTACTTATAATTGTTTATCACAACATTTAAACATTTTCACTATTTTTCTGCGTGTTAAGGAATAATTATAATAATCGTTCACCCAGCATGGTTATCATAGTCTGGCCATCATAACCTGGATGAGGCACTTATTAAATAGACTATTCAAGGATGTTGTGTGATGAAAATTCTGTGAGGTACTGAACAGATTTGATTGTCTGGGAGCACTTTGCCTGAAAATAATACTCACCACTGCCAGCAGATATTGAATTTGTGTTTGGGGTCGTCGATGTGGATTTTTTCTTCCATAAGAGTCTATCATGCAACATCATCGCCGTAAAAGTCTGCACAGGTATATGTTGGCTCGAATGCGGTCTATCGATCGCCTATCATAATATCTGATACTATAAAAATCCTTACATTGTATGTTGTTAAGGGAATTCCTGGCCCAAGCGGTAAAGGCGTACTCGGTTTGCCCGGAAGGACATGGGTTCGAAACCCTTCAGGAAGTAGTAAAATTTAAGAAACGAGATTTCCACTTCCAGATGTGCTCATGGCCCTGAGGTTCACTCAGACTACACCAAAAATGAGTGCCATCTTAATTCCTGGGGCAAAGGCGGTCGGTCGTAGAGCTAACCACTGTACATCATGAAGTGCCCAGGTTACGGTTAGTGGAAGCCTTTACCTTCTACCCCTACAAGGGCCTTCATGTTCTGTACGGAGATGACCTTGCTTTTGCTTCGTATGTTGTTAAGTGTAATAGTGGACGAAGAGCCCTAAAGTCACCAAATTTTTGAGTGTATAAATTGCGATCTTCACATACAAGTGTCCGCGATTCAATGACAGAATCATAGTATATATCTCCTTAATTGAATTCAGTTATATATTTATCGAGCCATATTTCACTAGATATTTAAACTCTAAGAATTAAAATAAGAAATAAAATGGGTAGTCTATAATATTATGATACATTGTTAGCCACCCATTTCACATTATTAGTAAATACTTCTTGTAATACCGCATGGAGAATCCTAAGGCCCCTAAATTGCGGAAATTTGAAAAGGCCAAAGAGTCCGAAGGGAAACGGTCGTGCGTTTAGACTGTAGGGAATTCTCAAGAGTAAGTTTTCAACTAACAAAGAGTAATGAAAGGGGAATGGAAAGAGAAGGAAGAAAACAATTTTACGGAGCAATTTCTTTTTATCTTCCTTCTAAAACGGTACATCTCCCAGCAAACTTTGTTTCCCGCTGGGTCACCTGCTATCTACAGTATGGCTCTAACTTCTCGTTTAACGACGGCGATAAGGGACCATCTGCTACAACCACACTAAACGGATCATTTCGTCGAATTATCAATCTCCATAATTATTATTAATAATAATAACAATAATAATAAACGAAATGCATTTTAAGTCATCTTATTGGCTGAATGGTCAGCATCTTGGCCTTTGGCTCAGAGGGTCCCGAGTTCGATTCCCGGCCACGTCGGGAATTTTAATCGCTTCTGATTAATTCTTCTGGATCGGGAACTGGGTGTATGTGTCCGTTCCAACACTCTTCTCATCATATTCAGAAACCACCACAAAAACGCACAATAGTGATTACATCCCTCCATATAGGGTTGACGTCAGGAAGGGCCTCTGGCAGAAAAACAGGGCCAAATCCACATGTGAGACGCAGTTTGCTCCCGTGACCCCACAGGTGTGAGAAAAAGCGGTATGAAAAGAAGAAGAAGAAGAAGAAGAAGAAGAAGAAGAAGATTTTTAAGTCATCACCTCTCTTTCACGCTTTCACAGTGCACGAGGAGGTTTCTGGCCTGGCTACAGATGGGAGTAAAAGGCGTATTGACATGACAGCCTTTGAATGAGCTAGCAAGCGAGGACTCATCTTAGATCCCACAACAGCAAGCTTCGAGTTACATGTTGGTCAGCCTTTAAGAGGTGGGCGCAGAGATGACGTCTATTTGCTAGCCAACCGTGAACAATTATAAAAGCAAATATCGCCTAGATAACATCTATGTCCATGGACACATAATTGATGCTCGAAGCACAACTTTGGGATTCTCTTCGCCTCAACCGGACGCGACTTCACGACATCGCTCTCGCCGCAATACGAGGTTCAGTAACGATACTCCGCGATAACATAGCATCTGACTGTTTGTATATTTCCAAATTTATTCTAGAGCCTTGTGATCTTCGCTATCCTTTCTACTGGACACAGTCTAGCAAATTCACCAATGACTTTTGAATATACAGTGTGATTCAGTAGCCCCTTACAGTATCGTTTGCTGCAGCCCAACAAAGGTGCACGTGGTTATAGGGGTGCTATTCTCCTGCAGGCGTATGGTACTAATGTTCAGTGAGTACATTTCGCTCACGATTTTGAATCCTAGCGAAATGTTATATCATCCGTTCGCAAAACATGACGCCTTGAAATAATGTAGCAAGGTCCTTTTACCGTGTAACTATGTTAATATGTCAGGTTCATTTGATCTAGAAGGCACACACACGTATTCCAGTGTTTAATATGAGTATAGCATTACGGCGTACTGTCATGGTGAATACCTAGATATCTGGATGTGTTTTCAGAGCATACCGGTAGGGCAGATGTTTTGAGGACAATGAATATTGTGGGTTGCATAAGACTACATTGGGAGAGGCGAATGAATCACGCTGTATAATATTTGTAATTGAAATACTTTGTCCCTGTGACAGCATCCTCATGGGGGAAGTTGTATTCATAATTATAAATAGTAGATTTATAAGAAAACAGGAATAAATTTAGAACACACACCATGGAACGGATCGCGTAAATAAAACAAACATGCATATGTCTTCATTAGGCAATAGACTGCTATGCTTTTCAGCGTTCAGTCTGCAAGGCTTTTACTAACCGTAACTAGCACAGTGGCCTCGTTTAGTTCTTATCTTTAAATCATTAGAATCCGAGTCTAGCCATCGTCAACTTGGTCTTCCTCTACTTGTCTTACTCTCCATGATCGAGTCCATTATTCTCCTAGGTAAACTATCATCCTCCATTCACCTCACATGACCCCACCACCGAAGGCGGTTTATGCGTACAGCTTCATCAATCCAGGCATTTCCTGACTTAGCCTTTATCTCTTCAATCCGAGTACCTCTCACCATTATTCCCACCAGTTTGTCCTGGCGATCATTCTCGCTACTTTCACGTCCTGAGGCCATTCAGCTTTCACTCCCGTTGAAATTCTTGATTTTTAACTCTCTGTCTCATAAAATGTGCAGTCCATATGCCTCACTTTCTTCCATCTGTTTCCCACTCACTGGCTATCTCTCTCCTTCGCGGTTCGCCCTCTCAAATCACATCCTGAAACAGCCCTAGGCCAATGAATGGAATAAATTGGCAGTAGGCTAGTCATCTGACAACCGTCGTTGACGGAGCAATCATAGAGCATGTGCAAAGTCATCTAACTCCCCAACTAATTTCCGCCAATATACAGACATGCTGTTTTATTCGGGTGGCAGCAGTAATCACATCTATCGGAAATGAGTGGCAGCAGAAGAGACAGTGCACATCACAACAATAGTCAATGTGATGTTATTCTTGATCAGTTATATGAGCTTTCGGTATGGTAGGCCTTCATATTTGTTTTTCTTCAGTCTGAGATATTAGAGAATCTAATATAAAGAGAACCCTTCTTTCCTTCATGGCTCAGCCGGTCTGTGTTGCTCAGATGGTTGAGGCACTGCTCTACTGACCCCGACTTAATAGGTTCGATCCTGGCTCAGCCCGGTGGTATTTGAAGGTGCTCAAATACGTCAGCCTCGTGTCGCTAGATTTACTGGCACGTAAAAGAACACCTGCGGGACTAAATTCCGGCACATCGGCGTCTTCGAAAATCGTAAAAGTAGTTAGTGGGACGTATGGCAATTATTATTATTATTATTATTATTATTATTATTATTATTATTATTCTTTCGTGGCTCCCTCTTTTCTTATTGTTCAAGCGATCCTTCCTTTACGACCTTTTCCCATTTTTTATAATCATCTTCACAATTTTCCTAGTCGATATGGACCGATGACTACGCAGTTTTACAACTTAAACACTCATGACAAAATCCGGCGCCAATTAACACGATTAAACAATATTCCCAGGTTAGCACTGCTCGACGATGATATGGAACAAGCAACAAAAGTCTTAATTCATGAATGCTGTTATTATAGTCGGTACGGTAAACTTTTATAACAAATAAATGTTTAGAACTTGTAGTATCTATAACTTTTGTTATGTAACACTTTCCGATAGGACGGATGGACGTGAATAAAATTGATTATAGCCTAGAGTGTAGCACCTTAATTCCAGAATTTACATACCGATTTTCATTACATTCTGTTCTCTCATTTCCTCACGGTTCAGCACTGACATGGGCTTAGCAAAAAAAATCGAAATTCAAGAATATGTCTGTTTTCACAGCCGGCACGGCAAAAATTTACAAGACATAAATGATCGTGAATTTAAATCTACATAATTTTTATCGATAGGACCACTAATAATGTAAATATTTGATCAATTCATTTTAGCCCTTTCCCTAAACTACCATTTTATTCTGCGTGAATAAAAATATTTATAGCCTACACTGCAGTGCCTCATTCCCCGACTTTAGATACCGATTTTCATTCAGTTCTATACCACCACTTTCTAGTGCTGCGTATATACTACATGCAACCAGACAGAGACGACGGAAAAGTCAAAAGTGCATATCATTGTTACTGTGGAAATGACCGATACAGAAATACAATTCTTTTAAATTCTGAGCAATGTACAGACAAAACTGTTATTTTTACATCTATGTTTCTTTGTATGACATTTAAAAGTTAATTTAATGCTTGATACTATTATATAAATCAGAAAATACGTTTACCCTTAGGCTCGAATTATTCCAAGTTTAGGACTAGGATTTTCCTTGCATTTTTTTCTTTCTTGCTCATTCTGTTTGTTTCTCTTGCCGTGTTCACTGCGGCGCATTACAAGAGGTTTAAGGCGAACGCAAAACGACAATCTTTAATTGTGACAATGAGGAAGACGGGAGTCCTGCCTGCCGCCTGCTGTAATGAGGACTCGCAGACGGAGCTCCTGGCGGGTTGTCTACGTTCCTTCATCCTTGGAAAGAAACCCCGAGTAGCTACAAAAGCAACAAAAGAGATATGGAGATCCCATTTAACGAGCCGGAACTATTAAACATTAGGGATTACATTCGGAGTGAAGTGTGAACTGTATTCCGTTCAGTGAGGGTTGGACTATATTTCTGGATACGAGAGCACCTCGCATGCTCAGAAGACTTTCTGATCTCAAGATAGTGGGTTCGATCATGAGTCTTTGTCTCCTCGTTCCGACGTGCAATGACTACATGTGAACGTGTGCGCATAATCATATTATGTTAAGAAGGATTGTCAACAAAGGCAGTTGCTTGGGCCGTAATCAATGTAGGAGTATTGAAGTAATACGAGTCCGTATCGTTGGGTAGCGAAAAGTGCAGGGACAAATCCCGGGATCCCGACGTCTGCTAAAATAAATAGCAATTGAAATGACTTCAGATTATTATCATCATCATTATAATGCAATTAATTATTTATTTCTTCTTAAATAAAGTATATAAATATGGTGTAACTGAATACTGAGATTAGCCGACAAAGTGGTCAAAATGCAGGTGTGAGAAACGTCTTTAACCTACGGCACTATGACCATGTAACTCCTTCGTAAAACAGACTATCTTGGCCCCGACTAGAAATCCGTCACACTGTGCATACCCTGTGCCATCTCCATAAAAGAATTCATTTTTCACAGCCATTTTACATTAATTCATATTTCAAATACCTCTCATCGTATCACAGCCTTAACACCAGATCTACTAATAAGTCCATCCTTGCTTTACCTACTCATAGAACTGCCATCTACGATAATTCATTCACAGTAATTGCCCGTCATGAGTGTAACTTCCTTCCCGAATGTATCTGAGGGTTAAGCACTATTCGCACTTCCAAGGAAGCACTTTAGAGACATTTTATGCAACAGTAAGCATCATATGTAAACTTGATGCTGCTACTCACAACCATTCTATTGCGATGGATGCCCTGGTGGAAGATCAGTGTAAAATTCTTAACCGTTTTGCTTTCCAAATGTTATTGAATGTTATGTACTATCTCCTTTTACATGTAGGATATTAGTTTTTTTAAAAATTCCTTTTAATATATCTGATTTATTTTATCTTAATTTAATCTCAACACTCATCAATCTTGTATTAATTTAATTTGTATTCAATATAATCACTGTGAAGTTATAAAATGTAATATGTATATATATTTCAGTGCCTGATTAGATGGAAGATAAGGCCTGAAGGCCTGAATCTTTCCAGGTAAAATAAAACATTACCAAACCACACCATACCAATATATATAGTACTGATTACATAATCAAGTATTTCGTAGACTATGTCATAGTTGTTTCAAAATCAATCTGACTATATGGCGTATGTCCAACAAAACTGCTCTCTGCAAGCTTGCAAGTAGATGCGTCATATCTAGGTCTTCCAGACCATTTTTATAAAAATTTGCTTTATGTCGTACCAACACAGATAGGTCTTACGGCGACGATGGAATAGGAAAGGGCAAGGATTGGGAAGGAAGCAATCTTGTAGTCTTAATTAAGGTATAGGCCCAGCATTTTTCCGGTGTGGAAATAAGAAATCACGGAAAACCATCTTCAGGGCTGCCGATGATGGAGTTCAAACCCACTACCTACCGAATGCAAGCTCACGGCTGCGCGACCCTAACAGCACGACCAATTCGCTCGGTACGATAAGTGTAGATGACGGCATATCCATACCGATATCACTCTTGTGCGGTTTAGTCTCCAAACCCCCTCTCCCAGAGCTGTGTTCTTATTAATTTTCTCCGTCTGGGTGGTTTGAATGTTGTGGTTCAGTGGGGCAGCAACGTCTATCAAATAGGCCACATTGGTACCCGTATTGAAAGATGATTATTATTATTATTATTATTATTATTATTATTATTATTATTATTATTATTATTATTATTATTATTATTATTATTATTATTGTTACCGTGTTTTTGTGGTAGTTAGAGGTGAAAGAAGGTGCGGGGTGGTGAACAGGTCTCAAGCTACGAAAGTAAAATTAATTTAAAATTTAACAAGGTTATATTTTCTTTTCAAACTCAGAAATAACAAGAATGGCAGGTACAGAGTAGCAAGGCAACAAAGAGCAACAATAGTATTTACAGGTTTTGGGCTTCGGGCCCCGAACTTCCAATTCTCGAGCGGTTAGCCCGAATTTACATGTACATAAGGTTTAGCAAAGGGGCAGAAAACCCCAATCATGCCCAGGAGCACTTGCTCCGAATTACACAGTAATACCTCCTAGAGGCACGCAGAAACAAATTGCAAAAGAGCGATCCGCTCTCAAAGTTTTGAGCCTATCACAAGGCCACACCTAACTCTACTTTCAAGCTGTCCTCTAAGGACGTAAGCACAGGGGTAAAATACCCAACCTACTGAGGTCTATTAAACGATAAAAGGATAATTACATGACCTCTAAAATAACAATTTGAGAGGAGGCGATCCGCACTCCTAATGTATTTGTTTCAAAACCTAATTTGGCTCTAGGCCACTGATGCAAGGGCTAATCCCATACTAAAGAGGTGACTTTAGAAAGAAACAAATTTACATAATGTTAAGGAAGAATAGGTTGAGAAAATAAGTTCACCTCAAAACAATATGAGTGGGAGCTCGAGAGGGTTAAGCACTCCTGTGATGTCTTTTCCGTCCACCTGTACTTAGTGAGACTAATGCCCTTCCCCATGCATCCCTTTGCCTCCTCCTCATCTTCTATTTTCCCCTCGCTTCTTTCTAACATTACCCATACTGGGGCATGATGGGACTCGACCCAGTCTCCAATCTGTATCATTTTGATATACTCTAACATGTCCTCTGTGCACAATATTAAATCAATCACACTCCCCCCCTGTTCCGTAATGAAGGTTAGCTTACCCCTTCGATCTCCTTCCCACCAGCCATTCAAAATATAAAATTGGCCTGTCGCACATAGCTCCAATAGTTTCGATCCATACCCATTCCTTTCTTTGTCTGCACTTTGCCTTCTTACCCTCATCGTCATCTCGTCTTCTTTACTGTAGACAGGGCACAATTCTCCTATCCTGGCATTCCAATCCCCGAATAACAACAATCCATCTTCATCAAATTTCCCTCTTATGGTATTCACTTCTATAACTAATTCCTCATAGAAATTTTCGTTCGCGTAGGCAGAGTTCTGTGGGTGGCAATAAGCAAAGGCCATACATATCTTCCTTTCCTTCCCTCTGCTAAACCTGACCCAAATTACTTCTTCCATCTGATTATCAACCACTTCTACTAACTCGCTAATCTCTTCTTTTATTAATAGCGCTATTTCTCCCGGAACTCTCCCTTTGTTGCTCTTTCTTCTCCTAGATTTATACTTTACCTCGTACCCTTTCCATTTTATCTCTTTCCCAAACTCAAGCCAGGTCTCTAATAGGGCCGCAATGTCAAAACTTTCTATCGTTTTAATAATTGCCTCATTACCCAGTTTATTTAATAGCCCTTCAATATTTATAAATCCTACCTTCCAGTCTAGCTATGACTTCCCCTCCCGTCCCTCTCGATTATCTCCCTTATTTTTACTTCTTGTTATTATGGCTCTTTCCTCATCTGTTCCGTTTCCAATTTTCTTTTGACCTTTGGCACGCAGTCTGTCATCTTTGTCTTCTGGAAGCCTATTTTTTTTACCCCATAAATCTTTTAGGCTTAAACTTCTCCCTCTATTCAAGACATCTCTACTTTTTGATTCCTCGCGTGTTCCTTGTTCTTTATTGGACACTTGTCTACTTATATTTAAACTGCCTTGATCTTGTAAGTCGACTTCTGCCGGCACTTGCTGACTCCCCATTTCGGCTTCCGCACTGCTTACTGGACTGGTCGGTACACTGACCCCAGACATACGCTCCTTACTTGCTTCCCTGACCCGCGTTGTTTCGTCTTCTGTCCTCCTGTCTGTTGACATATTTTCTTCTCGTTTTAGATTTTCGTCAATCACCTGTAGCTTCTCCACTGTCCATCGCCTTACCCATTTTCCGTTAGAAACTATCAACTGCTGTCCCCTGATGTGTGCTCTGAGCCCTTGCCTTCTAGCTCTAAATAGGTGGGCTCTTAATGTATTGAAGCACTTACTACCTTCACTTCCCATGTCTTTTCTCACCCATACTTTCTCACCTTGAAGATTGTTCGCGTTTCTTACTATAATTTCCGCCATGAGTGTTGATATCAATTTCATTCTGATCGGTCTGTTCCCTTTCACTTTTCCAACCCTTTCCACATCGTCGATATCGGCTTCGCTAAAGTTGATCTTCATCTTAGCCTGAATTACATCGACCGCCTTGTATATAAGTTCAACTTTGTCTTCTTTTGCCTCTTCCTTCACTCCATATATGAAAATACATTTCTTCACTCGTTCTCGTCCACTATTAGCCTCTTCTTTCTTCAATTTTGTTACTTCTTCTTCCAGGTTTTTGACTTTTTCCTTCAACTTTCTCATTTCTTCCTCATTCTTTCCTGCCTTTATAGCTACCTCTTCGGTTTTTCCCTTTATCCATCTCTCCAACTCTTCGAACTTTGATGACTGGTTCTGGAACATCTGCTTTAGTTGTTCTGTTGTACAGATATCCTTCACCTCTTCTCTTACTATTCCTTTAAGGTTAAGCACTCTCTATCCCAATATGTAGCTTAAAAGATAGAATAGATACAAGTTTCTTTACATTTTAAGGAAGGTTACATAATGGAAAAACTTCGGACCCGCCCCGAGAGTTAAACTGCTGAGCAAGCAAGAAAAGAAGTAATTAATCGGCCATTACCTGGTTGTTGACTGCCGCCGAAGAAAGAGGCGCTTCCCGCCCCCTGCTATGTACTTTACACACGAAAAGATGGAACAGAAGTGGCGCCGAGACCCTAAAATCAGCAGTTTATATACTCTCGCGGAAAGTTCGAGGCGTTTTAGGAAGGAAAACACCCGCCCACAATCTTTTATTGGTGGTTAAAGAAAACCCCTACACAAGATGAAGAAGAAACACATCATTGGTGGAAAATTAATTTAAGAAATTCGGGATTGGCTAAATTCAAAACAAGGGGAAAGAAAGGGTTAATATTGCCAACTTAAACAATGACTGAAAGAAATTTAGCAAAGAACAAACTTTTGAAATTCAATTTTCTCCAAAAAAACAGTTCTTTCACTCCGCACTAGGGTGCACTATTGTTGATCTTCAGTAGTGTCCTCTAGAAGAGAAAGTTCACACTTCTTACTACAAGCAAAACAAAAATACGTCGAAAATGACACAGTTCAAAAACTCCAAAATTTCCAGGTAGTGACATCTTCTGAGAAGGTAGAAAATTAATACCGTAGATAAAGTTCAGACTTCCTCCAGCAGAGGAGTTTCAACAGGCGCAAATTTTAAATAAGCGGCATGGAGGTCTACCGCCCGGTACAGACCTCCCCCCCCCCCCCCAAAGGTTCCTCCAGGGGTGACACATGAAATTTGTTTGAAAACAAGGTGCAAGTTATGATGTGGATACGAAGATTGATTGCAGAAGCATTTATCGAAATGGTTGAAATTTAGTTTGATTCAGTTTCAAAATTTCTTGTAGTAACAGCGGAAGTACTGTCTTAATGTTTGTAGAAGTTGAATTCAGAAGGAAAACTTTAGTTTTAAAGTTGAGGAAAAATTTTCTAAGTCCACCAGATATTGTTGTTGAATTCTCAGGTATAGTAATTGCTGATAGTAATTGTCCATGTAGTTAATTAAATTGGATGGCCAGACCGGCCGCTGCAGCTTGTGTCCAGAGGAGGCCGCTCGGACCTCTCAAGTACCCTGAGATAACGCTCGCCCGCACTATGAGAGGAGTAGAGGTGTTGAAGCACGCCGCGCCCGCGGTGAACATATACAGGATGCGGGCCAGTAGCAGGT
This sequence comes from Anabrus simplex, assembly GCF_040414725.1. Classification (NCBI taxonomy): domain Eukaryota; kingdom Metazoa; phylum Arthropoda; class Insecta; order Orthoptera; family Tettigoniidae; genus Anabrus; species Anabrus simplex. The sequence continues at coordinate 849,181,058 of NC_090265.1, forward strand.
CGTGCGCCGCACATCAGCCTTGGCCGGGAGGAGGGCTCCGGCTCGCCGTGCACATGTCGTCCTCGCTGGGGAAGAGGGGGCCCTTCCTCTATCCCAGTCGCAGCACGGCGCCGCGCGGCTGCGGGGGCACTGAAACATTAAAGCTAGGCGGCAGAATTGTTGGACCATCATCATTTTTGAGGGCACAGGCTTTGTGGAGAGGTTGAGGGGCCAGCGGCGTGCAGAAATTCATTTCAGATGCGAGCCACTGTGTGTAGTGGAGCAGGAGACGGGAGCGTGGTAATGGCCGTGGCAAGGATAGGATGGCAGTTTAACCGTGCGGGGAAGGTTTACAAAAAACTTACATATGAAACAAAATATTATAGAAGGGGCAGAATGCCTTAAAAGTGAAAACTCAAAAAAATGTTACCTTCATATTCCTTTCACGATTATATGAAGCAAGTTAACCCAGAAATTACACCGGTTTCACCTGTGACAGGTGAAACCTAAATATCCTCTCGGTGGCTGGATTGCTTAATAATAATGTGACCGGCGTAAGGAAATCTAGAATGATACACGGCCCATGAAATCTGGGGGCAAGCTTGCCCGCGGGAACAAAATTCTTGACCATCACCTGGTCACCTACCTTCAAATGGGTGGGTCTCCGTCCACGATCATATCTTTCCCTAACCTTTTCATGAGAGACTTTAAGATTGGCTTTAGCCTTCTTCCAAAGATCTTTAATATTATCCGGATCTATTGTCTCGGGTAGAATGTCACTCAGAGACCAGAAGTTAGAGAGCGGCGTGTTGGGAACGAACTTGAACATCAAAGAAGCTGGAGTAAACTTGTGAGATTCATGAACAGCCGAATTCAAAGCAAAAGCTAACCAATGCAGGGACGTGTCCCACCTGGAATGATCTTCATGATGATAAGCAATAAGCGCGGACCTGAGATTACGATTAACCCGTTCAGCCAGAGATGGTTGAGGGTAATAAGCAGAAGTAGTTACATGAGAGATGGACAAGTCAAAACAGAATTTACGAAAAAGATTTGATGTGAACGCCTTAGCATTATCAGACACAATATATTGGCACGGACCAAAAGAAGCAAAAATAGAATTTAGGCAAGTAATGGTGGACTGAGCGGTAGCCAGCTTAGTCGGAAATAACCAGGAAAATCTTGTAAAACCATCTACGCATACAAAGATGAACTTGTTGGCATTTCCCTTTGACTGGGGGAAGGGTCCTACATAATCAATATACATGCGTTCCATGGGGCGCGACGCTTGATGAGAAGACAAAAGGCCTACCTTGGTGGACCTGGTTGGTTTACTAAGCAAACAGGATTTACAAGCCTTCACTAGTTCACGGATTTCACCGTCCATACCTTTCCAGATGAACATTTCACGAATCTTCTCACGAGTTTTAAAGATTCCAAGATGCCCCCCTAATGGGGTCTCATGATAATACTTGAAGATCATAGGTACAAGAACAGCTGGAACGACAACTTTCATCATCTTATCATGCCTCGAAGTGCAACATAAAACACCATTCCTCAGAACATAAGGGACCACATGTTCCCCAGAAGAAAGGGTTTTCATTATCGGAGCCAGCGTCGGATCTTCACGTTGGTATTTCTCGATATCCCTAAAGAGCATGGGAGCATCTGTTAAGATGGCATTAACATCAGATAGCATGGACTCGGGAGGAGATGAACTATCGACCGGTTCATGGTTCTCAACGTCGTTGGAAAACATACGGCTAAGTCCATCAGCAACAACATTTTCGGAGCCTCGGATATGCCTGACATCGAATTGGAAGGCAGAAATACGGATGGCCCAGCGGGCTATGCGGCCAGTAGGACGCGGCCTACCTAAGACCCAGCTTAAGGCTTGATTATCTGTCTCCAGGTCGAATTTGACATGTTCAAGATAGAGACGGAACTTTTCTAAGGCGAATAAGACTGCCAAACCTTCGAGCTCATAGATAGAATACTTGGCTTCTTGAGCCGACAAGGTCCTAGATGCATAGGCGATGGATGGCCTCCCTAGTTCAGTCTCTTGAAGAAGGACTGCAGCTACTGCTGACGACGACGCGTCGGTTTGGACGATGAATTTCTTTGAGAAATCCGGCATAGCAAGTACAGGGGCGTTACAGAGAGCTAATTTAAGATCTTCAAAAGCGGCTTGTTGAGAAGGTCCCCACTCGAATTTGATGCCTTTCCTACGAAGAAGGTTCAAGGGCGCCGCTCTATTAGCAAAGTTAGGAATGAACTTCCTGAAGAAATTCACCATTCCAATGAACCTGGCGATACCTTTGATGTCCTTAGGTGGTTTAAAATCACGGATGGCCTGTGTTCTCGAATGATCGACTGCTACACCATCAGGTGACACAATATGCCCTAGGAATGATATAGAGGGCTTAGCAAAGGCAACCTTGGACAACTTGACAGTTAACCCAGCCTTACGAAGGCGATCGAGAACTTCTCGCAGATGATCTAGATGTTCTTCAAAAGTCTCTGAAAATACGACGACATCATCCAAGTAGTGGTACAAGTACTCAAATTTGATGTCGGAGAAGACCCTATCTAGCAGCCTGGTGAGTACAGCTGCTCCCGTGGGGAGCCCAAAAGGTACGCGGTTGTATTCGTATAAATTCCAGTCCGTGGCAAACGCTGTAAGATGTTTAGACTCTTCGGCTAGAGGAATTTGATTGTAGGCTCGATTCAAGTCCAAGATGGTGAAGAACTTGGCCTTACGGAACCATGAAAAACAAGAATGAAGGTCGGGAAGGGGCACAGATTGTAACACCACCTTCCGATTGAGAGCCCTATAATCAATGACAGGCCTGAAGCCCCCCTGGGGTTTCGGGACTAGAAAAATAGGCGACGAATACGCCGACTTAGAGGGCCTAATAATACCATCCTTCAACATCTGATCGATGATTTCTTTCAGAGCCTTCATTTTAGGTGGAGATAGCCTATAAGGTGGAAAACGGACAGGAATCGAATCTGTGACCTCAATTTTGTATTCGATAAGGTCAGTAACACCAAGAGTATCAGAGAACACCTCTGGAAACGACTGACACAACTTACGAATACTATCAGCCTGCTCCTCAGGTAGATGTCTAAGGTCTAACAACATCTCATCCTCGGTAGGCGAAATAGATGAACATGATACAGAATTACATTTCAATAATGGGATTTTACAATTAAACGCAAATTTGAAAGAGCACGACCTACTCTGGAGATCGAGCACAAGACCAGTGTAGGAAATGAAGTCAGCTCCCAATATAATGGGGCAAGACAAGTGCTTGGCCACAAACAATTTAACTTTCCATGTAAATTTAAAAATACGAATTTTGACCTGTAAAGAACCTAGAATTTCTAATAGGGATGAATTAGCCGAAACATATTGAACAGGAGATGAGTCATAGTCAGGTAGTTTACAAACAGATTTCAATTTTGCATACCATTCGGCCGAAATAATAGAACAAACACTGCCTGAATCTAATAGAGCTGTTATAGGTTCGTTATTTACCTCAATTTTGAGAAAGGGGACCGGTGCGGGGGTATCCGCCGCAATCCTAAGACACTCTTTAGGGCATTCAAAAGATGAATTTGAAGACTGATCGTTCCCTGAATTTTTGACCTGTTTACCAGGGGCTGAGCCTCGGGAAGAAGGATTAGTCGACTCAGCCGAAGCCACTAGTCATTTTTTATTATTGGCATTGGTGGAATTTACACCAGAATTTGAGCAGGAGGGGGTGCTATTTGAATTTGGGCAATTCTTGGCGATATGTGAGAAAGCCCCACATTTAAAACAGCCTTGTGATGAACCAGCTCCATTATTTGCCCTACTAGATTTGATCAATGGACACTTGTTCCGCAGATGGTCAGGCGACCCGCAAGCGTAACATTTACGAGGAGTGACTGATCGGCGAGGTGGAGGCCGAGTATTACTAAAGGAAGGTGGGGGTTCTTTCGCGACACGCAAGAAATCGGCGTATCTAACCCCTTCCGCTGAAACGGCCAATGCTTCAAGTTCCGAGAAGGTTTGCGGGCACGCCGCGAAACACAAATATGACCTATAGGATGGTGAAATTCCTTCTACAATAGCCTGTACAATCTGGTCTTCAGGAAAATGAAGAGCAAACACCCTAGTATAGAATTTAATATCTTGGATAAAGTCTGCCAAGTTTTCATCCAAACGCTGTACACGATAATAGTACTTCTGAATAAGGGAGGACCTGGCCCTAGCCGGGATGAAGTTAGCTAGCAAGTGGGCGTGGAAATCCTCAATAGATGATTGCTCGGCAATGGCTCTTACTATTTTGTCAGAGAGAATGCCAATTGCATAGGGATAGATAATTTGCAAAATCTGACATGGGGACTGAGAAAACACAAGGGCATGATCCTGAAATTCAACGAAAAATCTTAAAAAGGAAATTACTTCACTGGTGGTATTAACGGAAAACTTAGAGATACCTCTGAGCAACATTGCCAATGGATGAGGCAAACTGCTGAACCCGGGTGACATAGTAGGTAAAGGTTTCAGTGGCAAGGAAGTTAATTCAGAACGTACATTATTTAATGAGTTACGGCGTTCAGACTCGTCCAATGGGGCAGAGGTTGTTTGAGCAGCGATGGTTTTCCTATTTACTTCTCCCTTAGGAGGCTCTTCCTCGCTACCTACATTCACTGTGGTGGGTAGATCGCTTTTGGGAGGAACCTCCCCAGTTAACAATTGAGTGACCTTGCTAGATAATTCAGAAATATTTTCAAGCAGCGTACTAGCTTCCTTCTTCTGAACGTCATTCAACTTTAGAGACAACAGATCGTTAACTCTATTTGAAAAATGAAACAGCCTGGCTTGCACACGCTTAATTTGATTAGGAGAAGGATGATTTTCATTAAAAAAACTAACTACAGGTGCTAGCCCAGTAATATTCTCGACGATCGTGGAAAGAGAGTCGTCAATTTCTTTCTCTCCCAAGGTGGGGATGGAAATGGGCAAATCAAGGGACTCTCTAAGCTTATTTGTGTCTACTGCAACCGTGCCTCCAGATTGCACATTTCTGATAGTTAACTCATAGATCAACTCCTCTTTGCGCAAATAGTTAAGATGGAGAACATCGCGAGGGCCGGGCATGATGACGGAACAATTTTGAAAAACTCAAAAAATTCCAGCAACTGAGAAAATGGTTAGAGTTCGGAACAAAACAATGTTTAGCCGTCAAAAGGGGCTAAATTGAGACCCATTCAACCACGCTCTGCTGCCACTTGTTACCGTGTTTTTGTGGTAGTTAGAGGTGAAAGAAGGTGCGGGGTGGTGAACAGGTCTCAAGCTACGAAAGTAAAATTAATTTAAAATTTAACAAGGTTATATTTTCTTTTCAAACTCAGAAATAACAAGAATGGCAGGTACAGAGTAGCAAGGCAACAAAGAGCAACAATAGTATTTACAGGTTTTGGGCTTCGGGCCCCGAACTTCCAATTCTCGAGCGGTTAGCCCGAATTTACATGTACATAAGGTTTAGCAAAGGGGCAGAAAACCCCAATCATGCCCAGGAGCACTTGCTCCGAATTACACAGTAATACCTCCTAGAGGCACGCAGAAACAAATTGCAAAAGAGCGATCCGCTCTCAAAGTTTTGAGCCTATCACAAGGCCACACCTAACTCTACTTTCAAGCTGTCCTCTAAGGACGTAAGCACAGGGGTAAAATACCCAACCTACTGAGGTCTATTAAGCGATAAAAGGATAATTACATGACCTCTAAAATAACAATTTGAGAGGAGGCGATCCGCACTCCTAATGTATTTGTTTCAAAACCTAATTTGGCTCTAGGCCACTGATGCAAGGGCTAATCCCATACTAAAGAGGTGACTTTAGAAAGAAACAAATTTACATAATGTTAAGGAAGAATAGGTTGAGAAAATAAGTTCACCTCAAAACAATATGAGTGGGAGCTCGAGAGGGTTAAGCACTCTCTATCCCAATATGTAGCTTAAAAGATAGAATAGATACAAGTTTCTTTACATTTTAAGGAAGGTTACATAATGGAAAAACTTCGGACCCGCCCCGAGAGTTAAACTGCTGAGCAAGCAAGAAAAGAAGTAATTAATCGGCCATTACCTGGTTGTTGACTGCCGCCGAAGAAAGAGGCGCTTCCCGCCCCCTGCTATGTACTTTACACACGAAAAGATGGAACAGAAGTGGCGCCGAGACCCTAAAATCAGCAGTTTATATACTCTCGCGGAAAGTTCGAGGCGTTTTAGGAAGGAAAACACCCGCCCACAATCTTTTATTGGTGGTTAAAGAAAACCCCTACACAAGATGTAGAAGAAACACATCATTGGTGGAAAATTAATTTAAGAAATTCGGGATTGGCTAAATTCAAAACAAGGGGAAAGAAAGGGTTAATATTGCCAACTTAAACAATGACTGAAAGAAATTTAGCAAAGAACAAACTTTTGAAATTAAATTTTCTCCAAAAAAACAGTTCTTTCACTCCGCACTAGGGTGCACTATTGTTGATCTACAGTAGTGTCCTCTAGAAGAGAAAGTTCTCCACTTCTTACTACAAGCAAAACAAAAATACGTCGAAAATGACACAGTTCAAAAACTCCAAAATTTCCAGGTAGTGACATCTTCTGAGAAGGTAGAAAATTAATACCGTAGATAAAGTTCAGACTTCCTCCAGCAGAGGAGTTTCAACTGGCGCTAATTTTAAATAAGCGGCATGGAGGTGTACCGCCCGGTACAATTATTATTATTATTATTATTATTATTATTATTATTATTATTATTATTATTATTATTATTATTATTGAGTTCGTCTGGGCCACCTGTGGACCATGTGGATTGTCCTTTAGCTTGTTGTTGTTGTTGCCGATATTTGTTACTTCTGGTGTTCTCGATAGTCATTTTGGCTGCTGCTTTCTTGCTGGTACCTGGAGATTTTCTGTTGGTTCAGTAATCCTCCATTTCCTTGCTGAACTCTATCTTCCTTACCTCGGGCCATTTCCTGTGGTTTTCTTGTGTATAGAATGTTAGGAATGGTCTGGTTTTGATAGTTTAAGGGTAGTTACTTCTAAATCCAGTATCATCTTTACAAATTTACACGCAACTTAAGTATTTCCTACTCTTAACACTACAGCTTACAATACCATGTCTGTTAGGTCATCAGCCCAGAGGCTGGTTGGATCCTCAAATAGCACCACCAAATGTTATGCGGTTATAAGATAAACCCCAAAACCAATGGCAGCACCAAAATGAGGCGTACTAGGCAAGATGAGGAGTGAGGTAGTTTGCCATTGCTTTCCTCACTGGGTCAGAAAGTACTATTGCAGCACGACTGACCCTATTAGCAGCACCTTTGATAACACTCAGATGCACTAGTCGTGCTCTGAATATCATTACTCAGCACCACCCATACCCCAGCAAGTGATAATAAAGTAAAGTTAAAAACATAGGTAATTACCCAAGAACAAGAACTACAACTACTAATACTACATGAGTACAACCAAAAGTTCCCTGGAAAGAGAATACTACAAGAAACATTCTACATCCAGAAGAAAATCGCATATTCAGTATCTGTCATTTACAACTTTTATTTTCCACTTAACACTACCATTAATGATCTTAAATGACTTGATATCGGAAGGAAATATATCAAAAACTGATGCAGGTAATTTATTCCAATCCCTTATGGTCCCGTATACAAAAGAAAACTTGCCCACATCCGTATGCTCGTTTCTGCCCCTAATTTTCTGATTGTAATCATTTCTCGGTAAGTACGAGGGAGGTTCCAACCTATTCCTAATACTACTCTAGGCAGCCCTCCTCGTATAGCTCTTGTAAATACAACACAGGTGAGATCTAGTTCTTCTAGATTCAAGACCTACCCATTTAATGGTATTCTTCCTAATCCCGATTACGAAACGCGTCGCCCTTCTTTGAAATGTTTCTAAGGAATTCATTATACCTATCTTGTGTGCAGGCCCCTATCCCAGCACGCTGATCCGTATTCGAGAATTGGTCTTACCAAACATTTAAAATCTTTACTTTTGGCACCATAATTAGCTTCCTTGAGACAGCGCATAATAAAATGTAACGATCTCTACGGTTCCTAAACTACATTTTCCACTTACTCTGACCAGTTGAAGTCTTTTCTAATAGTAACACCTACAGTAAGTACTTACAACTGTCAACTTCAACAAAACATTCTCCTCTAAGTGCATAATTTCTCTTTTCTGTCATTTGTTTACTCAAAATAATTTCTTGCTTTTTCTGCTGCGGATTTTCATTCCATTTTCTCGCGCCCATTTCTCAATCGTATCTAAATCTTGCTGAGGCAATAGTGCGTCCTCCTCTGTATTTATCTCCTTGTATAGGATATGACACAATCATCAGCAAAGAGGCGCACTTCCGATTTTATCGAATCAAGCATATCACTCATGAAAAGTATGAAAAGAATTGATCCAATAACACTTCACTGAGCCGCACCTGATGCAACGTTTATTGGAGAAGATGGCGTTTTTCCCACGCGCACCCTTTGAGTTCTTCCATTGAGGAGTTCTCGTATCAATTCCACAACTGATGTCAATGTCCGTACGCGCTATCTTGTTAAGGAGGATGCCATGTGGCACAAGATCGAATGCTTTAGCAAAATCAATTACTACTGCATCAATCCCTGACCCATTGTCGAGCTTATCCGATACACTTTGGCATACGGAACAGAGCTGACTTTCGCAGGAAAAGCCTTATTTAGTTATTATGGCGTGATTAATATTAAATTCTGCGAGATCAATCTCTACCTGTTGTCCGATACTTCGAAGATGTTACAGGCCTTCCATTCTATACGGGTGTACATATAAAACCATCCACCTTCCTTTGATGCCATCTGTGAGGTTTTCTTGGTGTTGGTACAGTTTAAGGTTTGGACTGCCCGTCTTATGTTTGAGCCACATGACTTTGATCACGGCCCACACCGTCGAGCAACTGACCTTGTTGACATAATGTGATTATGAGTACACATTCTCATTTTGATAATGTACGTCGTGCTATCCCAGACTCTCACCACACTGCTTAGAACACATCCATAATGATTTGTGATACAACTTCAGCTGGGATACTGCCTCTTATTTTAGGACGGGATTCGGCTTGTGGTTTGCGGATACATGCAGTTGTGAGTATGTTTACAAAATCGTAAAGTGCGTCTTTCCGGTCTACATATGACAGTTCAAGAGAGTAATAAGGTTGAATGATAAGAAGAGGTGATGCAAAACTTGTTTTCATCTATGTAGTCAACTTGCACTTTGACATAGTCCGAATCGTTGGATGAATGGCCAGCGTATTGGCCTTCGGATCAGAGGGTCCCGGGTTCGATTCCTGGCCGGGTCGGGGATTTTAACCTTCATTGGTTAATTCCAATGGCCCGGGGGCTGGGTGTTTGTGCTGTCCCCAACATCCCTGCAACTCACACACCACAGATAACACTATCCTCCACCACAATTACACGCAGTTACCTGCACATGGCAGATGCCGCCCACCCTCATTGAAGGGTCTGTCTTACAAGGGCTGCACTCGGCTAGAAATAGCCACACGAAATTTAAAAAAAACTTTGACATAGTCAAAGTATGTGTCTGTCATTTCAAACATGATGCGAAAAGGAACCGATCACTTCACGGCATAATTTCTCGGTCGCAAATACAGCCTTTTCTTGCCTGTTTCAAAGAACGAGGAGATTGGCAAATAAGGTCAGGACCACGCGAAAGTAATACCGTCAATGTCGAAAGGAAACAAGTGTTGATCAAGGGAGGCTGGATAGGGAAGCGGATTGCGAGGAGCTGACACTTGTAAATAGATGTATTCTTCCGCACCCAACCAGCAGTATAGTCTATCATCAGCCTTAGTAGGCGATATATTAGAATCATAAACGTTCTGCGGGTTCTCGTGAGGTGTTCTTTCTCTTCTTCGAGGTGCTCTGCATCTGATATCGCTATGGATCTGTTCACCAGTGATGTTAGGACAGCCTGCTTTTGTGAAGGGTGATGATGAGACGAGGCGTATATGTACCTGTCTGTGTGTATGGGTTTCCTGTATACTGCGTGACTCTAGCCCGTTATGTACCACCAGTAAAAGACACAATAGAATTACGGGCTCCTGGAGTATATCACATTGAATGTAGCTGCGGAGATTGTTATGTTGGTGAAACAAAACGTCTGATTTCCACCCGCCTGAAAGAACATATCCGTCACACCAAGAACCAAAACTCGTCGCCATAAGACCTATCTGTGTCGGTGTGACGTAAAGCCCCTAGCAAAAAAAAAAGAACCAAAACAGATATTTCAGCGGTAGCCAAGCAGTCCTACGAAACATGGCACGGAATATCATTTGATGAGACCAAGATCCTAGCAGCTATCCCTTGAAATCTGGAAAGGAAAATCCGCGAGGCTATCGAAATCAAGATATATCCGAACAACTAAATTTAGAAGAAGGATATAAAATCAGCAATTCTTGGATGCCTATCATTCATAGTTTAAGACATACAGACCACAACATAAACACACGGTCTGAAACCCCATTACATAACAGCGCGGGTAAGCCCCCACTACCTGGCTGTGACATATACCTTCCAGAATGCTCAAGAGACAGCCAGGGCTTACGTCAGCCAGAAAGGCTAGGATATAAAAGGCCAAGGTCAGGGCCACTCTAGTAGTGTAAATTACTGCCTGGGAGACTGATTACCTCGGATCGAGTAGGAGTATTTCAGTCGCATTGACAAAGAATACTGCAATGTATTCGAAACGTCGGCAAACTGTTCGTGATGTGCAGACAACTACAACACGGTTCAACCGGGAAATTAAACTAAATAAGAGAAACAACAATGTTTATGCAGAAATGAGTTTTGATACCATAGAAGAAAGCCATTTGAGTAATGCTGCCAGGAGAACTCAAAGTTGGATACCACCAGGTACAGACAAAATACAAAATTTTTGATAAAAAAATTTCACTTGCGTGGACAAGAAAATAGCTGAACATTTCACTTACCTCGTGCATCATCCTCAAGAGTGTCCTGAATTTCTTACATCACGAATTACATACCTCCTACCTAAGGAAGGTATAAATGCTAAAAATCCATCAGCTTACAGACCAATAACTTGTCTACAAACGATCTACAAACTTTTTACATCCATACTCACAGAAGAAATGTATAAACATATCAGCAACCATAACATTCTGACTGAGGAGCAGAAAGGATGCAAAAAGTCATCACTAGGGTGCAAAGAACAGATAATCATAGACTCCGTTGTAACACAATAGGCAATACACTCACAAAGGAACCTGTACACAGCGTCTATAGATTATCAGGAAGCATTTGGCTCAGTTCCCCACTCATGGTTAAAAGAAGTACTTCATTTGTACAAGATTAATCCTGCCATAATTCATTTTCTTGAGGTTACTATGAACAATTGGAAGACAGTGCTCTTCACTAAGACAGAAAATAAATGTATCATGTCCGACACAATTAAAAATGAACGTGGTATATTTCAAGGAGATTCATTAAGTCCTCTGTGGTTTTGCCTTGCAATGAATCCCCTATCTAGTATGCTAAAAGCTGCTGGTTTTGGATATGACATCAAATATAACAATAGGAAACACAAAATATCTCATTTGTTTTATATGGATGATCTGAAAGTGTATGCCCACAACGAAACACAAATGAGTGCCCTGCTGAATATCATAGACTCTTACTCATATGATGTGGGAATGACGTTGGGAGTCAAGAAGTGTAAGCCGCTAACAATTGAACGTGGTCGGTACACAAAATTCCAACCATATGAGCTCCATACCGAATCTTTAATTGAGGGAATGACACAGAGACCTACAAGTACTTTGGATTTGCTCAGAATGCAACTCTGGAGCACAAGGAAATCAAACAGGAACTCACTGACAAATATACATCAAAGTTGCATCAGATTTTGCGCAGCTATCTAAATGCCAAGAACAAAATTAAACCAATAAACACGTACGCCATTCCAACTCTTGTTTATTCATTCGGAATTCTGAAATAGTCTGCTACATAAGTAGACAGCATGCAAATAAAAACGAGAACTTTGCTCACCGCCTATAGATTACATCATCCAAATTCATGCATGGAAAGGGTCACTCTTCCACGAAAATCGGGAGGCCGAGGAGTACTGGATCTTCAAGTCATGCTGCTGAATCAGGTAAAGAACCTAAGGAGATACTTCCATGAAATGCAAGAAAACAGCCTTCTCCATAAAGCTGTAGTACTTGCTGACAAGTACACTGTTCTGTAACCATACAATGCAGCTGATCCTCATACAAATCACCAAGTACCCCTGCAGGAGAAAGAATGGACCTGGCGATAGAAGACCCTCCACGGAAAATACTACAGCAATCTAAACCAACAGAGCATAGACAAGAATGCATCGTGCTTGTGGTTACAAAATGGGCTCTTATTTGGGGAGACAGAGGGATTTGCAGTTGCTATACAAGACCAAGTAATAGCTACAAACAATTACCAAAAGTACATCATCAAAGATACCAGGGTACTCTCCGACAAATGCAGCCGATGCTCCGTTCATCTCGAGACTATCGACCATATCACTGCGGGCTGCCCAGTACTTACCCCCGTAGAATACACGAGACGACACAATCATGTCTCGGGAATTATACACCAGGCACTTGCTCAGGAAAACCAATTAATTCAGGAGCGTATCCATTATTACAAGTAACATCCAACACCACTCCTGGAGAACGAGTCGATAAAGCTTTATTGGGACACTGCTGTAGTGACAGACAAAACAGTCAACCGTAACAGACCAGACATCATACTGGTAAACAAGGAAACTGGGACAAATTTAGTAATTGACATCGCTATCTCCAATGACACCAACATTGGCTGGGAGTATCATTAAAAAATCTACAAGTACAAAGAAGTTGCAGAAGAGATCAAGAGGATCTGGAAGATGAAACTGGTACGGATAATTCCTGAGATTCTGTCAGTCAACGGCCTCATACCACACACACTTCACAAGAGTCTGCAAGAACTGGGTCTTCCACCGAAAAAAAATATCTACAAAATTTTGCAACATTTTGTCCTCCTGTCAACATCCAACATTGTGCTATCGTTCCTCTCGCAAGAATGAAAATCCCGTGATCTACAGTGTTGTATATTCCTGTACATCAAAGTTTGTATTATAATGTGTAAATACTTTAATTATGTAAGGCACTTGGTGCATCCCGTGCCCCATTACTACCCATATTTCCTGTGGAGAAGTGTATGAATAATAATAATAATAATAATAATAATAATAATAATAATAATAATAATAATAATAATAATAATAATAATAACGTCTATTTTTCCAAACCTTGTCCCGTTTTTCTACGGGGCAGGGTATGAGGTGAGATGAATCTGTCGTGGCGGGTTTTTATGTTCGGATGCCCTTCCTGACGTCAACCTTATCAGAGGAGTTAATGAGATGAAACGAAAGACAAGATATATGATAGTAGGAAGAGAGATAGTGAAACTTGGTACCGGCACATAGCCAACTCCTGTCGAATAGCACCAAGGCTACTGCTCAAGGCTTAACGTCTCCATCTGACGGACGGATCACCATCAACAGCGTCATATGCCCTCACTCCATATGAGCACTGCGGAGAGATTTGGAATTTAATCCAGGCTTTTGGCTTGCAATCTAGTGATTAGTAATTGTATACCACCACCTCCACTACCCTACCGCCCAGCATTCTGATAGTGAAACTCTTTTCGACCAAAGGGACTCGCTAGGGGCTTTACGTCACACCGACACAGATAGGTCTTATGGCGACGATGGGATAGGAAAGGCCTAGAAGTTGGAAGGAAGCGGCCGTGGCCTTAATTAAGGTACAGCCCCAGCCAAAGGGTCTCGAACCGGCTAACCACGGTGTCAGACCGTTTAGACTTCAACGCCTTAACGATGATGTCCACCAGGCGGGCTAATAATAATAATAATAATAATAATAATAATAATAATAATAACGAAAATCCACATCTTGTTTCCAGTCATTCGACCGGGTCAGGAATAGAAGGTGGAGAAAACTTAGGAATAGGTATTCGGAAGTTTTACGGGGATAAAAGAGATAAAGCAGGTTATGGGGAACAGTAGTTACATATTTTATTAGAGTAATATTGAAAATATAACAACTAATAATTAAATTGAGTTAAATGAATAATAGTCAAATTTAATGAATATGTGTATAAAACGCTGGACCTTGAGATAAATAGCCACCGGCTATGTGCGATAAATGTAAGATACAATAAGACTATCGCCCTATGATGACAGAAAATTCAGAAAATCTTAAGTAATTAAGTATACTAATTTTGAAGGCTGGTTGAAACCAGACCAAACATTAAAGTTGAATAACATTTACAAATAGAGAAATATTGAAGTTAATCAAAAAAGGTTCCGAAAAGTTAAATTTAGGAAGGTTTCAATACAAGGAAATCATGAAATAGATTACAAAATCTTGAGGTGAATCTCGTAGCACTCATTCTCCTCCAGGAAGATAAAAGTTCAAAGAAAGTTTGAAAAAACTTTCGGGCAGAAATTTAATTGTCTGGCACTGAATTGCAGTTGCCAATTATCACAGACGAGCTAGCCGACATAAAAAAATATGTCCTCTTAAAGGATTAAACATGACTGCTTAAAATAGAAAATAAAATAGCAGTAGATCTAATGAATATTTCGCTGCACAAAACAGAGTCGATGCTTATATCTCAAATAAAATGAAAATCTCAGCCAAGCAAACAGCAAGCGCAGCTATGTTATCAGAGGCATGTTATGCTGCAGTGTGCGAAGACATGAGTGAAGGCGAGGTAGATGACCTCAAGCAGAGTGCAACGAGGAACATGTCGCTGAGGAGCCGCTGTTGCTAATGCGTGCAGCCAAGTAGCTGCCAAGACGAAAGTGCAGCGTGGGAGGCTGCCGTGAAGAACTGGCGGAGATTCCGTAGAGACCCCGAAGAGTGGGGAAGGAGCCGAGGTAGGCTGGCCTTACGTAGAACGACAGAAGGTTCTAGATGCGGCGGACGAAAAATAGTGCTGAAAGACTAACAGTGAAAATTACTACGCAGAACATAGAAACCTTAACAAAAAATACAAAGTGATAGAAAAAAAGGGGGCCCAGAAAGAATATTAATAATTACTATCAATAAATTATGCAATAAATAAATTAATAAAATAAAAAGTAGAAAAGAGCGGAGTGATACATTCTCGGTAACAATCAACGATAAAGTTGCCGATGACGTAAACAGTCATGCACAGGTGAAATGACCAATCACAAATAAAGAATGATTGACCTATGGTCAACGTAGATACCGGAGCAAACAGTATTCATTAAACCTGTGACACGAATGCACGCCAAAGGGGAACTTATATCGAATCAAGAGAATCCTAACGAACTGAAAGCATAATTAAGGTAAGAGCTACAAAGATAAATGAATTTAAGCAAATGCCGTACGTACAGAAAATAATGTAAAATACCAAAGTCATACGTTCATGTGAAGCAGAAACCAGAAAGAATGAAGCCCCCAGCTAGTGTGGAGGATAAGAATTGTGCCGGCTGCCGAAGCCAGTCGCACTTCTCTGGAGCAATGATTAATGAATGACAGATGAAATTATATTTGAGAGTGTTTCTGGAATGAAATATAACAGGGAAAACTGGAGTACCCGGCTAAAAACCTGTCCCGCCTCTGCTTTGTCCAGCAGAAATCTCACATGGAGTGACCGGGATTTGAACCACGGAACCCACTGGTGGGAGTGCCTTATTAAGTTCACGGCTGATGAGTCAGTACAGTGATAAAACCTTCCTTCCTTCCTTCCTTCTTTCCTTCCTTCCTTCCTTCCTTCCTTCATCCATTCAGTCGAATACGACTCTCGCTTATACAATGGATCATGGTGTCGTCATTCAGCCCTCCTTCTTGCTTCTTCCTTCATTTCGGCAATAGACATACCGGTATCGTGTTTGGTGTCATCTAACCAATGCTATTTTGGCCGTCCACTTTCTCTTTTACCACCCATCATTCCTAGCATGACATCCTTTTCCAGGGAAGCACTTCTCATTATGTGTCCAAAGTAGGATACCTGCGCTTGTCTACTATGTCTTCAGGTGGTTATTAGGTAGTACCGTCTAACCCGCCGTAATGTAGGGAGGGTAACATAAATTCAAGGAGTTCTGATGCAAATCGCATAGCATAACCGTTGTGCAGGATGGAGTATACTAGATACTCGCTTCAGTAAGTTTGCATTCTAACCTATTACTACCAAACTAATTCCGGAATCTACTCCTGTAATTCCCCATCTGGCAAAAAATAATCGTGGTGGCACTTGTAACACATCACAGCACAAAATACAATTCTAGAAGTGGTGATGTTTTTTGGGTAGTGTTCGGATGTTAATTCATAACTCCTGAAGTACCTGAGTGACCTCAGTGAAAGGTATACCGTGAGGAATATATAGTAATTTTATTTGCTACAATATTGTAAAACTGTGAATGCCCAGTTACTGTCCAGAAGGACAAGAGTTTATGTTTTCCGTTTTGCTTTATGTCACATGCATGGCGAGAGTTTTTTCTTTTTTGCTAGTTGCTTTACGTCGCACCGACACAGATAGGTCTTATGGCGACGGTGGGACAGGGAAGGGCTAGGAGTGGGAAGGAAGCGGCCGTGGCCTTAATTAAGGTACAGCCCCAGCATTTGCCTGGTGTAAAAATGGGAAACCACGGAAAACCATTTTCAGAGCTGCCGACAGTGGGATTTGAACCTACAATCTCCCGAATACTGGATACTGGCCTCACTTAAGCGACTGCAGCTATCGCGCACGATGGCGAGAGTTTTTGTAAACAAAGAGTTAGTTAACCGGTTCGTGTATTACCCGCAGCATGAGGGTTTACCGTTTACGTGTGAACACGCTGGTGTCTGTTTAGTAGCACACCAGGGGAGTAGCGGGTGATATTATTATTGTATCTGAATCTGCAGGTGATCTGGAGAAATTGATGAATAGTATGGACAGAATCTCGGAGAAAGATTTCACGATGAAAATAAATCCAAAACAAAAGTAATGCAGTCGAGCGAAGTCAGGTGATACAGGAAATATTAGATTGGAAATGAAGTCTTAGCGGAAGTAGATTTATATCGTTACTTGGGCAGTAAAATAACTAATGATGGCATAAGTATGGAGGATATAAATTGCAGAGCAGTACAAGCAAGGAAGGACTTTATTAAGGGAAGAAATTTGCTCACTTCGAACATTGAGATTGGAATTAGAAATATGTTTTTGAAGACTTTTGACTGGAGCGTGGAATTGTGTGAAGCATGGACGATAAGCTGACTAGCTCAGAAGAAAGGGAATAGTAGGATTTGAAATGTGGTGTTACGGAAGAATGCTAAAGTTGAGATGGGTAGATCCAAACACAAATGTAGATATAATCGAATTGGTGAGTGGAGATCGATTTGGTTAAATTTGACGAGGAGAAGAGACAGAATGACAGGACACACATTAAGACACCGAGGGCTTATTAATTTGGCTTTTGAGGGAAGTGTGGGTGGTAGGAACGTAGAGGTAGTCCAAGGTATGAATCAAGCAGATTAGAATAAGTTTAGGATGCAGTAGTTGCCTAGAAATGAAAAGATTAGAACAGCATAGGGTGACATGGAAGCTGCATTAAACCAGTCCATGGACTGATGGCTCTCTTTTCTTTTTATTTTCCTTTTTTTCTTTTTGCAAGTGGCTTTACGTCACACCGACACAGATAAGTCTTATTGCGACGACGATTGGTCAGGAAAGGGCTAGGAGTGGAAAGAAAGCAGCTGGGGCCTTAATGAATGTCTCAGCATTTGCCTGGTGTGAAAATGGGAAACCACGGAAAACCATATTGAGGGCCGCCGACAGTGTGGTTCGAACCCACTAACTCCCCAACACTGGATACTTGCCGCACTTTAGCGACCGCAGCTATCGTGCTCGGTGACGGATGGCAAACAATAACTGAACACTAAAGAGCCGGTTAGACACTGCAATTACACAGTTTGTCAGTCGGACCTCACACGCATTTTTTTACAGGACAGTAATATTCAAAATCCTTTATATGAAGTAATGAGAACGTTAGCACAATAGTCTTGGCCTGTTTTCAATGTCGAATGTCTAATGCTCCAATTGCAGTGTAAACGGACTGTACTGTCGAGTCCAAGTGAACGGGCCAGCCTGGTTGTGCGTGTGGCCGGGAGATGTCGCCACCGAACTGCCCTCGCCGCCGAGAAAGTCCGAGATGGAATTGTGAGAGAAAGGAAATGAGGGGGCGAAGGTGGGGGAGGGGGCAGTCTAGTGTCCGCCCCTCCCTCACCCTCTTAGATCCCCGCCAAGTGGATCAATAGTCCAAAAAGACCTCCACACATGTTACCAGCTCCTAAAATGAGGGCAGTTATTGAATTACAAGTTGGATGCTAGGAGCCTCCAGTCCAACCCTTATTGGAAGGGAATCTAATTTGGGTGCGCTCGCCGGGCGTCATTTGTTCGAATTACGTACGGGTGGGGGCTACCATTATCAGCAGAGCTCGTGAAGAACGGGAGGGTGGTTGCAGAAGGAGGAAGGTGGGGTGAAAAGAGGGGGGATGCAATTTGTGAAATATATGCGACACTTGTGTAACCATTATCTTAACACAATGTGCAGAAATTTCGCTACACAATTGGAGTGAATTGGCGGCCGAAGTCGGAGGCAGACACAGGTGCTAATCGCTGACTTGGCAGGTGAAGTAAAAGGGGTAGCCTAGCCTTTGGCGGGAGCAAATACCGTACTAGGGAATGATACGTTCATTGAGATGTCACCCGTCTATCATATCACTGTCTCAGCAAGTTGTCACAAAGTGCCAGCCCCAACCTAAGATTGAACATACGGTTGAGCAGTGTTGCCAGCACAACAAATTACTACAACAGGAAATTCAAATTGTTTTCTAGAATCAGGAGGAGCCTTTCGTAGAACCATTAACGTAGTCTTCTTGTAATTATTATTTCCTATTATTCTACTACTTTCTCTGCCAGTGCTGTCTCCAAACAGAAGGTTGATAACCATCACGGAGAGTAATTTTTTTTCTTTTTTCCGGTATTCTTGTCGTTATTAGCCTTTTCCCCAGTTTTGATAGGGTTAACACTGTGTGTTCATTTGGCCTAGTTTTACGACAGAATGCCCTTACTGACCCCAAATGTATGAGGAGGGATGTGTTCAGTATTGTGTAGGTTTCTCTGGCGGTTGTTTGTGAAGTGTGTTTTATTTAGAAGAAGATAAGTGTGTTAAGACGGACACGAATACACAGTTCCAGAGACAGAAGAATCAACCATAATCAGTTAAATTCCTCGACAGTACCGCGAATCAAATCTGGGGCTCTTGGGACCGAATGTCATCACTAAAGGCCGGATTTTTATGCAGTAACAGGTTAGACTGCAAACTAATATGGTTAGTAGGAAGTGTCTGCCACCCGCTCTTCCATAATGTAGCAACAGTAACATAAATTATAGGGGTTCTGATGGGCCGTACCCCGAATGTTTGTGCGAGCCTCATAGCATAGTCGCTGTGAAGGTGGACTATACTTGCTACTCGCTTCAGTAAGTTTGCATTCTAACCTATTAATGCATCAAAATCCGGGCTCTAGTCATTATATTGACCATTGAGCGATGGAGCCGGATATTTTCTTCCGGCCTACGACACCTCGCAAAATTTTCCACTGTGGTTTATCCTGGGGGTGTAACGGTAGCGTGCCTGCCGTTTATCTGCTGTCCCTGGGTGGATATCGCGGCTCGTCCAGGGGCTTGTCCTGAACTAAGAACTGGATTGGGGCTCGCTCAGTCTCGTGAGACCAATCTGGATTTACCTAACGTGATAGGCTACAAACTCATTTATGGAAAACCAAACAATGCGGCTGGGGATTCAGTCAAACTCACCACGTGACTCTCCAATATCTGTAGGCAGCGCATCAGTCACTTTGACAAGGTCTTGTTTGTTTCTATCTCTTGAATATGAGGGCGCAGTTCGAAAACTCAAATTTTTGATGCGTTAATTTCAAAGATAGGTGTTAATTGTGATGTATTTATTATTTCTTTATTTCCTTCTTTATTTATTTATTTACTATACATTGTATAAAGTTCTAAACATGTTATTGTCTGTTATACATTTCCTAAGTGATATCATATTTAGCAATATTTGTAGGTTTTAGATATTTTTTACTCTCCCATGTGATGGTTAAACCTTCAACACTGTCGCTTGGTATCTCAGATCCATGCCACATGTTGTTGTACCTGGTGGGTGAAAGATGGGGCGTTACAGTCTGTTTCTCGCTTTACCTTCTCGCACTCTCGAGTTGCGTGATCAGTTAATAAACCGAAAATAATAGCCTTTTCGGTCTGTTGTATTTCGCACCAGTATTCGTATTACACATCAAAGTGCACGGACATTTCAATAAAATTACGTCTACGCGCACTGGGGTTTTAAAAATAGTGCTCCAAATGTTTATTACTTACTTCTTGGTAAGTTTAATGTGAAATTTTATTTTAAAGAAATTTTATTTAGTGAACAAGAAAGTAGGTGTATAAGAGTGTTACTGTAAGAAGATTATGAAAGCGATTTAGAATAAAACCCTTACTCAGACAAGAAAGAGGAAGATAACATGATTCATGTGCAGAATAGAGAGTAAAACTATTGAAAATTGTGCAAAAGGTTTCTATGTCTTAAGTGATGCTCAATATTCATGCCAGGGGTGTCCATTTTCCAAATACATTATAAATAGCAAAATCAGTCATAGAATTTCAAGCCCAGAGTGATTAATTTTGAAGGAAATTTTTTGCATTTGGTGTTTTTCTATTTTAGAATATAGTTTCATATCAAATAACATCAAATGGTAGGCACTAGTACTTGTTATGTAATATATACTACCATTACACATTTTTATAGTACCTTTTAGAATTTTAAGTGCGTCTGTAAAATGTAACTCAAGTGTTTCATTTATAATTTCACCTCTTATTTATAAACCATTGAAAGTATTAAAGTAAGTAAAACTGTTTGTTGCTTATAACTTAGAATCGGTATATTAAAAGAGTTTACTAAAAACAGCTTTTACAAATCCGTCAGTTCCTTCTACTGGCCAGATTTGCATTCAGTAATAATCAGATCAAGTCATTAAATGATCACTCCAATAATATTCTGTTATATGTGATTTTCATCCTTAGTAATGTCATTGCAAGCAGCCATCTTCAATTACTACCTTCCTTTGATGACGGAAGAATACTACTCTCTGCTAGATACTCTTTGATTCTCTGACCTTCCCCAGCTTTTTAATTTACTCAACAGATGGCAGAACGTTCCTAATAACTTACATGCTGCTAAGGAAAAATAGTTGACGTACCTGCAGACGGCAAGGTATCAAGTTGACTACCCTATTGAAGTGACCATTAACAAAGCGCAGGGACAAGCTCTTGAAAAAGTGGGTGTCTACTTACCCGAAACAGTATTCAGTCACGGCCAATTGTATGTTGCAACACCCCGGGCAAGATCGTTTGAAAATACACCCGAACCGTCGAAGCACAGTGAATATTGTATAGAAAGAAGTGTTATAAATATACCTCGGATTTTTAGGTGGTAATAGGTTAGAATGCAAAGTAATTTGCTTTTTAGGAAGTGTAATGCAACCCGTTGTACCATAATGTAGGAAGACTAGAATAAATTCAAGGAGTTCTATAGGGTGTACCCCTAATGTCCATGCAAATCTCATAGCACAAGCGTTGTACAGTGTAGGGTACACTTGTTACTGGCTTAAGTAAGTTTGCATTCTAACCTATCAGTACCTAATAATCCGGACTCTAGTTATAAACTATATTACCGGTGTTAGATTTTCATAGAACTGTTTAAAAGGGCAATCAGAACAATATGACTGCAGCAGGCATATCAGTACGAGTTATCTGACCAATTTATAAGGAATGCTGCGGATCAGCACGGGTCCGCTAATAATATTAAAAAGAATATGCATGGTTCTGTGAGACTAGGCGCCAACACTCGAATCACAACGTACAGCTAAAGGGTTAATACAAGTCACGTTATGATAATATGGTCTCCATTTCGATACAGCTTGCAAAACAGTGGACATACAGAGGGAGGAAAATCGCAGCCCCTCAAATATCTGAAACTTCGAAGAACCATTAAAATAAATCTTCAAAATGAGGGAATTCATAAAGCATTGTCCACTCACATAGATCTCGTCATTTGTTGACTTAGAAGTTTGAATATTATTTACACGTTTTTAAAACCGTGGCCAAGCTGGAACGCTTTAAGCTAAACGGTGAAACTGGAGGCTTTCTAGGGCCCCTTTCTTTTATATTGAAAATTAAACAGGTTTGATGTGATCACTAGGGCCCGGATTTTTAGGTTTTAAACTATTTTATTCCTTGCTAGTTAACTGCAGTATTTTAACTTACTTATCCATTTCATTACCAATGGAGTAAATTACTTGAATCTTATAAAACCTAAAAATAACTAAATAAGACGTTAAAACCTAAAAAAAACTAAATGGGCTATTCAAGACAGTATTACGTTATTTTGAAATAGAAGTACCAAATATTAATGAAATTGAATGAATTTTTTTATTAAATAAACATTATTCAAGACTTTTTGAAATGACTTCATCGTTTGGAACTGGAAGTGGTTTGTAAGTATAACTAGTGCGAGCGAAACAACGTGATACGATACTATTCCACTAGGGTACAGCCCAAATCAAGAGACAACCCCCTGGCGTTCACTGACCTGTATCTAGCAGGTACAAGCCCGCCTAACTTGCCAGCTTCAGTCCATCTCTCAGTGTGTACGGTCGACTACCGCCAGCTACGGCGCTGTTTACTGTTTAGCTCTATACACATTATTATGCGACAGACTAAAATTAATTTTCCCTATAAATCAATTCATTATTGAAGGCAGTTTAAGAAGCTTACGCATCTCAGTAGTAGCGATGTCTAAAAGCAAGTCATCTCGAAGTTGGTTGATTCGCCAGTGGATTGGTAACGATCCGTACTTTACTACAGATGGCAAAATTATATTTTGTCAAGTCTGCCAAAAGCAGGTAAGGAATTATTTAGCATAACTTCAATTTTTAAAAAATCCCCATTACTATAATGAAAAGTAAGTTTTTTTCTATTTGCTTTACGTCGCACTGACATGTCTTACTGCGACGATGGGATAGGAAAGGTCTAGGAACTGGAAGGAAGCGGCCGTGGCCTTAATTAAGGTACAGCCCCGGCATTTGCCTGGTGTGAAAATGGGAAACCACGAAAAACCATCTTCAGGGCTGCCGACAATGGGGTTCGAACCCACTATCCCCTGATTACTGGATACTGGCCGCACTTAAGTGACTGCAGCGATCGAGCTCGGTAATATCCGTTTATGTGAAGCGCTGGTTTCGGCAAACGTGCCGTGGAATACGCTCACCATAGCTTGCACCGTCCGAGATGCTCTTCGCATTCTTTAGCCAAGAGAAAAACAGGATGGCAAGTTTTTACTTCTTTTGAGTGATAGTGCGGCATATATGACCAAAGCTGGTGAAGTATTGAAGAGTTTCTGCCCTAACATGCTGCGTGTAACTTGCATAGGTCATGGCTTACACAGTTGGCTGAAGAGGTTAGAAATAATTTTCCATGAAAAAACAGTATTGTTTCTTCTGTGAGAAAGGTGTTTCTTAAAGCTCTTAGCTGCATTCTCACATTCAAGGAAATGTTGCCTCAAACGCCTCTTCCTCCCAAACCCATAATCACTCGTTCGGGGACATGGCTCAATGCACCCGTATACTATGCCAATCACTTTGAAGACATTAAAAATGTTATAAATTCTTTTGATGTCGATGATGCACTCTGCATAGTGAAGGCTAAAACAGCTTTCACGAACAAGAACGCTGTTTCACTTGCCTTCATTAGGGCACACTTTGCTGATCTTCCTGCAGCTATTGAGCGTGTTGAGTCGGCATCGTTGCCATTAAAAGATTCAATAGAAGTTGTGGACTCCATTTCGAAGAAGGAAATACCAGCACCAGTGGGTGAAGCCTATTCACTCAAGCTCACTAAAATTCTACAGTGAAACCCTGGATTTTCAGCAATGAACAGTGTGTCTGCAATATTTCAGGGAGAAGAAATTACTGGCGAGGTACCATGGGGACCGAGAGCTATTGCTTCAATGAAGCTTGCTCCAAGGACTTATTGTTGTGTGGAGCGTTTATTTTCCTGCTATGAGAATATTTTGAGAGATAACAGAAAACGTTTTACTCTGAAAAATCTGTAAATGTATTTAGTTGTACAATGTAACAGCAAGTGAAAACTGTGTTCTGTGGTTCTGAAAATGTTCCTTGATGCATTGGAAGTGACAACAATTTAACCTACATGAACCATTTATTGTATTTGCGCATAAATATTTTATGTTATTTTTAATTTCAGTTGGTATGATGTGTTTGAAATGCTTTCATTAGGCCATTCTGTCCCAGGTTTTGAAATGAGTGGTATAGTTTTGTACTAGAGAGGCGTGAAGGTTACAATAAAGTACAAAAAATTTGAATGAATAGTATAACTTTAGTAATGATTGAAATGATCATTAAAAACTATTTCAGGAAGATAAAAACCTAAAAAAACTATTTTGAGATATTAAAAAACTAAAACGTGGTTTTTAGGAACCTAAAAATCCGGGCGCTAGTGATCACCATAATCTTGTTAAATATTACGTAAAGCAGTATAAATTCTTGTGAAGTGGTTTATGAAAATGCTCTGAGAAAATAAGAATAACGTTGATAAATCGGGCTGAGTAGCTCGAGTGGTAGAGCTCTTGCCTTCTAGGTTGGCTGGTGGTTATTGTTTTTGCGGAAGTACAACTGGGCAACTCCACTATTAACACTATTCAGAGGGAAAAATGGAATGGATACGAAACTTCGAAAAATGAAGGCATCGGCCAAGGAAAGACAAGGCCACGAAGGGCGTGAATGAGAAAGACTCTCTAGCCGTCGAATGCTCTAACAACGTCGGGATTGGAAAAGAACAAGTGTTGACCAAAGGTGGTCGATGTCAACGATGAAAGTGAGGAGCCTGGCACAAGTAAATGGAAACAATGCCAGGACTCAGCTAAGCACCCCTTGTTCGCCAACCCACGCTGTCAAGTAAAGATTCCCCACGGCACCTTTTAGTGGCCTCTTCTTACAGGTAAGTGATACCGTGAGTTTTGTTCTGCCACCTCAACACGCGGAGGGGGGTCCTGGCCTTCTGGGTTCAAATTGGCGCGTTCGATCCTGACCTAGTCCGGTGGTATTTCAAGGTATTGATGTATATCAGCCTCGTGTCAATAGATGTACTGGCATGTAAAATAATTCTGGCACTTCTGTGACTCAAAACACGTAAAATATAATTCGTGGGAATAATTAGTGGGACGCGAAACAGATAACTTTGTTGATAATAAAAATAATGGAGATCAACTGGTTAAAAAATTAAGGAATAAAGTAGTGTTGGAAAGAGTAGGTGAAGAAAGTACGACAGTACTGGAAACCATTCAAAAGAGAAAGAATAATTGGTTTGTTCACCGTTTACGACAGGGCCTCTCAGGGTGCATGCGCGTGGTGCATGCACTGTGCACGGTGCAAAAGACGACTTGGCTTGGTTGACCAGAGTGCAGACCCCCCCACTCCTCGATTTGGAGCAATAGCGCTTACTCTCTCTTACCTCACGCCTGTCTCGCTCGCTCCGCCTGTCTCCCTCTGCCGTAGCGCTCCAAATCCGGGCTGACTTGAGCCGAGTATAGGCGGGTTCAGCCGAGCTTAGCCGAGTATCCCAGAGACGAAGCGTTGACCCGAGCCATGCCGAGCGGCAGCGATGCACAGTGCACGGAGCTCTTGCGCCTCGATCTGCACGCGTGAGATTTTGGGCGTTTGAGAGGCCCTGGTTTACGACGTGGTCGTGCTGATTATTGTTAAGAGGAAGTACAAATAGGCAACCATACTCTATATTACACTAAACAGAGAGAAGAAATGGAAGGGATTCGACACTTCAAAAAAATGAAGGTATATGCCAAAGAAGGGCGTGAAAATCAAAGCCTCCCTAGCCCTCAGAAACCTAATAGCGTCGGGGTCGGAAAAGAACAAGAGATGAGCGAGAAAGGTCGGATAGAGTAGATTAACGTGAGGAGCCTGGCACAAGTAAGCGGAAGTAATGCCAAGACTCAGCTGAGGGACCCGTGGTCGCCAATACACGCTCCAAAGTTCAGAGCCCATGGGGTCCCTTTAAGAAGGAAATGTTTATTAACACAGGCATTGGAAGGAAACGTTGCAGGGAGAAGGTGAAAACCTGCTGATAGGCAGAGAACCGGTGATGATGACTAATAACATTGGAAAATGTAATTTAGTTTAGTTGGTAACCATTTTCAAACTCCGGTTGAACAAGAACTCCTACTAAACTTCTTTTTATTTCGGTGCTAAATTATGAACTTTTAACTTATATGGAATTAACATGAGCGTGATATGGATCCTCGATTTGAATGAGATTCTGGCCATTGTACTGCTTATAAAGGTTATATTGAAGTGATATTGTACCGAGGTCAACAAAACGCAAATAGAACCTTGAAAAGCATACTAGCACATCTAAATTTCTATTTCGAGCACTGTAAAATACTGTACATAACATTTAACAAACTCTTAAGTCACGAACAGTACTCATAGATGGAATGCTGCTACAATTGATTAATCTTCTCCTGCGATCTCCTGATGATTGTTGAGTACAAACCGAATTACAGTGAGTTTCTCTCATCGGCTGACCGGAAGGCGATCTGCCTCCCGTTGACTCATCACTCCCCGCTCCGCGGCATAGCAAGGAGGACAGCACTTCACTCACTTTATCGGTGCATGGCATGGGATAACAATTAATATTAAGGAAATTAGTAATTAAGAATTAAGCTCATACCTTATGGCAGGAGATATTCGAAATGTTCTCTTCCTACATCCGCACATTTCCAGCATCGTCTCAGGAAACCCTCGATTCACACGCATAATTTTTCTCTCCAAATTGTAGGAATTTTGCAGGCGAAGGTTCTAATCTTTCTGCGATTTCATTTACTTTCTTTCCTCGTTAAGTGGACGTTTTTAACACTTCGCTTCTTATCGTGTAAAGAACCGGTTCCTCTTAATTTACGAGTTACCATGCGGTCTCTCTGTGTGGATGGCGTACAACTGGAAATTGTGTTACAAATCGCCTAACGACTTCCCTGCAAGACTCTGTTTTCAAATACTGTCCTGTCCGGTTCCATGGTTGAACGTTCACGATCTCGGCCTTCGGTTTATAGGGCCCCGTATAATAATAATAATAATAATAATAATAATAATAATAATAATAATAATAATAATAATAATAATAATAATAATAATAATAATAATAATAATAATAATAATAATAATAATAATAATAATAATAATATAAGAAAACGAAGGAGACACTTGCTGTATACAAGGCGCTAGAGACTTGTCGGATATAACTGGCCTAAAACCATGTACAAATATTTATTTATTTATTTATTTATTTATTTATTTATTTATTTATTTATTTATTTATTTATTTATTTATTTATTTATCAGTTTACCTTCGTGGGTTGGTTTTTCCCTCAGGCTCAGAGAGGGATCCCACATCTACCGCCTCAAGTGCAGTATCCCGGAGCGTGAGACTTTGGGTCGGGGTTACATATGGGGAGGAGGACCAATACATCGCCCAGACGGCCTCACTTGTTATGGTGAACAGGGGCCTTATGGGGAGATGGGAAGATTGGAAGGGATAGACAAGGAAGAGGGAAGGAAGCGGTCGTGGCCTTATGTTAGGTACCATCCCGGCAATTGCCTGAAGGAGAAGTGGGAATCCACGGAATACCACTTCGAGGATGGCTGAGGTGGGAATGGTACACCCCTCTACTCAGTTGACCTCCTGAGGCTGAGTGGACCCCGTTCTCAGCCCTCGTACCACTTTTCAAATTTCGTGACAGAGCCGGGAATCGAACCCGGGCCTCCGTAGTTGTCAGGTAATCACACTAACCACTACACCACAGAAGCGGACTATGGCCCTAGCGTTGGACAATAAAGAGGAATTACAAGTCGAAATGGACCTAATTGCCAAATGGGCAGCGGAGAACGAAATGGCTCTAAACACAGAAAAAATCCTATAACTTACACAGTTCCCAGTACTATAGAGTATAATGTCATCCGCAAAAAGCCTTATCTGTGATTTCAGTTCTTTACTCATAGACCTATCATTTATATACATAAGAAAACATCATGGCCCTATAATACTGTCTTCCTATACCTTCCTCAATCTTAATCAGTACAGGATAAGGTAATGCTTCTAATCCATCTATTCAATTCTTTTGTCCATTTGAATAGCCCGCATTCTTTTAGTAGCAGGGCCGTAGCCCAGATGGTGTCGGTGGGGTGTTTTTCTGGGGGGTTAGACCACACCCATGGAATTTTTACAAAAATAAAATAAACAGAAACTAACAATCAACTAAATAAACATTCAGAGGAATAAATTGTAGAAGCAGTAGAAGCAGTTTCTAAGAAACCTCGAAAGTTGGATGTTAGGTAGTAAACTGAACATACCGTTCGGCTGTAAAACTTACCTAGAGTGTATTGTTCTTGTTCTGTATTTTAATGTAAGATTTGTAGTGTACTGCAATATGAATATTAACATAATTAACTGGTATCAGTGTCGTTATTATGACAAGTCCTGCATGCGCGCACTACACAAGCACCTTCATTGTGTTCTATCATCACCTACCATTGACCTTTCGACACATCAACCCACTTATCTATATAAAAGAACATTTCCTGACTGACTGATTGACTGACTCATTCATCATCGCCGAGCCAAAACTACTGGACATAAAGAAATAACATTTTTAGGATGCATTTATATTACAAGGTAGGTGCTCGCAAATTGAGGATTTTTGGATATTCCGTCGCTAAGGGGGTGAAAATGGATGAATTTTTAAAATGAGTTATCTATATCTCAAAACTTTAATATTTTACAGACGTAAAAATTGATATTTAGAATCTCCTTAAAAGTAAAGAAGCATGCATCATTTTGTTTACGGAAAATCCCACTTTGAAGGGTGAAAAAGGGTTAAAAAGTGTTGAATGCCTTTAATAAGGATACTTATATCTCAGAAACTGAAGATATTACAGACCTGAAGATTGGTATTTTGAATCTCCTTTAAAAATAACCACGTATCTTTTTGTCTTTAAAATCCAATTAATGGGGTTTAAACAGGAGTGAAAAATGTGATGAATTTTTAGAAAGACTATATCTACAGTATATTTCAGAAACGTAAAATGTTACAGACGTAAAAATTGGTATTTGTAATCTCCTGTAAATGTAAAGAAATATAGGCGGTGAAATTTTAAAATGAACATGTCTACAGTATATCTCAAAAACTTAAGGTTACAGAAGTGAAAAATGGTATTTTTATCTGTATTACAAATAAAGAAACATGTATTATTTTTTTGGAAAAAAACACTTAGTTGGGGGGTAAAATGACCGAAAATGGGGTTTAATTCCTATTATTAGGATACTGATATCTCTAAAACTGAAGATGTTACAGACGTGAAATTTGGTATTTGATTCTCCTTTAAAAATAAAGAAATACGCATTTTTTTCGGAAATTCACTTAAAGGAGGGGGAGGGGAAAGTTGAAAAATTAATTGAATTATTTGAATGAAGATACTATTATCTCAAAAACGAAAGATGTTGCAGACGTGAAAATTGGTATTCGGAATCTGATTTAAAAGTAAAGAAAGACGTATTCCTTTTATTTCGGAAAATCCAGTGAAAGGGGTGGGGTGAAAGAATTGAAAAATTAGTTGAATTAATTGTATGAGGATAAATATATCTAATAAAAACTAAAGTTGTTACAGACGTGGAATTTGGTATTTGTATCTCATTTTAAAACAAGGAAAAACGCATTTTGGGGGAAATCATCTTGGGGGCGGGGGTGAAAAGGAGTTGAATTCCTTTTATGAGGACACATATCTCAGAAACTGAAGATGTTACAGTCGTGATAATGGGTATTTAGAATATCCTTTGCTAATAAAGAAACAAGTATTTTTTTTGAAAATTCACCTAAGGGGAGGAGTGTGAAAGGAAGTGAAAAAAGTGAATTATTTTTATGGGGATACTTATATCTCAAAACTGAAGGTAACAGACGTGAACATTGGTATTTGGAATGTCCTTTAAACATAAAGAAACTGGAAATACCCATTCGTTTTTCGGCGGGGAGGGGGAGGGGTTCAACTAACGGCAGTGGGGTGAAAAAGGAGTTGAGATCAGTTGATTTTACCTACTCTATTCTGATCATAAACCGATAATTTTTAATCTTTCCGGGGTTCGTTTTCGTGACCCATTTTTTCCTTTGGAGAACGTAGAGTTAGATTACAGTAGATTCTCCTGGCATATAAATAAAAATGTTAACATATTTGAAATAAACGATAGGAATGATATTTACCGTGCAATTGTTCACCTCTATAATAAGGTAAATAATGCACGGAAGTATATCATTCGTATCGCCAGATACCCCGCTCACTTGCCTACGCGCGACAATGACATTTTCAGCAATGTCAGCTGCAGTAGGTATAATTTGCCGCCAAGTAGCGGACTTGCATCTTGGTGCGGGGTCCAGAACATCAATAATAACAGTAATAATAATAATAATAATAATAATAATAATAATAATAATAATAATAATAATAATAATAATAATAATAATAATAATAATAATAATAATAATAATAATAATAATAATAATAATAATGTTCTGGACGGTCGTGAAAATGTGCCGACCGCGCTGGAAAACGGATCCTGGCCTGGTAATGACTACGAATGCAGTCCGGTTCAGTACCGCCAAGGCACCCAACACGACACAACGCCGGATCTCCTCAAGGATTTCATCCATATTTTAAAAAATGCTTATAGGAAAAGATGGCAAAGATTTAGGGACCCAACTGACTGGGTGGAATACCTGGAGCTAGCCCGGGAAGTACAAAATCGATTGCTGGAAAAAAATATTGAAAAATGGAGGAGGTTTGCCGTCAGATCGCGAATTTTGGCGGATTGTATTCTATTATAAATTTCAGTATAATACCGTAGCGGAGCACGAGTTTCTTGCTAGTTGAGGTATATTTCAATTTCCTTTATTGAAAACCAGGTGGTCCTTAATTTTCATACAAATACTCAGAATAATTGTAATAGGACGATTGATTTGATTATTTGGACCTGTTAAACCGCATTTCATTCCATTTTCCGCAAATAAGATCACGTCATCACCGATTATTTCACGTTTGAAGGTAAGAAACATTGCAACAGTCAAACTCACCTTTCGTAAATATGACAACGCTTCATAACACTGTAACAAAAGAATCGAAGAATGAATTCAATAAGGAACTAAAAGCCTGCATTTACAATTTGTAATTTTTAAAAAATTCTATGTTTCTGGTAATCATATTTCCCAATGTACTCATTTGTGTTTTAAGTTTGTTTGTTTTGTTCCTTGCTTTGTATTACCGTGTGATTTAATAGGGCATTTTTCATTTCTTTTAAATTGTACGTTGTATCATACATAATGTTAATATTAATTTTGTTTTATTTTGTTTTTGTTTATTTTTATCTGCATTAATAATGAATGTTAAGAAGGTACTTAATTGGCTGTAAAACGTTTGTACTTTCAAATAAATAAATAAATAAATAAATAAATAAATAAATAAATAAATAAATTTTGGAAATATAACCCCCTCCCCATTTGTCGATGCTAGCTAAGCTACTCGACAGTAGTCCTCATGTTCGAAAACCGAATCCGTTTTTTTTATGAATCTGGCACACCTTTACCTTTTTGATTAGGCATCCTCTTATAATAATCATAAGCAATAAAGTGGACAGAGAGCAGCTTTACATGATTCCAGCATTCCTTTAATTCACCGTCCAATGTTAGAAAGAGGGGTTTATTTTGAATATTCCACTTCTTTTCGGAATGAATGAAACAGAAAAAAGATTTTGCATCTCCCACTCTGTCGTATTTTTACATTGAGATATCGAGATAGTTCTTCATAAACCTCAGCTGTATCCGACCCAGTAGCTAACATAATAAGCTGAATTGGTAAGATACCCTGAAGGCATTGCGAGCATTTCAATCAGCGGTGCATCCCCAGGGCCACCCATTGCTGGCGAGGTTAACCCCGCTCAGAGCAGAAGGGGTTGTGTCCTTCCCCTCCCCCCGCCCTTCACTCCACAAAGGTCTTTCTCCTTTTATTTCTTTCTTTTCTTATTTTTATTCGTATTGCGTTCATCATTGGGAGGGAATGGACGGGGGTGGAGGGGTATCAGCTCCGTGAATTATAAATGATGATAAACTTAATGGGAAGCACAGTACGTGATACGAAGGGAGGAGGAGGGGAGAGTTGTGAAGAAAAATAAAGAAGAAAAAAGCTTGTTATTAGGCAAACGGAGCGAGTGCAAAAAAAAGGGTGCCTTTTTAAGGCCTTGAAATCCTTTTGCGTGGCGTTAGAATGTATCTAGTACGCTTTAGTTGCTACAATCTGCTACAACGTATAAAATAAAAAAAGAAACTCAGCCGAAGACTATGGTGATTACTTGAACAGAGATCTGTTCCGTGAAGCCTTTCAGCATATAACAGACAATTCACGACTCAGGATATAAAGCCATTTCATTGCAATGGTAGCTATGAAAGGTAAAGTCTGTGAATAGATAAATTGATATACAAGAGCGCAACAATCTATGGAAAGGACTGTGCATTTATCTTTCTTGAATAGCCTTGGTAAGTGCATATATGTAATTTGCATAATATCTGTAATACATTGAACATTAATATAGGACGGAAAAGTAGATAAGAGGAAGGTTTAACAAAGGACATTCCCGAAGTACGTGAATAATAATAATAATAATAATAATAATAATAATAATAATAATAATAATAATAATAATAATAATAATCCCGTGTGGGGATTTACCAGTTACCTCCATCGGGCGCGTCCCATTGGAATTGGGGAAGCTCGCTGGCTCTGCCACCAGCAGAGTCAGAGGGTAGTAGGGAAATAAAATACCACCGTGAGAAAAGAACTGGTCCCTTGCCTGGGTTACGGCGAAGACTGGTTAAATGACCAGAAGCCAGAAAACATCTTGAGGCAACCTCTAGGGCTAACAACCCTAGTTATAAAAGGATGGGTACCCGTCCAAAGCAAAGTCAAGTCAAAAAGCATGATGGCACAACATTTCAAGAAACATACCCCAGGGGGTAAATCTTCGGATAAATCCCTCGTCGTGAACGCCACGGCGCACGAGTCTCATTCGGATTCTGGGGGAGACTCGACATCATGCAAGAGACGAGTCGGAGCGTCTCGGTGTACCCCGAAGAGTCAAAAACTCAGGCCAAAATCTAAAACCTTTCTAGCAACTTTCAACATAAATTCACTTACACAAACTGGCAAGCTGAAAACCCTCACCAAAGCTCTTCACGAAAATCAGATATCCATAATGGCCCTACAGGAAACAAGGTACCCGGATGAAGAGATTTTTTAATCCGAAGGCTACCGATTTTTCAAGAGCAAAGCGCAAAGAGGAATCCTCAATGGAGCTGTGATGCTTGGAACCGCGTTTGCTGTTAGAACCAAGATCCTTAAATCGGTTACAAATTTCGAACCTGTGAATGACAGATTGTCTATACTCACAATTAAATGCGCGAACAAAACTTACGCCCTAGTTAACGCACATGCTCCTACAAACGATAAGAACAAGTCTGATCCAGACGAAGTTGATAATTTCTGGGACCTACTGGATGAAAAATTAAACGAAATCCCCAAATACCATGTCAAGCTTCTTTTGGGTGACTTCAATGCCCAACTAGGTCGTGAACAGAAGTACAGGAAACTTATAGGAAATTACCCTGCTCACAAAAGAACCAATCCCAATGGCAAAAGACTGGTGTCCATTTGCGAAAATCACAACCTGCAGGTCATGTCGACCCACTTTCGCCATCTTCCCAGAAAGCAAATGACTTGGCGTTCTCCCGTCCAAACTCTGGGAGAGTTCCAAATTGATCATGTTGCAATCTCCAGGAGAAACAGCCCTGAGATTATGAATGTCAAAGTAAAGAAAGGCATCAATGTGGCCTCAGATCACTATATGTCTCTTATCAAATTCAAACCAATTCCCGCAAACACAAGGAAGACAACCAAACAGATCACACGCTTCGACAATGATAAACTTCGGCAAATGGTCGAGGAGTTCCAGGAGAAGGCTAGACCAAATGACTGTGACTTTAACAACGCCAAAAATCTCCTTGTTGAGGCCGCCAAAGATGTTGCAGAAATCAAGAGAAGCAAACAGCATGCCTGGTGGAATGGTACCTGCGAATCAGTCCTCCAAGAAAGACTCAATGCGTGGAAACAGTACTACTCTACGAAATCAGAAAATGATTGGGAAACCTACAAAACCCAACGTGCCCAAGCAGCTAGGGTGTTCAGAACTGAGAAACGTAAATACGAAAAATCTCTCATTGAAAAGATAGAACAAAACTTTAGGAAGAATGAAAGCAGAGAGTACTACAGGGCCTTCAAACGCAAACTCACTGGCTATAAACCACCATCTCTATGCTTTGAGCGAAAGGACGGCACTCTGGAGACGTCAAATGAAGAAAATTGCAGCATTCTGGCAGACCACTTCAAGAATTTACTTAATTGCTCTAAACCGCAAAGCCCCATTGAGACCAAGGAACCCTTACTCAGGTACCCAGATTCCCGACCACCCGACAGAGATGAAATCAAGCGCCACATTGCCCGTCTCAAAAATAACAAAGCGCCGGGGGAAGACTCAGTAGTAGCAGAAATATGGAAGTATGCCCCAGAGGAATCACTTGATATCTTGCAAAAGCAAATAGAAGAAATTTGGAACAAGGAGACCCTACCCGAAGATTGGAAAATAGCTTTGATCCATCCATTACACAAAAAAGGCAGCATGAAGCACATCAACAACTACAGAGGAATATCTTTGCTACCCGTGACTTAAAAAATTCTATCACTTGCCATCCTGGAGCGTTTGGAAGCACAAGTCGAACATCAAATAGGTGAATACCAAGGAGGGTTCAGAAAAGGTCGCTCAACAGCCGAACAGATCCAAAATCTCAAAACGATCATCAGATATTGTGCACTAAGGTCCAAGCAGTATGTGTCTGTCTTTGTGGACTTTTAGAAAGCGTACGACTCCATTGACCGGGAAGTCCTGCTAAACATCTTAAATGAATTTGGAGTTGATTTGAAACTGCTGGCATTAATTAGAGCCACCCTGACCGATACAAAATCCAAGGTGAAGTTCCACGGATGTCTCTCGCATTCCTTTGACATCAAAACAGGAGTCCGACAAGGTGATGGGCTATCCCCGATACTCTTCAACTGTGTTCTTGAAAAGATCATCAGAACCTGGCGGGTGAGATTACAGGAAACCAACTACAGTGCATTGAGAATAGGAACCAAATCCAAGGGGATCGCAACAGACTGCTTAGCATTTGCCGATGATATTGCTGTTCTCTCAAACGACATAGAAACCGCTAGAGCTCAAGTTGAAATTTTAAAGGAAATTGCCGAACAAACTGGTTTGCAGATATCGTTTGAGAAAACGGAAGTAATGACTAACATCAAAGAGGCTCCACCAAAACTCCATACGAAATACGGGGACATCACCCGAGTAGACAAATTCAAATACCTGGGTGAGAGAATCATGAAAAATGGACTGGACAAAGAAGCAATTCAGGAGCGAGTACGCAAACTGGAAATAGCCTACCAAACATCCCGCACAATCTACAACAAAAAATGCCTTTCCCAAAACACCAAGATACGTCACTATGAAACAGTTCTGAAGCCAGTAGTTCTATATGCAGCCGAAACCCTGTCTCTAAATGCCAACAAAGGACTCCTTGAAGAACTGGAGAAAAAAGAACGCAAAATTGTGAGAGGAATCTTGGGATCAAAGTACAGAAATGGAATCCATCAAAAGAGATCCAACGAGGAAGTCTACAGCAAAATAGAGAAAATTACCGACACAATCAGAAAAAGACGGGCACGGTTTTACGGTCATCTGAAAAGAATGGACGGAAGAAAGTTAACTAAAGAAATCTTTCACTTTTTTGATTCAAACCCCAAAACCACAATTCCCTGGTTTAGAAATACCAAAGAAGACCTGCAAATGCTACATATCTCAGCTGAAGACGCCCTTAACAGAGATCTCTTCCGCAAGAAAATATTGACGAACGGGCTAAACCGAGACGAGCAACCGAAGAGAAGACACGGTGCCCCTTGGACCGAGGAGCGCAAGCAGGCCCACTCACAAAGAATGAGGGAAATTTGGGCTCTAAAGAAGGCCAAGTTCAGTGTCAAATGCAACAAGACTTAACGTGGTCCTTGATGGCCCCAGCGAATTATATAATAATAATAATAATAATAATAATAATAATAATAATAATAATAATAATAATAATAATAATAATAATAATAATAATAATAATAATAATAATAATAATAATGCCTTCAGACCTTTGTTTTCGTGCACTCTTGCTATTCTTACCAACGGCTCACCAAATAAAAGCATATTTTTTAAGTCACACTGACACGCATTAAGTTTTATGGGGAAGATGGGACATAAAAAGGAGTAGGAGTAGAAAGGAAGCGACCCCGGCCTTGCATGTCCGTGGTGTCATGTGGAACGGTGGAAAACCATCTTCATTTTTATCCGCAGTGGACTTCGAACTCACTTTCTCCCGAATGGAAGCTCACAACTGCGTGCCAATAACCAATTCTCCGTTCAAGTCAACCGTTGTAGCAGCCGTGAATATGGTTTACCTTGGTTTCCAATTTTCACACCTTAATTAAGGGCACGTCCGCCTCCTTCCCACTCCTAGCCCTTTCCTATCCCATCGCCCTATTAGATCCGTCTTGGTGTGACGTAAAGCAACTTGTAAAATGGAGAATGGCGTAAAGATTGAACCCACCCCACCAGAAAAGACATTGTATATTAATTTTAGTACCGTACCCACCATGGCACCGCAGCCCTTGAAGGGCCTTGGCCTACCAAGCGACCGCTGCTCAGCGGATTACGAGGTGTCGTGTGGTCAGCACGACGAATCCCCTCGGCCGTTATTCTTGGCTTTCTAGACCGGGGCCGCTATCTCACCGTCAGGTAGCTCCTTAATTCTAATCACGTAGGCTGAATAGACCTCGAACCAGCCCTCAGGTCCAGGTAAAAATCCCTGGCCTGGCCGGGAAACGAACCCGGGGCCTCCAAATAACAGGCAGGCATGCTACCCCTACACCACGGGCCGGCCAATTTTAGTACAGCTTAAAACATTTTGCGTGATCAACACATTTCGAAATTATTTTCGTTTACAGTCCCTGAGGCATACATTAGCTATTTTTTTCTGTTTACTGCCGGGCTGAGTGGCTCAGACGGTTAAGGCGCTGGCCTTCTAACCCCAACTTGGCAGGTTCGATCCTGGCTCAGTCCGGTGGTATTTGAAGGTGCTCAAATACGACAGCCCCGTGTCGGTAGATTTACTGGCACGTAAAAGAACTCCTGCGGGACTAAATTCCGGCACCTCGGCGTCTCCGAAGACCTTAAAAAGTAGTTAGTGGGACGTAAAACAAATAACATTATTATTATTATTTCTGTTTACTATTTGCTTTACTTCGCTCCGACACAGATAGGTCATAAGGCGACGATGAGATAGGAAAGGCGTAGGAGTGAGAAGGAAGCGGCCGTGGCCTTAATTAAGGTACAGCCCCGGTATTTGCCTGGTGTGAAAATGACAATCACGGAAGCATACATTAGTAAGGTCCAGAGGAATATATGCAGGATATTTACAGTGAGGTGAATGTTGAGCTCTAGTTTCAACAGAAGTCTAGTCTTCTGCATAAAAACTAACTTTTCTTGAGTAGGCCTAATTCATTTTTCCGAATTTGGTGAATGCTTTAAATTTGTAAAGTATGGTGTTATTTATTTATTTATTTATTTATTTATTTATTTATTTATTTATTTATTTATTTAACAATGCGAAGTTACACAGGCCTAAGCCCACTTACGTTCTTTCTTGACATATCAGATTTAAACTCTAAATACATAAAACAAAAATAATAACAATAACAAGAAGATGGGAAAGAAGAAAGCGGATAATAAGAACACAACCGAAGGTTAAAGCTACGAACGAAAAACCGTAATAATATATGCTGCAGATTATCCATAGACAATTATTAACCAGCATTTCAGCCAAAAGGAATTCAATAATGATTAAAATTTAGAAAGAAATGCCTTTAATAGCTTATTGAATAAGGTAATATCAGTGAATAAATGAACTTGAGCACCAATTATATTGAAAGCTGATAGTATTTGAACTAATGGTGAATTAGTATGATGAACGCTTCTAGATCTTCGGATGTGAAGTAATGTTTGCTGTCGTGATTTTACTTATGGCACAGGAAAACGGATGAAACTAAGGAACTCTTGACAGTCAGTTTTTCCATTCAAAATTTTCCTCAATAGTCGGAAGGAAATTAATGTTCTGATTTTCAAAGACGTAAAACTGAACAATGTTCGTAAAAGAAAAAAACTGGGTTGAAATATCAAATGGACAAAATGCGTTAAAAGTTTAAAAATACAAATATCTTAGAAATTTCTTGTACAGTCTCAATGGGACGAATTTAGTCCTTATAATGTATCATTAACCGCTAAATCTTTCTAGACTCTGACATGACCATGCATTTGGTCTTTGAGGCGTTCAGAATTGCAAAGTTTTCCACTTTAGATGCGATTCTAGAGATCATGGACTGTAAAGAAGGTGACATCCAGCCAATATAGCCTGGCCATCGGCTAACTTAATTATTCTAACCATGATTCCTTTCATTTTCACACCCATACCTTCTCTACTATTTACTGTATAATTTAAGGATATTTATATGTTTGTTAAATATATAATCTGTTCTGTGAGCCAGTGAGGGCTCTTTCGCCTTCTGCTCTCACTTGCCGGGGGAAAAGTTAGGATCATTTGCCTTCATTGAGCAGCTACAAGGCGTACAGCTCATTGTCATGCACAGCGTGGTGCCCAGATGTGAATCACCGGCAAAGAAACGAGCAGAAAACCGAATGAAGCTGTTATCGGTTCCACGGTTTGATTCACACAAGCCCCTTCTTATTTGCATTCCACTCAGAAAAAGAAACTTTAACCATTAAGTAGATTATTTTTCTTGCATGCCAAGTGTCACGTTATAGGAAAGTAGATCGTCGTTCGAGAATGTTCCATACCTATAAATTGACAGAGGATTTATGAAGAAATGCATGTTCTGTCTTAATGATTAAATAAAGTCTAGATAAAGAGCAAGTGAGGAAGTTGCTCGACTCTTTGGCTGAATGGTCAGCGTCCCGGGTTCGATTCCAGGCCTGTTCGGGGAATTTAATCGCGTTTGATTAATTCTTCTGGCTAGGGGATTGGGGTTAATATGTCAGTCCCAACACTCTCTTCTTCATATCTAAACATCACACCGCACTACCAACCACCACAGAAACGCGCAATAGTGATTACATGCCTCCAAGTAGGATTGGCATCAGGAAGGGCACCATCTGTGAAACAGAGGCAAACCCACATGTCTGATATAGTTTACACCCGTGAACTCACAGGTGTGGGAAAGATGGTAAAATGAGAAGAAAGCAAGGTGGGAAGTTAATTTAAGTTGTAATGAATGACATTATTCATTTCAGTACTATTTATACAACCAGAAAATACATTGAAGAAATCTAGAAGGAGGAAATAAAGGTTTTAAGAACAATTCTCGGGCCAAAATTGTATGCTGACATATACAGATTACGCAGTACAAAGAAGCATATAAAACATGCAGCAGGATTTCTGATGCCATATGCAAAGGAAGGGTTGAATTATTTGGAAATATTTCAAGAACGCCCGGCAACAGAATTACTAAGAAAATGTTCAACCATTAGGAAGGGCAACTTTTACGACAAATGGTTTGTTAACACCAAGAAGGATCTGAATGAAATGAACATTATGGACGAAGACATCCACAACAGAACCACTTTCAAAAACAAGATACGCAGATTTGAGGGGTTTCTTGAGTCAGAAACAACGACCACGAATAAACAACATGATATGCTGAAACAAAGAAGCTGTACGCAAGAGAACGAAATAGTAATGACAGCAAAGGAAACTGAAATCATGAAGAGTTATTTACGAGGTCCATAATTAGCCAAAAATTGATTATGATTATGATACAGGGCAGGGCTTCTCAAACGCCTAAAATCTCACGCTTGCAAACTGAGGAGCAGAGGTCCTGTGCACAGTGCATCGGTCCCACTCGGCTGGACTCGGACCAGCGCTTCGTCTCGGGGCGACTCGGCTAAGCTCGGCTCAACTCGGCTCAACTCGGCTCAACTCGGCTCGGATTTGGAGCGCTACGGAGCAAGTGAGGAAGGGGGAGACAGGCAGAGCGAGCGAGACAGGCGTGGGGAAAGAGAGAGACAGCGCTATTGGTTCAAATCGAGGATTGGGGGTCTGCACTCTGGTCAACCAAGCGAAGTCGTCTTTTGCACCTTGCACCGTGCAATGCACCCTGAGTGGCCCTTAAACAGGGGATTGGAAAAGTGCTCGACTGACTCGTAGTGGTATCCTACAAAGTGATACGAGAGATAGAACACACCAAATCAAATGTATTTTGGATTTCGTTTTCCAATTTGATTTACGTCGCATCGACATGGACAGGTCTTATGGTGACGATAGGATAGAGAAGTGTCAAGAGTGTGTATGAAGCAGCCGTGCCTTCGGTTTACGTACAGCCCTAGCATTTGCCTGGCGTGAAAATTGGAAAGAAAACTCTCTTCAGTGCTGTCGACAA
The DNA here is from genome assembly GCF_040414725.1 of Anabrus simplex. Taxonomy (NCBI): domain Eukaryota; kingdom Metazoa; phylum Arthropoda; class Insecta; order Orthoptera; family Tettigoniidae; genus Anabrus; species Anabrus simplex. The sequence continues at coordinate 849,222,086 of NC_090265.1, forward strand.
TGGGGTTCGAACCCACTATGCAAGCTCACAGCTGCACGACTCTAACCTGATGGCCAGCTCTGTCGGTCTTTTGGAATGTAATGCATGTTGGCTGAAGCAATACGTTGACTACCGTTTCACTTATAGCCTACTGTATTTAATCTGTGCATTTCCCAGTCTGCATGAAAAAGAAGAGAGAAACGGATGAAAGAAAGGTGAAAAGATGCAAAGGAGAAAAGTGCAAATGAACATGCCTCGAGTCCGAGATGCTTGCGTGGAAACCAGGAATACAGATCAGTAAACCAGCGGTGTTACAGGCACTCTCACGCAGATTGCGAACAGGTTTTCAAGCTGTTAAATTTTGAAGATCATTTTCTTATTAAATAAGGACCAATGGCACAAAGCCTCCGTCACGGGTCTGTTCATTTTTTACGTACATCAACCTGTCGAATTTGAATGAAAGCAGTATCCACATAGTCGTGGCTTCCTGTTGTGAGTGCACAAGAGATCTTTAACATCCCAAATGCCTTGTCATGGAAAATCAAGTTTTTTGATTGCCCTCCAAACACGACTTCACAGTCGGCAGCGCTGAAGATTGTTTTCCGTGGTTTTTCATTTTCACGCCAGGCAAATGCTGGGGCTGTACCTCAATTAAGGCTACGGTCGCTTCTTTCCCACTCCTATTCTTTTCCTCTCCCATCGTGGCTATAAGACTTAACTTCTGTCGGTGCGGCCTAAAGCAAATTGTAATAACTTAATAATGTTTTAGAGGAGCATGGATTATCATTGGTATAATCGAACCCGAGGACTAGAAATTATGAGTTGGACACTCTACTGCTGACCCATCAAAGTAGCTGGCAAATCTACGGGCAGGAGAACGGCGTATTTGACCATCTTCAAATACCAGTGGACTCTATCGGGTTTCAAACCCACCAGCTTGGGGTGAAAGGCCAACGCACTATCGCGTGAATCCAGCAAATAGTTACCATGCTGGCCTTTGGACCAAAGTGTCCCGGATTCGACTCCCAGCCGATTCTGTGATTTTAACCTTCTTTGGTCACTTCCTCTAAGTTTGGAGGCTACGTATTTCTGCACTTTTCAGCATTAGAATTCATAGTAGATACGGCCCATGCAGGTCGCTTATAGAGCGTCAAACCAAAAGACCTGTACCAGGCTTCCTCTGACGTCGTAAGTCGCTCTTACTATTATTATTATTATTATTATTATTATTATTATTATTATTATTATTATTGAAATACCACAGTCTGTTTCCAGTCATTTGAGCGGGTCAGGAATGGAATAAATGAAGTCCCCATCTAGTGGCGGAGATGGGAATTGTGCTGGCTGCCAAAGCCTGTCACACTCCTCTGGGGCAAGGATTAATGACTGTCAGATGAAATTAAATGATATTGGAGAGTTTTGCTGGAATGAAAGATAACATGGAAAGTCGGAGTGCCCGAAGAAAAGCCTCCACTTTGTCCAGCACATATCTCACATAGAGTGACCGGGATTTGAACCAAGGAACCCAGTGGTGTGAGGATGGTGCACTGCCGTCTGAGCCATGGGGTTTATTATTATTTTTAGTCTGTGATCTAAATAAATAAATAAATAAATAAATAAATAAATAAATAAATAAATAGTCAGGATTCTTTTATGGATGGCCAGCCTAGTGGCCCTTGGTTCAGGGGAACCGTTCGACTTCGGGATGGGCTAATGTTTTTAACTGTTCTGGCTTAGGAACAGTGTTTTTGTGTTTGTATTCGTCTCATTACACTTCTCTTTTTCCACATGCTAAACACCACACTACAAACCATCACAATAAAACAATAATGAATACACTCCTCCACTTAGGAATAGTGTCAGGAAGGGCAGTTGATAGTAAAGCTAGGTAAAATGACGTGCCTACTCCAGTACATTAGCAAAGGGCCATGAAGAATAAATACATTAAAAAATTAAAAATAATTATTTTAATTGCTCTGTGACAGTTACATTTAAGCTACTGAACAGCTAGAGATTTTCGCCTCAGCCGTGTGATCCGAGGGGAACCCAATTTTACTCATTAACTGACTGCCGCGTGCGCTTCCTGGCGGCAGATTCATACATTAGCCTCTTTCCTGCCTTCAATTTTTTATCCCGCCTTCTTGTATCCGTTTCTTGACTCCGAAGACAGGGAAGAATGACGACGGGGGGAGAGCCTGATGGTTGAAACTGTTTTTAAAATCAAAGAAGGGAAGCTGGAAAAAGCGCAAGGTAGATTTAACAATAAAAGAAGCTATGAAAGATGTTGAGGGTGAGGGCGGAGAAGTTGATTTAGAACAACATGCTGTTAGGGGGAAGTGACACGGTCACCCCTTCTGGGCCAGGAGGCGAGGGTGATGATATAGTTACCGAAAATATGCCGAGTTAATCTCTGCCTTACGCTTGTGAAATGAGAACGTGTCAGCTCATCTACCAAAATCTTAACTAGCTTGTGAAGTAAACCCTTTGAAAGAGTAGTTAGCTTCTTGATGACAATTATTTTTAAAATGAAACGGTTTTCAATCAAAACACATTACGATAGTTTTTAGATTTTCGACATTATCACACTGACCTATACGAAACTTTCCCGCTATACTCACTGATGATGTCCACAAATTCGTACATTTAACCCTTCACTGCGCAATTTTTCAAATTTTGATGAAAAAAATATATTTTATTACTTATAATGTACAAATTTGTGGAAAAATAGTAAAAAAATTATACTTACAAAATGTCAAGATTATGGCTTAAAAAGGGGTTTGGGTCTCAGGAGGAACACTGCACATTGAGGGTAAAATAACGTTTGAGAACTCTTAGAACACATAAATACTTTATTGCAGGGGTCTTTTTAAATATGTAATTAAAAAATTAACCTTCCAAAGCAAAAAGCTCGAGAAACTAAAGGGCACATATATACAGTATGTACAAACATTGTTTGAAAAATAAAAATAAAAAACTAATATGAAATAATGCATTGTACAATCAGGTAAATTTAGCACATATGTTTGATTTCCTTTTATAAGCCTAATCACACAGATAGTAGGCTATTACATGTCCGGCCCGGCAGTGTAGGAGGCAATGCGTCCGCCTGTCACCCGGCGGCCCCGGGGTTCGATTCCCGGCCAGTTCAGGGGCTTTTAATTGTAATGACTAATATCCCTGGCCCTGGGACTGGGTATTTGTAACATCCTTAATTTTCTTTTACTCACACACAACATTTCACATTACCGCCATTCCAATTACACGCAGGTTCATAGAATATGGTGCTAGTTGGGGCAAAAGATCCACATAGATCGATCCCCCGAACAAATAGGATTTTAAAAGAAGTAAAAAAATGTCTGCAGCAAGGTTCAGTTTGAAAATAAATTTTATATTTTCCTTTCAATGGGAAATATCGTGTCTACTCAATTTCAATTATTGTGATAACTGTAAAAACAGCTGTTCTTATTGTGTAGGTACAAATATACTGCACACTTTATGCACTTAGAATGTGTTTTAGCACTACAATCAGGCAATTTACAGCGCTGTTGATTCTCAGTAAATACTGGCAAACGAGAAAGTTAATCACTGCGAACATCTTGTGTTGGTGCTGGTGTAGTAGGGCCTTTCCTCTCTTTTAGCTGTAGCTGCACTTCAACTTCAGATCTAGGCCTTCCCCGTGAGGGAGTAGGCCTAATGGGTTTTCCAAACTTGTAGAGTATTACACCAAGATCTGCACGGAATTCAGCAAGTGTCATGATAGGCTGTATCCCTTTTTCAATTAGGCACCTCTTAGACAAAAGCCAAGCATTTACAACTAACAGATCCAGCTCACGTATTTCATCTGGTAGCACTGTTTTGCCAGAAAATTGGAGATCTTCGTCAGCCCATTGCATACATCCTCTTTTCCATATGACATTTCTATATTTCACTTTGTCTGCTGTTTGATTTGCTAAGGTAGGAATATGCTTAGGACCCCTATGTTTTGCACCATCTGAGACAGACTCTGCACTGACAGATGTTTGTGGCTGAGTGGAATAAGGCTCAGTAGATGGTTGTTGTTCGGTACCAAATGTTGATTGGTTAGGCTCAGGGACAACTGGTGGTCGTCTGAAGAAAGCCTTAGGGATTATGTCCTTAGAAAAGGGTATATTTTTCATCCTGAACTCTTCATCACTATCACCTGAATCATCCAGTCCATCTTCACTATTTTCAGGTAGAATTTCTTCCAGGGCAGTAAACAATTGTTTATCAGTTAGTCATTATATGATATTTTTAATACAATACAAATATTATTAAGGCATAAATACACTTTGAAACACTGTCAAGCCATTTAAAAACACTTCATTTCGGTCCCTGAACAAAACCAAGTCAATAATAACGAAATCATGTAATCTCAAACATGGTCTCCATAAAAATATTCATGACTGCGCAGTGGGTCTCACAAGGAACAAACAGTTTTCACTAAATTTTCCGTTGTAAAGAAACATAATTCCACAAAAAAACATGTGTATATTATCCTAAAAGCCCTCAATAACACAGAAAATACTTTAACAACTGAAATTTGTCACTCTATGCACTTCCTATCAAAAAGAGAAACCCAGATATTTGTAGTAATGGCTGTTGTCATGGAAACTCTATGAAATTGCTTTGTACGTGATCCCTTTGTTGGTCTATGGTGGATGATTTATGAACTAAAATGACTGAATAGTCCAGGACTCACAAGGAACACCATCCTCATGTGGAAGATCGGTTATTCAGTTACTCAGGGATGCACAAATTAGTATGGGTCTCGTGAGACCCACTGCGCAGTGTAGGGTTAAGTTACTGCATTTTCAAATTTTCTTTTTCTCAAGGCAGAAATTTCATTCAGACAAAATACATTAACAGAATGTTGATCTACCCGGCGCTATTCTAGAAACTAAGGAACCCATTATATAACTTTAATGTAAAAATTCTTAAATCATTCAAGCATTTCAGACATTTTCGGTCGTGTTGGTTTGGCACACATAGTTGAGACACCACTGCAGGTCTCACGTGTAGGAGAAATGAGGAGAAAATGTATGTACACTTGACTAAACTCCGGAAGGCTTAATTCTTACTGGGATTTATCATTAAATATTTCATCCACATTATAAAATGAAGAATTTCGAAAAAAATCTGTTTTGATCCTTTTTTTTTTTTTGAACTCTTAAAATGACCAATGTGTGAAATGTTTTTCGTATCTTCTATAGATCATCTTCCCATCCAAATGAAAATCATTTCCACACCAGCCAAAGGTATATTTTCCATTGTTTTCCTGTGAAAATCCTATTGGCTGCTAATATACTGTAGGCTACACATCTGAACTGGATGATAGGTGTCGGCTTCATTGATATCAACAGTATTGTATACGTACATTCCCAACTTCGAAGAGTCATAGTATCTTCATCAATCTACTTGAAGGTTACGGTCAGCCCCATACCTTGAGGCTCTGCCTTCGATTCCTAGCTAGTTCAGAGTTTTATATATATTTGGGTCCCCGAATCAAAAATTAACAAAAGCCTTTACTCGGTTCTTCACGAAATTGTCGCCAGTGAATAACAATAATGGCGTAGCGTGGCGTGTGGCCTCTAAGGAGGCCTGGTGTAGGTCTTTCGAGTTGACGTCGTATAGGTGACTTGCTCGTCTAATAATAATAATAATAATAATAATAATAATAATAATAATAATAATAATAATAATAAAATACCGGGCGAGTTGGCCGGGCGGTTAGGGTCGCGCAGCTGAGAGCTTGCATCCGGGAGATAGTGGGTTCGTATCCCACTGTCGGCAGCCCTGAAGATGGTTTTCCGTGTTTTCCCCTTTTCGCACGAGGCAAATGCTGAGGCTGTACGCTAATTAAGGCCACGGCCGCTTCCCTCCAACTCCTAGCCCTTTACTATCCCATCGTCGCCGTAAGACCTATCTGCGTCGGTGCCACGTAAACGCACTAGCCAACAAATTAATAATAATAATGGTACTGATTTTTACGTCCCACTGACTACTTTTGACGGTTTTCAGAGACGCCTATGTGCCAGAATGTTATCCCCAGGATTTATTTAACGTGCCAGTAAATCTACCAACACGAGGCTGACGTATCTGAGCACCTTCAAAAACCACCTGACTGAGCCAGGATCGAACCCGCCCAACTTGAGGTTAGAAGGCCAGCACCTCAACCTCGGAACCATTCAGCCCGGGTATCGCCAATGAGGAGGGTGCTATTACCTCTATCCCTTCCATTACAACAGCGATTACTCGCACAACATTCATTTAGTGTATTTACTTCGGAATCCAATTTTAGGGATGTGTATCCACTAATATCTAACTGAGTACATGGACGTTGATTTTAGAAAGCATTAAAAGTGCATTACATCCTTGTTGGTCATTATTGTTGATGAACGCTGCAATCGTCTGTTACGTGATCTCACTATTTAATTCATGTTGTCTAACAGAGATACACTCTTACTTATAATAAATACTACAGGAAATTTTACGAAAGAGAAATGACGGAATCATACCACACAACATAGGGAAGCTTACTTCATAACCAGAAAGGCCAACATATAGCCTGTCATCCAGGGAAGAAATCGAAACTCTTGCAAAACAATCGTATGAACTCCAGAATGGCCAACCTACAAGCTGCCGTCCTGAGGAAGGGCGTTAAAATTTGGCTAACAGCCAGTTAAAAACCACCAATGATACGTAAGTATTTGGGTGCCCTAAACATTCCGACGGTCCTGGCGTGATCTAGCGTTGGTTCGAGGTCCATTCGGCCTACAGGACAACGTCTGTGGACCTACCGGTTGGTGATATATCGAGCCTAGTCTTGGAAACCAAGAGGAACGCCCAGAGGATTCGTAACGCTGAACATGTTTCACCTTGGAATCTGCAGGCGTTTGGACTGAGGAGTGGTCTCTTGGTAGGTCAAGGACCAACCAGGAAGTTGTACTATGGACTTTGGATTTTGGCTATGGTAGTATTTTCAAAAGACACCAGTTCTCAGACAGTCAATGACCACAAGGATTCTGAATTTATACAATTTAAACTGTGATAACCGAACATTTTAAAACATTCTAAGGAAAGAAAACACTAGTCCGCCTCTTTGGTGTAGCGGTTAGTGTGATTAGCTGCCATCCCCGAAGGCCCGCATTCGATTCCCGTCTCTGCCACGAAATTTGAAAGGTGGTACGAGGACTGGAACGTGTCCCGTTAAGCCTCGGGTGGTCAAGTGAGTAGAGGTGGGTTCGATTCCCTCCTCAGCCATCCTTGAAGTTGTTTTCCGTGGTATCCCACTTCTCCTCCAGAAAAATGCCGGGACAGTACCTAACGTATGGCCATGGCCGCTCTCTGCCCTCTTCTTTGTCTATATTCCCATACCCCAACAAAGTCCCTGTTCAGCATAGCAGGTGAGGCCGCCTAGAAGAGGCATTTGTCCTCATCCCCAGTTTTAACACAGACCAGATAAACGGATTAAGACAGGAAAATATAAGGAATGAAAATGATTTCGTCTATCATGCATGAGTAATAAAAGTGATGATTCAAAACAGTCACTGAATCTTCTAAATGTTCACAGTAATTTATTCCAGGGTCGTGTGCTCGATTCCGAACTTTTTCAAGATATCCAATGTAGCCTATGTCTAGCTACACTGCATCTGCTTCCAAATAGGAAACCCGTCACGGACCTCTTTTTTTGGCGAATGTTATGTCTCTCACTCATATATGATCTTCTTATTCTAATTTACGTCAGAATCAGCCTCTTGAATCTAGATTCCTCCTCAATTTTTAAAACATCGCTTATTTATGTTTCCAACCGTGTATACGTATCCTTGCCCACATGTCCTTTATTAAATGTGGGCGTTTCTTGTGTTATTTGATCAGCGAAGTCGTTTCTCTGGTTTGACATCATCTTCAGGTATCCTCCTCCAATCCTGGCTATTTTGCTGTTTGTGTCTATCTAGATCATGTTCAGTCATCCCGCTCAGCCTCAAATCATCAGCCACTGCTTGTTGCCGTTTTGCCTTTGAGATTCCAAACATTTGTTAGGAACTGTTTCGTCAGCATGCTGTCAGACATATGGAACACGTGTCCGAAGAAATTAAGCCCTTTTTCTGATAACATGCGTTATTTTCCCACCTTGTTATGCACTTCTTCATTTTTTCTGATCTTCCATGTTCCTTCCTTTTTAATGGGTCCGAAGGTCTTTCTCCCTCTCCTTCGTTCTAATTTCTCCAGTTCGCGTTTTGAGGTTTTATTTCTCAAGCTCAGTGTTTCTGATGCATTTAAAACAACTCCTGGTCTTACAATTGTCTGGTAGTGTCGGATCTTAGCTCCCCATGATAGTGCTCTCTTACTGTATGTCTCAACAGTCTTCATGGAGGCTGCCTTTATTTTAATTAATCTCCCCTCCACATCTAGCCATTCTCATAAATATATGAAAGCTTCAACTTCAGAATTGAGATTTTGCCAGCCTGATGATAAAGTTCCTCAATCTGTTGCTCAGCTCCTTCAAAGGATGGTGCTAGGTTGGCAAGATCATCTGCAAAAGCCAGGAAATATACAGGGTGTATCAGAACTAACTACAGCAGAACAAAATCAGGAATGATTTTCTTGTTATGCCAAGAGCGACGATGCAATCGGATGCGCGGAGGAAATTTTTCTTTTCGAAGAAATGAGGTCACTTTGTTTCTTCCGGGCGCGCGATTCAAATTGACGAACTCACTATATTTAGTATGCCATAGCACAAGTCGCTGCCATGCTTCAGGGACGAGAAGGGGAGGGAGGTGAATTGGGGTGTACGATGGAGACAGAGATAACGCTCTGCGCGTATGCACAACTTTCCTCTTTCGACTCGCACAGGATTGTTCTTCTTTCTTACGGGAAATATCCACAGTTCATTTATTAAACATCCGTAACTACACACACACACATGACAATAACACACTGTAATTAAGACATATTTGTCAGTAAAGGAATGCACCAAATCACTCCTCCTCTCGTCTGTTGGTCGCAGTAACATTCTTCATTAATTAATGTGCTCGATGATGCACCGCTGCCGCCCTACGATTGTGCATTATTTAATTCACAACATTATAAATGGAATTAAATACTGAACGAAGGAAACAATACGCCCAATGGTTTGATTACAGTAGATGTTCAATATGCCCCCGGTCTAGTAGAGACCTTTGGACTAGGTTCAAGATGTGGGGTGTGTCGCGAACGACCTGCAAAGCTGCCTGTGTTGTTCGTACAAGTTCATCCTCTCTTTCTACGGGGTTCGTACAGTAGCCAATTTTTACAGAACAAACTGTACACTTCCTACTGGGGATGGGGAGGGATTACGTGAAACGAACGATAAACATGTGCATTCGCATCGAGCATTACCTCTGTTTCCCACTTCCCACTTCCCCTCTCTTCCCTTCCCTCCTCTGACGCACAGCAACAGGCAGCAGCTGGCTCTCTGGCATAGCAAATACAGCAAACTCGTCAATTTCAATGGCGCGCCCGGAAGTAGCAAGGTAACCTCATGTTCTCTGAAAGAAAAATTTTCTTCGCCAATCCGATTGCACCATCGTCCGTAGCATAATACGATGAGCATCCCTAATTTTCTTTTTTTTTTCGATATATGTCAGATACACCCTGAATATGAAATATAAATTTAGATTTCCAAAGCCTAAGTCCAATTTGGACTTCCTTTCCTTCAGGAGGTTTTCTCCGATGACCTTTTCTAAGGCACAATTAAACAGAATAGGTGATAAACCGTTCTCCCCCAATATTAGACTCACTCTCGGCTTTCTGTGTAGTGATCAAGTATGGTTTCATATCTACGGCGGAGTAGCCTGACAGTTGCAAAACAACGATGACTGTAATATGTAGAAACTAACCCCAAAAGCTGAACCCCGTTCATCTTTGTTATTTTGGTTTAATACGTGGAATCTATAGGAATTGTTTGTGTACGTCAGTGTTCTCGAATTTTATTAAAACTCTCTAAGGACTATTTCATTTGTATTTAAGCAAAGAAACGCAAATGTCTTGGTGCACGAGTGTGCTGGGACAATGGCAATATCACCGCACCAAACGTGCCGTGGAGGGGTCGCGAGCGGCCTGTAAGAATCGCAAAAGCTGTTGCCTTCTTCTCTCTCTCTCTTACTAGTTCTCTTTTCCTCTCTTCCATTCAATTCATTCTTCCTCTTGCGCCGCATTTCACGGCGCTATGCGTTGCTCATTTGTTTCTGGGGGTTGGCCGTGGTGTACCATGGAATGGCTGGGCTTTGCTCCTATTACATTTCCTGTGCTTCTTTAACATAAAGAAAAACAAGAAACAGTAGCAAAAGACGACTTTTTGATGTTCTTTGTTCCATGCCAAAGTTGCGTTGTTTCCTCATATTTTTTGCTGTCTGCCTGTGTGAACGTTCTGCATATCGTCGACTCCCCCTCTCAAGAACAATGCTACTGTAAAAAGAATGCCAAACGCTTTCATCAGAAGAGAGGGGCGCAATGAAACGCTAGTGGGGTGAGGGGGTGGGGTGACACATGAGCGAGGGAAAAAAGTGAGCATCGTTTTGAATCGTTTGTCAAGTGTCATCGGGCAGCGTCTTCACCCCAGAGAGACCACAGATTTCTATCTCTCCTCCAGGAAACTCACTGTGTCTCCAGTTTTAATTCAGGGGTTTCAAATGCTTAGCACTAAGTTCCAGAGCAGACAAGACTCAAGTTTTATAGAGGATGTACAGTCCTGAATCAGCCCTAGAGAACCTTCAGTCTTACGACTTTTACCCAGGAAGCCGACTCCGTTTTAATTTTAAATAGGGAATGTGACTATAGTCGCAGTAAGCAAGTCAAAAATGTATTCCTGCCACATGGCCCTGTTCTCGACCATTTCTGTAAGTGTACCCCTAAAGCTTCTAAATATTTGTAGAGTACCCACACGATAAATAATAGAAAGCTAAACTTAAGGTGCAAGAACTATTATTAACCTTATTATGCCAACATTAACAACATGTATATTGAGAAAGGCATTGAGGAATGTAAAGAGTAATGGAAGGGATAAAGATAAATGGAGCAGAAATCAAAATGATAAGATATGCTGATTACATAGCTGTCATAGAGGAGAACGAAGAGAAACTACAAAGTGCATTAATAATAATGAATAAGATATTGATAGATAAGTTTAACATGAAAATTAATACAAAAGAAGACCGAAATTATGGTATGCAACCGCCAGCATATTGCAGTCGATATAAGAATTAGTGATATACCACTAAGGCAAGTAAATGTCTTTACCTACTTAGGAAGTAAAATCACTCCAGATGGCAAAAGTTCAGTCGACATAAAGAGCAGAATTTCCCAAACAAAGATTGCTTTTTACAAGAAAAGCATACTACTTATATCAAGGAATTTAAATGTGGAGACCAAGAAGAGATTTTTTTAGTGCTATGTCTGGAGTATGGCCTTGTATGTTTCAGAAACGTGGAATATTAGTGCATGTGATAATAAACGTCTGGAAGCATTTGATATGTGGTGCTGGAGGAGGATGGAAAAGATCTCATGGACAGCAAAACTCACCAATGAAGAAGTTCTTCGACGAATGGGTGAAAAATGATCCTTTTGGCAACAATAAGAAAGAGAAGAGACCAATTAATTGGCCATCTCTATAAGCACAATGGTTTCATAGTTAATGTCATGGAAGGAATGATTCAAGGTAAAAGAGGAAGAGGAAGACCTAGACTGTAATATTCAAGACAGATCAGAGATGACGTAGAAACAGGCTCATATGTGGAAATGAAGAGATTAGCGGATTACAGAGAAGAGGGTAGAAGACGAATTGCTGCCAACCGATCTTAGGATTGAGAATTAAGAAGATGAACAATTTACTGTTGTTTTGTTTAGGGTTGGGGAGATCAATATAATTAATACGAAATGGACAAAGTTATTTCATTAACTGAACACCACTCCAAAATAACGATGTAACCACCAAATCAGTAATTTTTCGGTAGAGAGAAAAATTACTTTTGGAATATATTCCAGAGTATATACTAATTTAATAAATTTCATATGCAAGTGTACAAATTAGTTAATCTATTTACAACAATACTTTATTGTTATAACTTAAGGTTTTAAAACTAATGTATGAAATGGAAGTTACACAATGGAAGATAATCTGCGAATTTGTTCTACATTTGTATAAACACAGAAGAGAAATTCTGTACCTGCATTTCGAACACAAATGATAACAAATATTTAATAATAACAACAGTAGGAAGAAAATATTCCAAAATATAGATGTGATTTCGTCTAAGTTCTTTGTTTAAACGATCTATTACACCTGGTTATGAACAAACTCAAGAACTGTCCACCATCTTGACTGATGTTCCATCATTGCACCACTGAGGACAAAGTTCTGCTGGCTGTAAACCAGCTTGAAGTTCAAATCTAAGTCATAAGATGACACCACAGCATAGAGGTGTGATGACACACTCTGTTTCCACTGAATCTTTAGTTTTCAAAAATTTCTTGGTTACATCCTTATTCCGGAGAGATCTTCAATTGAAAACTATATAGAAGTCATCATTATTTAACTTAAAACTAGCGATTCACAAAAATAAATTCGGAGTCTTGCTTACCAAAACTTGAAGTATTAAGGACATGTAGCTTCATGTATATTACAAGAAGTTGATTTAATAGGAAATCTGAGGCTGTTTTCGTGATATCTGTTAATTTAATATATCAAAAGTACGTTATCACACACAGGCAGTACACATTTCCTAATGAGTTTTCAGCACTGTCTATTCTTATATAATTATATTACTAGAAATACCATACGAAAAGTAAGTTGTACCGTTTCCGTCCTCTTCAAGTACCCTCAGGTTTACACATACTTCCTGCCGTGATACGCTGGTTGGACTATGAAAAAAATCAGTGCAATACAACAACAACAATTATGCGGAGTACACTTTTACAGAAGCGATTTGTATTTTGAAAAGTTATACACTGTAGCAAACCTAAGAGAGTTATAAACCTTCCTTCCTTCTCACTCCTAGCCCTTTCCTATCCCATCGTCGCCATAAAACCTATCTGTGTCGGTGCGACGTAAAGCAGCTAGCAAAGAGAAGCAGACGTGTTTAGTGACCTATTGAAAGCAACACAAAATGGTGCTCACGATAAAACAGCGCGTGTTCATTGTCGAGTATTATGCACGAATTGTGAAATTCCTGTCCCGAACTCTTTGCGCAAGAGTTTAAGACGGGGAGTGTTTTGGCAAAACCTCCAGCAAAGTCTGCAATGCAAAACTTAGCGGCAAAATAGCGTGAAACAGGCTCTGTAGTGAATAAATACGGTAATTGTACGAAAAGAGCTCGAACACCATAAAACATTGCTCGAGTGAAGGAAAGACTGGAGGGAAGTCCGACGAAATCTCAACGCCGATTATCAGTGCAAGTGGGAATTAAAGAGATCGTCGTGTAGGAACTATCAAATCGAGTAAGTGGCTGTGCGGTTTGGATCACGCAGGTATTAGCCTGCATTCGGGAGATAGTGGGTTCGAACCCACTGTCGGTATGCCTGATGATCGTTTTGCATGGTTTCCCATTTTCATACCAGGCAAACGCTTGGGCTGTATCTTAATTAAAGCCACGGTCGCTTCCTTCCCATTCCTACCCTTGCCTACCTTTCTGAGTTTCTGAGTTTCACTTTTAATGTTCAAATCCTTCCTCTCTCAAATCCCGCTATCAGTGTTTACCTAACGCCATTTTTGAAGTTCTAAATGCCAGATTTACAGGGTAGCGGATCGGTGTATATAGAGCAAGCTTATACCCCTTTCTCTCACACTGCCAGACAGAATTATCTTCAAAGTTCTTTCGGACTACCATTTCAATAATACTGCTGGTAGGTATTTAAATTGTAGTAGGCCTACGCTGTGTGTAAGAGGAGAAAGGCATCTGAGAGAGTAATTTACAGTTCGGAGCAGTTTTAAAGCAAGTATGTTTCTTAAAATTTCCAATTGCTTTTTGTATACCTTAAAACCTCTTCAGGTCTTTGCCATGCATTGCCATAAATTGCTCCTTCCGACCGACCGAATTCTTACCGGATACACCTGAAATTTTCAGATAATGTTTCAATTTGTACAGGATTTAAAAGCTGTGCTGAATTTTATTATCAGTTGGATATTACATTCATTACCTTCCCGAAATAGCACGAAACTAGAGTTTTTCCTATTGAATGAATAATTAAAAATTGAAAAAAATAGATCTCCAATAGTTTACGCCTGTCTGAAAAACACGGAGTTGTTTTGACAAACCTACTAAATTATAGCCCAAAATATGAAAACTTTCTTGCAACGAGAATTTTCCATGCAATATTTAACATAGAGGGCCAATATTTCGTTCCGTTAGCAGATTTGGACTTTTAGAAACTCAGATATATTATGGACAAGGCTAGAAATTGATATACATTCTCCACTTACGGGCAATTCACAATGAAACTGTTATAAAGTAAGGTAGTCAATATTTGACATAAACGTTAACACTACAAAAAATAAACTACCAAAAATATGTTCGTAATTTCGTCCCCCAGCAAATTTAAGAAAAGTACAATTAATTTAAATACATTTTTCCTTTCTAACCTTACCAAGCACTTTCCCTGTAATGAATTAGTTGAAGACTATTTACGAAAAATGTTTTCTTGGTATTATTTTAATATAGTCTTTCAGCGTTGCTTGTAGGATGTTGAACGCTTTTCTTCCACGTTTTCCGGGCGACTTGGCCGTGGGGTTAGGGGCGCGCAGTTGTGAGCTCGCATTCGTAAGATAGTTGGTTCGAATCCCACTTTCGGCAGCCCTGAGGGTGGTTTTCCTTGGTTTCCCATTTTCACACCAAGCAAATGCTGGGTCTGTACCTTAATTAAGGCCACGGCCACTTCGTTCCCATTCGTAGACCTCTCCTGTCCCATCGTCGCCGTAAGACGTATCTTGGTCGGTGCGACGTAAAGCTAATAGCAAAAATTAAAAACACTTCAACGTTTGTAACTCATTATCTTGTCCCTCACTGCCTTAATAGCCTTTTTTCATAGCCTCCTTGTCCCACTGCTTACGTTTTCCCATCTGAAAATAATAATAATAATAATAATAATAATAATAATAATAATAATAATAATAATAATAATAATAAACTTCATAAATAAAAAGTAACATGCAGGGTGACGAAATTACGAACATTCCCTTTATTATTATAATGGCGATGTAGCGATTACATGCCAGAAAATACACTACAGGACTGAAATGCTGTCCAGTATTTCATACACATATCAGTGCTCACTCTAAGAATGCTGCACTAACGCAGCTCAGCATGAAAATCAATCCTCCTTGTACACGGAAACTAAACGAGGTGCACACAACTAACTCTCACAACAAGATACCGGGCTACGCGTGTGCGCGCGGCTAAACATTAGGTATCAACCGCGCAAACTGGAAATCCCTAGGGCGACGAAATATGCGTGGGGATAGAATTTGTCCACCATACTTTACTAAAAATTAGTTGTCGAGAACTTTGAAACCACTTAACTAATCAACTCCAAATTTTGTACGGGGCTATATCATATTGATATATGCTTGTATTCTAAATTTGGTTTTGATCAGTTCCAACATTTCAGATATGACTCCACTTAATGGACGTTGGCTGCACTAGATACCTCTTATATGCAAAACCGAATCCATCACCATAGTATAAATGTACCAATTATCCTGTACTTGGCAGGAACTGAATATCATTTGTAGCCTACTCCATTCTTGCTCAGCCCGATCAACATGCTGACTGCTAACTGCGGGCAGCCAGACACCTACTCTAGGTTTGACGAGTCTTGCAGGAAGAGCCGATAGGCGTGCTGTACGGTGCACTCACTCAATTGCCACTTGAGCTACCCACGGCAATTAGGACCCTACTTAACTCTGTGCTGTGTAACACTTGAATTAATAGTCCAGTAGGGCCAGTATTTGCCGATATCTTCAAGTTCTCTCTCGGGGATTTGAAATGTAATGGAAACAGCAGATCATCGCATGTGCTATACACCAGTTTCCTCGCACATAGAGCGGATACTGTAGTATTCCTATACAAGTACCAATATTCCGGAGCACTCCTCATAAAGAGGTCCGTTTACTGACGTACGATCACATTCGTTTTTTGTTATTATTATTATTATTATTATTATTATTATTATTATTATTATTATTATTATTATTATTATTATTATTATTATTATTGTTACGGAGTTTTCCGTGGTAGTTAGAGGTGAAAGAAGGTGCTGGGATGAACAGGTCTCAATATATGAAATTACAGTTAATTTAAAAATTTAACAAGGTTATATTTCTTTTCAAGATCAAGAAATAACAAATATAACAGGTACTTAGTAGCCTAGCAACAAAGCGATAATGTACGATTACAGTGGTTACAGGATTTGGGCTCCGAGAGCCAGACACACAATTCTTGAGCTATAAGCCCAACTTTACCGATATACAAGATTCAACAAAGGGGCAGAAGACCCCAATCATGCCCAGGAGCTCTTGCCCCCAATTACACAGTAAAGCCTCCTCGAGGCACGCAGAAACACATTTTTTGGAAGAGCAATCCGCTCTCAAAGTTCCAGCCTATCAAAGGCCACACCAAACTCCACCTTCAAGTTGACCTCCCAGCACATGAAAACAGGGGTAAAAATACCCAACCTACTGAGGCCTACTCAATAAAGGAACAGGACAATTACATGGCCTCCAAAATACAAACTTGAGCGGAGGCGTAACTAGCACTCTTAATACACTTCTTTAAAACCTACTTGGCACTAGGCCACTAATGCAAGGGCTAATCCCATACTAAAGAGGTGACTTATATAAGAAAACGATTTACATTACATAAGAAGGGAAGAAACGGTTGTGAAAATAAGTTCACCTCAAAGCAATATGAGTGGGAGCTCGAGAGGGTTAAGCACTCTCTATCCCAATATGTCGTTACAGAGGCAGAATTTAAACCAAAAGTCTTTTACATTTTAGGGGACAGTTACATGGTAAAAGATTTCGAACCCGCCCCGAGGGTTAAACTGCTGAGCTGGCAAGAAAATAAGTTATAAAACGGCCATTACCTGGTGGTTCAACTGCTGCCCGAAGAAAGAGGCGCTTCCCGCCCCCTGCTACATAATTTACACAATGATAGGTGTTACTGAAGTGGCGCGGAGACCCGAAAATCAGCAGTTTATATACCCTCGCGGAACATTCGAGACCTTTCATGAATGAGAACACCCGCCCACAAGCCTTTTATTGGACGACCAAAAGATTACATGTCAGAACTGAAGAAGAAACCCAGGATTGGTGGAAAATTAATTATAGAAAATTTGGATTGGCCAGTTTCAAAACTGGCAGAAAGAAAGGGTTAACATTGCCAACTTAAACAAAAGCTGAAAGAAATTTAATAAGGAACAAACTTATAAATACTAAATTTCTTCAAAAAAGGGTTCCCTCACTTCGCACTAGGGTGCACAATTGTAGTTCGTAAGTAGTGTCATCTAGAAGAGAATGTTCACACTTCTTGCTACAGAGAAAACAACATTGAATCGAAATTGACATAGTTCAGAACACTTCAAAATTTACAAGTAGTGACATCTTCTGATAAACTTGAGAATAAACCTGGTAGGTAAAGTTCAGGCTTCCTCCAGTAGAGGAGTTTCAACTGGCGCAAAGTTTGAATTAGCGGCGTGGAGGTGTACCACCCGGTACAATTATAATAATAATAATAATAATAATAATAATAATAATAATAATAATGATAATAATAATAATAATAATAATTATTATTATTATTATTATTAATAATTAATAATTAATAATTATTATTATTAATTATTATTATTAATTATTATTATTATTATTATTATTATTATTATTATTATTATTATTATTATTATTAATTTTATTATTATTAATAATTAATAATTAATAATAATAATAATAATTATTATTATTATTATTATTATTATCTAAATATTAAAAGGGTTTAGTAAAAACAGCTTTGGCAAATCCGACCATCTGTTCTACTGGGCCGATTTGCTTCAGCTCTTTTAATTCTCCCAGGAATTACCTGCCAGTAAATCATGAGACATTGATAGGTCTTTGAGTTCAGCAAACTTTGAGTAATCATAAAATCAAATCATTAAAAGATCACTCCAATAATATTGCAGTTGAAGGCTTACCCTAATACGCAATACATTCTCTACTTATCAGGTTGCTAAGCGACTAACACTTTTATTAATTTTCGGATATTCATGGATTTTCATTGTTAGTAATGGGATTGCATGCAATCCTATTTGATTACTAGGCCCTACATGTCAAGCCAGAGAGTATACGCTTCCTCGGATCACGGAAGAATACTATTCTCCGCTAGATAATCTTTGATTCTCTAACCTTTCCCAGCTTCCAAATATATTCATCAGATGGCAGAGCGTTCCTAGCAGCGTACATGCTGCTGAGAGAAAAAAAGTCTACGTACAAATAGACCCCATCATGATCTATTCTTTAGACATTTGGGAACACCTATCAAACTATAACCTAGCAATACTGGAAAGCGTGAAGGCCATGTATCTTGAAAAACGCTCTTTCGAGACTAACTTATGAGCTCACAAGACAACCTCTCTATACAGAACTGCAAAGTACCATTGCCTTCTACGACACAATACCTAGTTTTACATCAAGAACTGCAGGATAAAAACGCCAATATATGGATGGATTTTTACCCCAAAAAAAAGCATGATGACGTCAGAATGGATGAATTCTGACTACGAACTGTGCCGTACCATAAGGCACTTCTTATTAAAAGTTCATAAAACCATTGAAAAGTGCAGGCAAAGCAATATGACTGCAAGAGGCGTATGAAGACAAGTTATCTGACATATTTATAACGAATGCTGCGGAGTTATTATTATTATTATTATTATTATTATTATTATTATTATTATTATTATTATTATTATTATTATTTGCTAGTTGTTTTACGTCGCACCGACACAGATAGGTCTTACGGCGACGATGGGACAGGAAAGCGCTAGGAGTGGGAAGGAAGCGGCCGTGGCCTTAATTAAGGTACAGCCCCAGCATTTGCCTGGTGTGAAAATGGGAAACCACGGAAAAACATTTTCAGGGCTGCCGACAGTGGGGTTCGAACCTACTATCTCCCGAATACTGGATACAGGCCGCACTTAAGCGACTGCAGCTATCGAGCTCGGTATTATTATTATTATTATTATTATTATTATTATTATTATTATTATTATTATTATTATTATTATTATTATTCTGCTCCTGCCATCCCGTCGGGATCATTCATAATGCATTTGAAGTTGTACTGTTATTTTCTCTCTCTCTCATTCTTTCTTTCTTTCTTTCTTTCTTTCTTTCTTTAAGTGTTTATTTCTTAATCCGTTTACCCTCCAGGGTTGGTTTTCCTCAGCGAGGGATTTCACTTCCACCGCCTCAAGTGCAGTGTTCTTTAGTGTGAGACTTTGGGTCGGGGGATACATCTAGGGAGGAGCGCAAGTATCTCGCCGAGGTTACCTCACCTGCTATGCTGAACAAGGGTCTTGTGGGGTGGAGGGGAAGATTGGAGGGGATAGACAAGGAAGAGGGAAGGAAGCTGCCGTGGCTTTATTTCGCACACACCAGTCAATTCATCCAGTGGCTCCATACAGACAGGTTCGAACACACCACACGAATGTTGACTATCACACCGTACGACTGCTGTACACACGGCACGACTCCAGAAAAGAGCGATAACTCGTACAATCAATTCACGTGACCCACCATGTGCGTGTTAAGCATGCTTTTATATACTTCGTGATGAAGTTCTACGTGCTCCGCCGGAATAGGAACGTTCTAGTTTCGCCTTCCAGAAAATCAGTCAAGACACCAGGCGAATGCACTATTGAATCAGAGGCCGCCACATGCCCTCAGGCCCTTTGTCCTTATCAGGAGCTATTGAAGCAATAGCAACGACTATAGGAATAATCAAATGATTCCACCAGTATGGCGATTCCCTTCTCTTCCTTGGAATAACTGTAATCAGCTTGACTATAATTAAATAATGACGAGATATTACATGTGAGGGAACCGATCAAGGCCTCCACACCCTTCCATTTACCAAGAGAATAGGATGAGGAATAATCCTATTTATTGTTTCTGAAGTATTTTTGTTCATCTCCTTTGAACTTTCTTCCACAGCAAATCATTGTCTAACATAGAATTAGGTAGGAAAGGGTGGGCAAAATAAAAGTGGTCCGGAAATTATTTTTAAGTCTGTCAATAAATTGACCCTTGGCCATCACAGGAAATGCTGGAAACCCTGATTTCGATGCACCAATCGGTTTCTGTCACATCTCTGCATGTGCGCATTTCCCACATGCTCTGTCGCGACTACGTCACTGTATCATTACGTGTTAGTGAGTGAGATGAGCAAAATGGTGCTCAGTATAAAACTGTTTGCGCAAGAGTTTAAGACAGGAAGTGATTTGGCAAAACTTCCAGCATAGTCTGAATTGCAAAACTTTGTGGTAAAATGGAGTGAAACGGGTTCTGTAGCGAATAAACGCTGTAACTATCTGAAAAAATTTCGAACACCAGAAAACATTGCTCGAGTGAAGGAAAGCCTCGAACGAAATCTCGACGCCGTTTATCTGTGCAAGTGGAAATTAAGAGATCGTCGTGCATCAGTATCGTTAAAAATTTGCTGTTGTGCATGCGTTAAAGCGTTAAACTCAACTTATTATTATTATTATTATTATTATTATTATTATTATTATTATTATTATTATTATTATTATTATTATTATTATTAATCTATTTACCCTCCAGGGTTGGTTTTTCCGTCGGACTCCGCGAGGGATCCCATCTCTACCGCCTCAAGGGCAGTGTCCTGGAGCGTGAGACATTGGGTCGGGGGATACAACTGGGGAGAATGACCAGTACCTCGCCTGCTATGCTGAACAGGGGCCTTATGGGGAGATTGGAAGGGATAGACAAGGAAGAGGGAAGGAAGCGACCGTGGCCTTATGTTAGGTACCATCCCGCCATTTGCCTGGAGGAGAAGTGGGACACCACGGAAAACCACTTCGGGGATGGCTGTGGTGAGAATCTAGACCACCTCTATTCATTTGATCTCCCGAGGCTGAGTGGACCCCGTTCCAGCCCTCATACCAATTTTCAAATTTCGTGGCAGAGCCGGAAATCGAACCCGTGCCTCCGGGGGTGGCAGCTAATCACACTGACCACTACACCACAGAGGCGGACTTAAAAAAGTTGATTACATCTTTATTCCGCTGAGGCCTTCAATTACTTTATATCACATTCGGAAATTTGTGTATCTTTGCTGGCAAGATGTAGTGTTTACAGTGCACTTATGTCTTCCAGTGTAGGCTAAAACAATTTTACTACTTCCATTCACCTGTCTCAGTCACATCCATGACTTCGACAAAATTACGGCAACTGAGGTGTGTGAACGATGCTAATATTGCCATTCCTTATGCAGACAGTTCCTGCTTTGAACGATGTGAAAAAGTTACTCTTAGAGTTGATTAGTTCAGTGTATTTCAGTGGGATCGGCAGACTTAGATGTAAGAATAACTTCTGGCGCGGTCATAAAAGCAACGGGAAACTGCCTCATTCCTCATTTTCCTAGTACGCTTCTGATGGTGGAGGTGTTGATGATCAAAATGAGCATTCTAGCTACAAACTCAAAGTAAACGCCACTAGTGCTCCAGAATTTACCTACAGTGAATCTGGAACTCGAATTGTATTTATTGTCACAATTAGGGAATAACTAACTCGGAGAGGGGCTGGATATCCACGATATGACAATTACGATACGGGCAAGGATGAAATAGAAACCATTAGGCCTACCCCAAGTTGAATATCAATGCTTTGTGTGGCTATGGCACCGGAAGAAGATGAAGAAGAAGAAGAAGAAGAAGAAGACGAAGAAGAAGAAGAAGAAGAAGAAGAAGAAGAAGAAATTAGTAAAACACGGCATTGTATATCGGTTGTATTCGGAAATATAGAGGCTTGAATACTTACTTGTCAAGAAAGGACGTTATTTTATTTACCTTATTTTATTTTATTTTATATTATTTTATTTTGAAACTTTAGAGACATGTTTCAAATTTGAGTTTCTCAAGAAATAATTCAGTGATTTAATTAAACATATACTGTAATACATACATATTTATTATAGACTGTTATGGCTTTCAGCGTTCAGTCTACAAGAGTCTATGAATTTACTAATCGGCGCCCACAATCCTGTATTTCTAACTAGTTCTTTGGCCTCGTTTAGTTCTATGTCTCTTACTACATTTTCACCTAACTTCTTCTTCTTCTTCTTCTTCTTCTTCTTCATATTATTATTATTATTATTATTATTATTATTATTATTATTATTATTATTATTATTATTAGAAACCAAGTCTAAACCTCGTCGTCTAGATCTCCCTCTACTCCTCTTGTACTTCATAACAGAGCCCATTATTTTCTTAGGTAACATATCCTCATCCATTCGCCTCACATAACCCCACCACCGAAGCCGTTTAATGCGTACAGCTTCTTCCGTCGAATTCGTTCCTCACTTAGCCTCAATCTCCTCACTCGGAGTACCCTCCTAGCTTTGATTCCACCTGTGTGTACCAGCAATTATTCTTGCTACATTCATGTCTGTTACTTCTACCTTGTGAATAAGATATCCTGAGTCCACCCAGCTTTCACTGCCGTAAAGTAAAGTTGGTCTGAAAACAGACCAATGGGAAAATAGTTTCGTCCGGGAGCTGACTTCCTTCTTACAGAATACTGTCGATCGCAGCTGCGAACTCAATGCCCTAGTTTTACTGCACCTTGATTCAACATCGCTTATTATACCACCAACCTGGGATAATATACATCCTAAATACTTGAAATGATCTATCTGTTCCAGCATTATATTCCCAATCTGACATTCATTTATCTGGGATTTCTTACCTACTGATATCAATTTAGTCTTAGAAAGGCTAATTTTTGTACCACACACATTCCACCTATTTTCAAATTCCAAGATATCAGACTGCAGGCTTTCGTCACAATCTGCCATTAAGACGACTTCGTAGCATGGGCCAAACTGCTTACTACATTTTCACCTAACTTAATCCCTCCCTGCCACTTAGTACCTTTCAGGAGATGGTCCATGTAAACTATAATAACAAAGGTGAAATATGACAGCCTTGTCTAGCCCTTGCAAGTAACCTGAAAATGTTCTAAAATTATTTGCTGGGTTGAAATTTTGATTGTGTTGTGGTTCCATTTTTAAATCTCTTCAAGAAAGAAAATAGTATGTTACATATGATGTACCATTATCATAAACTTTGCCACTTCCTGAAATACCCTCGGGATACAATACCCTTTCCTGATTTATTTATTTACCAAAATGTCGAAGTTAGGTCTCTTGACCTTCCCCTTCACTTAACCACGTGTAATCAGACTTGTACAATGGAACATCAGAGGGCTTCTTCTTCTGCTTCATTATCATCTACTTCCTGCTTTACCCAATTTATTGGGGTCCACAAATAATATGGATTTGTCCTTTTTGACGGCAGGATGGCCTTCCAAATCAGTGTGGAGGGATATATTCCCTATTGCGTGTTTCTGTGGTGGTTGACACTGTTGTGTTGTATGCAAATGAAGAGAAGTGTATTAATCCAGAGGAATTAACCACAAGCAGTTGAAATCCTCAGCCCGATCGTGAATCGAACCCGAGGTCCTCTGAACCGAAGGCCACTACTGTACGCTGACTATTCAGTCGAAGATTCGTACGGACATCACAAGCCCTTCTAAAGTGCTGTGTGTAGGTGTGGACAAATACAGCGAGTGGATCATAAAACCCATATTAGCGTTATGGATGTGTTGTTATTGACGTATTGACTGACTGAGGAGCCACAGATGGCAGGAAACCTTGGCAACCCCTGCCCCGCACCACTGACGATAAAAAGCAGCGACATGACAAGACGTTGACGTTTGGCAGGTTGCAGGGTTCATCTGCAGTGACAGCACACCGCAGCAAACAGCGGCCGTCAAACCTAAAAGGTTCTGCCACTCATACACGGGGGGAGTGTCGAACATTTCATCGCGTGTCCCAGCTAACAGCTGTGACAGCGCAAGATTCATTGAAAGGACTTCAACTTCTTCACTGGTGATTAGTCTAGCGCAAAGCAGGGATGTCAGGTGATTGTATTAAGAGAGCAAGATGATATTTATTTATTTCATTATTTCATTATTTATTTATTTATTTATTTATTATCTGCCCTGGTTTCACAAGGGAACAGATGAATTTCAGGCGATAGTTACTTTTAATCGAGGACGTATAACACTTCCTTGTGTACATCAGTCCTTTTCCCCCAGTAATGAAGACGAAAAGATTTTGTTTTAATATAACACGCGAAAGGAACACGCAAATCCGTCCATGAGAAAAACATTATCAATTGAGATGAACTCCAGCTACGCTAAGTGTCCGACTGTGTGTTTTGTTCTTTGTCCTGCCAAAGCAGACCCTTGCCGTGAATTGGACTTGTTTGAAATCAGAAGGCATATCTGAAGGAATAATAGGGACTGACGGTATTAAGACCGCTCCTTCTGTGCCATACCCTGTTAAATTAGTAGCCAGAATCAAAAATTTTACTAACATTTCTCCTACCAAACTCGTCCCATTGCATGACTTTCGCTGATGTAGATCCTTATTGCACCGCTTTTCTTGAGGGTGCAAACTGTGTCGCGCATGATGATATGGTCCTGTTTCACGACCGGATGACCTTCATGTCGCCAACTCTTTGTGGAGGGATGTAATCACTATTGCCTGTTTATGTGGTGGTAGGTCGTGTAGTGTGTTGTCTGAATATGAAGAGGAAACTGTTGGGACAAGCACAAACACCCAGTCCCCGGGCCAGAAGACTTAATCAGACGCACTTAATATCCTCGACCAGGATGGGAATCGAATCAAGGACCCACTGAACCGAAGGCCTCAAAGCTGACAATTCTGCCAAAGTATCGGACGGGTGGTATTGATTACCTAACAATATAATAGGCACCACACTTTCAGCACCTGTTGAGGTAAGCCGGAAGGATGTAAGGAATTTAGAAATTCTGTAATATAATGAATGGCTAGAATTCTACGCAGTCGCTCTAAAGCTCGTCATTTATATTTCCATATTTCAGAAAGTAAATTGCGCGAAAAGAAGAAAACGGCGATATCTCCGAAGGTATATATTAAACCAACGTTCTGTAAGTTACATTTTAATCTACATTAGTTACTTGAGGTAAATAAGCAATTTCTGATGAGGATTAGCTAATTGATATAAAATTGTTTTAAATTTGACGTTTTTTACTGCAAACTGTACCATAAACACCAGTTATAGTGGCTTATGTGTTAAATGTTTTACCCACATTGTGTAGATGTATATTTAAGTGGTTATCCAGCGTACACTTAAAAAAAGGGGGGCACGAACGGCCAGTTTTCTTCGACTTGCTTCGCTGAAATCCTTACTGCTTGGCTTCCTTTGGTAATAGGTGGATGATTCTTTACACTAAAATTTCTCGAGAAATCCTTAATAGAATGACGAAAGCCGCATCAAAGTACATCCAGTGGTTCTTGCGATTAGCCTTCACAGACAGACAGATAGACTCGATGATTGTATTTTATAATAAGTAGTGATTTACTTATTTATACTTCCTTTCGAGTTTAGCCAAATGACAACCGTGGAGATTGGTTTGCTGGTTCTTCTTTATTTCTTCTCCAAGAATTTCTTCATTCCTTCGCTGAGATACCTCTCCTTTCCTCCAACCAGATGATCTTAGTAAAGTATCACATTCTCCAACAAGATGATGGAGTACGGGAAATCCAGAAAGGCTGATAAGTGTTAACCTTGTTTATAAATGGCCGAGAAGACAATGTGTAAAGTAAGAATCATTATTATTTACTTCATTCGTTATGGTCATCTATGAACCACGTTTACACAATCCAGTAAATACTCGCTCTCTCAAAATTTTCAGTTGTCCGCAGAGAGCGGAGCGAGTTCGACGTGCCAGTTTTGTCTTACGTACAACAAGAACACCGCAGTGATAAGTGCACTTTTACCAACAAGTCTTGATAATATTCTCTGTGATTAGTGTTTTTGAGTTTGTAATTGTTCAGTTTGAAAGTAATCATGCAAAGCATTCGTAAAAATACGCGGAAATGCAGTTTCCAGCGGAATTATACAAGGCCAACAGCAGCGGAAATACACACCTGGGTTTCAGAAACACTGCAAGTAAACATCGACCACCTAGCAGCTCTCCAACTGGATGCCCCGGCTAATGCAGTATACATAAAGGTAATTTCATCAACCATTATGGAGAGAATATTACGTAAATTTGAAACAGGTTGCACACTCAAACTTTTTAGTGGAGAGACAGTACCGGTAGTTATTGAAGCAGCTGGTATTGAGGCGACTAGAGTTCGTCTGTTTAATATTCCTCCGGAATTGCCGAACGAAAAAATCAGGAATTTTTTCACGAAATACGGTCATGTTAAAGACATTTATGATGAATCGTGGTCTCAGCTCTACCGTCTATCAGTCCCCAATGGTATCCGACAAATAAAAATTCAATTAAAACAGCAAATTCCATCCTTCGTAACCATAGAGGGGTACAGGGGACAAGTCACACATGAGGGGCAAGAAAAAACATGCGCTATATGCAACGCCTCGGATCATCTGCGTATTGACTGTCCCCGTCGTCCGGGCAATGTTTTGAGACAACCGACATCACTTGCCACACTATTTCGTCCCTATGTACCCACAACAACAGCCACCACTCTCCAATCTGACTTACAATTGACGAGTGGAGCCTTTCCTCCCCTCGTAAACAGGTCTACCACAGATGACCTCGCCACACTGGACTCCCAATCGCAACCTGTTGTAAACACCTTACTTGCTGGGGAACAACTTGACCCTGAGAGCGAAACAGCTGTTCATGTGTCAACAGATGATATGCACACACTCACCACATCAGAGCCGGCTCCAAGCCACGTAACACAACACACTACAGACCAACACATGGAGGTTACAGAGCAACCAGATTCACAACTGAAAGTAGATCAGTCCACAATACAGGACGATCCCGTTAATATTGACAATACTGCCCAGTTAAGTAAAGAGCACGTCACACACAAGAAAATTAGATTGGCGGAGGAAGTTAACACCCCACGATCGATACACCAGCTGATACTTCAGAAGATTCCGATAGCTCTCTAACAATCAAAACACGTAAATGCCAATCGCAGCAAGTTAGTCCTAAAGACCCGCAGTTGTTTAAGGGAAATCCAACTTCTGGGAATCGAAATAAACCTACTTCCACCAAAAGCCTTTCGACCAAGGACACGCAAGCATTGCAGCGTAAGGAGAAGATCGGTCATTGAAGACCTGAATACAGCTCTTAGTTGCCAATTTACGGAATACTCTCCTTTCAACTCATCACGGTCGCACTATGTTTCGGATCTACAGCTTGTTCACACTTTTTAGTCTCCTGGCTATTGTGCTCAAGCACCAGCACTCCACCAAGACCGATTCACCATGTCATCCTGACCTTACCCGTGCACAGAGCACATGTGACACCTACTTTCCAGAGATGATTCTGCGTACTGTTGCTACGGCAAACATCTGTGGCATTTTGAGTATCACGAAGTGGGCACTCATTAAGAAGTTTATTAGAGACAATGACATTGATATTTTATTTCTCCAAGAAGTGTGTACCTACAATTTAGATATATTAAGCCCATATGAATACTATGTTAACTTAGGAGAGGATACTCGATGAACAGCTATTGTATATAGACCTGGTCTTGACATTCATGACTTTGTTGCACATCCAAACGGTAGAGTGCTCTCCGCTCGTTATGAAAACTTCATACTCGTTAATATATATAGTCCATCTGGAGCGCAAAACCGATTAGAACGAGAAAAGTTCTTTCTCGAAGACCTCAATATTCATCTCACGCGAGGAACCAACATTGTACTTGCAGGTGATTTCAACTGCGTCCTCCACCCGAAGGATCAAACCGGACCCAACATTAACAACTCGGTAGCGCTCTCAGAACTAGTCCAGCAGCTCCATTTACGAGATGCTTGGGAAATGAAACACGGGAATTATGTTGAATTCACATTTTTCCGCCACAATTCAGCATCTCGACTAGACAGAGTTTATCTCTCTCATTCAATGTCCACGATTACACGCAGAATATCCGTCATCTCAGTTCCTTTCTCTGACCATCAAACAGTACTCCTTCAATTACGTGTTGACACGCATGTTCCAGTGATAGGAAGAGGATATTGGAAGTTGAACAATAACCTTTTAAAGACTTCAGATGCTATAGAAAATTTTCCTACGATGTGGGAACGATTAGTCGACAGGAAACGGCATTATTCCTCCCAACTCCTCTGGTGGATTCACGCGGCTAAACCTGCCATACGACGTTTCTTCCGAAATTTGTCCTTTCATAAAGCTCTGGAACGAAGACACACACAGCAATTCTACGAACAAGCCTTACACGACTACAGTCGCGCGCAACAGCACGGATATGACGTGCAGCATAAATTAGCAGAAATTAAACATATACTCTGTCGGCTGAAAGAACATGATATACAAGGCGTACAGGCACGCACACGTATTCCTTCCTTAGGCGAAGACGAAAGGACGTCGTTATACCATATTGCCAAGGAGAAGGGTAGAAATAGGAAGAAATTTATCTCAAAGCTACAAATCACAGGGGGGTCCCTTACCGGAACTGACAATATTATTCAAATGGCAACCACTCATTTTGAATTAGCTTTCGCTCAGGACTCACCTCAACAAAACACAACAGTCCAAGTCTTTTTGCAAGCTATACAGAAACAACTATCAATAAATGACGCCCAGCAACTAGAGAGCGACATACACCAAGATGAACTGTTACAAGCTATCAACGACGCCTGTTGTAAAAAATCACCCGGCCCAGATGGTCTGTCTTTCGAATTTTACAAATCTTATTGGCAATACATAAAGGACGACTTACTGTTACTTTTCCAAGAAGTATTCACAAGTGAAGCACAGATGAACAATTTCGCTGAAGGAATAATGGTGTTAGTACCTAAGATTAAATCGCCCAAATCCTTGTCGGATTACCGTCCGCTGACACTAATTAATACAGATTACAAGTTGTTTACAAAAATTCTTGCCAGACGCATACGACTCACCTTGCCTCATATCTTTTGGTTCCGAGCAACATAATGTGTTGAATACCTCCAACATCATACATGGACTCTCAACTCTACGTAACTTTGTGCTGCACATGTCCTCTCAACCCAACAGCTCTGCCGCACTCGTCAGTATAGACTTTCAACAAGCTTTTGACCGTGTTAGACATTCTTATCTACGGTCTGTCCTACGCAAATTTGCTTTCCCCGACAGGATAATCACAACACTACGAAACTTATACAACAATGCAACATCCAGATTACAAATTAATGGCTTTCTCTCCAAAACAATCCACATTCACAGATCGATTCGACAAGGTTGTCCACTCTCTGCAGTTCTTTTCGCCATCAGTGTGGAACCATTCATTAGACAATTAACTTTGAAGCTTCCAGGAATACAACTAGGTGCAACGTCCTTACAAGCGCATGTCTATGCGGACGACATCACTGTTATCTTGACACAGCCCAAAGAGCTTGAAGACTTAAGATTGGTCACCGACGACTATCAACATCATTCTGGAGCGAAAATTAATCCACATAAATCTGCCATACTACCATTTGGGCCCTGGCCGACACAAGATCACTGGATTCCCTCTGCAAAAGCACATAAAATCCTGGGAATAATATTTTCTGCTAATTTGACCCAGATGACAGATGACAACTGGAGAAAATTGCTCAATACAGTTCGCGCTGTCCTATTTGCTCAACACCTTCGAAACCTCAATATATGTCAAAAAATCTGGACAGTTAACACCTTTGCACTAAGCAAACTGTGGTACGTCGCACAGATTTTACCTCCACCACCTGTAATAGTCAAGAAAATGGATCTAGTTATAGGGTATTACCTATGGAGAGGACACCACTACAAGATAGCCAGAACACAATTGTACCAAAGCATTAAGTGTGGAGGGTTAGGACTAGTTTCTGCAGAAGCTAAATGCACTGCACTTATCGCGCGAAATATTCTTAATTGTGAGTGCAGACCTGATGACGATTATGCTAAGGCGGTTCTGAATAATAATATCCGCAGCGTGGCCTTTCTCACTTTCCATCATAATTTGCCACTGCATTTCAAACGAGTTTTGAGCTTTGTTGATAACCTTACAATAACTTTAGTAGATCCAACTTCAGTTGTAACAACAAAATCCATCTATAACCATATAATGAACCAGAATATTAAACCACCTCAAATACAGGCAAAGTATCCTTCGCGACACTGGAAACTAGTATGGAATAATATTGCTAATAAATTGATTCCTCTTCAGTGGAAAACAACTTTATACTTAACACAATGCTGTCCGCTCACGTATCAATACGTGTTTCCAAGCACGGCGCTCTGCAGCCGATCACGTATAAATACGTTTTTGTGCAAGTCTGCCTTCTGATGCCATCTAACGGTTATTGAGGAACTATTTGGAGATTATCGTTGATGTGCCTAAATGGTAGAAAAACTATGCTTCTTTTAGTACTGGTTTTGCCCGTTTTAGTGCGTCAGTTGCATTTGTTTTTGCCTTCGAATATCTTCCGTGTATCCATCAATGCTAGTAAATAAAAATGGCAGCCCCGGTAAACAAAAACACTGGACTGACTCCTGGTGATATTATACATGAATTATACGCTGATAATTTGTCATATGTTTCCCGTCATTGTGAGGAGAGTGAAGATGAATTGTGTAATGATAATTCTAGTGCTAGTGTCATGCATTTATGTGGAAGTGATGCGTTGAATGACACGTTTATTGCACCATGTGAGCAATGACCTGATGCTTGAGATAGCAAAGATGGTCTAGATGAAAGTACTGTTGATAATATTCTCCCTATTTCTGGCAGTGAGTGGCCTAACAGGATATTATACTGTTTTTGGAGTCTTTCTCGTGGACGCCTGGCGTTAAAATTTCGCCAAGTGAACCTGAACATATAGGTAGTGATGTCAAGTTGCTCATTTGTAATGATTTGTTGGCGTATATGGTGGATGAATCAAACAGATATCAATACCAGAATGAACCGAGATATAAAATCTCACCAAAAACTTTAAAGTGGACAGATATAACTGTGAATGAACCTGAAATTATTAAATTATGATACCCTGCAATAACTCCACGTCTCTGCCAAAACCTTCCGGCCACAGGGGCCAGTTATACATCAGATGGGCCGGACAGCAATGTGTTAACAATAAATGAAACTATACCAACAAAGGATAAGTTATTTCGACATGGACGGTCTGACTGCAATATCTGTGAACATTGTCAACAAAGAGATGCATTAATACATCGTGTTAAGTCTTGTGTCAGTGCGGACATATGGGCGTGGTCTTTCGCGAAAATATGCAACATACTTCACATGACTCCAAATCGCATCTTAGAATATCGACTTCTCAACATAGAATATGCTTTCCTCCCGGCCACGGTCAACAACGCAGTTCTATGGCTCACTGCAGCAGCCATTCACTTCATTATGGAACACCGACGGAAACCAAGACAACTGAACTTACGATCGTTTCAGCAATACATACGGATAGAAAGATGGACATATAAGTGCAATCAGAAGATGTCAACAGGTTTTGGTTCATTCTTATATCAGTTTTAATTCATGGCGTAACAGTGTTTGAATGTTTTAATTATTAGATCAGTATAAGGTGTTAATGTGCCACAGACTACTTAAGGAACCGACAAAAACAACCAAAGTTAAAATGTGATCAGTGTTTGTTTAACATTAAGGAACTAGGACAATGAACTTCAGAAAGTGTATGTCATCAGTTTTTGTGTATACATTATACATGTTTATTGTAAAAGGTTGATAGAGTAATAAAAAGGTGTTTGATTTTTAAAAAATCCAGACCGGATCGAGAAAAAAAAATTTCATTTTCTTTGCACTCCTTCCAGATGTTCTTAAGGCTTTGACTCTTTCTGTGTCGCTCTTCAACCGAGATGTTGTGTAGCTTGTGGAGTTTCTCCGGTATATCCCTCATTCCCGCAATGTTCTTCCTAAAGGTTGTTCTTTCCTGTATATCTCCCTCCTGGATCCTCAATTCTTCCAAGTCTCAGTGAACCTCATTAAGCTATAAAGGTTGTGCCTTCCATTTTTCTTGTAGACTAAGTATCCTGTGTGCTAGCCTCTTTGGATTCATCCACTAAATGTGCCCGTAAAATGATAGTATTATTTTCCTCATAGTAGTTGTTACCTTCCCAACTTTATCATAAAGTTCACGATTCGGTCTCATTCGGAACATGGGTTGTGAATCTAGGACTTCTCTGGACCTAAGATTTTCCTAAGGAATCACCTTTCCCTAATAATAATAATAGCAAAAGAGCAAAGTCATCTCCGTACAGGCCAGGAACTATCGGTAACCTTGGCACTTGACGGGGTAGAGTGGTTAGTTCTACGCTCGGCCGTTTTTGCCCCCAGGCATTAAACTGGTACTCATTTATGGTGTAGGCTGAGTAAACCTCAGGGCCATATGCACCTTCGGAAGTGGAAGTCTCATTTCTTAAATTTTACGGCTTCCTAACGGGGATTCTAACCCAGGTCCTTCCAAGCGAACCGAGCGCGCCGCCACCGCCTCGTCCAGGCAGCCCCTAATAATAAACAATATTAATAATAATTTAATCATCTAATACCGGAGCAGTTGGCTATGTGGTACAGGACATACAATAGCTCTTCGTTAGGTCTGAGTATGATTTCTCCTGGTTTCAGCACGTTTACAGCAAGTAAATACCCGACCAGTACTTCAATGTATACCGCGACTACTTACATGCCCAGTCCTTTTCCAATATTTGTGATACCTATACGCCCTATTAATCGCGTAAAAATAAACTTATATAGTTTAATCATTTAATTATATTATTAATTCACTCGTTCATAAACAACATAGCCTAAAAACGCTTCGAAAACTAAGGAAACAAGTGCTTGCAGGGAGAAACTTTATCCCTTTATAGGATGGTGACTAAATATTAAGACACTCTACATACTAGCTTTAATTGGTTACAGATTACACTGAATGACGCACCTGTAAGCATGAATCAAGGCACCGAACTATTAGTGACCATGCTGGAAGACATAATGAGATTAGGAAGGTTGTGACGAATCGGTAGGAGAGTATGAAGATCAAGGTGGCTAAGGATTTAGCCACCATCCGTTCACTATATTTCACCTGAATCTGTTTCATTGCTGGGTGATACTGAATTTTTGAGCTCTATTTTCGTGTGTATTATAGTCCAACATTCAACAAACATTAGAAGTCATAGATAAGCTGATCTTCACCATGTTTATTATTTCATTGAAATATTTAATTAGCCTTGCAATGCTGAGCTCTACGATTTCGAAAACTTAAGGGAGTGAATAAGCAAAGAAGTCGAAAAGTAAACAAAGACAAGAATTTCAACATTTAGAAGCATGAAGGAGTAATCAAGGAAAGAAGTAAACAAGTAAATTGTAGAGTAAGCAATAAATAAGAAAGGAATAAGAAAGGATAAATATAAAGATTAATTGAATTGATGAGAGGGGTGCAATTTGTCTCAATTTGGTAAGAAGAAGGAACTGAATGACATGACAAATCTTACTACACCTGGACTTGTTCAGTTGGGTTTTTGAGGGAAGTGTTGGCGGTATGAACGGTAGGGGTAAACCAAGGCATGGATATCACAAGCAGATTAGAGCACATGTAGGATGTAATAATTGCGTAGAAATTATATGGTTAGCACAAGATAGGGTGACATGGATGGCTGCAGCAAATCAGCCTATGGACTGATGACGCAAACAGAAGGGATACAATAAAGAAATTATAACATGAGGAGTAAATAAATAAATAAACAGTGAAAGAAGAAAGGGAATAAGGAATACGGAAGAGGAAGGAATAAAGAAGAAAGAAGTACAGGATTGGACAGTAAAGGAATAAAATGAATGAATAAACTAGGAAAGAAGCGGAGAAGATAATTTACGAAATTTAATAGCAGAAATTAATGTTTGTTCATTAACCTCCTTTCAATTACTATAGACTTGAAAGGAATTAAGAAACGGAATGAAACAAAGAATAAATGAAGTAGGGAAAGATAGAAAAGAAACAAACGATAAAATAAATAAGACCAGAAAACTATCGAGCAAATAGGGGAATGAATTAAATTTCGTAAAGGAGCAAGAAAAGGAAAAAAAAGCTCAGGAGAGCAAGTAAGTAAGGAAGGAAAGAAGGAAGGAATTAAGAAAGCAGACGAATAAGCAACCAGGAAATCAAACTATCAAATTAGGGGGCATATAACGAAGAGTGAAAGAAGTGCACTGAAGAATAAAAGGCAGATACACAGAAAGTAAAACAAGAAGAAGAATGAAACAAAGAAAACTATGGAAAGTGAAAAATAAGAAGCCAAACAGGTACGATATCCAGTTCTATCTACCCTTTTGCGCATCTTGTTTGGGTCCCTACAGTGGACGAACAGCTCAGGAAATAACCAATTACGGGAAAGGAAATCTCATATGTAGTGCGAGAATTGCTACAGGACCTTTCAATTGCTTCAGCAGATTGCTTACTCAGCTATCCTGCATGTCTGGATAAGTTTTAAATATGCCAAAGGACACATTAAATTACAATTTACTTCAACCAGCACTGTGAGGGCCACGATTGAGGTCTAGTGCCACAATGCCACCTTATACGAACAATTTTCAGGCAAATTTTTGGAATTCAGTCATTTAGTTATAGATTTGCCAATATAGACTGAGAGCGCCTTAATACACTTGAAGTTTTTCATTTACATAGCTCCCTCTGCGGATCAATGGTACAGTGTTTGTTGTGGGTTCAACTTCAACGGAGACAGCCGGATTTTGAAGGGCAGAGAAATGTCCACTCGACACTACATATCGTACGATGTAAATGATCTTAGGTCTTTACCCGACAAAATTAGTTGCAATCCAGCATAGATTGCCGGAGAGAGAACCGCAGAGTGAAAGAGCATTTCGAAACTGACGCGCAGGAAGTCTAAATATTATCAAATTAAAATACCTGCACTTGGTAGCTGAGACCACACAGTATTGTTATTATAATTGTTACCGTGTTTTGCGGTAGTTAGAGGTGAAAGAAGGTGCGGGTGTGAACGGGTCTCAAGCTACGAAATTAGAGTGCATGTAAAATTAACAAGGTTATATTTTCTTTTCAAAATAAAGAAATAACAAGCATGGCAGGTACAGAGTAGCAAGGCAACAAAATGTAGTTACAATATTTACCGGACTTGGGCTTCGCGCCCCGACTTCACAATTCTTGGGCAATCAGCCCAACCTTACTCCAAAATAAGTTTTAACAGAGGGGCAGAAAACCCCATTCATGCTCAGGAGCACTTGCTCCAAATTACACAGAAAAGCCTCCTCGAGGCATACAACACTCAATTTTCAAGAAAGAGCCACTCGCTCTCAAACTTTAAGCCTCTCAAAGGCCACACCAAACTCCACCTTCAAGTTGTCCTCTCAGGACATAGACACAGGGGTAAAATACCCAACCTACTGAGGTCTATTAAGTGAGAAAAAGATTAATTACATGACCTCTAAAATAACAATTTGAGAGGAGGCGAACTTGCGCTCCTAATACACTTTGTTTAAAACCTACTTGGCACTAGGCCGTTAATACAAGGGCTAATCCCATACTAAAGAGGTGACTTAAGAAAGGAACAATTTACATTACGTTAAAGAAGAATAGGTTGAGAAAAAAATAAGTTCACCTCAAAACAATACGAGTGGGAGCTCGAGAGGGTTAAGCACTCTCTATCCCGAAATGCAGTTTAAAGATAGAATAGATACCAAGGGTCTTTACATTTTAAGGAAGGTTACATTATGGAAAAACTTCGGACCCGCCCCGAGAGTTAAACTGCTGAGCTAGCAAAGAAAGAAGTTATTAATCGGCCATTACCTTGTTGTTGACCGCTGCCGAAGAAAGAGGCGCTTCCCGCCCCCTGCTATGTACTTTACACACTAAAAGATGGAACAGAAGTGGCGCAGAGACCCAAAAATCAGCAGTTTATATACTCTCGCGGAAAGTTCGAGGCGTTTTAGGGAAGAAAACACCCGCCCACAAAACTTTATTGGTTAGGGATAAGCAGCATATTCAAGTTGGGGGAAGATACATCAGATTGGTCAAAAATTAATTAAAGAAATTCGGGATTGGCTAAATACAAAACAAGGGGAAAGAGAGGGGTATACAGCCAACTTAAACAATAACAGAAAGAAATTTAACATGAAACAAACTTTTGAAATAAAAATTTCTCCAAAAAACAGTTCTTTCACATCGCACTAGGGTGCACCATTGTAGTTTTTCAGTAGTGTCCTCTAGAAGAGAAAGTTCACACTTCTTACTACCGGTAAAACAAAAATACATCAAAAGTAGCACAGTTCAAAAACTCCAAACTTTCCAAGTAGTGACATCTTCTGAGAAACTTGAAAATTAATACCGTCGATAGAGTTCAGACTTCCTCCAGCAGAGGAGTTTCAACTGGCGCACATTTTAAATTAGCGGCGTGAAGGTGTACCGCCCGGTACAGACCTCCCCCCCCCCAAAAGTTCCTCCAGGGGTGACACATGCAATTTGTTTGGAAACAAGGTCCAAGTCCTGATGTTGATATGGAGATTAATTGCAGAAGTATTTATAAGATTTTCTTAATTTGGTTTGATTCAGTTTCAAAATTTTTGTTGTAACTGGTGAAGTAAAGTCTTTATGTTTGTAGAAGTTGAATTCAGAAGGAAAACTTTAGTTTTTAAAGTTGAGGAAAATTTTCTAAGTCCACCAAATATTGCAGTAGAATACCCAAGAAAAGGTAGTAAAGTTGAACTGGAATGTCCATATAGCTGGATATGTACATCAAACGTTGATGATTTTAACGGCCAGACCAGCCGCCACTGCTTGCGTTCAGAGGAGGCCGCCCGGGTCCCTCAAGTACCCTGAGATACCGCTCGCCCGCACTCTGAGGGGAGCAGAGGTGTAGAAGCACGCCGCGCCCGCGGTGAACATATACAGGCTGCGGCCAGTAGCAGGTCGTGCGCCGCACATCAGCCTTGGCCGGGAGGAGAGCTCCGGCTCGCCGTGCACATGTCGTCCTCGCTGGGGTCGAGGGGGCCCATCCTCAAACCCTGTCGCGGCACGGCGCCGCGCGGCTGCGGGGGCACTGAAACATTAAAGCTAGGCGGCAGAATTTGTTGGACCATCATCTTTTTTTTTGAGGGCACAGGCTTGTGGAGAGGTTGAGGGGCCAGCGGGGTGCAGATATCCATGGCATTAAATAAGCCACTGTGTAGAGTGGAGCAGGAGACGGGAGCGTGGTAATGGCCGTGGCAAGGACAGGATGGCAGTTTAACGGTTCGGGGCAGGTTTTACAAAAATGCTTACATATAAAACAAAATATTATAGAAGGGGCAGAAAGCCTTAAAAGTGAAACTCAAAAAAAAAGTAACCTTCATATTCCTTTCAAGATAATATGAGGCAAGTTAGCACAGCAATTATACAGGTTTCACCTGCGACAGGTGAACACTAAATATTCTCTCGGTGGCTGGATTGCTGAATAACAACGTAACCGGCGTAAGGAAATCGAGAATGACACACGGCCCATGAAATCTGGGGGCAAGCTTGCCCGCGGGAACAAAATTCTTGACCATTACCTGGTCACCTACCTTCAAATGGGTGGGTCTCCGTCCACGATCATACCTTTCCCTAACCTTTTCATGAGACACTTTAAGATTGGCTTTAGCCTTCTTCCAAAGATCTTTAATGTCGTCCGGATCTATTGTCTCACGTAGAATGTCACTCAGAGACCAGAGGTTAGAGAGCGGCGTGTTGGGAACAAACTTGAACATCAAAGAGGCTGGAGTAAATTTATGTGATTCATGAACCGCCGAATTCAAAGCAAAAGCTAACCAATGCAGGGACGTGTCCCACCTGGAATGATCTTCATGATGATAGGCAATAAGCGCGGACCTGAGATTACAGTTAACCCGTTCAGCCAGAGATGGTTGAGGGTAATAAGCAGAAGTAGTCACATGAGAGATGGACAGGTCAAAGCAGAATTTAGGAAAAAGATTTGATGTAAGCGCCTTAGCATTATCAGACACAATATATTGGCACGGACCAAAAGAGGCAAAAATAGAATTTAAGCAAGTAATGGTGGACTGAGCGGTAGCCAGCTTAGTCGGAAATAACCAGGAAAATCTTGTAAAACCATCTACACATACAAAGATGAACTTGTTGGCGTTTCCCTTTGACTGGGGGAAGGGTCCTACATAATCAATATACAGGCGTTCCATGGGGCACGACGCTTGAAGCGAAGACAAAAGGCCTACCTTGGTGGACATAGTGGGTTTACTGAGCAAACAAGATTTACAAGCTTTTACTAGTTCACGGATTTCAACGTCCATACCCTTCCAGATGAACCTTTCACGGATCTTTTCACGAGTTTTAAAGATTCCAAGATGCCCCCCTAATGGGGTCTCATGATAGTACTTGAAGATCATAGGCACAAGAACAGCTGGAACGACAACCTTCATCATCTTATCATGCCTCGAAGGGCAACATAGAACACCATTCCTCAGAACATAAGGGACAACATGTTCCCCAGAAGAAAGGGTTTCCATTATCGGAGCCAGCGTCGGATCTTCACGTTGGTATTTCTCGATATCCCTAAAGGGATCCGTGGCAAACGCTGTAAGATGTTTAGACTCTTCCGCAAGGGGAATTTGATTTTAGGCTTGATTCAAATCCAAGATGGTGAAGAACTTGGCCTTACGGAACCATGAAAAACAAGAATGAAGGTTGGGAAGGGGCACAGATTGTAACACCACCTTCTGATTGAGAGCCCTATAATCAATGACAGGTCTGAAGCCCCCTTGGGGTTTCGGGACTAGAAAAATAGGTGACGAATACGCCGACTTAGAGGGCCTAATAATACCATCCTTCAACATCTGATCGATGATTTCTTTCAAAGCCTTCATTTTAGGTGGAGATAGCCTATAAGGTGGAAAACGGACAGGAATTGAATCCGTGACCTCAATTTTGTATTCAATAAGGTCAGTAACACCAAGAGTATCAGAGAACACCTCTGGAAATGACTGACATAATTTACGAATACTATCAGCCTGCTCCTCAGGTAGATGTCTAAGGTCTAACAACATCTCATCCTGGGTAGGCGAAATAGATGAACATGATACAGAATTACACTTTAACAAGGGAATTTTACAATTGGACGCAAATTTGAATGTGCACGACTTACTCTGAAGATCGAGCACAAGACCAGTGTGAGAAATGAAGTCAGCTCCCAGTATGATGGGGCAAGACAGGTGCTTAGCCACAAACAATTTGATTTTCCATGTAAATTTAAAAATACGAATTTTGACATTTACAGAACCTAGGATTTCCAATGGAGATGAATTAGCCGAAACATATTGAACAGGAGATGAGATATAGTCAGGTAGTTTACAAACAGATTTCAATTTAGAATACCATTCAGCCGAAATAATCGAACAAACACTGCCTGAATCTAAAAGAGCTGTTATTGGTTCATTATTTAACTCAAGTTTGAGAAAAGGGACCGGTGCGGGGGTATCCGCCGCAATCCTAAGACACTCTTTGGGGCATTCAAAAGATAGATTTGCAGATTGAACATTCCCTGAATTTACGAGCTGTTTGCCAGGAGCTGAGCCTCGGGAAGATGGATTAGTCGACTCAGCCGAAGCCACTAGTCACTTTTGATTGTTGTTGGAAGTTGCACCTGAAGTTAAGCAGGAGGGGGTGCTATTCGAATTGGGACAATTCTTGGCGATATGTGAGAAAGCCCCACATTTAAAAAAGCCTCGTGATGAACCAGTTACATTCCTTGTCCCACTAGACTTGAGCAATGGGCACTTGTTCCGAAGATGGTCGGGCGACCCGCAAGCATAGCATTTACGAGGTGTGACTGGTCGGCGAGGAGGAGGAGGCCGAGGATTACTAAAAGAAGGAGGGGGTTCTTTCGCGACACGCAAAGAATCGGCGTATCTAAATCCTTCCGCTGAGACGGCCAATGCTTCAAGTTCAGAGAAGGTTTGCGGGCACGCCGCGAAACACAAATATGACCTATAGGATGGTGAAATTCCTTCTACAATAGCCTGTACAATCTGATCTTCAGGAAAATGAAGGGCAAACACCCTAGTATAGAATTTAATATCTTGGATGAAGTCTGCTAAGTTTTCATCCAAACGCTGTACACGATAATAGTACTTCTGAATAAAGGAGGACCTGGCCCTAGCCGGGATGAAGTTAGCTAGCAAGTGGGCGTGGAAATCCTCAATAGATGATTGCTCGGCAATGGCTCTTACTATTTTGTCTGAGAGAATACCAATTGCATAGGGATAGATGATTTGCAAAATCTGACATGGGGAAAGAGAAAACACAAGGGCATGATCCTGAAATTCAAATAAAAATCTTAAAAATGAAATTACGTCACTGGTGGTATTAACGGAAAACTTAGAGATACCTCTGAGCAACATTGCCAATGGATGAGACAAGCTGCTAAACCCGGGTGACATAGTAGGTAAAGGTTTCAGTGGCAAGGAAGTTAATTCAGAACGTATATTATTCAACGATGCACGGCGTTCAGACTCGTTGTCCAATGGGGCAGAGATAGTTTGAGCGGCAACGGTTATCCTATTGGCTTCTCCCTTAGGAGGCTCTTCCTCGCTACCTACATTCATCGTGGTGGGTTGATCAATTTTTGGGAGGAACTTCCCCAGTTAACAATTGAGTGACCTTGCTAGATAATTCAGAAATACTTTCAAGCAACGTACTAGCTTCCTTCCTCTGAACATCATTCAACTTCAGAGACAACAGATCGTTAACTCTATTTGAAAAATGATATAGCCTGGCTTGCACACGCTTAATTTGATTAGGAGAAGGATCATTTTCGTCAAAAAAACTAACTACCGATGCTAGCCCAGTAGTATTCTCGGTGATCGTGGAAAGAGAGTCGTCAATTTCTTTCTCTCCCAAATTAGGGATGGAAATGGGCAAATCAAGGGACTCTCTAAGCTTGTTGGTGTCTATCGCAACCGTGCCTCCAGATTGCACATTTCTGATAGTTAACTCATAGATCAACTCCTCCTTGCGCAAATAGTTAAGATGGAGAACATCGCGAGGGCCGGGCATGATGACAGAACAATTCTGAAAAAATCAGAAAATTCCAGCAACTGAGAAAATTGTTAGAGTTCGGAACAAACAATGTTTAGCCGTCATAAGGGGCTAAATTGAGACCCATTCAACCACGCTCTGCTACCACTTGTTACCGTGTTTTTGCGGTAGTTAGAGGTGAAAGAAGGTGCAGGTGTGAACGGGTCTCAAGCTACGAAATTAGAGTGCAATAAAATTAACAAGGTTATATTTTCTTTTCAAAATAAAGAAATAACAAGCATGGCAGGTACAGAGTAGCAAGGCAACAAAATGTAGTTACAATATTTACCGGATTTGGGCTTCGCGCCCCGACTTCACAATTCTTGGGCAATCAGCCCAACCTTACTCCAAAATAAGTTTTAACAGAGGGGCAGAAAACCCCATTCATGCTAAGGAGCACTTGCTCCAAATTACACAGAAAAGCCTCCTCGAGGCATACAACACTCAATTTTCAAGAAAGATCCACTCGCTCTCAAACTTTAAGCCTCTCAAAGGCCACACCAAACTCCACCTTCAAGTTGTCCTCTCAGGACATAGACACAGGGGTAAAATACCCAACCTACTTAGGTCTATTAAGTGAGAAAAAGATTAATTACATGACCTCTAAAATAACAATTTGAGAGGAGGCGAACTTGCGCTCCTAATACACTTTGTTTAAAACCTACTTGGCACTAGGCCGTTAATACAAGGGCTAATCCCATACTAAAGAGGTGACTTAAGAAAGGAACAATTTACATTACGTTAAAGAAGAATAGGTTGAGAAAAAAATAAGTTCACCTCAAAACAATATGAGTGGGAGCTCGAGAGGGTTATGCACTCTCTATCCCGAAATGCAGTTTAAAGATAGAATAGATACCAAGGGTCTTTACATTTTAAGGAAGGTTACATTATGGAAAAACTTCGGACCCGCCCCGAGAGTTAAACTGCTGAGCTAGCAAAGAAAGAAGTTATTAATCGGCCATTACCTTGTTGTTGACCGCTGCCGAAGAAAGAGGCGCTTCCCGCCCCCTGCTATGTACTTTACACACTAAAAGATGGAACAGAAGTGGCGCAGAGACCCAAAAATCAGCAGTTTATATACTCTCGCGGAAAGTTCGAGGCGTTTTAGGGAAGAAAACACCCGCCCACAAAACTTTATTGGTTAGGGATAAGCAGCATATTCAAGTTGGGGGAAGGTACATCAGATTGGTCAGAAATTAATTAAAGAAATTCAGGATTGGCTAAATACAAAACAAGGGGAAAGAGAGGGGTATACAGCCAACTTAAACAATAACAGAAAGAAATTTAACAAGAAACAAACTTTTGAAATAAAAATTTCTCCAAAAAACAGTTCTTTCACATCGCACTAGGGTGCACCATTGTAGTTTTTCAGTAGTGTCCTCTAGAAGAGAAAGTTCACACTTCTTACTATCGGCAAAACAAAAATAGATCAAAAGTGGCACAGTTCAAAAACTCCAAACTTTCCAAGTAGTGACATCTTCTGAGAAACTTGAAAATTAATACCGTCGATAAAGTTCAGACTTCCTCCATCAGAGGAGTTTCAACTGGCGCACATTTTAAATTAGCGGCGTGGAGGTGTACCGCCCGGTACAATTATTATTATTATTATTATTATTATTATTATTATTATTATTATTATTATTATTATTACTGGATTAGCCCGCTAGGACTACGCAATATAAGTAGAAGCGTGCTTTTGCCTTCCTTTATGCTCATATTTATTTTACTGTCGGCTTCCTTTCTCTCTTCAAAACAGGTTGTCCCAGTCTTTATCGTTGGTGTATCCTCTTTGTCTACTTGTTATTTATAAATTTTGTAGCTGAAGATTACAATTTTTGGACATCTGATGGTGTAATTCCAGTGTGTTTTAGATCGCTTTTGATTTCGCCAATCCATTTCATTGTGCTTACTCTGACTGTATTTATGTATTCATAGACAGTTGGTTCGAACCCCACTGTTGGCAGCCCTGAAGATGGTTTTGGGTGGTTTCCCATTTTTACACTACATAATTCGTAGAATTCGACTATTATTTTAAAGTTTGTCTGAGTGCATTCTTTTAATATGCATATAAAATCAATCTGCGTTTTCTTTTTCTTTTGTTAGTGGTTTTGCGTCGCACCGACACAGATAGGTCTTATGGCGACGATGGGACAGGAAAGGGCTAGGACTAGGGAGGAAGCGGCTGTGGCCTTAATTAAGGTATGAAAATGTGAAACCACGGAAAGCCATCTTCAGGGCTGTCGACAGTGGGGTTCGAACCCGCTATCTCCCGAATACTGGATACTGGCCGCACTTAATCGACTGCAGCTATCGAGCTCGGTGCAGATGAGTCTTCCAAAACATCTTTCCCATTCTTCAGTTAAGGTTCGAAGTGAGCAAAGTTCTTACCTAAAGAAAGACCTTCATTGCTTGTGCTAGTCAACATCATATGTTCTCCTTACTTCTTCCATCATTAGTTATTCTTCTAAACAATTAACGATATTCATCTACTTCTGTTAAGACTTCATTCCCCTGTCTAATATTTCCTGCGTCACCCGACTTTGTTCGACTGCTCTTCATTACCTTTGTTACCAGACTGTGTATACCGGGTAATTCCGCTGCGCCTGACGTTTCTGCTTTTAGATATTCCAACGGACGTCAGTGGGGTGATGGTCGATCTTCCTTTGCCGTATACTAAGCTATAATCGCCTTTAAAACACTTACTGCGTCATCACTGCAC
Source organism: Anabrus simplex (assembly GCF_040414725.1). Classification (NCBI taxonomy): domain Eukaryota; kingdom Metazoa; phylum Arthropoda; class Insecta; order Orthoptera; family Tettigoniidae; genus Anabrus; species Anabrus simplex. The sequence continues at coordinate 849,266,256 of NC_090265.1, forward strand.
GACTTTTGCAAAAACATGTATGCAACTGGTATGTACACAATACATCACACTGTCATACGGTTATATACAATGTACGTACGTATGTACGTTCGAATGGTTATGAAATTATCGCTAAAATCGATGGCATACTGATAGAATACGTGTGTGAGTTTGTGAGGCGGGACGTAGTTTTACACCAAGTAAGCTTTCTGATAAATTGAAGGCAACAGTCACCGTAGTGTAGTAGACTAACCACAGACATGTTGACGCATGTTGCGTTGGTAGGTGGGTTCGAATCCCACGAACGTTAAATATTTGTATTCATATTTTGAACTTTGAGGATAAAATAAGTGGCCATTCTTGCGACATTCGACCAATAGCATGCATGTTGAATGTGTAGTGGCCTGGCACTTCGTATAGCCTAGCAGTCCTGGCCATATCTTCGCTATGTACTCAACAGATGAGTATGTTGACATGCTCCTCATCTACGGTAAAGCAAGGCAGAACGCACAGGAAGCACAGCCCCTGGACCAGGAAAGATTTCCATACAGACAACAACCAAACGCAAATACGTTTAGGAGGATGAAGCGAAGTTTGCGTACAACTTCGTAGCTTTCCCGAGCAGGTCCTGTAAGAGAGACGCCAATTACGTCCGGTGAAACTGCTGAGATGGTTTTGGACATTTTCCGGGAGAATCCTCACACGAGCACCCGGGCAGTAGCACAACAGGCCAACATCAGCCTGTCGTCTGTTGTAAGGATATTGCATTCCAGATTTTTTCGCCTGTATCACCTGCAACTATATCAAGAACTCCACGGACGAGATTTCGAAACTCATGTTGATTTCTGTGCGTGGATACTGACGCAAGTGGCAAATGATCCAGCGTTTGTATCTCACATTTTATTATCGGACGAGGCATGATTTCATAATAATGGCTCTGTGAATCGTCATAATATGCACTACTGGAGTGCTGAAAATCCCCACTGGGTAAGGCAGGCAGCATTTCAGACACGATGGGGAGTAAATGTCTGGTGTGGTATACTGGGTGATCATTTAATTGGACCATATATCTTTGAGGATCATTTGACAGGAGCCCGGTACCTGCAGTTTCTTCAAGACCAACTACCATTGCTGTTAGAAGATATGCCCCTAGGTGAGCGTGTAACCATGTGGTATCAACACAACGGAGTTCCCACTCACATGTCACTAGATGTTCGCAACTACCTGAATGGTACGCATCCCGGTCGATGGATAGGAAGGGGATTACCTGATACCTGGCCTGCTAGATCGCCCGATTTGACACCACTGGACTTCTTCCTATGGGGATATTTTATGTATGTAGTGTACGCTGAGCAGCTGGGAAATCCAGAAAGTCTACGAAACCTTATTACTGAAGCCTGTGAATCCGTAACACCTACAATGCTACAAAAAGCCCGAATGACAGTTCAGCGGCGTTCAGAAACGTGCATTACTGCAAAAGGCCATCTATTCGAACATTTACTGCCCTAACAGGCTGTTGCCCAGGCAAGCGGATCCAAACCCCAAATCATTCTATCCTCGTCCATCCCTGCTTAATGAACATCCACATAAGCAGCCATAATGGCCTAGAACAGTGCCAAAATAAATAAATAAATAAATAAATAAATAAATAAATAAATAAATAAATAAATAAATAAATAAATAAATAAAATTAATTAATTAATTAAATTACCGACAACGTGAATTATCACTGCAGACTATACATTGGCTCTCTGGATGATTCTCGAAATACAAAATGCGAATGAAATTTACAGGCTCAAGTGGAATTCGAATCCACCTACCAAACTCAGCTGTATTAACAGCACCGCTCTTAACCTACGACACCACGGCGAATCCAGCGAATAGGTTTCCAGAAAGCCTACTAGACGGACTACTACTTCCGCTTCACAAATTCACACACGCCCATTTCACGCCCTACTGAAAGCTCATAATTGGCACGTACTTTTTACATAACTGCCTGACAGTTCGATGCATTGTGTAAATGCCTATAGCATATGGTGGCCTACATGCTTTTACAAAGGTAATGGTGCAGTGAGTTATTAAAGGCGATTGTTGCGTGGTATATGGCAAAGGCGAATAGACCATAACGACACCAATGACGTTCGGTGGGATGCCTAACAGCATAAAATGTCAGGCGCGGCTGACTCACCCGGTATAGCATTCATTACATTTTCCAGATCTTCTGTAGACTCAGATAAAATAACAATATCATCGGGAAATCTCGGATATTTTATTGCCTCTCATTGAATTATGATTACCCTTCCAAATATCTCCTTAATTTCTCTTGCCGCTTTAAAAAAATAAACATCATAAAGTAGAAGGCACTCATTTCTTGATTGCTGCTCCTTTTTTCATAGCCCTCTATTATCACTGCAGACTATTTTTGTACTGATTATAGATAATCCATATTTCTCGGCATCAGAACCTTCAGAAACTCAAATAGCTTGGTTATCCTCACCCGGCTAAAAATCACCTCGCTGTCCAGCCAAGAATCGAATCCAGGACCCTCTGAATTCACACACGCCCATTTCACGCCCTACTGAAAGCCCATAATTGGCAAGTACTTTTTACATAACTGCCTGACAGTTCGATGCATTGTGTAAATGCCTATAGCATATGGTGGCCTACAGCATAAAATGTCAGGCGCGGCTGTGACTAATTCATTGATTTCTTATATCTTGAATAGGGAAAATGCCACCTTTTAGTCCATATCTCTATAGGTGGACCACATAAGGTATACAACCAATGGAGGCAGAAGTAACAAAGTAGAATTCTCTCTTAATTATGAAGGCTTGGCAGCACTTGTGCTGATTGTCGTTACCCCACACCTCCTCGACCCTCCAGAAATAATAAGTTAATTCAATTAAAGAGAATTAAGAGTTATAGCACTTCCCTGGTGGCCTTTTTGGCAAGCACAAACAAGTTGGTTCGCCTGCTTAAGGATCTCTCAGACCCTCCAATTTCATTCCGCCAAAGTTGCGCTCCTTTTTTAAAAATGTTCTTTCCTTTTTCAAAAATTTATTATGTTGGCTAGAAGATAAGTTATCACGATTTGTGGTGCAGTAGAATTAGAATTCCTAACACATAACAAATAAATCGAAAAGAACACGGCTGACGCTTGTGAGAATAGCCCCCAAATGAACCAGCAAGTTGGTGAACCTGACTTGTTTACCCAATAGACGGAAAGCCAGTCCGCTGCTGTTTAATGTAACGTACTTAATGACCTCAAAACTCACACAAGTACATGAATTAAATTTGTGTGCTGGGAATTCCTAACTTGTCAAGCCACACAATAAGATGGCCAAGTGGACACTGCGATTTCAGTCAAGCAAGAGGAGACTCTCTCTCTCTCTCTCCCTCTCCCATTCTCTCTCTTTCTCTTTCTCTCACATGTCCCTTCTTTTCATCTCTCTCTAATGCTAATCCATTACATCGGATTACAAATACAGTAGGGGTCAAAATATTAAGACCACAATCAAATAAATCCAAAAACTGTATACCCATGTAGATCAGTGGGAGAGTGTCTGTCTCTGAATCCCAAGATCTTGAGTTCAAACCCTGCAGAGGAAGCCCAGTTTTTTGGAGGTAAGAAAGAAATTGACTTAGCACTCCATCTCGTTGGTGTACGATGTCGGAATGTTAAAGATCTCTGGGGACACATTCATTGCTTTCCTCAATAAAATTAATTAAAAATCAGTGGAGATTTTGATTTACTCTGCCATCTGATAGAGTAAAACGGAACGTTGAAATCTGCGCGCTGGCAGCATGGTTGGCCTCAAATTAAATGCTTGCGTACGGTGGTAGATATCATAAATTATTATTATTATTATTATTATTATTATTATTATTATTATTATTATTATTGTCGTGTTACGCACCAAGACAACATGTCTGTGGCAAAAAAGGCTCCTTCAGTTCAACCCTGGAGTGAAAGGCCAATGAAGTGATGGATGGACTGCGCTGCATAAGACATGCGGTTTGCGGACTACAGCCATAAGGACGTGCAGGATCAAGTAAAATGGAGAAGACATGCTACGAGACAGACACCAGAAAAGAATAGTATTATTATTCATCTTCTTGTTCCTATTATTATTATTATTATTATTATTATTATTATTATTATTATTATTATTATTATTATTATTATTAAATATTGTGAAAATAATGGTTGTGGAATTTTATGCAATGGTCTTAAATTTATGACTAGTACTGTACATTTTTCTGCATTTTTTTCACAGTTATGGGTGTATTTACCGTAGATAACATCGACGGTAAGAAGCTCCTTATTTCGAAGGTCTGAGGTTCAAACACTATGCCCCTAATGATTCTCGAGATTTTTCAGTATGTACATCACATAAATTCTGTGACATTACAGTTATGGGTTGGGGTGATAGAATACATTCAGGATAAACCCTGAATGTCTTAAGAGGCGAGTAAGACGTACATCCTTAAGGAAGTCTTATGTATAGAGCGTCAGTTGGCGATCATGCGGCCCTTAACTCAGACTGGTACTTCTTCCCTCCATCTCACACATCCGACCTTTCTTGTTCAAATCCTTTTCTCTTTCAACCCCGACGGCATTTCGTTCGCGTGGTCTAGGGAATATTTTATTACCGAGTGAGTTGGCAAGGCAGTAAGGGCCATGTAGCTGTCAGCTCACATTCATGAGGAGGTCATTTCAAACTCCATTATCCTCCTGCCGCGAAAAGGTTATCCGTGGTTCTTCATTTTATTACCAGCTAAATGGCGGGAATGTATCTTGATTAACACCCACAGTATCCCCTGCCTGTCGTAAGAGGTGAATAAAAGAGGTGACCAAGAGATGATACTTTTCGAACTATGAGATATACTGTGATTAACACCATTACACGATGAACACCATGGGACGATTTTACTTGCGATTAGTACTACTACATGTGCCTGGTTGTACTCCCTCTTAGAGCAATATTTACTACTGCCTGAGGAACTCGTTCCGCGACTGCTTCCAGCTGGTTCTCTGATTAGTATCATCGGGGGGAGGATTACTATGGGAGTAGTACCATTATAAGAAGAACACCATGGTTATGTGTTGCCTGTGGGTAGTGCCATACTGTGTGAGACAGAGTACGTTTACATTGCCTATGATTAGTACCACTATGTGAGCAAAGCCGTGAGTATACGTATCCTGTGATGAGTACCACTATATGAGGATTACCACGGATCTAGCCGGTGCCCATGAATAGTATCTCTGTGTGAGAAACACCATCGGTCTAGGTTCCTTGTGAGTGGAACTCTTATGTGGAGATTATCATGGATCTATGTTTCTTGTGATTAGTACGAGCATGTGAGGAACGCCATGATACTTCCTTACCTGCGATTAATAGTACAATAGGAGAAACATCATGCTTCTACTTTACCAGTGATTAGTACTCTTATTAGGGACCTGTGACCTGGATTTTGGACCCCTTTGGACAGCAAGAATCATCGCAGAAGATAAGGCATTGTGAATCGGATCCACTGGTTGCTTTGGATTCATGGTCAGTTTTCCATCATCATTCGTTTTGGATTCTTGTCAGTGGATACATTTTGAAGTTTTTTGTTGCACCTCATCTCATTAGGGGGCGATGACCTAGCTGTTAGGCCCTTAAAACAACAAACATCATCATCCCTCAGGCACCTTTGTCGTATGTGTCCGCTACCAGCGTTGAACATCTTTGTGCAGTCGTTTTTTTATGGCTATTTTATGTTCGTTCAAATTTAATATTTTAATTTAATACCTGACTCGAAGTTACGAGTGACGGTTGAATAATCAAATTCAACGTGATTCATTCTTACAGTTATTAATGAACACCAATCAGAACTCTAATTTATTTCCAACTTCACATCTAGTGGTAAATTTATAAGTTAACGCTAAAGTAAATTTACTTAACATTGGACGTGTTTTATTGATTTTGATTGATATTTAACTGTAATATTTCTTTGGCTTTTAGATCATTATTCCACATAATTACGTAGGGCAGAATATTTTTCATAAATTTACGGAAATCAAGTCACTAATTTGAATATCGATTCGTAATCATGATATCGGTTATTGCTTCTTAATTCGTTGGGCGATTTTTGTCGTTCATCCCATATGCTTTATAATGATCATGTAAATTGGGTGAACGATGATTCGGATAGGATTTAATATGTTGGTAATCATCCATAGTCATGAGCCTTACCATACTTCATATTATTGAATTTATGATATGTCCTAGCTTCCCCTTGATCTGGCCTGAGCAAAGGGACAATTGTAAACATGCGGAATTCGTTATGAACTAACATATATACTATATAACACCACTAAACAAGTAAACAAAATCGTCACCCGAACATAGAGAAAGGTTATTGAATTTGAATACTCTTTCATAGTTATAATCATGTATGAACGTTTGAATACTATATTTCATGTCATTGTCCGGTATATAACCTATGTTTAAATCCTTTTGCAGTTTTAACATAATACGCGTGAAGTAGTTATTTTTTAGTCCTGCATGATTTAATATTGTCTACAAAGAGGAAGTATTCCGATTGTTTTATAATGAGTGGTAAATATCAATCCTATATGCCAAGGAAGAGTGCACCAATGTTCTACTCTTTTGGTATTACAACATTTGACGATACATGATACATAGCTGTATATGACCTAAACTGCATGACGTTCATCACGCTGTTGGGGATAATTAAAATCTTTGATATTTATTTATGAATAAGAGACTTCAAATCAGCAGTAATTGTATATTCTGTTCAAATGTGATCTTATATTTTTAAACAAGTATCCGAAAGATAGCAGATCTCTGTTGAAAATATCAAATTTTAATTTCATTTTTGTAAGGTTAACATGTAGTAGTATATATTTATTGTAACATGTTTTGTTACAAGAAATACGAGGGAAACTGGTCAATATTTTTCAATATTTTGCATGTCGCCAGGCAAAATACAAATGAGAGTACAAATAATGTCACCAGAGTATCATATAAAATTGAACCCGGGCTACTTTCTATCTATTGATCCTGCAAGAAGAAATACTTGATCTATTGAAAGTAGATACTGCTTTATGAAGCCTGTGTGCATTTCAAGCAAAATGCGCAAAGAATGGAAAACAATTTCTGCTCCTTGGAGTGCGGCAACCCTGTAGACCGGGCAGTGTGGCAGGCGCTCAGGGACACAGAAGACAAAATGAATTGGTCTTTGGTTTTATTGAAGGGTTGCTGGAAGAGAGATTTGTGGGGGACAGACTACCCCAGTGCGATCGATTGTTGGTTGGCCTCAGGGAGTACCACATTCCCTTACGAGTGAGCCTGTTTACATCACTAAGTATCTATCTGATTCTGCCCCGTGTGCAGTTCATTCTCAGGTCATTAGGAACGAGTTCCACCTGCAGTGCAGCAAAAGTTAACATCATGGTAGGACTTGCATTCCTTATAAGAAACTGTGCTCTTTGATAGATTAACAGTCCGCATTCTGCCTTATGTCCAGACAGCATATTTATTTATTTATTTATTTATTTATTTATTTATTTATTTATTTATTTATTTATTTATTTATTTATTTATTTATTTATTTATTTATTTATTTATTTATTTATTTATTTATTTATTTATTTATTTATTTATTTATTTTATCGCTAACGGTTTAATGTCGCACCAACTCAGATCGTTTATCGTCAATGATGACAGTCCCAGCATTTGCCTAGTGTAGAAATGGAAGATAATGGAAAACAATCTTTAAGGTCTCCGATGAAGGGGTTCGAACACACATCTCTCAAATGCAATGTAACAGCTACGCGGTCTTTACCACATCAATTGTCATTGTGGGATTATTAGACACATGGTATACAATTTTTAGAAGAATACGAGCCACATGGCGTGAATTTTCACTTGAAAAGTACAATTTATTCTATCATGTGTGGTTTACGTTCTCAAATTATAAGAATAGAGTCTAAATTTCCTTTTTTTCTTACATAGTGACAATATTCAACCATTCATAACATCCCAACCAGTGCTGCAGCTAACCTTACTCTCAAATTACCAAATCACAGGTCCACCCTCTACAATAACTTTTTTTTTGCCAGCATAATTCGAACATGTAATTCATTGCCCATTGTCCTAAGGGACACCATGTCTGAACCGGTATTTAATAGGAAATGTTGGCAGCGGTACTTGGACGGATCAAGTTGAGTGTAAATACATGAATTCTGATCATGTCAGCGTTTTCCGGGCCGTGAAAGCCTCAATTGCTACATGAATTCTGTTTTCCTATTTTGTTATTTAATTCGTTTGTCAGTAAGTTTTACTAAATTTCTTTTTATTGATGCATTAGGATAATTTTCTTTATTCTGGATTGTTTTACATACGTTTCTGTTTTTCTTTCCTACAATGTAATTTTATACCTATATGTACAGTTTAGCATTATAGTTTTAGTATGTGTGTAATATGTGTAGTACATTGTTAAACAGTTTGTACACTATAAGACATGGTTTAACAGAATATCAGGCTTCATTAACGCCATGTAAATAGAGGAATAATAATAATAAGAATAAATCAATATCCACAAAAGCCAAACTCCGACACTACCACACTGTTGTCCTCCCTGAGGCACTCTACGCACGTGAGATATCAGCACTTACCATTCACATCAAGGACATTGAGAAAATTTTACGACATGTACTGAGGAAGATATTCTGGCCCAAGCTTCAAGAGGGTAAATGGATGCGAAAATGCTCGAAAGAACTCTACGCATTAACTGAGCGATTCACTTCAGTCGCGCGCAAACGGCGTATGAAATTTTATGGACATTTAGCACGACTGGATGACTCACGACTGACTAGGAAACTATTTCTTATTATCAATGGAAACCGAAAATCCAAAGCTCGCTGCCTGGGGGATGCACAAAAGGACCTCGCAGAAGTCGACGTTGATCCAATGGCAACCACAAGGAATACATACAGACAAAAGATCAACAGCCATAAATTTGCACCCAAGAATCCATCTGAGAAACGCATGAAACTCAAAAACTCATGGACACAAGAAAGACGGCAGGCCCATAGTGAAAGGATGAGAAAGTTTTGGGAAGATAAGAATAACAAGAAGATAAAGAATACCAGTCCTATTTAATGGTTCCACGTGCTCCTTAAGGGGCTAAACGAATGTGTATATATAATAATAATAATAATAATAATAATAATAATAATAATAATAATAATAATAATAATAATAATAATAATAATTCTTACCGTGTTTTGTGGTGAAAGAAGGTGCGGGCATGAATGGGTCTATCCACTACAATGAAAAGATTAATTAAAAGCTTTAACATTACAGTTATATTCCTTTTGGGCTGCTCTTCTTTTTTCAGAAGCTAAATTTTAACAAGTCGCTCAGCAACGGAACAAAATTTCAGGTACAAAACTAGCTCATTAGCTTTCATACAAGATAGGAGAAATCATAAACATCAACACAATTTCCAATTAACAATACGAGCTTAACGCTCCCAATCTTGCACACGTTACTTGAGCACTATGTATTCTTCCACTCAATAGTCAATTTCATACTAACACTTCTACAAGAATAGAAAGAGCATCTATGCTCTATGAATTTATCTAGGAGACTGCGCTCCGAACCTTATGCCTTACTGTCTTCTCAAGGCCACCTTCAACTTTTACATTTACAACCAGAGCATCTTTTCTCACTAAAATTTACACTTTCCAGGCCTCTCGGGGCACAAGCTAAATTTTACAATTCAAACAGAATTCACTCTCTTAGACACTCGACAGTCCAACCAATTAATATAAATGATTGAATTTTACAGGAGTATCGAATACTCATTGTACCGGGCCTTTGTGGGGGAAAAAAACACACAAAGGTTTTCTCTATTCCCGAATTTAAGCTAAGTGCGTTTCAGCTTGTTTGAAATTTAGTGTAGAAATTTACATTTTTAGAAGATTGGAAATTTAAGGTTACATTATTAACGATAGGAAACCTTTCCCTCGAGTTAGCTTTCAGGGACTATCACATTATTATTAATTAGCTGCCATTACCTTAATCTGGCCAAAAAATCAATATGATGCGAAGGCGGACACTTGCACTCCTTGAAACTTACACTTAGAAGCTCATTGCCCGACGTTACAGAGGCTAATCCTACACTACTGAGGTGACTAGATAGAGAAAATTTAATTTACAGACAGAAAATGGTTACAAAATAATCGTCACCTCGAAGTCAAGTTGATAGGGAACTCGAGAGTGTGACACACTCTCTATTCCCGAATTAAAGCTAAGTGCGTTTCAGCTTGTTTGAAATTTAGTGTAGAAATTTACATTTTTATAAGATTGGAAATTTAAGGTTACATTATTAACGATAGGAAACCTTTCCCTCGAGTTAGCTTTCGGGGACTATCACATTATTATTAATTAGCTGCCATTACCTTAATGTGCAGTGAAACTCGATGAAGGGCGAAAAGCCCCTGCCTCCTCTATTAGCACACACTCAGTAAACTGGACGCTCAATAAGACAAAGTGGCTTGAAAAGGTACCAGTTTTTATACCCGACAGGAATCTTCTAGAGAGCTCTGGGCTACGGCCCGATACACCCCAATTTTTTTTGGATAATCAAATAGGTACAAGATGAATATTATTAGTGGAAAAATACACATACAAAATTTCCTATTGGTCAATTTTGATGTTGGCGGAAAGAGATCGAAGTATTGACAACTTTAACACACAAAACAGAAAAAAACAATCAACTCAGTGTAGTGAACCTCAAAATAAAAAAATTACTTGATTTTAATGGTTCCTCTTCACACTAGAGGGCATAACATACATTTTTTTGGTAGAGACATCTGTGAAGAAAAGTCCAAAATTATTGCACAAGTTGTTGCAAGTTTATATTTAAGATGGCATTCTTCAAGGCGCTTCATTTGAATGAACGGGGTGGGTGTACCGCGCGGTATAATAATAATAATAATAATAATAATAATAATAATAATAATAATAATAATAATAATAATAATAATATTCTACCCAAGAAACTTCCAAAGACACTGTACGTGAAGATGTTGATTTTTATCACCTGCTTCGATACACATCCTCTCAAAGTGAGAGGCAAATAAAAACAGTTACAATTTTGCGTGAATAGTATTCCTGTAATCATTATACACGGGACACTGTAGGTAAGCTAGTTAAATGACGTCATCACTGCTTGTCACAAAGACGGGTGTGGTTCTGATTACGTCCAGATTAATTGGAGGTCTTGAAATGAAATGGCACTTAAGTCTACAATGGGTTGTAATCCACGTAATTCTACTGATGTCCGGATGAAATGGTCATCAGTCATATGAAAAGATAAGCTTGCTTTTATTAATGGGATCTCCAGTTACACGTGCAATCTGAACCAGAGGAAATTAAATTCCCACTTTCAAAAATTCCACTTGAGTAGACCAGCTTCAAAAGGTCGTTAATAGAGAGTGATAATGATACTCATACATAGTTTCAGCCATTCCTCATTTCGTTCCATTGGAGTGCTCTTCTGGCATTGTTCCCACCCGTTTATACGAACTGCTGTCATGTTTGCTACGCTTCCAACTTACGGCTAACATATTTCGACACCGCCCACCTTTCATTCAAGTACAGAAAGTCAGTCTGAAAACAAAGCGATATGAGAGAAATAAAGCATTCGGCATTTTTAAGACCGGGAATGCCCGTGGACATGTCCGTCTCGACAGTTCTGTAGCTGCTTTTGTCGGTACCAGCTCCACTATGTGAGGATGTTGTTTGTCAGTGTAAGTGTACGGACTACGAATGGGAAGGAAGGTGCCGTGACCTTCATAAAAGTATCATCCTTGCATTTGCCAGGAGTTGAAGTTGGAAACTACAGAAAAAACATTTCGAGAAAGGTTGAAGGGGGTTTCGAAAACCTTCTCCCGAGTACAGAGTTAGGAAACAATAACTGGCTCTGCTGCAAAGCACTGAGATACAATGATAACTAGAATGTGATTTTTAAGCGCTAAAAACGAATGGAATGGCGTATAACTTTTAGTGCCGGGAGTGTCGGAGGACATGTTCGGCTCGCCAGATGCAGGTCTTTCGATTTGACGCCCGTTGACGACCTGCGCGTCGTGATGAGGTTGAAATGATGATGAAGACAACACATATACCCGGTCCCCGTGCCAGCGAAATTAACCAATGATGGTTAAAATTCCCGACCCTGCCGGGAACCGAACCCGGGACCCCTGTGAACAAAGGCCAGCACGCTAACCATTTAGCCATGGAGCCGGACTATTTTTAAGCGCTAATAGATTATAATACAGATAGTAGGTGGTGGTTGTCCCGCTTTACAGATGTGTAACGGTACGTTGCATAAATGTTAAGGGTTACAATAGGCCTATCCCTAATACGAGGGCTGTTTTTCTAACTCCGGTGGGCTATAAAAAAAGACGCACATTACCTCACTGGCGATAGAGTTTTTTGCAGAGGGCATCGGAAAGTTCTTGACACGATGCGACAAACATCTAAATCGTTTTGGCACTTATGTGGAATAATAAGTATCAAACTAATAATAATAATAATAATGTTATTTGTTTTACGTCCCACTAACGACTCTTTTACGGTTTTCGGAGACGCCGAGGTGCCGGAATTTAGTCCCGCAGGAGTTCTTTTACGTGCCAGTAAATCTACCGACACGAGGCTGACGTATTTGAGCACCTTCAAATACCACCGGACTGAGCCAGGATCGAACCTGCCAAGTTGGGGTCAGAAGGCCAGCGCCTTAACCGTCTGAGCCACTCAGCCCGGCAAGTATCAAACTACTAAACTTTTAGTGATATAATATTTCTTATGTCAATGTGCCCTTTTTATAGCCCATCGGAGGTTGAGGAAAAACAGCCTTCTTATTTATGCATATCTCATTGCAGAGCCATTGAGCGTGCTGAAAGAAACTCACTGCTCGTTGAAATATACTGTACTAACTTTCTAACTAGTGCATGAAATATCCGCTCTCTATTGATAACATCGTATAGGAACTCATTTCACGTTTGTCAAACACCGCTGATCGTTGATAATGACTGTTACCTTACTGAACTATGAAGTATTTGAAGTGATCCATATATTCCAATTTAAAATTCCATATCGTGCATTCATTTCTCATGGCTTGTTACCAACTGGTCTCTCTTTAGTCTAAGAAATTCTTAGCTGCGGCATTTATTACTTGCCAGAAAAGAAACCATTCATTATCTTTCCCCACATGTCTTTCAAATTTCTAATTTTCCTAAAAAAATGCAGAGTCCGGGTAATTCTTCTTCATCTAAGTAATTGCTCCATTGAATGTTCACGACGCCCCAAATCATTATATTAATATCAATCATATTCTATTCAGCCAGTACTAATTTCCCTTCTTTTTAATTTTTAGCTCACCAAAAAGCTGCCTCCAGATTTCTGAAAAAGGAATGAAGAGCAATAGCCTGGCCTCGTAAAATAGAGCAAAATTAAAGTAAATTAGAACAAATGTTAAAAGGCCTGTTGTAGACAAAGACGAACCTCCCGCGCCAGCTAGATCTTACCGTAATTAAGTCTCTGTCTGCCCCTTCTTCTTCTTTTCATTTTACCCTACTTCATACCCCTTTCTTTCTTTCCTTGCTTCCTTCCTTTGCAACATTTAAAAGTGTAGACAAAAGCCGATATTACTTTCCCAGTTAATTCCCCCTAAGTGCTGAGGAAGGTCCTCTTGTAAAGTCAACAAGAAAATGTCACCCTGAAGAAGAAACTAGAAAAAAAAGCACTACAGTATTTTGCATGCAGAAGAGGCTTCAAGTTATGTTGTACCATTGCAAAGATTTTCTCATTTTCTTAAGCGACACTTCGCACTCAGTTAAAGACCTCAACAGTCTTGACTACTGCTATTATTTTATTCCTAATTGTATGTTTTAATTTCTCTTTCCACTTTCTGGAGAGTGTTCTTGTGCTCTGAATCCATTTCGCAACGGTTCTTTGGTGAACGAAAGTACTTCAGAAAGTTTTAGCTTATAGCTTGCACTTTTCTCCCCTCTAGTCAGAAGGAAGTGTTAAATTCTTTCATCAAAAAGGCTCTATTCAGTGAAAGGCAGTCGAGTGAAGACCACGGTCCCACCACACTGACTTGAGAGGTTCAAAACGTTCTTCATCTTGTAGTCTGAAAGGTATCTGAGGCATAAACCAGCTCTTTCAAGAAAATCTTCTAAAACATAGGAACATTGGAACCAAAGATAAAATAAACGCTTGGGGAAGGGAGATATATATGTATAAAATTGTCTTTATCTATACGGACTATCTGCATTGAAAGACTGTTGAAGACTTTCAGTAGAATATTTTGGAGAATGGAAAGAAGTTCAATGAGTAAGACTTGAAAATTAACATTTCTTTAAGATTAAAGTGATGTTCTTTGGGAACATACTTAATAGGATTCAATACCAGGCTTTCTTTGCAAGAAATAACAAGTGACATGTATTCTGGATGGGTGGTAGTGAAGTAACGGTATCAATGTGTAACATATCGGACGCAGTGAGTTCTTCATTGCGATCAAAGTTTATAATTAGGACGTAAGTTTTTCGACGACCTCTTCCTTCTCTCGTCTATTGTTACATTTTCTCAATGCTCAGACCACAAATAGCTTCTAAACATCCAAGCATACAGGTTTCTAACATTTGACGTAACTTATTTTCCTTCAAAGATGACAAATTTTCATGTTAAACCTTTCTAATCTGACCTGGATGGGAACTTCATAAGAAAAAATCTCCTTTGATGCACGTTGCTATGGATTCTCGTATCATCAGCGAGACGTTTTAACCGTTTACTGCTTATGCAGAATGTTTGTTGCTATAATACTGGGTTGTGATCACGGGGACTACGCTCATATGGTAGGTTGTAAAATAATGGCATGTCAAAGTTGAGTGTGTTTACTGTGTCTCGAACAAACAAAAATCCACAGTTCTAGAACTTCAGGCAAGCAACTCAATGTTGAAAACATCGTAGGGATGTGAACTATGAAATTTAGCTGAATAATAATAAGTCCGCCTCTGTGGTATAGCGGTTAGTGTGATTAGCTGCCACCCCCGGAGGTCCGGGTTCGATTCCCGGCTCTGCCACCAAATTTGAAAAGTGGTACGAGGGCTGGAACGGGGTCCACTCAGCCTCAGGAGGTCAACTGAGTAGAGGGGGGTTCGATTCCCTCCTCAGCCATCCTGGAAGTGTTTTTCCGTGGTTTCCCAATTCTCCTCCAGGCAAATGCCAGGATTGTACCTAACTTAAGGCCACGGCCACTTCCTTCCCTCTTCCTTTTCTATCCCTTCCAGTCTTCCCATCCCCTCACAAGGTCCCTGTTCAGCATAGCAGGTGAGGCCGCTTGGGCGAGGTACTGGTCCACCTCCCCAGTTGTATCCCACGACCGAAAGGCTCAAGCTCCAGGACACTGCCCTTGAGGCGGTAGAGGTGATCCCTCGCTGAGGCCGAGGGAAAAGCCAACCATGGAGGGTAAACGGACTACGATACGAAAATATAATAAAGTACTGAATGAGAATAGATTCTTTATTTTTTCCTAAAATTTAAAATTCTACCCTTAATCATCGTTATCCTGTCGATTAGATTACCACCTTGCCTTTTTCTACCACTACGAGCGCTAATGTGAGTTAATGTATTGTTTCACTTAACCACCACTACGGGCGCTGATGTGAGTCATTACAGAGTTTCGCCTAAGCCCTAAGCACTATATCCGGTGTGGACATTTTTCAAAAATCAAACAGTTCTTGGGTGTATTGAACCAAGGAACACATAACAGAACGAATAAGTTAATTTGACTAGGATTTGAATCAAAAAGTAAACGATTAAAGAAACAAACGAGTTTAGACAGTTTTTCCGGAACTGCATTTAGGCCGGAAGTGATTTTGGAAATTTGTTCTTTTAGTATGGTATAGCTATCCAGGAATCAAAATTTGAAATCTTTTCTTGCCCATTATCCCTTTAACTTTCGGCACAGTTGAGGATATTGCTTAATTTTACTTTTTTCGTAGTATTGGGACCCCTACTTTGCTAAGAAATGTTTTCAATATTAAAAATGTTCGACTCGTTGGCTGAACGGTCAGCGTACTGCCCTTCGGTTTAGGGGTCCCGGGTTCGATTCCCGGCCGGGTCGGTGATTTTAACCTTAATTGGTTAATTCCAATGGCACGGGGGCTGGGTGTATGTGTTGTCTTCATCATCATTTCATCCTCATCACGACGCGCAGGTCGCCTACGGGAGTCAAATACACAGACCTGCAACTGGCGAGCCAAACCCGTCCTGCGTTATACTGGCACCAAAACTATATGACATTTCAACATTAAAAATGGAAAATATGTCCCCTTTTTCGGCATTAAAACGTACAATTTTAAGAAGACGATGACACTAAAATATCATGGATACGAAGTGTTACACACGTTTCTTTCCACAAAAATAAATGCATCAAAATTAGATTTTGCATTTTTTTACTAGAGAGTGCATTGGACTGTCCGACCCATTGGCTCAATCGTCACCATTAAGGACTTTGGTTCAGAGAGTCTTGGGTATTTAATCGCGATTGGTTAATTCCTCTATCTCGAGGATTGGGTATTTAAGTTTGTCCCAACACTCTGCTCTCCGTATTAAGACAAAACGCCACACTGACAACCACAGAACAAACACGTAATAGTGGTATGTATGGTTTTGTAAGGAAGAACATCCAGCCGTAGAACAGGGCCAAATCCAGATGCGCGACACCACTGGAGGGTAACAAGTGTTAGAAGAAGAAGAAGCGTCAGAGGCTGTAATTAACTAAGTAATACAAGCAGAAGAAAGCAAAGCAAAATCACCTCCGTACATACAGGTCATAAAGGCCCTTGGAGGAGTGGAAGGTAAAGGCTTCCACCATTGTTAACCTCGGCACGTGATGGGTAGAGTAGTTAGCTCTACGCTCGGCCGCCTTTGCCCCCAGGAATTAACCTGGTACTCATTTTTGGTGCAGGCTGAGTGAACCTCAGGGCCATATGCACCTCCGGAAGTGGAAATCTCGTTTCTTAAATTTTACAACTTCCTGACGGGGATTCGAACCCACGTCCTTCCCGACGAACCGAGCACGCCTTTATCGCCTCGGCCAGGCAGCCCCTATACAAGCAGAACAGCATAATATAAACACTGAGAAAACCTACGATAGATCAATTTCGTCTCTGCTAATGTCCATCATTTCTTCCTCTCATTGCACTGAATATTCCAATTAAACAGTTTTATTTAATTCGTAGTACAATTAACCTTCTTTTATTCTGTTCTTTGGAGGGGAAGGATGGAAACTTATCCGGTCCTAATAGGAATCCCTCTGGGAAAATCTGCTTTGATGGACGTTGCTCTGGATTCTCGTATCATTAGCACGTTCCACGAGACTCCTGGCACCACGCGTTTGCAGTTAAACTTCCAAACAGCTGTCATTCTCATGGAGCAGAATGAGTCTCAACACAGAACTATATGAATATAATTGCATCTGTAACTGTGAACTTACTGCGTTGGACTTATTACTTCTTGGTTCAGTTACTTTATTACCACCCTGCCAGAATACATATTTTAAATTCTCTAAATGACCTACTAGCTATCTTTATGTGTTCTCAACTAGGCATTCAGTCCACTTAATTCGATTTCTCACATTACCACACTTTTTATTTATAGCCCAGCTATGGCAGTACATTCTGATGGAAGAAGTTTGTAAATACCTGCATTGGTTTTGATTTTATGGACTAATAAGTAAGTTGCTGTATTATAGCAGACAGTTAAAGGCGAGGGTCTATGTGCATGTCTGAGAAAACTGTGCCATAGACTTGTGTGTATGTATGTTCAGTCTTCAGCCCTAAGGCTGGTTGGATCCTCAACAGCTCTGCCATCAGCTGTCATAATGGCCTAGGCATCACTGAAGAGGCGTACTAGGGAAATGAGGAGTGAGGTAGTTTCCCGTTGCTTTCCTCACCGAGCCAGAAGTTGCTCTTACATATCAGTCTGCCAAGCCCACTGAAATGCATGCATCAACGACCCTATGAGCAACGTTTTCACACCATTCATAGCAGGGACTGGCTGCCTAAGGATTGGCATTACTGGCATCGCTCATACCTCAGTCACTTTCATATTGTCAAAGCCAAGGATAAGACAGAGACAGATCAATGAAAGTAACAAAATTGCTCTAGCCCATACCAGAAGACAAAGTGCACTGTAAGCACTAGGTCCCGCCAGCAAAGGCATGCCATAGACTTATTTTCTTTAATGTTTCGCTCATAACTGCTAAACCATGTTATATTTGAATTACTTTTTATCGACAAAAATATGTATAATATCTTTAAAACTGTCCAGAATCATATGCTTATGGGTGCTAGTTGTTTGGACAAATTATCTACAGGTAGATTTTTTTTAAATAGTTGCTTTACGTCGCACCGACACAGATAGGTCTTATGGCGACGATGGGACAGGGAAGGGCTAGGAGTGGGAAGGAAGCGGCCGTGGCCTTAATTAAGGTACAGCCCCAGCATTTGCCTGGTGTGAAAATGGGAAACCACGGAAAACCATTTTCAGGGCTGCCGACAGTGGGGTTCGAACCTACTATCTCCCGAATACTGGATACTGGCCGCACTTAAGCGACTGCAGCTGTCGAGCTCGGTTATACAGGTAGAGTATATGCGAAACATTGTCTAAAATATCCTATATAAAAGTAACTGTTAAGTGGCTTATTTTCGAAATATATTTCTGAATGTGTTGAGCTTTGTACCCGTGACGTTACACAGCACATTCAAAACAGCATAATGTAAATATATGTATTCTACCTCCCCCACCGAAAGGGAGATTCTCTTTCTTAGCCTACGTCCGTCCACTTCATAATTGAAAGTACTTCCTCTATATGAGCATTTGATCCTGGAATTCTCATTGCAAGAGATGATAAAAAAAAAACCGAAATGCGCACGTATGTACCTAACAACAGAAATCATGATAATACTTGACGAAAAAATGAAAATGGAAGCAGAAAGCAGCGAAGGAATGAATCACTTCCGAGTTGTACGACTTGTTGGCTGAACGGGCAGCGTACTGGCCTTCGGTTCAGAGAGCCCTGGGTTCGATTCCTGGCCGGGTCGGGAATTTTAACCTTAATTGGTTAAATCCAATGGCACGGGGGCTGGGTGTACGTGTTGTCTTCATCATCATTTCATCCTCATCAGGACGCGCAGGTCGCCTACGGGAGTCAAATCGAAAGACCTGCACCATGGCGAGTCGAACCCATCCTGGGATATCCCGGCACTAAAAGCCATAAGACATTTCATTTCATTTACTTCCGAGTTTGTAATTTCAAAAAGAAAACTAAAAATTGTGCACTTCAATCCCTCAAAAATGTTTCTACCCATGAAAGTCAACAAGAACTAAAATACGCTAGCTGGAAGACTGAAGAAGAAAGACGTAAAATACGGACATTCTGGTCGAGGCATATTACGAATTTATGGATGCAGAATATCAGCAAAAGACAATTAGAAGAAGGAATAGCTCCTGGTGATTCCATAAAATAACTACTTAACAATGCCGAACGGAGCACACTCTTATTTAATAAATGTGTTACATATATCTTGATATTTAAATAATGATTCATTGAAACTACTGTCTTTATTGGAATTCTCAATTCACACGTGATATTCTGTTAAAAAGTCCTTACAGTCGTGTCCAAACACACTCTCGTCCATTGTTTGCTCCACTCCCGTTTCCGCACTGTTTTTTCAATTTGCTTTGTGAGTCATATGATGGTGAGTCAGTCCTGGTATATTCCTCTTGTATGCCTAAAATTGTAATATCCGTTTCCTAATTTCACTAATGTTTTTCCCTCAGTATGTAACGTTCCCCTGTTAGATTTTTTCCCTACAGTACTTGTTAAACATCGAAGTAACATATCGAAGGGTTTCGGTGAGGGAGGTACGGGAAAGGGCTAGATAGTGGACGTGGCCTTAGATAATTTACAGCCCCAGCATTTGGCTGGTACGAGAATGGGAAACCACGGAAAACCATCTTCAGAGCCGTTGTCGGTGGGATTTTAACCCACCATCTCCCGAATGCAAACTCGCACCGGTTGACCATAACCGCACGGCGAACTCACTCGGTGCCTGTGAAGTTTAGGCTTAGATAATTCCTTGTGATCTTGCGTATTTTAGATCCAAACGAACATCCTAGTTTAATGACTGTATTGCAATGTCTTAGTTTTATTATTATTATTATTATTATTATTATTATTATTATTATTATTATTATTATGATTATTATTATTATTATTATTATTATTATTATTATTATTATTATTATTATTATTATTATTATTATTATTATTATTATTATTATTATTATTTGATCCCGGATGTTTAGAGTTTCATAGATTAGAATGCCAAATTACTGAAGCGAGTAACAAGTATATTCTAGCCCGGACAACTGTTCTGCTATGAGATTTGTATAAACATCAGGAGCCTGGCTTGGTGGTGGTGGTGGTGATTATTGTTTTATGAGGAAGTACAACTGGGCAAACATCCTCTATAGCCTGTCTTGGTAGTAACCCTAGAAGTAATGTTTCTCTGACTACATTACGGAAGAGCGAGCTAGATGATACTTCCATGTCGGCAAATTAGTTTTTGTTCTAACATATTTCTGCCTAAACATCCGGGCTCTAATTGATGATGATGAGGCTCCTGATGATTATTCTTATTCTTATACTTATTCTTTGCTAGTGGCTTTACGTCGCACTGTCTTGTGGCGACGATGGGATAGGAAAGGCCTAGGAGTTGGAAGGAAGTGGCCGTGGCCTTATTTAAGGTACAGCGCCAGCATTTGCCTGGTGTGAAAATGGGAAACCACGAAAAAACATCTTCAGGGCTGCCGGCAGTGGGATTCGAACTCATTGTCTTCCAGATGGAGGCTCACAGCCGCGTGCCCCTAACCGCACGGCTAAGTCTTCCGGTATTCTTATTCTTATTCTTATTCTTATTCTTATTCTTATTCTTATTCTTATTCTTATTCTTATTCTTATTCTTATTCTTATTCTTATTCTTATTCTTATTATTCTTATTCTTATTCTTATTCTTATTCTTATTCTTATTCTTATTCTTATTCTTATTCTTATATCTTTGGAGTGTACTGTACAGTCGAGTTCGGACTTCTTGATTAACATGTTTAAGTTTGTTCTTGAGTGATGCTCGGACTTGAATGTCTGTTCCTGTGATTCCATACTTTAAAAGCTCCTCATCGATCTCCACCAACCAAGGAGGAATCCTTTTGAGAATTCTGAATTAGGATAACAAACGTTTTCATATTCCTTCAGCTGGCAATCTGTAGAGGTGAACGTGAAATGTTATCCTTCTTTTCCGAATTACGCTTGATATCTTTTCAGCATGGGTGTATACTTGTAATAATGTTATTGGCTTTACGTTCAGCTAACTACGTTTCCTATTTTGGGAGACGCCGAGGTGCCAGGATTTAGTCCCTCAGGTGTTCTTTTACGTGCCAGAAAATCTACCGACACTAGGCTGGCGTATTTGAGCACCTTCAAATATCACCGGCAACCGTACTGAGCCAGGATCGAACCTGCCAGATTGGGTTCAGAAGGCCAGCACCTAAACCGTCTGAGCCACTCAGTCCGGCGATGTATACCTATAAGCTTCTCCGAAGTCTGTGAACACCAAGAATTGTTCGGATAATTCTCCTTTCCTTATTTGCCAGCCTATGAGTTCGAAGTATTAAACATTATGCTGTATATGCTTATTATTATTATTATTATTATTATTATTATTATTATTATTATTATTATTATTATTATTATTATTATTATTATTATCATAAAACGAGGAGGTGTTTGAATTCCCTGTAACTTTTAATGATTTTAAGGAGACCCGAAGCATCTGATTCGTTTGCTTGAAAGATTATTCTTAGCGTGCTGCAAAATGCACGACACGTGTGGAATTAATATGGAGTGAGAATAATATGGAAGGCATAATGGGAAGATAAAGCAGACTCGATTCAAACAATCGGTTTTATTGTATGCGATGTTTAAAACGTTTTAACGCCACAAGCAAGGCGCGATCTAAAATCCATCTTGAGCCGAGTGAAAGGGAATGGCAGACAGTGTGCTAATAATGACAGCAGTTGACGTGTCTATAAAACAATAGACAACATCCCTGCAGTGAGGGAGAAAGGTTTACACAAAGAATGGCAGAGGGGTGAAGAAGGAAGGCGCTCAGTATATATCCTTGCAACGCAATCCGTCTGCTCTTCTTGTCTTGACGGAAACGACAGCAGATTATGCCGAGAGCCTTCCGCGCGCTAAACGCTCCTTTTAGGCAAATCCCAGCCGGCAGAAAGGGTTGAGGTAGCTCTAGAGCTGTTTCGTGTTAATGGCGAGAAGAAGTACTCTATCGATTATTCCGTTCGTCTCTATGTAGATGAGTTCCTCTGCCTCCTTCATGATTCACTACTTTACATTAATCAGGCTCAAGAGGTCTTAAGAAACGTATCTCATCACTACTCTTCACAAACTATACGAATGATTCATTTTCGTTTGTAATAATTAAGATTTTACTGACGATATTTCACTTTTGGGTATTTCAGAAAAGTCACCAGCGATTTGGGCACCAGGAAAATGTTATAAAAGAGTGCTTGCAACATTGCAACTTCAGGAAATAAAGAAGCAATTAAATGTCTAAGACCCAAGATCATACGAAGTGAAACAGAAATAATTTCTTAACAGATAACGAAAATTTAGCATTGCGAAGTGTTTCCTTTTTATATTACTGTTGTGACAGTATAAGCATGCATAATCTTCCCAAGTGAAATAGTCTTCAACTCGGATCTCCGGAGGAAACGACGTAAGAAGATGCAAAGAAATAATCAACTTTTGAGAATAGGGTCATGGAATGTTCGATCGCTTAAAAGCACTGGGAGACTGGAAAATGTGAAGAGTGACGATGGAGAACCTCGAGATTGACGTACTAGGAATAACTGAAGTGAGATGGTCAACGAGTGGAGATTTCTGCAGTGGTAACTAAAGTGTTATTTATTTAGGGGATATGAAAGGAACGGGTGGTGTTGCTTTCGTATTAAAACGCAAAACAGCATATGAAATCCAAAGCATATGGGGATTTAGTGAAAGAATTATCATGATCACACGAAATACAGAAGCTAATAAAACAGTATTAATCCAGACTTACATGCCCACATCTGGTCACGTTGATGATGAAGCAGAAGATATACCTATATACGGACAACTGGAGGGAGTATTCATTAAAGATGATGGTAACTTAATCATCATGGGAAACTGAAAATCTATAGTAAGTGAGGGTGGAGTCGTCAGCTGTATGTGAAACAGGAATGAAAGATGTGACAGGCTAATTGAGTACACTTGGACCATGCCAGGAAATGGTGGCAGATACCAGATAGATTAAATAATGACAAAAGACTGCTATCGTAACCAAGCTAAATCATGTAATAGCTATCCAGGTGCAGATATGGACACAGAACACAATCTGATATAATGAGGAGCCAACTAAGTTTTAGAAGAGAAGTAATAAAACAATGGTGTAAAAGTTGGTACACCAGTAAGGTAAAAAGTTACGAACAAGTTTTAAGCCTGGAATGCCACACTCGCAAAACACATATGTAAATACGACAGTGGGGTCTGCTTGACCCAATCAAATTGTAGTCATTCATATCATATAATTTAAAATTTACCACTTGTTCTTATTCTACTTGTCTACTGTATAGTTGGAGGACACTGGTATATGACTATTATGATCTCCAGCGCTTACATATTATAATTAACTGCATTATAATTACAATGAAAGCAGTTAACAACCTGAAAATTGCAGAGATACCTTGTACATGAATACATACTTTTTTCTGGCACAATGGATAATTTTCATAGTTGTTTGGAGAATTTTTGCAGTAAATGTATTCATCAGTATTAAACAGCCACTCCAAATTAATAGCACTGATAGTTCACATTTGTGACAGGTTACAAAGTTCTTCACAGGAGATGTTCGCAATCGACACCTACCTTGGCAGAATGGTTTCGCACACTACGAGCAGACTGCGTTGGTTCTTCTGTCATTCTGCCTTGGACAGATGGCACATCGAAGCTTCCTGCGAACATCACGCTGGATAGCCACTTAGTTAATCACTTCAATTTTCAAAATTTGAACAGTTATTTTCTTTATGTAAATCTGTACTGTAGGTATACTGAGCCGATTGTGAAGGTGAGGCACAATAAGTGACATGCCTAAGTCTTTCAAAATCTGTCTACGATTTTTCTTTCCTTGTTGCAATACCAAATTAGAACGATTAAAAGAATGGTCTCCACCAGCGTCTAAGATTCCCAACATGACACGAACTGGCCACCTCTTTGCTCTTTTACAGGAAGAGTATGTCTTACACAGTTGATCAAAGGTGTCAGTGCCACCTATAGCTTCATTGTATGTGTGAATGATGACTGGTTTGTTCGAGGTTTCATTCACAGTGTTATCATGATGCATAGTTGATAATAAAATTACCAACTTGTTTTGCAAGTGTTTTCTCATGATCAAACGTAAATCTCGATGTTTCTGGAGAGCAAACTTGGAGGAATTTCTTTTTTATTTTTGCTTTGCGTTTCCACCATTGTAAGACTGCGCTGATTCAGGAGCATGTCAGCAAGTGGAACTGATGCAAACCAGTTGTCGACCGTAACATTCCTGCTCGAAAAATGAATACGTTCAGTCAGTTTGCGAACATAAAAAGTAGGCACCGATTCATTTTTCTTGCATTGAACTTTTCCTATACATGACATTGCATTCATCATGTAGGATATTCTAGCATCATTCAGCATGTGTAACTTTATTCCGTACTTATCAGCTTTTGAACCTATGTGAATTCGGAAGCTACATTTGCCACGGAGTCCCATCCACTGTACAGTATACATACGGAGTGCAATAAGTTTTACAATGTTCAACAAAGCAGTCCCACGCCTCTCTTATTGCAGCCAATTTGTCTGTACTTTTTCTCTTCATTCCGGTCCTCTTTGCTATCAAAGCGTAAACAATAAAGAAGGAATAGAAATATTTGTTCTGACATTGTCGCACGAAATATGCCGTTCCCATATGTAACAGACCAGAGACCTTTAGTGTTAGAACGAGACACTCGTGGGGCCACTGATATGTTCATCAGCCCCAGGAGTGCCATTATTTCAATACTAACAGTGGTCTCTTTCATATAACTTTGCTGATTAGCTGTTGATAACGCACGACGAATTTCTTCGTTAGTGTGAGTCGTTGATGGAGGATATTATCAACAATGGCCAAGCTTCAAGAGAACTTTTTAGATTTGTTGCAGCACCTTTTGCACCAGGAAGATGTACTCTGAGAATGTTCTTACTCACAGGTCGGCCTCCTTCCTCCGGTGGGTCTGATGTCCAACGGTTAAGATCTTCCCCCTTCAGCCTGGATACATTGCGGCTTGAACCCGGTACCTCATCTTCAACTTCGGTGTCACTTTCATAATCAGCATTGAATTCACTTTCGTGTTCACTGTGCTCGAAAACATTGTCAGATTCCAAACCGATATCCTGCTCGCTGTCACTATCTTCTAATAATTCGCTAATGTTACGATCTGATAGCCCTCCTTGGAATTAGCCATTTCAAACACTGTCTCTAGCAAACAAACACATGTCACTTTGTTATCACATAGCAAGGACTGCAGCAGCAAGGAACAAACCAGGAAAAGACAACCGTAAATACCACACTGGGGTTTCCTTGACCTTGCGCTATATTTACTTATCTCCCACGGATGTTTACTTTCCCTGACAGAACTGAATGACACTATCACAGTGTGACAAGTTACTTACTCAATTTAAAAACATGGTTCAGTAGGTTACAGTTTCATATGAAAGATTAATTAAACAATGTTGTTTCTCATAGTACCGCTGAGACTCCAGTGTGGTGTTGCGGTTACGTGCCAGATGCGACCGTGCCGGATGCGACCCGGCCATTATCGTGCCAATAGCGACCGAGCGAATATGCACCGTGCCGCATGCGACCCATCAATCACTTACAATTGATCTGCATTAAGGGCTGTCACCAAGTGGCAGATTGCTTATCAGTAGCTAACTTGGTCTTTTCTAAAATAAAGGTCTGACACCGTTGTTAGCAGGTTCGAGTGCCGTTGGTCGAAAGAAAAATATGATAATGTTGCTGGCTTTACGTCCCAGTAATTACTTTTATGGTTTAAGGAGACGCCGAGGTGCCGGAGTTTAGTCCCGTAGGACTTATTTTTACGTGCCAGTAAATCCACCGACACAAAGCTGACGTATTTGAGCGCCTTCAAATACCACCAGACTGAGCCATAATCGAACATGCCAAGTTGGAGTCGGAAGACCAGCATCTCAACCGTCTGAGCCGTCGAGCCACTTAGCCCGGATGAAAAAAAAAATTCACCATGAGAATGTAGGCCGGCAGGGTAGGAAAGTTGGTGTATACAATTTGTAATCACTAGATTGCGTACCAAAAGCCTGGATTCAAATCTAAACCTCTTCGCAGTGTTCAAATGAAGTGAGGGAATATGATGCTGTTGATGGTGATTCGGCCGTCGGATAGGGACGTAAAGCATTGAGCAGACCCCTTGGTATTATTCGAGAGGAGTAGAGTACGTGCCGACACCGGGTTTCACCTTTCCCTACCTCATCATAATCTCACATCCAGACGCGCAAGCTTCCCATGTGCGTCAGGTAGAAAGACCTGCACCAGGCAAGCCGAACACGTCCTCGGACACTCCCGGCACTAATAGGATACGATAAGTAAGTAGGCCTAAGTCGTAAATAATTTCAGAGAATTAGGATCTTCTTTTTTGCTAGTGGTATAACGTCGCACCGACACAGACAGGTCTTAAGGCGACGATGTCCGACTCGTTGGCTGAATGGTCAGCGTATTGGGCTTCTGTTCAGAGGGTCCCGGGTCGATTCCCGGCCGGGTCGGGGATTTTAACCTTCATTGGTTAATTCCAATGGCCCGGGGGCTGGGTGTTTGTGCTGTCCCCAACATCCCTGCAACTCACACACCACACATTACACTATCCTCCACCACAATAACACGCAGTTCCCTACATATGGCAGATGCCGCCCACCCTCATCGGAGGGTCTGCCTTACAAGGGCTGCACTCGTCCAGAAATAGCCACACGAAATTATATATATTATAGGCGACGATGGGATAGGAAAGGGCTAAGAGTGGGAAGGAAGCGGCCTTGTCCTTAATTAAAGTACACATCGACTTTCACATTTGCCTGATGTGAAAATGGGAAACCACGGAAAACCATCTTCAGTGCTGCCGACAGTGGGATTCGAACCCACTTTCTCCCGGATGCCAGCTCACAGCTGCGCGCTCCTAATCGCACGGCCAACTCGCCCGGTAGGAAATTTATTGAACATCTCCCTTGGTAAATTATTCCAATCCCTAACTCCTCGTCCTATAAATGAATATTTGCCGCAATATGTCGTCTTGAGTTCTAACTTTATCTTCATATTGTGATCTCTCCTACTTTTAAAAACACCACTCAAACTTATTCGTCTACTAATGTCATTCTACGCCATCTCACCACTGACAGCTCGGAACATCCCGCTTAGGGTACGAACATGCCGAGTGGAATACTCCTCACTCAGTGCTCATAGCAGTGCTCTTCACTCATCACTCATCATTCAAAGGCGCACATACCGGGTAGGAGACCCTCGCTCTTCCTTCGTTAATGAGGAAACGTTTTCCATCCAGTTATGATTGTGCAGCATTCACGAGAAGATAGGGTTGTGTTCTTTAAATGTAATTTTGTTTCGTGAAAATGTTCATACTCCTCTGTATACATAATAGTACTGGGCGAGTTGACCGTGCGGTTAGGAGCGCGCAGCTGTGAGCTTGCATCCGGGAAATAGTGGGTTCGAATCCCACTGTCCGCAGCCCTGAAGATGGTTTTCCGCGGTTTCCCATTTTCACACCAGGCAAATGCTGGGACTGTACCTTAATTAAGGCCACGGACGCTTCCTTCCCATTCCTAGGCCTCTCCTATCCCATCGTCGCCATAAGACCTATCTGTGTCGGTGCGACGTAAAGCAAAATATCATACATAATAGTTAAGTATAGTAGCAGAAGTGATGATGAACATATGATAGCAAGTAAACTGTAATTGATTTCAAGTTCTGACAGAAGATACAGCGCACATCAAATTAATAAGAGAAGGCAGAGATTGGGTGGATTCCATCATTTATACCAAGAAGTGAAGAAAGACCCACAGAAATTCAAGAATGTCAATGCAGACATTTCAGTATACGACTCCTTGGTTGAATGGCCAAAGTTGATCCCTTCGATTCAGTGAATCCCGGGTTCGATTCTCGGCCGGGTCGGAGATTTTATTGGCGACATTAATTCTTCTGGCTCGGGGACTGGTTATTTGCATTTGTTCCAACACTATCCTCTTCATACTCAGACAACACACCATACTACAAACTACCACCGAAACACGCAATAGTTAATTACATCCCTCCATATAAGGTTGACGTCAGGAAGGGCATTCATCCGTAAAACAGCGTCAGTCAAAATGTGTGATACGGTTCGCATCCGCGGCCCCACAAGGTGTGGCAAAAGGCGGTAGAAAAAGAAGAAGAAGAATAATGCAGACATTTCAATATTTGCTGAAAGGAATTGAAGGTAATATGAAACCACGGAAGTACAGCAGCTATCATGTCAGTCATATTTGCATTGAAGAAGAACTGGTCATTACAATAACGTAAGCAGTAGTAATATAATATTATTCTCCACTTCAATAAAGCAATCTGTACTTCATCGAAAGATTAAATTTACCGAGTATAAAGATAATATTCAACATGGATATTTTACCTTCAGTGAACGCAGGCCGATAATATGAGTAAGCGACCGTGGCCTTGAGCCAACCAATCACAGAACAGCGCTCAAGAAGCACATCGCTCCAAAATCAAACTGATTTGATTCTTGAGGGAGGAGCGGAGAGAAGAGGGATGAGTGAAGTGCCGGCATGAACGCTACTATTGAAATGTATGGGTTTGTTTTGCATCTCTCAGCTTCCCTTAGGGTACGAACATGCCGAGTGGATTACTCCTCGCTCAGCGCTCATCACTCCTGTGTCTTCACACAGGAAGCTGAGAGATGCAAAACAAACCCATACATTTCAATAGTAGCGTTCATGCCGGCACTTCACTCATCCCTCTTCTCTCCGCTCCTCCCTCAAGAATCAAATCAGTTTGATTTTGGAGCGATGTGCTTCTTGAGCGCTGTTCTGTGATTGGTTGGCTCAAGGCCACGGTCGCTTACTCATATTATCGGCCTGCGTTCACTGAAGGTAAAATATCCATGTTGAATATTATCTTTATACTCGGTAAATTTAATCTTTCGATGAAGTACAGATTGCTTTATTGAAGTGGAGAATAATATTATATTACTACTGCTTACGTTATTGTAATGACCAGTTCTTCTTCAATGCAAATATGACTGACATGATAGCTGCTGTACTTCCGTGGTTTCATATTACCTTCAATTCCTTTCAGCAAATATTGAAATGTCTGCATTATTCTTCTTCTTCTTTTTCTACCGCCTTTTGCCACACCTTGTGGGGCCGCGGATGCGAACCGTATCACACATTTTGACTGACGCTGTTTTACGGATGAATGCCCTTCCTGACGTCAACCTTATATGGAGGGATGTAATTAACTATTGCGTGTTTCGGTGGTAGTTTGTAGTATGGTGTGTTGTCTGAGTATGAAGAGGATAGTGTTGGAACAAATGCAAATAACCAGTCCCCGAGCCAGAAGAATTAATGTCGCCAATAAAATCTCCGACCCGGCCGAGAATCGAACCCGGGATTCACTGAACCGAAGGGATCAACGTTGGCCATTCAACCAAGGAGTCGTATACTGAAATGTCTGCATTGACATTCTTGAATTTCTGTGGGTCTTTCTTCACTTCTTGGTATAAATGATGGAATCCACCCAATCTCTGCCTTCTCTTATTAATTGGATGTGCGCTGTATCTTCTGTCAGAACTTGAAATCAAGTACAGTTTGCTTGCTATCATATGTTCATCATCACTTCTGCTACTATACTTAACTATTATGTATGATATTTTGCTTTACGTCGCACCGACACAGATAGGTCTTATGGCGACGATGGGATAGGAGAGGCCTAGGAATGGGAAGGAAGCGTCCGTGGCCTTAATTAAGGTACAGTCCCAGCATTTGCCTGGTGTGAAAATGGGAAACCGCGGAAAAACATCTTCAGGGCTGCCGACAGTGGGATTCGAACCCACTATCTCCCGGATGCAAGCTCACAGCTGCGCGCTCCTAACCGCACGGTCAACTCGCCCAGTACTATTATGTATACAGAGGAGTATGAACATTTTCACGAAACAAAATTACATTTAAAGAACACAACCCTATCTTCTCGTGAATGCTGCACAATCATAACTGGATGGAAAACGTTTCCTCATTAACGAAGGAAGAGCGAGGGTCTCCTACCCGGTATGTGCGCCTTTGAATGATGAGTGATGAGTGAAGAGCACTGCTATGAGCACTGAGTGAGGAGTAATCCACTCGGCATGTTCGTACCCTTAGTCGAGCAGCTCGTCTTCTTACTTCTAAGTTTTCCTAGCCCAAGATTTGCAATATTTTCGCAACGCTACTCGTGTGTTTTGTTACCAAACATTATCGATTGTTTTCTGAAAGGGATTCAAACTTAATGTCGGAGTCCCTGGTACAGCGTAATTAGATTCTGATACAAATTTAGATATGACTAGCTAATGTACCCGTGCTTTGCTACGGAATTCTACATTGTATTCAGAATTCTAGGTTAAATACTCTACACGTTGTGAATAAGATTATATTAAACTGCATAGCTCTTAAAGTTACTCAGAAAAGCGACGGGCAAGTCACCATACGTATTTTCGCATGTGAAGACTTGGTTAGGAAATTATAATGGCAGGTCCTCTTGCCTACTGTCAGTCACAATCAACTTGGTAAGTTTTCATTATGATGGTAGGCCCACTTGCCTACTGCCAGTCAGTGGAGTTGGGCAGTTTGATGATAATGGCAGGCACTCACTCTCTACCTGTCTTTTTACATCATCAGAAAGACTGTCTTTGTGGTTTTGCCAACTGAAATTATCATAGGTCATTACAATGAAGTCAACAGAAATGTCGCAGTTACAAGCAATGCTATCATAATTATGAAATACTCGATAAAATAGAAAACCGCACATTTTCTCATTTTTAACAGTACTATGCTACCGATCTAACAGTCCAAAGTTCCCGAACTGGAATGACCAGGCCGCAAACAGCCGTGAACAATCCTCTGCCATTATTCCTTTAAGTGTGCACACTGCTCATTCCAATCAGTGCCACAGAGAAGGAATCAAATGCGTGGAGTACTATGATAAACCAGTATGTTACGTACCAGTAGTACCAGAAAATCGATGAACCAGAGGAAAGTCATGCTAAAGAAGAAAGTTATCTAACTCCACATTCCACTGTGGAGGGGGGCGGTAGAATTACACCCACGGTATTCCCTGCGTGTCGTAAGGGGCTCTCAACTTGGGAGCGTGGGTTAGTGACCAAGGGGCACTGAGTTGAGTCCTAGCACTGCTTCCACTTACTTGTGCCAGGCTCCTCATTTTCATCTATCCTATCCGACTTTCCTTGGTCAAATCTTGTTCTATTCCAACCCCGACGGGATTAGAACTTTTAGGCCTAGAGAGTCGTTCGTTTTCACGCCCTTCGTGGCTCTTGTCTTTCTTTTGCTGATATCTTCCTTTTTCGCAGTGTCGGATTCCTTCCATTTTTCTCCCTGATTAGTGTTAAATAAAGGATGGTCAACTAGTTGCACTTCCTCTTAAAACAATAATCACCACCACCACCACCACCACATTAACACGTAGCATTTCTCCTCTAATGGTTGGCGTCAAGAAAAGCATCCAGCCGTAAAAAAAATGCCAAATCTGCTACACACCCTGACCCGCAGTAAGAACCGGATAGAGCAGGGAGTAATAGAAACGAGCCCAGTGGCATCACTGCTCGCTTCTAATCAAGGCAGTCCGGGTTTGATTCCCGGCCAATATTTGTGGGATTTACGAAATGAAATACCACGCCCATTTTCCTGGAGATGAAAAATGGAAAACCACGAGAAATAATTTTCGAGGATGGCCGACGGGGTATTCGAACCCAGCAGCCTACCGAAGTAGCTGTAACTAGTCGTCCGGCAACGCACTGACCTAACCTGCTTGGTACCTTCTCCCAGACATGGAGGCGCAGCTCCATATATGGAGATATTTTAGGAAAATACTATTTATTTGCTAATGGCTTTACGTCTCACCGACACAGATAGGTCTTATGGCGACGATGGGATAGAAAAGGCCTAGGAGTTGGAGGGAAGCGGCCGTGGCCTTAATTAAGGTACAGCCCCAGCATTTGCCTGGTGTGAAAATGGGAAACCACGGAAAACCATCTTCAGGGCTGCCGACAGTGGGATTCGAACCCACTATCTTCCGGATCCAAGCTCACAGCCGCGCGCATCTAACCGCATGGCCAACTCGCCCGGTGGGAAAAGACGTAAACGCATCACCATATTTCGTGTTGTAAAACGAGTTTCCCCCCAGAAGTGTTATGTAAAGTAGGGGCAGTAGCTGCTTATAAGACTTCTTGAAATTACATTGCACTTCGTTTAGCTTACCTTATCTTGGGTGATGACACAACTTATCAAATGAAAAAATGAAATGGCGTATGGCTTTTAGTGCCGGGAGTGTCCGAGGACATGTTCGGCTCGCCAGATGCAGGTCTTGTGATTTGACACCCGTAGGTGACCTGCGCATCGTGATGAGGATGAAATGATGATGAAGACGACACATACACCCAGCCCCCGTGCCAGCGAAATTAACCAATTAAGGTTAAAATTCCCGACCCTGCCGGGAATCGAACCCGGGACCCCTGTGACCAAAGGCCAGCACGCTAACCATTTAGCCATGGAGCCGGACAACTTATCAAATGACAATTTGCTTGTCAACGCCGGTCGCATCGTGTCAACGCCGGTCGCATCTGGCACGGTTACAGATTATGCGGTCGCTAGTGGCACGGGTCGCATGCGGCACGGTCGCATCTGGCACGCCACCGGTGTTGCAGGGTTAAATGAGTTCAGAGAAAGGACGGATGAGAAGATTGTACTCTGGAAGATGTCATGAAGTAATGTTCAGGTGAAATGGACAGTACAAAAAAAGAAATAACTCAAGTGGCTGATGCAAGCTTTGGAAGACTGGAAAAGGCTGTGTACAAACCTTGGAGATAAACTGGCGTTAATGGAAGAAATTGGCATAACGGGCGAAATTATATGGGGCAAGCGTAGCTTTAGAACGCAGGAAAACAAGCATCGTTTTGCTGAAAAACCCGAGATGAGACCCAGCACTGATTGGAAGGAAGAACGGAAGAAATATCACAGCGAGAGGATGAAGAGTTTCTGTGAAGGGAAGACTGCAAATTAATCAGCTAAGTTCTAATGCGCTGCTTGGTTGGCCAAAACGTTGTGATAATAATAATAATATGACTCTGGCTCATTCTGTTATCTTGTAACCGGAGCGGTGGCTGGTAGTGACTAAGCCGGCAACTGACAGCTGTTAGGATATTATTTCGAGAGAAATTCTCAGGTATTGGGATTCCGAGTTGTGGGACGGTTCATATATTAGTGAAATGTGAAATATTAACGATAAGAAGCAAACAAGAAGACGTAGTGTGCTAACAGAAGAAAATCTTGAAGAAATTGGACAACGCCTGAAAAATTCTCCAAAGTAATTTATTGGTCGATTCTTTTAACAAACGGTATTTTCTTGCGGTTCCGTACAATAGGCTATGAAGTTACTTAAGTTGAAACTCTGTAAATTTACCGTGGTACTAGGACATAAATTGGCTGATCCTGTGTATAAGATTAGATTTTGTGAATGGATTTTGAAATAAAGTGCATGATGGAGACGTTGATCCTAATCTCACTATTTTGGAGCTACTTGAGAAGATACCAGAAATGTGTCGATACCAGAAATGTGTCTCTATTAGTGAGATGTATGAGTTCTTTAAAAGTGCATTAGAATGTATAGGGTAGCTTGCTATCGTATTGCCCGGCCGGCAGGAAGCAATGGATTGCGGGCCGAGGTCTCAGCCTCGCTCAGCTGTGGTTCCGCGGTAACTTTATGGCCTTACAGAATGTAGGTATGCCGTAGCCTGATTAACAGGATATTAGGAACAGGTTCAAGGACATTTCTGTTCAAATTCCCTATATCGTCGTTGAGGCTGGAAATATACTTATGTGGCAATGTTGAGGGTGCACGTACTCACCTGCAACAAACACCATGTTTATTCAATGCAAACCTACTTACATTTTCAAACTTTATAAAAATATTGTTGAAATTGACAGAAAATATAACCTTGCTAATATAAAAATATACCGTATGATTTTTGTTGAAGTCCATAATTTAAAATATACATTAAAAATGAAAGAATTTATTCTACACATCTTGGAAGTCTCTCCCGCTAGAATTACAAACCACGTAAATCGGGAATATACCTGTCCACACAATACCGAATCTATCTTCTATCTTCTATCTATCTTCTATCTATCTTCTGTTTCATATCAACATATCAACCAAAATATCTATGTTGTCAGATTAGTGTTCATGAATTAATTATGTCACCCTTCAAGCACTATAAAAAATAAAAAGCACACACACACAGTACTACCACTATGAGTCACAACGATACTGCTTTTCTTTTCCTTGGTAAAATAAACGGAAGAGAAAACCACTATTTGGTAGATACTCCATGTTTTAAACTCGTATATAAATCATGATTCACTGCACATACCAGTCCATGTCAGTTCCTTTTGCCCTTGACTTTACAGTCATCATTTGCAGTAACTGGATATTATCTACTGTTTATGCCCAATTGTCAGTTTAAGTTGCAGAGAGTGTAAATTTAACTTGCATGATTATTCTGAAATATATATTTTAAATATATTAAAGAGAAAAGGAAAGAACGTGGGAGTAGCTCATATTTGTGTAACTAAGCTACCTCAGCTGGTCAACACTATACAGCTTCCGTCTGCGATAGGATGAACTTCACTTTCTTCATACAGAGTAGAGGTTGTGAGAACAAAAGGATTCCAGATCGCGTTGTACATCTTTTAACATTTTTTGGAACTTAGAAAGAAAATTCTTTGATATAGCTCATGCAATACTGAACCTTAGATGACAGAATCTTCCTGATCAGAGTTCGTAGCTGAAATGTTATGATATAGCAGTTTTTCTAAGAGCAACCACGGTATACCTTCCCGAAAATTGGCCGTAGATAAAAAGCTATTTTTTCGCTATTTTGCTTTACGTCGCACCGACACAGGTATGTTTTATGGCGACGATGGGATGGAAAGGCCTAGGAATGGGAACGAAGCGGCTGTGGCTTTAATTAAGGTACAGCCCCAGCATTTGCCTGGTGTGAAAATGGGAAACCACGGAAAACCATCTTCAGGGCTGCCGACATTGGGGTTCGAACCCACTATCTCCCGATTACTGGATACTGGCCGCACTTAAGCGACTGCAGCTATCGAGCATATTTCTAAACACTCAGTGTTCTGAAGGATTGAACACAGGGCCTTCGAACGGCTTAAAGAAAAGGAATTAAGGCAGCCTTCTTTTTATTCTAGAAAACACTGCTCCGTGCAGAACGTCACTGACTTGCTGCCTTTCAGTGCCATATTCCTTACTTAATGTTGTCCGTAGCAGCCGTAGATTTTAAGGATGTTTACAAGAAATGAAAACATTATGCCAAGATAATGAGAACATTGTCGCCATAGCGTTTCATTTCACGCAATCAAATACGGTAAATGAAAGGCAATCCTTATAAAGTTTCTTGTCATGAGCAATGTTGTTAATTGTACAGGATACATGTGTTTTTATTACTAGGCAAGGTAACATATGAAATATTACGCCGTATTAAACTAACCACGGAGAAGAAGGACACTGAGTCACTACTTAAAAATTTGTTTCAAACATCGTTTATTAAAATGAAATTGACCTACTACTAGCAAAAATAAAATCCTAGTAGCTGAAGCAAAATTATGTTGTTCTTTTCTGGGCCATAATTCCATAGAATGGTTTGATACAGCTTCCATGCCACCCTATCCTGCGCTATCCAGTTTATTTCTACTCTACTATAATCTGTTTGTCATATTCATACCTTGCTCTACGCCAGTCTTTTTTACCACCTTCACTTCCCTCAAAAATGAACTTAAGAAGTCCTGGGTGTCTTAAGATGTGCCCTGTCATTCTGACTCTTCTTCTGATCAAATTTCGCCAAATAGTTCTACCCATCTCACCTTCAGCATCCTTCTGTAACACCACATTTCAAAAGCTTCTGTTCACTTTCTTTCTGAGCTCGTTGTCATCCATGTTTCACTTCCATACAATGCCACGCTTCAGACAAAAGTCTTCTAAAACATCTTTCTAATCCCTATATCAATCTTTGTCCGACTCGTTGGCTGAATGGTCAGCGTACTGGCCTTCGGTTCAGAGGGTCCCGGCTTCGATTCGCGGCCGGGTCGTGAATTTTAACCTTCATTGGTTAATTCCAGTGGCCCGGGGACTGGCTGTTTGGGCTGTCCCCAACATCCCTGCAACTCACACACCACACATAACACTTTCCCCCACCACAGTAACACGCAGTTACCTACACATGGCAGATGCCGCCCACCCTCATCGGAGGGTCTGCCTTACAAGGGCTGCACTCAGCTAGAAATAGCCACATAAAATTAAAATGTTTGAAGTGAGCAAATATCTTTTCTTAAGAAAGACCTTCCTTGCTTGTGCTAGTCTGCATTTTATGTCCTCCTTACTTATGCCATCGTTGGTTACTTTACTTCCAAGTAACAATATTCATCTAGTTCCCTTAAGACTTCATTTCCTAATCTAATATTACCTGCATCACCAGACTTCATTCGACTGCACTCCATTACATTGGTCTTAGATTTATTTATTTTCACCAAGACTGTTTTCATACCATTCAGCAATTTATCCAGATCATCTGCGGACTCATATAGATTAACAATATCGTCAGAAAATCTCAGAGTTTAGATTTCCTCTCCGTGGATAGTGTTTATTTTATAAAATTCCCCTTCTATTTCCTTTATCACCTGCTCTATGTAATCATTGAAAAGGAGAGGAAACAAACCGAAGCCCTGCCTCACTCCTTTCTGGAATTGCTACTGCGTTTTCATAGCCTTCGATTCTTATCAATGCAGACTGCCTTTTGTACAGATTGTAGATAATTCCTCTTTCTC
Organism: Anabrus simplex; assembly: GCF_040414725.1. Lineage (NCBI taxonomy): Eukaryota > Metazoa > Arthropoda > Insecta > Orthoptera > Tettigoniidae > Anabrus > Anabrus simplex. The sequence goes on from NC_090265.1 coordinate 849,303,711, forward strand.
GGAATCTGATCCCGATCACCTTCAGAATCTCAAATAGCATGGTCCAATCAACATTATCGAATACCTTTTCTATAGAACTTTAATATACAGCGTTTGTTAAATTGCATCTATATATATAAAAAACGCTAATGTGTACGGCTCACAAAACTCAAGTTCTCAAACCAGAAGTTAAAAGTTGCGGCTTGTACTAAAATCTTCCAAATCGTCTCGAATAATACACGAAAAATCGTGCATCTTCTGAAAATTCAACGTAAATATATTTATCATCATCATCATCATCATCATCATCATCTGTTTACCCTCCAGGGTCGGCTTTTCCCTCGGACACAGCGAGGGATCCCACCTCTACCGCCTCAAGGGCAGTGTCCTGGAGCTTCAGACTCTTGGTCGGGGATACAACTGGGGAGAATGACCAGTACCTCGCCAAGGCGGCCTCACCTGCTATGCTCAACAGGGGCCTGGTGGAGGGATGGGAAGATTGGAAGGGATAGGCAAGGAAGAGGGAAGGAAGCGGCCGTGGCCTTATGTTAGGTACCATCCCGGCATTCGCCTGGAGGAGAAGTGGGAAACCACGGAAAACCACTTCCAGGATGGCTGAGCTGGGAATCGAACCCACCTCTACTCAGTTGACCTCCCGAGGCTGAGTGGACCCCGTTCCAGCCCTCATACCACGTTTTCAAATTTCGTGGCAGAGCCGGGAATCGAACCCGGGACTCCGGTGGTGGCAGCTAATCACGCTAACCACTACACCACAAAGGCGGACAAATATATTTATAATGAATAATAATAATCCATCGTGCAGTCACTAGTATTAAATGCATAGATTCACTGTCATTAGACAACGTACATAAGATAGGCAATACAAGTCAGGAGCCTTTTTTAAGTCCATGGTCTTATAGCGACGATGGGATAGGAAATGCCTAGAGTTGGAAGGAAGTGGCCTTAATTAAGGTACACACACAGCATTTGCCTGGTGTGAAAATGGGAAACCGACACGAGGAGCTATAGTAAGTAATAACTGCAACTCTTCGTCTGTGTGTACGTGTGCGATGTCCAGACAAACCTATGCCAAGCAGAGATTTGAAATTGTTAACAGAACCGTATTCTTAGATTAATTTTTACCGGTCAAGACATGGCTTCATAAATTATTTTATTACATTTTATGGTTTAAATTATTTATTTTGTGGGTAAAGCTCAATATTTACCCCATATTCATTTCATTTACTTAAGATCTTCGTGCATACCTCTGTCTTATTATTATTATTATTTTTTTTTTTTTTTGCTAGTTGCTTTACGTCGCACCGACACAGATAGGTCTTATGGCGACGATGGGACAGAAAGGGACTAGGAGTGGGAAGGAAGCGGCCGTGGCCTCAATTAAGGTACAGCCCCAGCATTTGCCTGGTGTGAAAATGGGAAACCACGGAAAACCATCTTCATGGCTGCCGATAGTGGGGTTCGAACCTACTATCTCCCGAATACTGGATACTGGCCGCACTTAAGCAACTGCAGCTATCGAGCTCGGTCATACCTCTGTCAAAGAGCAAATCTTGCTCCGATAAATGAAGCTGTGAACGTCATCAACAAGCAACTTTTACAAGACGTACTCGGTGTTCTGTAAATGTACAAGTCTATCGACACGACATGTCTAACGGATGAGGCTGTCAACTTCACAGAAGAGCTTTTGAACAACTTGGAGTCACCTGGAGCACCCTCGAACATCTTGAAGCTGAAGATTGGGGCACTGATTACCCTTCTCACGAATGTGAATCCTCCTTCCCTTTGCAACGGAACACGACTCACGTCTCAACAGTACAGGAAATATTTTTCATTTTCTGAAAAGTCAAAGGAAATATATTTATAATTAATAATAATAATCCATCGTGCAGTCACCAGGATTAAATTCATAGATTCTCTGTCGCTAGGCAACGTACATAAGATAGGAAATACAAGTCAAGGAGCCTTTTTAAGTGAATAAAATATAATATAGTAAGATATAACACAGTATGAGAATATATTCTTTATTTAAACCTTATCCAGTCTACCACTTTTTCTACCCCTACGAGCGCTAATGTGATGCCGAATATTATTGAAGACATCATGACCGGACATGCCGCTGGCGTTGTAGTACTCATTCCTGAGATTCAAATCATACCTTCGGATATACCGTTTCAGCTTAGACGCCTACAGTTCCCCGTTTCTTTGAGTTTCGCTATAGGCATCAACAACTCACAAGGAAAATCGCTTAATGTTGTAGGACTCACGTGGGTTGTCCATGAGTTGCAAAGACAACAAAAACCCTATACATCTCAACTCCAAACGGAAGGACACTTCATATAGTTTATCCGAAAGCTCTGTAGGAAAAAAATAGTCAGTTTGTAATGCAATATGATCTTTTATATTGTTTTAATATTATTTATACTATCCACCAACCCACTATCTTAAGCACTGAAAGGAAAAATATAATTAAAAATAATGTAATTCACGTATTTCATGCAATTTATGTAAAAAAAAATATGTGTGTTAATGATGTGCTCCTTTGCTTTGAAATAAATGGTTTTCAAACATCTAACGGCTGAATTAAAAAACACGGGCGAAGCTCCGGGTACATGCTAGTTTAAATAACTACAATTTATCTTTCTTAAAATGTAGTGGAAACTGACTTAATTATTTTCTGCTCCGTTGGAATGTTTGAATGTATCCTTAATTATTTACTCCCCCGCATGTGGTTCCGCTCTCCTCAGCAGTCCAGCTCCAGAATCCATAAAAAAACAAAATAAATAGGCCTAATAATATTAATAATAAATTAAAAGTGTGATTTGAAATAATCTGATGATGTTCTTTCTAGAACGAAACGTGTCATCCTAGAAATATGAGCTGCGAATTTTAGGTGAATAAAATGTAATGAAGTAAGAGATTATATTCTTTATTTATTCCTAATAATTACTATATTTTACTTAATCGTCATCCGATCGATTGGATTACCAGTTTGCCTTTTCCTGCCACTAGGAGCGCTAGTGTGAGTCAATGCATTGTTTCACTTAAGCACCACTGCGAGAGTTAATGTGAGCCAGTGCAGAGATTCACGTAAGCCCTGATAACTACACTTGGTGTGAACATTTTTCAAAATAAATATTAGAAAAAGTCTGAGAGTATTGAACCAAGGAACACATTACAGAAGGAATTACAGAAAAGTTCATTTGGATAGGATATTAACTGAAAAGAAAACGAGTAAAAACAAGATATTTTAGGCTGTTTTCCTGGAACTGCACTTAGGCCGGAAGTTCTTATCGAAATTTGTTTCTTAGTCAAATAGAGCTATCCAAGATTCACAAGACATTGCTTAATTTTACGATTTTCGTAGTATGAGGGCCCATACTTTTTCTGCTAAAGTATGTTTTCAACATTACAAATTAACTAAATCAAAACTCAAAAGAAATAGCTTGCACTATAGCAGAAAAGATATCTGTGTAGATACTGTGAGGTAAATCAGTCAGTCTCTGGTGGTGTAATGGCTGCAGTATGTTTTCTTACCTTCTCCAACTTTGTGTCGTCATAAGCGAAGACTACGTTCGTCTTATTAATGTCATAGAATCAGCACACACCCGTTAAGAGTTTGTCTAGCTGCTTCCCTCTCCGTTCTCCGCTTCGAATGTACTTCCAATTGAATTCCGCTTTCAAATGAGTTCCTCGACTTGTTAAATAACTTTTTTTGCTCCCTTTCACTTCATATATATATACCTGTCTTTATCTGTTTCTCTGTTGCCTCTGCTACTCTTAAAAACTTTCCGTGCGTCGGTGAGGCAAGCCATCGGGATGTAGCTTTTCTAAATTGGTCGTTGGCAAGTGAAGCTGGCGCGCACAAGGCTTTGGCCTCCACTTTGTTTGCAGCGTTCCTGATGAATTTATTTGAATCATTTCCGCGTCAATAACTCGAATAACGAGATTCGTCCTGTGATAAAGCATACGACTTGAATTTCTGCTGCTACTTGCTTTTAGCCTTTGAGTTTTCGAAATTGGAACTTGAATGAAGCAAAGGCCAAGCAGTTCCTGGGGGCTGACTTGTCGCAGTCTAGACTTTATTACAAATCTGCCGAGTTATCAAAGCGCACTTTACGTGCGGTATGCTAATATTGCCATGTGCACAATTAATGTTACATTCTGATTTCTATGCCTTGTGGGGATTCATTAGGCATTACTGAAAATGTCATGACGAATTGAACTGTGCCAGGGTGGTCACAAGAGTTATAACAGGTGTCTTTATTATTCATGAATACTTTCATACTCCCTTTCAAACAAGGTAAAACCACACTCCAATAACAGCAAAAGTATCTCATTTGTTGACGAACCATTAGTTTCGGATTCTAAAAGGTAATGCGGGACGTTGATCTCAATGATATAGAATGGAACAAAAAAAATTGGTGGTGTTTTTTGTGTTAAGGGGAATTAAAAGTTGGCAACCAACCCTCTTAAAACTAATAAAATGATAATGGCCGAAATTACAAGTAAGGGATATGGACCTATGTGTCTAATGTTTGTGTGTTTTATTCTGTGCCATTCCCTCTCAAAATTAATTTTACGGAAATTAGTATTCTAAATCTGAAAATGTTGAAATTGTGGACGTCATGGGAAAGACCAAAAATAATCTATATCTATACTTCTATACTAATACTGTATTATAAAGAGGAAAAATTTGTTTGTTTGTAATGAATAGACTTAAAAACCACTGAACCGATTTTAAAAATTACTTCACCTATATAAAGCTACGTAGCCAGTGAGTAACATACGCTGTATTTTATTTTCAAAACAATTCGAGGTGGGGGGCACGGGGTATGATATAAAAATAATAGGCTAATATAGGCAAAATATCAATTTTGTCGTACAAGGTGGGGACAAAGGTAATTTTAATACTCTTGACGCAAAGAACAAAACTCGGTAAGCCTTACGGGCCCGAAAACCTTGTTTCAAGGCCCTAAAACCAACTGTTACGGAGATATTGGCACTACACTAACCCTGCTCTAGGAATCGGATAAAGTAATGAACTGCCGTAACCATGGCAACGTCAGCTCCAGGATTCTACTGCAGCGAAATTATCTACAATAAATCACAAAAACCACCATGTTACAGACATCAAAATTGATATTTGGAATCCCCTTTGTACAGACTTTAAAATTGGTACTTGGAATTTCCTTTAAAAACGAACACACTCTTTTTGGAAAATCCACTTAAGGGGGTGAAACGAATAAAAAAGAAAGTGAATTTTTAAAATGAGTATATTCTTCTTTATTGCTTTACCCCCACCTGTAGGGTTGCGGGTGCAAACTGTGTCGCACATGTGGATTTGACCCTGTTTTACGACTGGATGCCCTTCCTGACAACAGTATGTGTAGGGGTGTAATCTATACTTCTATACTAATATTATAGAGGAAAAATTTGTATATTTGTTTGTAACGGATAGACTCATAAACTACTGAACCGATTATAAAAGTGACTTTACCTATAGAAAGCGACATTGCCAGTGAGCAACATGGGCTGTATTTTATTTTCAAAACAATTCGAGGGGGGGGGCGACGAGGGGAGATAAATATTAAAATAATTGGCTAATATAGGCGAAATCGAATTTGTCATAGAAGGACGAGACAACGCTCATTTTAAGCACCTTGACGCAAAGAACAAAACTCGGTAAACCCTTCGAGCTCGAAAACCATGTTTTAAGGCCCTAGAACCAACCGTTATGGAGATATTGGAACCATACTACCCTTGCTATAGGAATCGAATAAAGAAACGAACGGCCGTAACCATGGCAACGTCAGCTCCAGGATTCTACAGCAGCTAGATTATGCATGTACGTTTGGGCATAGCTGCCAACCAAAATTGATACACGTATGACTTACTATCTGGAAAAAAGTAAACTGTTGTGTAAGACGCTCATAGCACTCCTTTTGGGCGGGGAAGGAATGGGATTGAAGAATAAAAATAATAATAGCCCCGGAGATCTCCGTAGTACAGCGACCAGCGGTTGCCGACGGGCCTCCGTTTTTACCTACTGGCTTAGGTTTCAGCATTTTGCGGAGTCTGTTACCTATAGTCTAAACTATTTTCTATCAAATCATGGAGTAGTAGGATCACTGATGTTATTAGTGCCGATATTTTGGTCCACTTTTACAATCATTGTAACCATGAAAACAATTGAAAAAATATCTCAACATTCATACTCAGATTCATTATATCATGTGCGACATGAGTGACAAGCCCTGAGAATTATAATTCTAGATATTTATAGTAGTTTCTTGTATGCATCGCATATTTTCTTGATCATTTGTAATAGTTACGAAATGTCGGATCAAACAAATACATTCAATAATATTTAAATTTGTGGCACTATCTAGCGGAAGTACACTTACACTAAACCTGCAGCTTTGTGAAGGGAGCATGTATATCTAGGTGGGAATGAAGGAAAAACATGGTAGCAAAAGATCTTAGGGGTCAACGCTAATTAGGAACTAATATTTAGAGGCCCCCGTGAGGAAAAGGAGAAGAGGATACACTATAATTCCAAACATGACAAATAATGTCTACGTACTTAAGTAAATACACCAGTGATATAAATATCTAATGAAGTCAGTAACACCGTTAGTATGAGTAACTAAAGCCAGTTTCTGATAACCCGTACGAAGAACGGGTACTTCTGTTATTTGTTATATAAATAGGAATTGGCTTTACAATTATTACTTTTTATTTTATTTAATCCGTTTTCCATCCAGGCTTTATCCCTCCCCGGACTCAGCGAGGGATCTATATCTACCGCCTCAAGGGCAGTGTCCTGGAGCGTGATATATTTGGTCGTGGATAAGACTGTGGACGAGGAGCAACATCTCTCCCGGCGGCCTCACCTGCTATACTGAAAGGAGGGAAGAAGTTGGCGTGGCCACAGGTTCAGTACCATCTCGGCATTTTCCTGGAGAAGATGTGGGGAACCACAGAAAACTACTTGGAGAATGGCTGTAGTAGTTAAAAAATAAGGTAAAGCAGCAAAATTTCCCTTCCCTCTTTAGTGGACATAGGTTTCTGACGGCGAAATTTCTCCCTTGAGCCTCCTAGGGCTGAAATGCGATTTTAGTTCTAAATAAAAGTCGTCTGCTTTCCATGTGACACTGAGCTAAAACTCTTATGTGTCATAAAATACCAAATTGTATTACCTTGCGTGTTTAGACCGTGTTTTCTTCCTAAGTGATTTACATTTCAACAGTATTCAAACAATTCTGGAATATTCTTTTAAGCTCTTCATTAATTCCACTTTGACAGCACTACCAGAATGCGGCAAATGAAACGAAACTGCCTTAGTTTGTATCAGAGTAACATGACTTCAGTTCTTCATGAATAAAAAATTACCTCAAATCTTTATTCATTATAAACACCTTCAGGAACTTAAGTTACTGGCTCAGGCAGACCATCTGGCTGACCTGAAAAAAATTAGAACCCCCTAAACTAAAATATGCAGACTTTTGTTGCATAGTTTGTTAAAATTCAGCAGAGTGTAAATATTCTTTTGTGTATCATTGTCGGAAACGGTAATTTTGATGTTGAATATTGTCTCTTACTTAAGAAAATCTGTCCTTTTTAAACAATAATCGGAACTCGTAATTGAATAAAAATCCATATTTTGTAGATACTGTGCGGTTTTTAGTTGATTTGCCTTGGTTGCGGGTTGGAAACCTCATGTCTGATATAACTGTTAAGCTGTCTGAAACATTTTCTGTCTGACCAGGTTATCAATATATTCATAGAACTGTTTCCTTCATCTCCTGTGAAATAGACATTCTCGCATAGGAGGTTTTTAACCAGCAACTGTTTAAAAATTGCGCTTTCTTTACAAATCCAGATTTTTATATATAAAATAAGATTTACATCATAATTGGTCATCTTGGTGGTCTTGTACTCCTGCTACACCGTAGGCCTGCTTATGAATTTCATTCTCATGTTGATTGTCCCTACTCTTACTTCAAATGATTCTAGCCCAAATTATTGTAGATCCATTTTCGCATCTATTTATTTCAATAAAAATATTTCACATAAAATCCCAGGTTAGGTTTATCGCTGCTTAACTACACTCGAGCCGAAACGTCGTTGAAGATCATTACAACGCCGACAGATCTCACTCGACGACGTCTAATGTGAGCCCCTGACCTGTCAAATGAAAGAGGGAATCCGACACTCCTATTACTGTTATCCTAAGCCGTAAAGGCATATCTGAAGACAAAAACACTCTTCCTTTTGCGAAACTAAAATAGTCATAAGTATGTCTCCTGATCATGTCCATTCGCCAACGGCTGCTAATTTCAGATGGCAACCTGCCATAAGTCAGGGTCAGCACGGTTGCTAGGTAACACTGTCTGACCATCTATCCTTTCTTTATTTATAGGCGTAACTGCCTGCACGGTTGCTGTGGTTACACATTTTGTCGCGTCACGTTACACAAATTTTCGGATGATCCCCAGCCATAAAATATATTTATGTAAAAACTACAGAATTTTGGCAAAGGGCAGCTTCCTAAATTACAAATCTCATAAGTTATTAAGTCATTATTTAAGGCTTTCATATTACGTATTCATCATCATCATCATCATCATCATCATCTGTTTACCCTCCAGGTTCGGTTTTTCCCTCGGACATAGCGAGGGATCCCACCTCTACCGCCTCAAGGGCAGTGTCCTGGAGCTTCAGACTCGTGGTCGGGGGATACAACTGGGGAGTATGACCAGTACCTCGCCCAGGCGGCCTCACCTGCTATGCTGAACAGGGCCCTAGTGGAGGGATGGGAAGATTGGAAGGAACAGGCAAGGGAGAGGGAAGGAAGCGGCCGTGGCCTTATGTTAGGTACCATCCCGGCATTCGCCTGGAGGAGAGGTGGGAAACCACGGAAAAACACTTCCAGGATGGCTGAGGTGGGAATCGAACCCACCTCTACTCAGTTGACCTCCCGAGGCTGAGTGGACCCCGTTCCAGCCCTCGTACCACTTTTCAAATTTCGTGGCAGAGCCGGGAATCGAACCCGGGCCTCCGGGGGTGGCAGCTAATCACGCTAACCACTACACCACAGAGGCGGCATTACGTATTCATACTAATTCTAATTCTTTAACCACACATAGCAATATCTTTGAAATAAAGAATGAAATTATGCTAAAAATGAAATACACATGTATTGCTTAGCATATTTAGTTATTAAGTAGTAAGATACAATTTATTTATGTGCAGTTACACCAGACTGTACATACTGGTCTTAGGTTCAGTGCTGGTTAGCGTTTGGTATTACGTACTGGACTGAACACTTAACAAATGAATTTTAATGAAACTGTCACAGCAGTATCACTAGTGAGTGATAACAAACAAAATATCGTATTGGAATTTTAACAAGAGCATTTTTGTTAAACATCAGTATTTTTGTTCACTTTAAGAATCACTTGTTATAATGAGTTACTTAACTGTGAAAAATAAATAATGAAATGTACCTTTGAGTATGATAAACTGGGGTAGAAGCATTTTATACTCGTCAAATATCAGAGTTTTATTGTAGTTTTCTTACGAAACTGGAAGTTGGCCAAAAATTTGAATATCGTCGCTGCGTGAGTAATACCGCGTATCTGACAATGCTCTTCCTATTACTTATTTTCCTTAACACTGGGTCATGCTCCCAGCCACGTATGGACAAGCAGTCCATCAAAACATGTTTCATTGTGTTCATTTTCTAATGCTTATGTGTAAAGGAAAATGAGCCTTACCGTACCGTTCTGTACTTGTTTCGGGCCGAAAAAGGTATCGAGCCAAATAGTTATTTGTATAAGAACTCCTTTAGATATCTTAAAATGGTAGAAACTGATGATAATATGTTCATTCTTAAACTACCTAAAAGGTGCTTCGGGTCTTAGAGTTACGCCAAAATGTAAAGGAAAACACGATACTGATAATTCTCTTAGTATTAAAATAAGCTTTTGAGATAGCATAATTCATTACTATTTTTTATCACTTTGTAAATGAGAAACGGCTACTTTGTTTCGGAAATATATACATTACTACGGTAAAAATGGAACGCACCCTTTACGTTCAGGATGACAGTGTCGGTCTGAGGTTATCTAGAAACAATCTGAGTATGTTTTGCTGAATTCCTGTTAAGTATGACTGTACACTTACAGTCACCTAGTCCAGTACATTTCAATAAATAAATAAATAAATAAATAAATAAATAAATAAATAAATAAATAAATAAATAAATAAATAAATAAATAAATGACCTACATTTAGGGTTGTCGCCTAGCTGGCATATCCCTTATCAATTGTTTCCCTAACATTTTCTTAAATATTTTCAACGTACTTGGAAATTTATCGAACATTTTCCTTGACACTTTATACCAATCCCTTTCTCCTTGTCCTATAAATGAATATTTTCCCCAATCTGTCCTCTTGAATTTCAACTTTATTGTCATATTATGGTCCTTCCTACTTTTAAAATCTCCACCCAACCTTATACTTCTGTTTATGCCATTCAACGCCAACTCTCCATTGACAGCTCGTAACATACCACATAGTCGAGCATCTCGTCTCCTTACTCCCACGTCTTCCTAGCCCAACGTTTGCAACATTTTCGTAACACTACTTCTTTGTCGGTAATGACCCAGAACAAATCGAGCTAAACTAATTTGTTTTCTTTAATGATTTAAGTCCTAGCTGTCTGAGCTAAACTCCTTGGGAGGGCTCACAGAAATACCAATCCATGGAAATGGCTCCTTATTACTAATAAATTTAGAACCGTTCGTTAATATAATGTACGAAGAGATTGATTGTGACCATCATAATGAATGTTCGTACGTGGACTTGTTTCTCGTGCAGCTCTTCCCCAGGTAGCTGAAAGAAATGAGATAAGTTTCTAGCTAAATGCGCTCGGAATTTTTTTATAACTGCGAGTGATATTGGTGCGGGCGGGATGCGGTGGACCGGGTGCGAGGACAAAAGAAGAGCGCGTTACCTTGGCGACGTCTTGGGCGTCTTGTCACGCCACATTAGCCCGTCCGCTAGCAACACCGGCGTCGGCGTCGTGCAGGTGAGGGCGCGGAAGTCACACACCTGCTGTGCACCATCATTTGTCACCCTCACAAAAAGCGGAACTCGCAAACATCGTATTCTGTGGTCGTAGACAATTCCTTACTGCAAACGCTATTTTTGGTATATCGATTTTTATAAGAAAAACAAAATAAAATATACAATTACTGCAGAAAAATAGAACCCTACTAACATCATATGATATAATTGTCCGTCTAATGTACATTAAATACCTATTACTGAGCTGGTAATAATGACCTGCAAAAGTAATGGATCACTTGAAATTTTAAAAGATGAGGTACGTTAAAATTTGAAACATATGGTTTTGATTTACATTGATTATTTCTAACAAAATGTATCTAAGTATGTTACGGTAGCAATAACAGGTAGATAAAATTACTGTACTTATATAACTGTTCGTGAAAATAATCAATGTAAATAATAAAACAAATGTTTCGCATTTTAACATGCTTTTACCTTTGAAAACTCAAGTGTTGCGTTAATTTTCTCGGTCAGTAATAATAAAAAAAAAAAAAAAAAATAATAATAATAATAATAATAATAATAATAATAATCTAAATTCGTGTCCTCGACCGAGGTGGATCAACTATTTTCAGGCACACCCCCTAGTATACGTGAGCTGCATATACCATTTTAATCACATACCAGAAATCCTGGCATTTTTAAGTTTCTAACAGTACAGAGAATCGAACTCGGCTCCCCTACGACGGCAGCTAATAGTGCTAACCGTTAGTCTACGGAGATGGACATTAGTAACAATAATAATAATAATACAAAAAACCGACGATTGAAATTCTCACATCTGTAGAATGGAGAATAATATATTTGCTGAAAGGCTATTCATTATAATCATTTCAAAGAAGGTCAAGGTCAACTGATTGGAGAAACTAACTGGATTTACCAAAAACGCTACAGACGATGCCATAATACATCGTATAGTCTTTGGATTTCTGGTTGCAAATCACACATTCGTGGAAAAGGCTAAAAAGATCACTGGAAAACAGTGGGCAGAAGAAGAGAAAAAACACCACAGCGAAATCCTAAAGAGATATTGGGAGGGGAAGATGAATAAGGGTAAGTGGAAGCCGTTAGACCAGCTAGCAAGTTCAAACGTGCTCTTTAATTGGGCATAACGAACAAGGAAAGAAAGAAAGAGAGAAAGAAAGAAAGAAAAAAAGAATAAAAAATACATATCCAACCACACGGAACTAAAGCATTCGTCTTTGAACCAAAATTTCTGTATGGAATAGAAACATTAATTTTGAACAGAAAATTAGACTCCGAAAACACTTAGAAGAATGAACACAAAATCACCAGGAAATTTCTAGGCCCAAGACTGACAAGCGAACAATACCGAATCGAAAACAAACTGGAAATCAGTCAATGTACAGACATTTACAGCGGCATGAGTAAACACAGACAAACATCTAACATCAAAGAAAGGGACTCTTCAGAGGCTCGTAAAACAAATAGTCGAAGTCAAGGAAAAACGTAGGCTGAAGACAAAACTGATATTTTTAAATGGGTCTAAGAAACCAAAAAGACCGAAGGAAAATTTGCAGTAATACCACAAAAAGACATAACAAAATAGGGCCGATTTAAATCCAAAATGACAACTTCGTGTAGAGGACAAAAAAGAAAAGAAATCAACTTAAAAATTTCGCCAAAGGGAGAACAGATGCCCACAGGAAAATAATAGTGGAAGTTATATGAACACAAAATGAACAATGAATCGATGGTAATAATAATAATGATGATAATAATAATTAATAATAGTAATAAATTAGTTAATTATACAAAGGACTTTTTTTATTACTACACTACCCAGCATGATTTTTGCGGCAAAGCATCTGATACGTGATTTTAACTAAATAAGGTCTCCTGATTTCAGAAATGTCATTGGTTCTGTTGTATCACATCTAGTGTTCGTGTTATTTGCCATTTACTGTCTGAAAATGTGTCATTGTGGCACAGTGCTGCTTTGTGATAACAACGAATCGGCTGTTGTTAGCTTAAAGGCTGTACTACTTCATAACAGAAACATTCTAGCTTCGATTCCTGTGGCACATTCCGTTTCACTAAAAGAACATTATATCACAATGCAAACTGTTTTAGATAAAATCAAATATCAGGAGCACTGGTGGGATGTGTGTAATGACTTGAAGGTATGTGGTATTCTATTAGGACAACAAGCAGGCTACACTAAATTCCCTTGTTATTTATGTGAATGGGACAGCAGAGCTAGGAGCAAACACTGGTCTACACCTTCCTGGCCCAAGAGACAAGTTTTGACACTTGGTGTGAAAAATGTTACAAATGATGCCTTACTTGAGCCACAAAATATTATTTGCCACCACTACAAATCAAACTGGGAATCATGAAGCAGTTCGTTAAGGCCTTGGACAAAAGTAGCCCCTGTTTCAAGTACACTGCAAGCAAATTTCCACATTTATCTGATGCAAAAGTCAAGGAAGGCATTTTTAATGGACCACAAATTAGAAAACTTCTGAAAGACAGAAACTTTGAACAGACGATGAATGCCGTGGAACTCGCTGCATGAAATTCAATAAGAGACGTCATAATAAAGTTCCTAGGAAATGTAAAGGATGAACAACACAAAACAATGGCGAAAACGATGTCGGATGATATGAAAGATTTGGGGTGTAGAATGAGTCTGAAGCTGCACTTTCTTCATCCTCCTCTTGATCACTTTCCGGAAAATCTTGGGGCTGTTAGCAAAGAGATGGGAGAGAGGTTCCAAGGAGGCAGAAAGAAGATACCAGGGGACGTGGGATGAACCAATGATAGCCGACTACTCTTGGTGTTTGAAAAAAGAAGACAAACTTGATTCAGTCAGACGCTGGGCAGCCAAGCGTTCATTCCAAGGGGACATCTAGGACTGTTAAAGTTTATTTTGTTCTCATTTATGAATTCATAAAGATACTGAATAAAAGTTACATTGTTTGCTTGTAAATCGCGTTTAATTGTCAAAATAAATTGCTTCCATTGCCTCAGAGTTGTTTGCTTATGTGTTTTGTGTAAATCAGTATTATATTACAATAAATGCTAAATGTTGTTGTTGTTGTTATTAGTCGTTTAGTCGCTTTCGACTCTCCGTGACCCCATAGACCAAAGTGCGCCATTTCTTCCTGTCGTATACAATTTTCCGAAGTCTTTCTAAATTGAGAGCCGTGGCTTCCTTGATGTCATCAATCCACCTCATCCGTTGTCGCCCTCTTCTCCTGTTACCATCAGTCTTCCCCAGCATTAAGGTCTTTTCCAGTGAATCATGTTTTCTCATGATATGACCGAAGTACTTTAGTTTTTGCCTGAGTATTTGACCTTCCAGTGAACAGCCTGGGTTGATTTCCTGTAATATGGACTTATTAGATCTCTTCGCAGTCCACGGAACTCTAAGGAGTTTTCTCCAACACCATAGTTCAAATGCATCTATTCTTCGGCGCTCAGCCTTTCTTACTGTCCAGGTTTCGCTTCCGTACATTGCTACTGGGAAGACCATAGCCTTCACTATACGAATCTTCGTTCTTAAAGTTACGTCTCTACTCTTGAAAACGTTATCAAGGTTGGCCATTGCCTTCCTCCCAAGGAGCAAGCGTCTCTTAATTTCATGGCTGCAATCGCCATCAGCAGTTATTTTGGAGCCCAAGTAGATGAAACTAGGAACAACCTCCATTGTTTCACCATTTATATGCCAGGAGGTGATAGGTTTAGTTGCCATGATCTTTGTTTTCTTGACATTCAACCTTAGTCCAGCTTTTGCACTTTCTTCTTTCACCTTCATTAGTAGATACTTAAGTTGTTCTTCACTTTCTGCCAACAGGGTGGTGTCATCAGCATATCTAAGGTTATTTATATGTATCCCACCAATTTTAGCTCCAGTTTCTGTTTCATCTAATTTGGCATTCCTCATCACATACTCTGCATATAAGTTGAATAAGTGAGGTGACAATATGCAGCCTTGACGTACACCTTTCTCAATCTTGACCCATTCAGTTGTTCCATATAGGGTTCTCACCGTAGCTTCCTGATCAGAGTAGAGATTTCTCATAAGGCAAATAAGATGATCTGGTACTCCCATAGTCTTCAGTACTTGCCACAATTTTTTGTGGTCGACACAGTCAAAGGCTTGAGCATAGTCAATAAAGCATAAGTATAGGTCTTTCTGAAAATTCTCTTGCTTTCTCCATAATCCAGCGAATATTAGCAATTTGATCTCTGGTTCCTCTGCCTTTGCGGAAACCGGCTTGTTCTTCAGGTAGTTCTCGATCTACATACTGCCAAAGCCTATTTTGCAGGATCTTGAGCATAACCTTACTAGCATGCGATATAAGTGCGATTGTTCGGTAGTTTGAACATTCTTTAGCGTTGCCCTTCTTTGGAATTGGGATGAACACTGAGTTTTTCCAATCTTTTGGCCACTGCTGGGTTTTCCATATTTGCTGACATATTGAATGTAGCACTTTCACAGCATCCTCTCCTAGGATTTTGAACAGTTCTGCAGGGATTCCATCATAACCACTTGCCTTATTGTTTGCAATACTCTCTAGGGCCCACTTGACCTCACTTTCTAAGATATCTGGTTCTGGCTCTGACAACAGAGTAACTTCATCATCAGGAGTATTCCCATCTTTCCTATACAAATTGCCTACATATTCCCTCCACCTTTCTTTAATCTCCTCTGCTTCAGTAAGATCTTTTCCATTTTTATCTTTTATCATTCCAATCTTAGCCTGGAATTTCCCTCTGATGTCTCCAATTCTTATGTAAAGATCTCTTGTCTTACCCAGTCTGTTATTTTCCTCAACTTCCTTGCACTGTTCATTCAAAAAGGCATTCTTATCTCTTCTAGCTAGTTTCTGAAACTCTGCATTTAATTTAGACATTTTCGATCTTTCCCCTTTGATTTTTGCATTCCTTCTTTCTTCTGATATTTGTAGTGCTTCACCCGATAACCATGTGGCCTTCTTCTTGTTCTCTTTCTTGGGAATATGCTTTTCCGCTGTCTCCTTAACAACACAACGTACTTCTGACCATAGCTCTTCTGGGACTCTATCTCTTAAATCTAATCCATTAAATCTGTTTCTAACCTCTACTGTATATTCAAGAGGTATGCTATTTAGGTCATATCTGCTTGATGGTTTAGCTCTGTCAATCCTCTTTAATTTGAGCCGGAATTTGGAAATTAAGAGCTCGTGATCTGATCCACAATCAGCCCCAGGCCTTGTTTTGGATGACTGTACAGCACTCCTCCACCTTTGACTACAGAGTATGTAGTCGATCTGATTCCGACATTTACCATCTGGCGAGGTCCAGGTGTATAGGCGTCGTTTGGGCAATTGAAACAGTGTGTTGGTAATGACCAGTGAGTTGTCTTGACAGAATTCTAGGAGTCTCTGTCCAGCTTCATTTGTTGTGCCAAGGCCAAATTTTCCCGTTACTCCATCTACAGTTTGATTTCCTACTTTGGCATTCCAGTCGCCAATAATGAAGACGACATCCTTCTTTGGTGTTAACTGTAGCAATTCTCGTAAGTCTTCATAAAACTGGTCAATATCTTCCTCTTCAGCTTCAGTGGTTGGTGCGTAAATTTGTATGACTGTGATGTTAAAAGGTTGGCCTTGAAAACGTACAGACATCATTCTATCAGTTTTAAAATTGCACCCCATTATAGTTTTACGCACCCTGTTGCTAACTATGAGGGCAACTCCATTTTTCTTTTGGTTTTCATGTCCAGAATAGTATACCATGTACTCATCTGTAGCAAATTCACCAATACCAATCCATCTCACTTCGCTTATTCCCAGTATATCGATGCCCAGTCTCTTCATTTCTCGTTTGACTATATCCAGCTTTCCTTGATACATGGATCTTACATTCCAAGTTCCTAAACAGTACTGTTCCTTGCAGCATCGCACATTTCTTGAGGCTTCTCTCAACGTAGTTCCCCCCGGAGATCCGACTGGGGAACTTGAAACTCCGGAATATTTTGAATTGAGCAAAGCCATGGGGTTTTCTTGGGAAAATTACAGTGGTGGTTTCCCGTTGCCTTCCACTGTCCTCCACTCCTGTTGGCTCACTGACCCAGTTTCCCGCTTGGGTTGTAAACCCAACCTTCCACTGGGTTGCTCAGCTTAACAGGGGCACCACGCGTAGGTAGGATTTGGAGAATTGAGGTGTGAGAGGCTAAGTGAACTCTCTTGGTGAGTTCATATATTCGCATCACACCCCCGTTTCTAGCCAGAGTCTCAAGATGTTCGTAGAGACTCCCCCAGGTCGTTTCCTGGGCCCAAATGCTAAATAGTTCACTGTAATTTTATACTCAATAATTTTTCATTGTATATAATAATTCAAGACAATATTAAACTATTTCAAAATATATATTATAATACAAAAAATTAGAAATATTTCCAAAATTATCAACATTTTTCAGTACGTTTCATATGCAGTATTCAGGTCTATATCTTATTTTGATATACCTATTGCGAGAAAATGTGACGTGATACGTAGAAATGGACAACGGATTCGTGTTCAGCGACCCAAAATTAGTGAAGATCACCTATCACACCTCTTGCCGCAAAAAGAAAGTTTGAAAATGCTGGGTTGTGCTATCAGTCCAATATTTTCCATTCTGAAAGATGGTGCCTTCCCTTCTTAATGAAAACACCCGTCCATTAGAGCTTTTATTGATCTTGGTCTGTAGCCTGGTGTGTGTGTGTGTGTGTGTGTGTGTGTGTGTGTGTGTGTGTGTGTGTTTGAAGTATCTTAATTTTGTCTGTATTGTTTCTAGGATCATCTAGTGTTATTTGTAGTTCTGTAATATAGTCCTTCATTTCTGTAATCCATTTAATCTTGTCCTTGTTATTCCAATTAGTTTTCAATTATTCTTCTGCTTATTATTATTATTATTATTATTATTATTATTATTATTATTATTATTATTATTATTATTATTATTATTTCTTTATTCGTTATATCCAACTAAGAAGCGCGTTTGAACCTGTTAGTCCTTTTTTTCTTTTTCTTCCCTTCCTATTATGTGTATCTCCTCATCCTCTCGCTGTGTTCCCTTTAACGTTGTTCTGTCCATCCTGTATTTAGACGCGTGGGCTTTTCAGAAAATTTGTGTTTGTGAATTAAGGTCATGAATTGTATTCTATCTTGAATTGTTTCTTCATTAATGTCAATTTCATTTAGGTCTTCACTGATTTCTTTAAGCCAATTATTGGGAATTTTTATTCATAAGCGTAAGTTTAAATTTTTCTTTGAGAGCCTTTGTTTTATCCATTCTATACCAGTGACTAAGAAACTGTAATAGCCGTTTCCTGATTGTAACTGTGACTTTTTTAGTAACTTCATATGATTTATTTTTATCCAAATTCCATTTTCGCGTTTTGGTCCTAAGATTTTCCAGAGGATTCTTTTTTTCGTTTTTAGATCATCTTTATTCCAGATCTGCAGTATAACCTATTGCTGCCGAAAATTCCGAGCATTAATAATTAAAGATGAAATGAAAGAATCATTGTCTTTTTTGAAAGAAATGACCTCTTTTTAATTATTTGAGACTTTAAAAGTAACCACTTGATCCAGGGAAGGTCAGCCTTGAGAGTTGGACAACCTGCATGAGGAGTGTCTCCTTCCCACTTGACGTGTACTTAAAGCTCTTTCCTTCGGTTTCTACAGCAGCATATGTCTCGAGTTCTGTGGCCTTCCCTCCTTACAGTGTCCCGTTTCGCCCCAGAGCCTCATTATCTCCTTCTAATTCTCTCCTTCACTTTTCATTACGCCCTACCTCTCGTCTCCTTCACGTTCCGCCCATATTTTCTTTGTAACGTGACGAGGCCGCGAGTACCGTCTGTTCAGCCTTCTCCGACACACCAGATCTGAGCACCCTTCCACCACCAAAGTCACTTTCAACTGATTGTGAATTATTTAATAAATACACCACTTTGATGGATCATTTAGTAAGCGGGACTGTTGAATTTACGACAATTCTACAAATATAAAAACGTATCCATTGTCTACGTAGTACGATACAATATTAATTTTTAAACAGAACGGAACAGGAATATTGTCCGTCCGATTTGCATGTAGTAATTCCTTAACCAGGAAGCGGTTTACAGTTTCTGTAATTGAAAGGAATTACAGTCAAACTTCTATAACTCTAATGTCTATAACTCAAATCTTCCATATCTCGAAGGAACTGCCGTTTCGCGACGAAATCTTATATATTTTAGATGTTTGAGGCAGCATTAGATTCACAATGCAATGGAGTATCTTTTTTAGAGTAAAAGGTTTTTCCCATAAATGCAAGAATATTCCGGTGTATTTACTGTTCCATTAGGACGGGGCAAGAGTTTGATTACCGTGTAGACATATGCCGAGTTAGTCTGTCTGTCTGTCTGTCTGTCTGTCTGTCTGTCTGTCTGTCTGTCTGTCTGTCTGTCTGTCTGTCTGTCTGTCTGTCTGTCTGTCTGTCTGTCTGTATGTACGAGCATGCATCAGGAAAAAAACGGATGAAGAGAATTTAATCAAAATTGGTATGTAAAGTCGGGGAATATGTTGCTACAATACAGGCCATAAATAATTTTATTCACGCTGAGCGAAATGCTTGTTTAAGGGAAGGCCTAAAATTTAATTCTCAAATGTTTATGTTATTAGTGATCCTATCGATAAATACTACATAACCAAAGTGGTTTAGAATTAAATTTCCTATAATTCATGTCTTATAAGTTTTTAGCGTACCGGCTATCATAACAGAGATATTCATGAATTTGGATTTTAGTTGCTAAGTCCGTATCAGTGCCGAGTCACGAGAGAACGGGTAAACAGATTTTAATGAAAGTCGGTATGTAAGGTCTGGGAATAAGGAACAATAGTCTACGCTATAAATAATTTTATAAGATGTCGGAAGAAAACTAAATGTGAAGGCGTACAATACAGATAGTTCATAAAATTGATCACCAATTACATTACATTGACCATTGTTTGTTATAATGTTCTTTCTCAATTCTGTTGCCAGTCATCTCCGATAGATGGGATTACTGCTGGGTACCGAGTATAACAGCCTGTCTAAATATTGGCAGGAAGTAGTTGGGGAGTTAGATCTCTCTCTTCTTTAGCACGTCATTCTTTTCCTCCGGTTCATAAAATTTCTGATACTACTGGTACGTAACACACTGGTTCATCATAGCATTTCAGCTATTCAATCCCTACTCTAAGGCACTGATTAGAACGAGCAGTGTGCATATTTAACGGAATAATGGCATAGGATTGTTCACAGCTGTCTGCGGCCTGGTCGTTCCAACACTGGACTTTTGACTGTTAGATTGTCAAAGTTTGTTCGTTAAAAGTGAGAAAATGTGCGGTTTAAATTTGATCGAGTATTTTATATGATAACATTGCTTTTAATCGCTACATTCCTACTGACGTCATGGTAATGATCTATGTTGACTTCAGTTGGGAAAACCACAAAGACATTCTCAGAATTCCGTAGCGAAGCAAGGGTACATCAGCTAATCTATATATAAAGCAGAATGTCTGTCTGTCTGTCTGTCTGTCTGTCTGTCTGTCTGTCTGTCTGTCTGTCTGTCTGTCTGTCTGTCTGTCTGTCTGTCTGTCTGTCTGTCTGTCTGTCTGTCTGTTCCTTATACAAATCCATACCGTTCCACCAATCTGAGCCAAATTTTGCATACTTACCTTTAAGGATTCTTCGGGTACCCATCTACAAGAAATGTCAACATCCCTCCCCATTCCCTAGTTTTAAACCCTTTGGCACATTAACATAGGCTAATATGTTTTAACCAGCCGTTTTGGAAATATTGGCATCACACTACCACACTCTAGGAATTGGATGGAGAAATGACCAGCAGGAACCATGGCAACAACAGCTCAATGTTTCTGCAGTGAGAACACAGGCCTGGTGTTTGAAGTAGGCACGTGCGTAAATGTAGGCTAGGCCATGGAGAGATTCTACTACACATATAACTGTCTCGAGAAGAAAGCACTGTGGGGGTAAGCCACCCCTACGGGTTGTGGTCGGGCGGGGGTGGCATACATAAATATAATCGAAAATAGTGTCGAAACCATAGGTTTCGGGGTCGCTGAGATGAACAATGACATTTCGTATGTTGTTTAACATCAAGTTCAGTTCCCATCGGTACGGAGGTGAGAAGGGCTGTAAAAAGTCCAAAATGGTCCAGTTTATGGATTTATGTGTGTGCACCCCACTCAGCAGGAGTGGAACGGGCATGACGTATAAAATTAATAGGAAACGACCGATATTAAAGGGAATCCACAATTTTCGGCATCGTTGAGATGAATATTGATATCCCAGATGTCATTTAAGACCATGTTCACCTGCATCGGCACGGGGGCGAGAAGGGATGAAAAAAGAATATCCAAAATAACCGAGGTTATGGATGAATGCATTAGAGCAGGGCCTCTCAGGGTGCATGCGCGTGGTGCATGCACTGTGCACGGTGCAAAAGACGACTTGGCTTGGTTGAACAGAGTGCAGACCCCCCACTCCTCGATTTGGAGCAATAGCGCTTACTCTCTCTTTCCTCACGCCTGTCTCGCTCGCTCCGCCTGTCTCCCTCTGCCCCACTTGCGCCGTAGCGCTGCAAATCCGGGCTGAATTGAGCCAAGTTGAGCCGAGTATAGCCGAGCAGAGCCGAGCTTAGCCGAGTAGCCCAGAGACGAAGCGTTGATCCGAGCCATGCCGAGCGGCATCGATGCACAGGGCACGGAGCTCTTGCGCCTCCATCTGCACGCGTGAGAGTTCGGGCGTTTGAGAGGCCCTGCATTAGAGCATAGCTTTCAAACAAACAAACAAACAAACAAACAAAAAATGACTGTGGAGGAAGGATTCCCCTAACTCCGTGACTCTTTGGATGCCGTTTAATTCACACTGCTAGCCCAGTCGGAATGAGGGTTGAGAAGGGGTGGAAAAGGAATGTCCAAAATGACCGAGACTATGGATGTTTGTGTTATATTCCCGCATAGCTCTCAACTAAAACTGGTGTACACATGACTTACTGTACTATCTGAACAAAACTTACGTGGGGTAAAACGCCCCTAGCGTCCCTGGTGGAGGGGACGATACTAAACACAATCGAAAATGACGAATACTGGTGTCGAATCCATAGATTTTAGTGGTCGCTTATATGAATACTGACCCTCCGGATGCCTTTAAGTTGAAGTTCATACCCCATCACAGCTCTCAAGCAAACTCGATACGGATATGAGTTACAATCTCCGAAAGATACTATAGGGATAAGTCACAAATTATACTACAAAATAGTTCTTAATCAGTCAACGTCACAATAACGAAATCTACAAAAATTATCTTCACACATAATTAACAGTTAATAAAATACCTAAAGGAAACAATAAAATGCCCGGGCAGCGCTGGGTGATAAAGCTAGTATGATATATTTATGAAAGCTGTACCATTTGTAGTTTTTGTGTAATAAATTGATAATTGTTAGCAGACTTTTGGGATTCCCTGTATAGAAGAAGATGATTAGGCGAGAGTCCGTCTGTTAAAAGATGGCTGTGTATGAACATATGAAGATCGTCGTTCTCCTGTTGTGTCCTCACGTTTGTCCTTGCCTCCTTGTTCTGTTGCTCTCTCTCTCTCTCTCTCTATCTATCTATCTATCTATCTATCTCTATCTCTTCCTCTCTCTTTCCACACACTTACCTGCGTTTATCCAGTTGTGCGTTTCTTTCCACGTTCGTAACTTTCTACACATATGATTCAACTAACGTATTTATTTATTTTTCATTTAATTCCCTATAATAAAATTCAAAACGAGTCCGACTCATTGGCTGAATGGTCAGCGTTGAGGCATTCGGTTCAGAGGGTCCAGGGGTCGATTCCCGGCCATGTTGCGGATTTTAATCACCTCTGATTAATTATTCTGGCTCGGGGACTGCGTGTTTGTGTTTGTCCCAACACTTTACTCTTCATATTCACACAACACACTACACTGCCAACCACAACAGAAACACGCAATTGTGATTACATCCCTCAAATAGGGTCGGCGTCACGAAGGGCATCCGGCCGTATAACAGGGCTAAATCCACATGTGCGACGCAGTTCGTACCCGTGACACCACATGAGTGGGAAAATCAGTATGAAAAGAGGAAGAATGAAGAAGAAGAACACAATTCAAAACGAATGCCTTAAAATATGAATTCCACTTGAAATATTTTTGACTCTTAACATAACACTATTTTACACATTCACTTGGAAGTCTGAAATATTAATGTAGAAAATATTTCTTAGCAAACAAAGTGTGGCTCCCAATACTACGAAAAGCTTAAAATTAGCAATTTCCTCAATTGTGCCGAAATTTTCAGGGATAAATGGCCCCAAAAGATTGCAAATTGTGAGTCTTTGAGAGCTCTATCAAACTAAAAATTCTAATTTCGAAAAATCATTTCCGGCCTAAATGCAGTTCCGGAGAAACATCCTAAAATCGCTTGTTTCTTTGCGTGTTTTCTTTTTCACTCAAATCCTAGCCAAATAAACTTATTTGCATAATTATTTCCTAAATGTGTTCCTTGATTCAATACCCTCAGGTATTTTTTTCTTGAATTTTGAAAAATGTCTACACCGAATGTAGGTATAAGGGCTTAAATGAATCTTTGCATTGACTCACATTAGCGCTCAGAGTGGTAGAAAACGGTAAAGAAAAACTGCTAATTTAATCGACGGGATAACGATGATTAAGGAAAGGATTGTAATTTTCAGGAACACAACAATATATTCTCATACTTTATCTACCTAAAATTCGTAGCTCCTATCCCTAGGTTGTTTTCAACATTGAGTTGCTTGCCTGAAGGGCTAGAACAGTGGATTTTCTTCCAATTTCTCATGTTAGGTACGAGGATTCCTTGCACGGCACGTGTATTTTACCCGGAGTTGTTATCAGAATTTCATTTTAAGGAGTTAACAACCTTGGTAGTTTGTCTCCTTCGCGCTGAGAATTCAATAACCAACACCTAATATATTTTAACCTTCCTTGACATGACAGCAAGTGCCTATTACGCAACGAATAGACTAGAACAGAGTTTCCTCCCTGTGCGTATTATAAGTGGTTCAATATTTCTCTTCGACATCCTTCCTCCCAATCACTGGCCCTGCTCCATCTTGTTACTATACAGCTGTCTAAAGATTAGCATTTCAAATACGTCTCAGTCACTCATTTGCAATAAAGTATAATTCTGGCGGAAGAATTAATATGATTAAACTATTTAAGTCATTTACATACAGATTATAAATGACCATGCAATTCTCCAAACGTGCAAAGTTCGTTTCCCGATTCTTGACTTCCTGTCCGGGAATTAAAACATATGTACTTCGAAGCCAGGAATTAAAGATTGACTCGGATAGAGAACAAACTGAATAATTTTATATAAAGCATTATATTTGTAAGATGTCATGTGATATGCAGTGTGCTTAAACCTACGGAAGCGGAAGGTAGGGAAAAGTATCCGCAATTCGCATGAAATATGATTTTGTTAAATTTGGGCAATGGTTTGTCCAATGGAGAAGCTTGAATTAGAGTACGATATTTGTGAGATAGGTACTACTTTCGCTCACCCCTCGGCTTACACCGTTGCTTACGCTATTATATAAGGCTGGGAAATGAGCCATGAGAAGTGGGGTCACCGAATTTAGTTTTCAGTTCTCCCGCTAGGACTGCCTTTCTTAGACTCAAGTTTTGAATGTCTTCCTATGTTCGGCATGGATTTTTTGACAAGTGCTTGTGGAAATTCGCTAATACATAGCCAATTATGATACGTACGGAGAAACCACGTGTTTTGAATGTTGCTCCTGATCCAGTTCTGTTGTATTGCCTTCTGAAGATGGTTTTCCGTGGTTTCCCATTTTCACACCAGGCAAATGCTGGGGCTGTACCTTAATTAAGGCCACGGCCGCTTCCTTCCAACTCCTAGGCCTTTCCTATCCCATCGTCGCCATAAGACCTATCTGTGTCGGTGCGACGTAAAGCCCCTAGCAAAAATTGTTGTATTGCAAATAATCCCGTCAATATGATATTAACGTGTCCTATTGGAAACTTATTTACATCAGTACCTTGAGGTTATCAGTCGTCGTAGTATGGACCCACAGTCAACACGAATTTATACATATTTATAAAGGTGTTTAAAAGTGTTTGGGAAATATATAGTCAGTTTATACTAACGTAAAAGCTATTACTTAAAATGTAGCTAAGCACTTGTAATGGGTCTCCAGTTCAGAGTCACCATTTGAATCTTACATCACTGCCTAGCCTAACTTAAATTTAACACGTTTCTGTTCAAAGGTTTTAGGTCCAGATTCGGAATATTTTGGCACTTTGATGAAATATTCCTTGCAATATAGTCCAACAAAGGCTTGAGTAATTTCTGCAGCAACAATAGTGGCAATGTTTCATTATTGTAGGTCCTGCACATGAGTTCCATTAAAACCCTGTCTTTTAGGTAGTGGGTACAGATCGGTAGATAGTGTTTTCTTGGGAGATAGTGTACTGCTTCAATAACAAAATCGTAACACATTTGTATCAAAGCCCTGAAGAAAGCGTTAGGGTACCTTAACCCTCCCCTGTCTTGAAAACGGATTAAGCATACTGCAGGACTATCAGTTGCAGGTAAGGATATTATCTGTAGATAACTGTCGCATCTAGTTTCTTCTTCTGCTACAACTATCAAATATCCACCTATCATTGCCAGTGAAATTGATGACAGAGTAACTACAGATTTTGAAAACAGAAAAAAAAGTAATTATCACTGCTGACTTAAGGATCAATTATTTGTAAGCAGTTTTAAAAATGTTTGTTAAATTAGCCTGTAGATGACCTGTTGGGCAGTAATATGCAGCCCTTTATAGTGTCCTCTCTGAATTTACACTTTTGTTTACAAAAAGCCTGAATCTGCTCAATCAAGAAATTTGTTTTCAAATCACCTTGTTCAGCTAGTCCTGTAATTTTATTTAGTTGACTGTCAAGTCCATGTTAATTTTTCATTTTTGAGTTGATGGACCCTTTCTTTTAAAGTTGTAATAATATGTTTTCTGCTTTGCTATAAGTGCTCTGTGTTTCCTACATTTCCTGGCTATTCTTTTCAGTTTCAAACCTAATTTAGTGCAGTATACTGGTAGTTTACGTTTAATAGAACACTGTGTGGCTGTGGTTTTATATAATGGTTCACTGATAAGTACAGGTGGAGAGTCATTCTCTTCACCTTCCCCTTAAGTGTTCTTCCTATACGTGATTGTGTTTGTTTGTGTCCGGGAAAGTCTTGAAATACGGATGGAATGACGTTCGGAAGTAGGATTTTTAGTGCTTTGCTCACACTGTAATCTGAGTCTTTAAAATGCTTACTGTAAACAGTGGAATGTACACTAGGTTTCCACAGAGATCCCAGTCAATTTCCCTGACGAGAAATTGCCAAACACTAATTAGTTTTAAGTTCCTCGTCTTTCGGAAATCTATGAAATGAAATACGCAACCCTTTTGGGATCTTTAATTTGCAATAAGGAACACTACAGTACACCATGTTCTTTTTAAAGTTTATCCGATGTTCACATTACGTAAATACGGTCATTAATTTCAGTAGCTCAATTATAATCACCTACACTAGCAAAAAAAACCTCATAAAATACAAAAATAAGTCTTGACACGCTCGTGAATGTTTGAATGAGTACCTCACCAATGCAATTTTATGTCTAAGAAGCGCGTACCAAGTGGCAAAACGATGCGATTCGCAAGCCCGAGCGGGAACCAGTTTCACGACCAGCGAGGCCTTGTATTTCCCAGCCTTGTATAATAGCGTAAGCAACGGCTTATACTACACTCCATGGTATGTTTGAGATCGTGTGCATGAGTAAGATATACGTAAACTTTCTACGTAAAAAAAGCGAATGTTTTCACACTGAAAAATGATGTAATGTACGTCAGCAGAGCCCTAAGTCGTTAACCATTGAATAACTTACTCACTGAGTTAAAAACAACTTTTCAACTTATTTCTTTTTTAATTTTTTTGCTAGTGGCTTTACGTCGCTCCGACACAGATAGGTCTTATGGCGACGATGGGATAGGAAAGGCCTGGGAGTGGGAAGGAAGTGGCACTGGCCTTAATTAAGTTACAGCCCCAGCATTTGCCTCATGTGAAAATGGGAAACCACGGAAAACCATCCTCAGGGCTGCCGACAGTGGGATTCGAACTCACTATCTCCCGAAAGCAAGCTCACAGCCGCGCGCTCCTAACCACACGGCCAACTCGCCCGATTCTCTTTTGAAATAGGAGGTTATTTGGCGTCATATACCGGTAGTTCTGAGGTAGGTAACCCAACTAACGCGTATATCATTGTCTTCTGCAAAACATTAATACCTGCTTCTTCATGGCCTTAGTACAACTATACCGTTTATATAATGCTCGCGAATATGGTAGAAATCATTAGGGGCAGCGTTATTTCTATTACTTACACTATAATGAATATGGAAAACGATCACATCTGCGAATAACACTATCTTACGTTTGGACAGGAAGCGTCTGTAAGGACTACAACGTGCTAGCACTGCATCAAGGAAAGGGGTAGCTACGGTGGCATCACTGCTGTCTCATCAGCCAAACTGCTGGTAGTAGGTTCAAATCACAGTCTGGTGCAATTTTTTTTCTCTATTAGCGCCGTTTACAGTGACTGTTACAAAGAGTGAATTTTTACTTGGTCCTGAAGAGGACCGTTTTTATCCGATGTTCTTTCTTTCTTAATCTGCTTACCCTCCAGGGTCGGTTTTTCCCTCGGACAGACCGAGGGATCCCACCTCTACCGCCTCAAGTACAGTGTCCTGGAGCTTCAGACATCGGGTCGTGTGATACAACTGGGGAGAACGACCAGTACCTCGCCCAGGCGGCCTCACCTGCTATGCTGAATAGGGGCCTTGCGGGGGGATGGGAGATTGGAAGGGATATACAAGGAAGAGAGAAGAAAGCGACCGTGCCCTTAAGTTAGGTACCATCCCGGCATTGGCCTGGAAGAGAAGTGGGAAACCACGGAAAACCACTTCCAGGATGGCTGGAGTGGGAATCGAACCCTCCTCTATTCAGTTGACCTCCCGAGGCTGAGTAGACTCCGTTCCAGCCCTCGTACCACTTTTCAAATTTCGAGGCAGAGCCGGGAATCGAACCCGGGCCTCCGGGGGTGGCAGCTAATCACATTAACCACTACACCACAGAGGCGACTTATCCGATGTTAAGTAACCAAATAGCAATAAAAAACGGTTTCCCATTTTCAACACTAGGCGAATGCCGGGTCGGTACCTTAATAAAAGACCAATGCCGATTTCCTTCCCAATTCTTCCTCCACCCATCCTTACGGAAAAGACGCCAAATCAAAGATGATCCCCTTAAAACCAATAGGAAAGTATCTTGATTATTATTGTACCCCGCTAAAAGGGAGAACCGGTGTCTTCAAAAAAGACGTGCGTTATACTGGATTCGAACCGCTACTCTGCCGATACTCATGCATTTGCTGCCCCAGCGCTTAACAGATTCTACCACAGGATTAGCAGTTGAGTACGGCCATTCCACCTCGAAAGTTAACTTTCGTGGCAAAGTTTCTTTGCCGGATTTTTTTTTTTTTCTTTTGCGTTGCACCGACACAGATAGGTCTTCTGGCGACGATGGGATACGAAAGGTCTAGGAGTATGAAGAAAGCGGCCGTGGCCTTGCGTGGTGTGAAAATAGGAACCCACAGAAAACCATCTTCAGGGCTGCCGACAGTGGGGTTCGAACCCACTATCTTCCGGATGCAAGCTCATAGATGCGCGCTCCTAACCGCACGGCCAACTCATCCGGTCGTATCAAAGTCTTCAATGAAGGTTTACAGTGTTCATTTAACTTCCTTACGTTACAAAGCACGTGGCATAATCCATTAATTCGATCGTATTACGGGTAACTGTGTTATTTCAAGGCGCAAATAATCACATGTTTGCAGAATGATCCTTAGTATTTGGCAAGGAATTGTGCATAGTAGTTTTCCTTTGCTAGCTCCATGGATCAAATTACAGGGATGACACACACGTAGAGGAGAGCCTTATTGACCATAAGGAGAAATGTCAAGTTCATTAAACTAAATTATCTTTAGGCTAATATAGGCGAAATATGCAATTTGCCGTACAAGGACAAGAAAAGGCTCATTTAAAGCCTCACGACGCGTAGAAAAAAACGCGGTAAGGCCCTACGGGCCCCCAAAACCATGTTTTAAGGGCCTAAAACCAACCGTTTTTGAGATATTGGCGTCACACTGCCCCGCTCTACGAATTTGATAAAGAAATGACCAGCAGTAACCACAACGTCAGTTAAAGGATTCTGCAGTAGAATACAGTTCTGGTGTTCGAAGTATGCACGTGTGTAAATGTAGGCTAGACCAAGGAGAGACTCTGCTACACATTTTTTAAGCTCTAAATGCCGGATTTAGAGGGTAGCGGTACTGCATCTATGGAGCAAGTCCACGCCCCTTTTTTTCTCACCCTCTTAGACAACATTACATTCAAAGTTCTTTTGGACTACCATTTCAATAAAGTCGCAGGAATATATTTACCTTGTAGTAGGCCTACGCGCTGCGTAAGTGGATAAAGACATCTGAGGGAGTAATTAAGAGTCCAGGACAGTTTTGAAGCAAGTAGCATTTATTTCTTAAAACATTCAATTGATTTGTTCTCCCTTAAAGAATTTTCAGCTGTTTGCCATGCAAAACATGCTCCTTCCGACAGAGTTCTTACGAGATACACTGAAATTTTCAAAACATGTTTGATTATGTACCGGAATAAAACGTGGATTTGCATTTTATTATAAGTTGAATATTTCTTTCCCGCCTCTGTGGTGTAGTGGTTGGTGTGATTAGCTGCCACCCCCGGAGGTCCGGGTTCGATTCCCCGCTCTGGCACGAAATTTGAAAAGTGGTACGAGGGCTGGAACAGGGTCCACTTAGCCTCGGGAGGACAACCGAGTAGAGGTGGGTTCGATTCGCACCTCAGCCATCCTGAAAGTGGTTTTCCGTCGTTTCCCACTTCTCCTCCAGGCAAATGCCGGGATGGTACCTAACTTAAGGCCACGGCCGCTTCCTTCCCTCTTCCTTGTCTATCCCTTCCAATCTTCCCATCCGCCTCAAGACCCTGTTCAGCATAGGAGGTGAGGCCGCCTGGGCGACGTACTGGTCATCCTC
The DNA here is from genome assembly GCF_040414725.1 of Anabrus simplex. NCBI lineage: Eukaryota > Metazoa > Arthropoda > Insecta > Orthoptera > Tettigoniidae > Anabrus > Anabrus simplex. The sequence goes on from NC_090265.1 coordinate 849,334,084, forward strand.
CCCAGTTGTATCCCCCGACCCGATGTCTGAAGCTCCAGGACACTGCCCCGGAGGCGGTATAGGTGGGATCCTTCGCTGAGTCCGTGGGAAAAACCGACCCTAGAGGGTGATCAGATTAAGAAAGAGAAGAAGAAGAAGAATATTTCTTTCATAATTTTTCTCCTAAAACAGTACGAAACTAAATTTTTGCCTATTGAATGAATAATGAAACATACATACATACATACATACATACATACATACATACATACATACATACATACATACATACATACATCATCATTATACTGTAGACTGTTATGCTATTCAGCGTTCATTCTGCAAGCCTCTGAGAATTTACTAAACGTCGCCACAATCCTCTATTTGCAACTAGTGCTGTGGCCTCATTTACTTCTATACCTCTTATCTGTAAATCGTTACAAACTGAGTCTAACCATCGTCGTCTTGGCCTCCCTCTACTTCTCCATTTTTATCGTAGGTAACCCATCCTCCTGCATTCGCCTCATATGACCCCACCACCGAAGCCGGTTTATGCGTAAAACTTCACCCATTGAGTTCATTTCTAACTTAGCCTTTATCTCCTCATTCCGAGTACCCTCCTGCCATTGTTCCCACCTGTTTGTGCCGGCAATCATTTTGCTACTTTCATGTCTGTTACTTCTAACTTATGAATAACATATCCTGAGACCACCCAGCTTTCGCTTCAGTAAAGCAAAGTTGGACTGAAAACAGATCGATGTATAGATAGTATCGCCCAGGAGCTGACTTCCTTCTTACAGAATACTGTTGAACGCAACAGCGAGCTCACTGCATTAGCTTTACTGCAAGTTGATTCAATCTCACTTACTATATTACCATCCTGGGAAAACATACATCCGAAATACTTGAAATTATCTACCTGTTCCAGCTTTATTTCACCAATCTGACATTCAATTCTCTTGGATTTCTTGCCTACTGGCATTAATTTAGTCTTCGAAAGGCTACTTTCATACCATACTCATTACACCTATTTTCTAGTTACAAGATATTAGACTGCAGGCTTTCGGCACAATCTGCCAATAAGACCAAGTCGTCAGCATAGGCCAGACTGCTTACTACTCCACCCTACCCGCGTCCAAGTAGGCATATGGATAAAGCCCCGGTAGTTTCTCAGGATAAGACATTAATCTCGTCATTAAAATGTTAGAATATCGCAGGTTCCGCCGAAGAGTGAAGGCATATCCACTAAATATCATTCAATTCCCACTCTCTGCCGGTGGACGTCTCCATTCGACATATAACGTGAATAAATCCTAATATCAATGGTTATAATACCTTACTGCTACGTATCTAAACCTACTTCTCAAGATAATAACTCAAAAATAATTCTTACACTAATTTATTAGCAGTCTAATCCTGGTAAAAAGAGAATGAAATTGAATTATAATTCATAGAGAAAAGAAAATGGATATTTTATAATCAATTAACACATATTTACATTGCTTTGAGTTGGTAAAATAGCTGAAATGGGGTCTTCTCTGCTTATACACATATTGCCAATAATCGCTTCACTCAATTAACTAAAACCATCACATGACTTAAAAACTTCTGATTCAGCTCAACTAACGAAAAGTTAAAGTTTAACCATGTTAATAACATGTACATTGAAAATTAAAAGTTTTAAATTGATTAATATCCAAATAAAATTCATAATTGATCATGGCGTTATCCTTATACAAGGTCTTTATTTATTTGGCTATGGGACATTTTCTTATATTTGGGTCATCATATGTAACTTATAAGATGCGAGATATTCAATAAGTTTTCTTATTGTGGCTAATAATTGTTGCCACGCCCTAAAATATCATTATAATTAAAAATATTAACTAAAAACTGCTATATAAACTCGTTCACGACAGTGGCAATCATATATAGGTCAATCAAAACCTTACAAAAATTAATCCATTAATATATTAACTGAGAAATTGTGCCAATTATTTATTTATGTCCTACCATCAGTCATAAATAATCTTATTTCATATACCGCTGTGCCAATAATTCAATGTAATCGAATTCATCAATCGACTGTTTTCTTGGGAGATATTAATTCTCTGTAGGACGATAATTCTTAATATGTTTCCCTACATCTACACAAATAAGCATATGAAGGTCAATAACTACTCATGATCTATTTCATTAGGTCGCAAATAGACATTAAATCCGCTGGACTCTTGCCCTCACGTTCATCTCAACATGACCTAACCTTGCAACCTTTATTTCAATTATTATCCTCTACCAACATCTATCATACGAATCCGTAACAACTTTTTCCATACAACCGCACGACAAAACAAACATTACATCTCAACATTCCTATTACCACATAATTCAAATCCACCTCTTCTTATTAATCCTTCTTCATACACACTCTCACTTCTCTTCCCTTAAATATCATCTTTATTACGGTATAAGATTAACTCGACGATATATTCTTCATAATAAACACATATTCGAAGTAGGATCCATTTCTGTCGATCTAGTTTCCTCTAAACTCGACTATGCTCTGCAATACATGTATTCTTCTCAATATCTCCCAGTTCATAGCTGACTAAACTTTCCGTGTAGATTGGTACGTTAAATCGATATACACACATCACATATGTTAACATAACCCTATCACTACATATTTGAGTACATCTTTTATTTAAATTAGCAATCATTTGCGGTTATATGCATAGGACCCACCACTAACATTCATAATTTGGCACATAGGATTCATTTATAGCAAATACTTCACTGACACAGATTGTATTCAACTAATACTACTAATATTTTTATACAGGAAACTTATCTCATATCTCATCTTGTCTCTGGCAACTGCTGGCTTCTGCTTGCTTGCTAGACTATCTCCATGTATCTGGATTCCACCTCTAGAGACGTCACGTCTGATCTCATGGCATGGCAGTACTGGACCTCGTTATGGTGGCCTGGGCAATCTTCTCCCCATCAGATTAGACGGCTTTCATCATGTTTCAGTCGTTCATGAAAGCAGAAAATTATAATTATTATACGGGCAGAATAAATAATTGAATCCTTCATTTTTGGCCTCTTGAAACTGCGCCTGTATGTTCATTCAAATGTGGCTTATTTTATTAAATATACCTTTTCCTCAGGATAATTGCTGTTTTCAATTATTATTTTGAATATTCTTCAATATTATCGGTCGCTTATCGCACAGGAATTCTCCCTTTCCCGTTTTCTTGCAGCGGCTTGAATATTTCTTCTAATATTTCGAATTAATAATAATAATTTCGTGTGGCTATTACTAGCCGATTGCAGCCCTTGTAAGGCAGACCCTCCGATGAGGGTGGGCGGCATCTGCCATGTGTAGGTAACTGCGTGTTATTGTGTTGGAGGATAGTGTTATGTGTGGTGTGTGAGTTGCAGGGATGTTGGGGACATCACAAACACCCAGCCCCCGGGTCATTGGAATTAACCAATTAAGGTTAAAATCCCCGACCCGGCCGGGAATCGAACCCGGGACCCTCTGAACCGAAGGCCAGTACGCTGACCATTCAGCCAACGAGTCGGACATATTTCGAATTAGAAGACATTCGACTCTCTCCACAACTTGCCTTGGTCAGCAGTCAAATATTTATATTTAATTCGCTGTTTTATTCCTGAACGCTGAATGATTACCTCTTCTTGCTTCTAAGTGGATTTTTTAATAGTATTAAGAATGAATTGGTTTCAATTATTTTTCAAAACAATACTTGTTCCATCTTGAAACTCCTTTGCGAGGTCTCTATGACTCTACGTAATGGTACATTACATTTCCAACTAACTGAATCCCTCCCTGCCACTTTATTCTTTTCAGCGGATGATCCATGTACACTCCGAACAACAAAGGTGAAACATTACAGCCTTGTCTAGCCCCTGTAAGCACCCTGAACCAAGAACTCATTCTATCATCAATTCTCACCGCAGCCCTATTGTCAACATAAATGCCTTTGATAGCTTTTAATAATCTGCCCTTAATCCCATAGTCCCCTATTATGATGAACTTCTTTCCATCGGTACCCTGTCATATGCTTCCTCTAGATCTACGAATCATAAACACAACTGTCTATTTCTGTCGTAGCATTTTTCAGTTACCTGGCGCATACTGAAAATCTGATCCTGACAGACCCCCTGTGGTTTGAAACCACACTGGTTTCCATCTATGTTCCTCTCAACCACTGATCTCACCCCCTTCCCCTCCAATATGCCAGTGAATCGAAAAAAATGTATCTCCAACAGCTACAATTGCAAAATCGGGAGTTGTTCTTAAATATACGTGCTTTTGACAAGTCTGCCAAATTATAGCCCAAGAAAGTTAAAAATTTGCCGCATGGAGCATTTTATATTCAACATACTCTGCAGCCAAATAAGTAATCAATCTCGAACGTAATGCGAGGCAATATCCTATTAATATGCGCATGCGTTTTCAATTTGGTTTTGATGAGTGATAACTTGTAGAAGTTCAAAATTTCAATCATGACTCCCCTTACTAGAACATTCAATTTGAGAAGGATATTATACAGTTGATGATGAGAAGCAGGCCATCTATATTCCATGTATTCCCCAACTAAGTGAGAAATATAATGCAATTAATTATACACGGCTAGTAGGAGGTCTCTTCTTTGGAGGGTGTGGGATATCGTTTCTTTAGTCAAAGAAGCACCTTCAACGACTTGGATTTTGTGCCCAGCAATATACAGCAATTCTTTTATTTTGAAAGATTCAATGCATATCGTCGTTGCCGGGACGAAACCTCCTATGTGTTAATATTTTTGGAGATATACTGACCCGCAGCACATACATTATGAAGAGCGAGAATGCCTTGACAATTGTCACACAATATTGGCTCTTAGATGACAGAACCTTACCGGCCAAAATATTTCACATAGGAGGATTGGTCCCGGCAACGACGATATTTTAAATCATCAGTGATATGATCACTGATATCTCATAAAGATAACTGCCGTTCGATTCTCGACCAATGCGTATATACATTTTCAAACAATAAATCGTATTCCACAGTTTATGGATTCCGCATAAGACTGGACGTAAATCTACCCAGGTCCTGGTTAAGATAGACTATGGTATAAATTATATTAGTTTGTATATTTTACATTAATCCAATTACCGTCCAGGGATGCTTTTCCCCCGGACTCAGCAAGGAATCCCAACCCTACCGCCTCAATGGCAATGAGGTACTTGGTCGGGAATACAACTGGGCAGGAGGACCAGTACCTGTCCTAGGCTGCCTTACCTCCTATGCTGAACAAAGATATTGTGGGAGATGGGAACGTCGAAAGGGATATGCAAGGAAGAGGGAAGGAATCGGCCATGGCCTTAAGTAGGCACCGTCCCGGCATTTGCCTCGAGAAGTGGGAAAGCAAGGAAATCCACTTCGAAAATGGCTGAGGCGGGAACCGAATCAGCTCTACTCAGTTGATCTCCTTAGGCTGAGTCTACCCTATTCCAGTCCTCGTACCAGTTTTCAGATTTTGTGACAGAACCGGGAATCGAAACCAGGCATGCAGGATTGCCAGCTAATCACACTAACAACACTACACAGACGGACTTCCATAAATTAACCAAAAATATTGTCTGGAAAGACGAAACATTATGTTTTAACCCTAGACGCACCAAGAGGGGACAATATTTGTCACCCATTTCTATTTTTCTTTAACTGTATTTCAGGTATCTGAAACTCCTTCTATTTAAAAGAAACATTGCAGAATACTATTATCAGATGGTTTCGCAATGTCTTTATAAAATATAGTCCAAGGTGGAAAATTATAGGCTTCAAGACACCTAAATTATAAACAAATAGCAAATGTACCCATGCTTCGCTACGGTATTCTACATTGTATACCGATTTCGAAGTAAATTACTCTACATGCAGTGAATGAGATTTCTTAAATTGCATGTCCCTTAGCGTTATCCAGAAACAGCAGGGAGAGGTTCCCATACGTTGTTTCCAACGTAAAGTACGAGTTGCGGAGTTATGATGATAACGGCAGGCTCACTTGCCCACTGCCATTCACAATCGAGTAGGTGAGTTTCCATTGCAATGTGAGTCCCCATTACCTACTGTTCGGTCACAATTGATTTGGGGAGTTTTTGTTACAATGGCAGGCGCTCTTTGCTACTTCCAGACATATTAAAATTGAGGAGTTGTTATTATTATAATAGCAGGCACCTTCCCTACCACCAGTCAAATTTGAGTTGTGCTGTTATCATTATAATGACAGGCCCCTTTTCTTAATGACAGTCACACCGAGTAGGTGAGTTTATATTATAATAGCAAGGCCACTATGCCTAATGTCAGTCACATTTTAGATGGGTAAATTTGTTTATAATGGCGCGCACACTTGCTTACTCCCAAACACAATCGGTTAGGGGAGTTTTCTACAAAATTTTATGCTCCCTTGACTTCTGCCAGTCAAATCGAGAAGGGAATTATTAATTACAATGGTACTTCCTCCTTACTAATGCTAGTTACAAAGGAGTTGGCGAAGGACCCCATTCCTCTTGCCAGTTAAAGTCGATGTGGAGAGTAATGATTACAATAGCAGACGCCCTCCTACTGAGAGCTACTATCGATGTAATGTATTAATTATAGTGGCAAACACACCCTTAAATTGCTACAAATTGACTTCAATAAATATATATAGATCGGCATACGAGGTATATGCATGTTTACAATATTGCAAACCTTCATTTACAGACTAACTGGTGCTAAACGATACATCATATCGACAAACGGAATGTACCACAGGACGCCTCATTTAGCGGTCTAAATATCTGGTCTTAAGATATTTTCGCCTGTCTCATCTATTTATGGGTAAAATAGAGCTAGAAACGTTGAATAGGGTAAAATGTGGGTGAGGTTTTCTCACAGTGCATTACTGTTGGGTACTAATATGACAGTTACAGACATGTAATTTGGCTCACGTATGGATACTGGGTGGGCCAATGTTCGTGTTGAATTAGATGATCTACCTTTCGTATAAGTGATTCGAACTACGAATTATACATGTACAAAGAACAAAATGTACGTATAATCGCGAAATAGAGAGAAATCCAACATATAAGGAATAGAGATACGACGAAATGTCATAAGACCAAAGTTGTAGGTCACTCCAAATTGAATTGAGATTGTGCCATCCATTTTGTGAAACGACTTACAGTTTAGCCAAGAAATACCCCGAAAGGAAGGTCTACAAAGACATTAAAATTGCCTCAATATTCCAATATTATTTGGGGTTAAAAATGATATATTTAAACTTGAAAAATTTCCGTCGATTACAAACTAAGACATATAATTTTGCCAAATTTCAAACTTCTGGCTTCTGGCAGATTGTGCCTCAATCTTGCTTTGGCGGGGGTTTTAAAAATGAGGACTTTCAGGAAACTAAAGCTCACAAATATGCAGATGGTCATTATTACATTTGAAATGGATAAATGTTCGAAAATTTCGCCAAAATAGTAAATGTACAGACACACGGTCGTTACTTTTTAATTTAAATAGATAAGGAATCTGCTCTACGTACAACTCCTTTTAGGCTATTTCCGCTTTACATAGCCTGCAAAACCGACCGTTAATGATGTCTCCATTATTAATCTTCCTATCGAAAAAGTGCACATGAGAAAAAAATTTGAAATGGATTTCCACCATGGTTGGTCGAATTCCAGTCAGGTTGGTTTTGTATATATTGTGGGAGAGTAAAATCACTATTTCGGTTACCTATGAACTCCAAGTTCTTCGCTGGAATTTAAATTGTTATAGACTTAATATCCTACATTTGGACATGTGGATGCTAAATTTCAAATTTAGTGGACTTATCTCCAGTAGTTTGCAAGTTATAAGAAATACGCTTTACAAGCACCCACTTTTGAGTTAAGGCCGGTGGGACTTGCACTGAAGAAACGTCCTTTAATGATATCTCCCTTATTAATCCTCCTATCGAATTGATGGATATGAGAAAAAAGTTTTAGAAATTGATTTCCATTAAGGATGGTTGATTTCCTTTAATTTTGGATGCGCATGTTTTGCGGGAGTGCAAGATCATTGTTTCGGTTTCGGATAAACTCCCAGGAAATGTAGGTATTCAGAAATAATATTGTCCCTAAAACCTATCCAAGGACAGGTGGATTCTAAATATCAGGTTTGGTAGAAATATATCCAGTAGTTTTCAAGTTATAATAACTTAGGCAAACAAACAAACAAACAAACAAACAAACAAACAAACAAACAAACAAACAGACAAACCGACAAACAGACACCAATCTTTAAAAAATATGCAGATGATCATTATTACACCTGAAACGGATAACTGTGGGGAAATTTCGCCAAAAGAGTCAATGTACAGACACACGGTCGTTACGATTTTGTTTACGTAGATTACTGACATTTGGAACACTCAGAATTATATTCATTATTGGTTTCTTTTGTGTAGTAAATTCTGTTTATATTATTCATATCAGGCACTTCATTTGTAGAGAAAAGCTCTCTTTTGCTGAGTACCTATGTGTAAGGTTGTTTGTTATCTAAAATTAGTAAACGTATAGGAGTTACGGAAGAGTTGAAAAAACTCAGAAGACGATACGATTGATTTGAGATTTGACGATGTAACTGAAGATGAAATGTTTGTTGAGGACTTATTTATTTATTTATTTATTTATTTATTTATTTATTTATTTATTTATTTATTTATTTATTTATTTATTTATTTTGCTACTTATTTGACGTTTCACCGACGCAACAGGTCTTATGACGACTATGGGATAGGACGGGGCTAAGATTGGGAAGAAATCTACCGTGGCCTTAAAGTACAGTCTGGTGCGAAAATGGGAATCTACGCTTTCAACAGCGGTGTTCTAATAGTGTCTTCAGAATTCAAGCTGACGTTTACGTGATTATTATTATTATTATTATTATTATTATTATTATTATTATTATTATTATTATTATTATTATTATTATTATTATCATTATTATTATTATTATTATTATTATTATTATTATTATTATTATTATTATTATTATTATTATTATTAGTTATTAATAATAATAATAATGTTACTGGCTTTACGTCCCACTAACTACTTAGACGGTTTTCGGAGACGCCGAGGTGTCGGAAGTTTGTCCCGCAGGTCATTTACGTGCCAGTAAATCTACCAACATGAGACTGACGTATTTGAGTCAGGATCCAACCTAACACGTTGGGGTCAGGCCAGCGCCTCAACCGTATGAGCCACTCAGCTCGGCTTACGGGATCCAAGCTGCGTGGGCAATTCGTTTGTGTGTTAAAATACATCTCATCGAGTTATGGTGAAGAATTAAAGGGAAGATAACAAACAAGAGAAATGGTTAACCTAATGGTAATTATCATTAATGTACTGTATATTCAATAAAGATATAGTTACTTATGGGAACCGGGTAGTGTAAACGTTAGTTCCCAAAAAATCTTGAAAATATCCCAAACTACTTGAGCTATATTTATGAGATTTTTAATAATTATTACAATACATTAAGGGTATACATAAGTTGAATTTCGTGATGGTTGAAAAACTATGAGCACTAGCGTAAGGTAAAATTAAAAAAGGGGTTGCTTTGTTTTTGTACCATTTTCTTGTGATCTAGAAGACTCAGAAGCTTGTGCATTGGAGTATGTACTTGCAAATGTGTGATTGATAACCTGTAGCAGATTTATATTGATGGGCTTGATGGTTGATTTCAAACAAAAATCAAATCGAGCAAACTTTTTGAGCGTTTTGTAACGGTATTTTTTGGTTATACTTCAGAACTTATCTCAATAACTACTAATGTTTTCAAAGCGATTCTGCTACAGGCTATGTACTGGTACTTGCATAGTATGTGGTAGAAATTTCAGGATTTTACAGTTTTTAGTTCCCGAGAAAAAGGTACATAACCGATCAACAATTGTGTTTTTTTAGAAAAATGAGGTTGAAGTTTGAATACGAGCACAGTCACAATGTAAGCATCAGGTTAACATAAACATTAGAAAGGCGGTAAAGCGACTGACAATTTTTAATGCGTGCTCAGGCTAGCCAATGTGATGAACGGATGAATCTCCCAAGATAACAAACTTTCCCGTTTTCAGTTAAACGATGTAGAACAAGAAATATTCCCGGAAAACAAAAAGAGGGCGTATCGTTACACGTAACTGACATAGGCATGGTTACATTAAAATAACAATAATGATCTCAAATATGGTTTCTATACCCATGTGTTATATATTGTTGTAATTGGGAAAGAATGGAGAATTCTTTGAACCTAAAAACAAAAAAAAATGCTATTTTCGGTCATTCCACATTACCCGGTTCCCTTAAGTAGCGGAAAATGTTTCCTCACTCATCCCACCTTGCTAGATCTACTCCATGTTACTAGGTACACTTTGATAATCCTAAGGTAACGGAACTGTAAAGATACCTAAAGCAACTCTACTCAATTGTGTGCTATTGCACCACCTTATCCCAAAAAATCGTAGCGTCATTCTAGAAAAATGAGTAATATTAAAACAGAATTTTTTTGGCATTACCAACAGCCCATTCCTCTTCAAGAGTCAAAACCTGGGAAGGTAGTGATGTTGTACGTTGGGTTCTGGAGCAAAGTCGACGTCCTAACTCGTCCCAAAGGTGTTCCATTCGGTTAAGGTCGGGACTCTGGGCAGGCCAGTCCATTTCAGGAATGTTTCGGTCCACAAATTGTTTCCCCACAGATGCAGCTTTATGACAAAGGTTTAAAAGAGGGTTCGTATTATTCTAAATTTAAAATTTTTAAGTGCAGTAAAGGGAGCTCACCCTAACCACGAAAAAAAGAACATTACATCAACTCCTCCGTACTTCATATGATTGCAAGTAACTACCTCCAGGTATTCGCCAAACTCAAACACTCACATCGGATTTCTGCAGGGTATAGCGTGTTTCACCACTCCAAAAATCACTCATTTGGAGTCATCGACTGTCCAGTGGCGTCGCTCTTTATACCACATCAAGCGTCGCTTAGGAAATGATTGGCTTATGAACAGCAGCTCAGCAATTGTACCCCGTTCATTTTAGCACCCGATGCACAATCATTGTGCCGTCTGGACGGCTGGTAGCACTTTGGAACTCACGAATGGTTCCTTCTGCTGATTTCTTGAGATTTTTACACCCATCCTCCGCAATGCTCCGCGGTCCTTGTCCGGCCTTTCACAGTTTATCTGCGGTTGTCCCTGCACGTTTCCATTTAACAGTCACATCACCATCAGTCGACTTTAGCAGATTTATAAGCCTTTAAATGTCCATGATGGATTTGTTACTCAGGTGACATCCAATGATTAATCTAAGTTCGAATTCGCAGAGCTCTACTGGCCGACCACTTCTGCTGTTACTGCTTCACCTCCTATTATAATGACGGGTCAAACCTCTCGTGACATCTAGAGTTGAATTCCTCATTACATAGTGGTATCCGGGTACTTTTGATCGGATAGCGTATATTGCGTCCGCCTCGGTGGTGTAGTGGTTAGTGTGATTAGCAACCACCCCCCCGAGGCCCGGGTTCGATTCGCGGCTCTGCCACGAAATTTGAAAAGTGGTACGAGGGCTGGAACGAGGTCCACTCAGCCTCGGGAGGTCAACTGAGTAGAGGTGGGTTCGATTCCCACCTCAGCCATCCTGGAAGTGGTTTTCCGTGGTTTCCCACTTCTCATCCAGGCAAATGCCGGATGGTACTGCACCCGTCCCTACGCCTAATGGCTCCGGCATGATATCTACAGGGCGTTAACGGGTTGGAATAAAACAAATAGGCGCTTAACAAGACTAAGCTTAAAGGCATACAGGGTAGGAGACGGATCATACCTAATTACAATGAGAACACATTCGGGTTAAAGTTTAGGTTAACACAAGTGGTTTATTAGGCCTTAATGATGATGATGGTAATGACGCATTTATATACAAATGAATTACATGGATTATTATCAATTGTTGTTGTTTGTTATCGACTTTTAGTCGTATGTGATGGATCCGAGTATTATCTATCGCAGAGCGATCCATTATGACGAGATTCGAACGGGAAAACACTTATCATAGACACTGAGGCTATGTGACATCATTGATCAATAGGATTAACATGCATGCAACGAATCTGAGCAATCCCTATACTAAACACACAACTATTCCCCAACGAAATACCAAGAACGAACTCATAAAAATGTGGAACAAACGCCCGGGTTTGAACCGACCCTCACTTGTAAAAATTCACCACCCCGATGGTCAGCACCATCGGCAACTCAATTATAATCATAACAAGATACATAAACACTCAGAGAACACAAATCATATACAGTAAACACGTGAGACATCCAGCCTTCAGTTGAGCATTGGGGTACCAATGCCGCTGTCGGGAACTGAACTGACACCCGTTGGGATGGAAGTGGGACTCTGAAAACCCTAAGCTACGTTATACTCAAGTGTGTAATGACAGTAAACTAACAAGTACTGGTAACAATCGCCGTGTCATTTATTAGCAACTACATCATTCTGGCGTGTTGAATATTTCATTATTAGGCGATTCTTTCGCCCTCATTCTCTTCAACTCAAGGCTCCCCCTACACGAGCGGACGAGCGTACAAAAAAAAACCAACACTTCTCCTCACTAGGTCAACTGCCCCAGCCCTGCTCGGCGGGTGGTCAGTGGCCTCGGCCTTCACAGGCATAACGCCCTTTCTTAACAAAACACCCCATCTCGGGGATCGTTCACTAATAAATTGAGCTTCATTGTTCATTAAACAAAATTACATCGGCTCTCAATACTTCACTTCAATTCAACACACACATTCGTTTACAATATCATGATCCCGCGACGCGACACCGGTATCTCTGATACCAATACTTGCATGATTACCATAACTACAATTTATTATTATTATTATTATTATTATTATTATTATTATTATTATTATTATTATTATTATTATTATTATTATTATTATTATTATTATTATTATTATTGTTATTGGGTTCATCATTACACTATCTCCCTACACGACTTACCTGGAAATTAGACCATACTGCATGATCATAATTAACTTCCTCGTAATAACGGTGTAATTAATCCATATCTAAATTGTGATTTCTCATAAAATCGTCACACGGTAATACAATTATGAATTAAATATTCCTCAATTTGCACTTAAATTGTGATAAGCCTGCCAATTAAAATTGTACACTTCCTATCTAAATATATGTCAGTGGAGGCCTGGGTGTCAGTTCCGAAGTCATATCTCGTAGTTCTGGGTGCTCACGGAATAAAATTACACTATTTACCAGCCATGCATTATCAACGCTGGACTACAGCCTAACTTGAATTACTCTGAATTACTAAAAATTAGTCTCCTGACGCATCAATAATTACAAGTGTTCCCAAATAAAATGATTAAGTCAATCTACTACTGCATGCAAACTTATCGTATTACCCCTTTATTTACAATTGATTGCTCAGACGTGTTACTAATTAAATAAAGTAAATAGAAGCTACGTGTATCATGGTAGCACATCTACATTACTGAAGTTACAATCTTTAACATGATAGCGTCAGGTAATGATAACTGTTCCCCGCCCAATCTGATTACGTCATATTAATTATGATTTATACTCATCTCCATCTCGATGACCCGTTGTCAGCTCAGGGAGTCCATTGCTGGTTTAGTGCTGACCCGTAGGCACCAAAGCAGTTACTGGAGGCACCATTCTTCTTTCCAACCGGGAGTCCATTGTTCTAGGTTGACGAAACCGCTGGCAGTATTCCTGAGGCACACAACACGTCACTATTTATTCCAAGATTTGTTTAGTTACATTCGGTGTGAACGTCCAGCCACGATATCGGACCTCACTCCGCAATCCGCGATTCAGTATCGGATTCCGCGTACCTTTGTTACTACTCGACACAGTAGCGCCGTAGTAATAATAATAATAATATTATTACAAATTATATTTAATGTTCGCGACACGTCCCTGATCTTTAAAGTTTAGACACCAGCATCACGTCTATCCAATCTCTGCAATATTTACGCACAGTACGCGATTTCACTTGTAAATTAAATTGAAATTCACTCAAACAAAAGATCGCTGGAAGCTCGACGGCACGTAGCTTCGCCATCTGTAAGCCACAAATCCCGACTGCCTCTTCTCCCTTCCTGCAGTAGTTTTTACTAGGGAGCGATACCCCTTCCACTAATTTGTGTAGCGCCTATTCCCGGCGTACTCGAGGTAAAATAGTACGGGTGGTCGGTGACCAGTATCTAGTTGGTGCGATTGAGACATAACCACTCAATTATCCTTCGGTGAATCTCTTTAAATTAATTAAAATATGTTCTGCTTCCCCTACCACACGGGGTGAAGTCCCTCCGTCGAGGACGTGTCATGAGACTAACCAGATGGCCCCAGTACTTTTCCACGCAGAAACAACACAGTATTCTTTCTTCTGCTGAAAGTTATCACGGAAGAGGACATTAAACACTCTAAATAAATGTCCCAGTAACATTCATCCCTTTTAAATCGGGAGATGATCCCCTAATTCGAGTTTTATTAATTTTCTACCTCGTAGGTAATTAAGTTGGCCAGTCCGATTCCAAGATGGCTCCTATATTCCGTTTCGAAAAAGTTAGTTTCCCCTCATTCTGTGAGCCTTGAGGAGGGATGTCTTCTCTCGAGTGATGTCACAGGAAATCCCCATTCGTAACCCCTCCCGGGTCTAAGTTGGCTTGGCTTCATCTGCGGGGCCCCCGCTACACAAAGGATAATACTGCGCAATAAGTCGCAGACAAAGAAATCTCGTAAAATAATTTTAAAATACACAATTTATCTATCTCAGTGGTATGAATATTAATTTGTTCCGGTATGACCTCTATTAATGATATGAATATTAATCATTTTCAGCGTTCTTTCCCTTTAATAGCATTGCGTGCGTAATTACGGATATCGATATCAACCTAAGGTCCTTGGATCATGCCCCTGTCGGGTTCAGTACCTAACTTAAGGCCACGGCCGCTTCCTTCCCTCTTCCTTGTTTATCCCTTCCAATCTTCCCATCCCCCACAAGGCCCCTGTCCAACATAGCAGGTGAGGTCGCCTGGGCGAGGTACTGGTCATCCTCCCCGGTTGTATCCCTCGACCCAGAGTCTGAAGCTCCAGGACACTGCCCTTGAGGCGGTGGAGGTGGGATCCCTAGCTGAGGCCGAGGGAAAAACCGACCCTGGAGGGTAAGCAGATTAAGAAGAAGGAGTGTATATTACATCCATAACGCGACGTTTTAAAAGGGCACAATAACCTGAATCATGGAAGCATATTTTCCAAAATAAAAATTATGTTTGTTTCAACAATGAAACAGTCATTGGAACTGTATTGTAAAAAATCTAATTCAGGATTGAATGGGTGGATAACCAAGGTCGTGAAACATCACTTATTATTCAAGTTCTACTGGCATTGCAGGAGCTATAAGTATATGTGTACGAATAAGCGAACAGAACATTTTTAATAAGGGCATGTAGCACAAAAGAGAATGAAATATGAGAATAAGTAATGAGAATTGAAAAGAAAAACAAAGCAAGGAGGAAGCAGGCGATGCGTTAAACAAAAGAAGACGGAGATGCGCAGGTTCATAATTAGAGATGTTCAACGAGGAAGAGAGAGAGAGAGACAGAGAGCACGTGCTGAGGAAGACAGCGCCAACAGAGACGAAAATTTCATTAAATCTGAGGAGACGTGGCTTGTGCGGGCTGCCGCGTTACAGGGGCAGCTTCGTACCTCCACAGACCGCCCTACAGCCAAGCTGGAACCAACATATGCAGGTGTGAGAAGGAAATCATCTACCTCGAGCCTTGTACTTCGGCTAGTAAACACGAGATAGGAGTATTAGGTTATGAAATAGCCCTCTCAACCAACACGCGGTATCCTGTTAAGAATTGAATGCAGATCGAACGAAATAATTTAAGACGCTCTCAGAATACAAGCGGTGTAATTCAAAAAAATTATTTAATAATTTGGGGTTTAAGGAGAGTCGGAAATCCCTATTTTGACAATGTTCATTCAACAGAAAAGATAACCCAATATCTCAGGAACTATAAAGTTTAGAGTTTTCAACTTTTTACCACTGCTAATTGCAAATTTCCCATACGTAATGAACTAGAATGAAGTGGATTGAGTGAACAGTTGTACATAGGGGAGGATAAGCAAGACAAGACCGAGCAGCGGGTTGCCTACCCAACAGTATGTGAAGATTATGATGTGTTCCTTAAAACTTGTTTCTGCTTTTATCAAATAGTGTGGGGGCAGGACGCCCAAGGGGAGAGGATGAAACATAAAAGTAATCGAAAATGACCGATATTAGTGTCGAATCCATAGTTTTCGGGTTCACTGAGATGAACTATGACACTCAAAATGCTGTTTAAGTCAAGTTCGTCCCGAATAGCACCCCTAGGGGTGGGGTTGAAAGGGGGGTGAAATATTAATGTAGAATCCATAGTTTTCGGGGTCGCTGAGATGAATAACTTGAGGGCAAAAATGGCTCCCAAATCAGTTATGAAACTTCATTCTAAGAGTAATCACCTAGGTAGGGCCTATGTTCCTAGAGGCCATAACGAGTGCGCATCTTGCACTCCTTGAAGAACGTTTTGTTGTGTACGGGTCGATGTGTGTGAGCAATTGAATGAAGTATTAGCACCGTAAGTAGAATCAAGTGATTGATAAGTTTAACTGCAGTTTGTTATTGTAGCATAACTATTCTTATCAGACAATATCTTGCTTGCTTTTTCTGTCTGCAAGTAGTTGCGATAAAAATATGTATACTAACTGGAGGGTAATTGGGAATTAAAACGAGACTATGGAATGATTATGTGGGAAAGTGGGTGTGAAATTTGTTGATACTAGGGCCAATTGCATAAAGCCTTTGATCTTAGAAACGAAGTTCATCCGGACAACGTCTGTCGGGTTTCGCTAGTATATTTGAAGATGCTCAAACTCGTCAGCATCGGGTCGGTAGATTTACTGGCACGTAAAATAATACTGCGGGACAAAATTTCGACACCTCCGCGCCTCCAAAAACCGTGAAGATTTGTTAGTAGGACGTAAAAAACAATAAGATGAATGGCAACAATAAAAAGAATAATAATTATGTTAAGTTTTTACGACACACTAATTTTACAGTTTTCGGAGACATTTTAATTCCGGGATTTGCACCGAATGTCAAAAAGAAAAAAATGTCCTTAGGCCTAGCTAACCTTACAGAGGATAGTACCGCCGTGTGGTTGTGGGCACGCAGTTGTGAGCTTGCATTTTGGAGATAGTAGGCAACTCTGAAGCAGCTCTGAAGATGGTTTTCCGTGCTTTCCCATTTTCACACCAGGCAAATGCTGGGGTTGTAACTTAATTAAGATCACGGCCACTTCCTTCCAACTCCTAGCCTTTTCCTATCCCATCGTCGCCATAAGACGTATCTGTGTCGGTGCGACGTAAATCAAATTTTATTTGAAAAAATTAGTTGTAAAGTCCATTTACAAAGTAATTACCACGACATAAAAAAACTAATACCGTCGGGGTCGAAACAGAAGAAGATTTGACCAAGGGAGGTCGAACATAAAGATGAAAGTGATGAGTGTTCCCCAGATTATGCATTCAAGTAATTTCATATTTGCGGTTTCGCAGTGTATGTTAACAGAATCAGCTTAGGATGCCCTTTAACTAAATGCATCTTTGATGTAATATTGATTGTATTGTCCCTATCTTGTAAGCGTGTAAACTCAAAGTACAACATTACTCTTCTCCCCTGTTAATACCGAAGGTAGTGACTTTCCAATTGTTCGATTCAGTGTCGTTAACCATGCAGTTTATAGACCACACTTACCGATACGACGTCTTACAGTAACTGTTAATCTTGAACGTTGGCAGCATATAGTCATGATTTTTCTGTGACTTGTGAGATTATACGCACTGCCACTGCCATCTTGTGAAAATCACTAGTATTACATTTGTGGGAATAATTAAAGCATATTTTCTTTTTCGGTAGTATGCAAAATTATTTGTTTCGGTAACACCAGGTAAGTAGAATTCAGGAATTTTCGAACAATGCATTTAATAATGTAGTTGGCGTTAAATGACGTACGCAGCGTTTTATGAAAACAGTATTCTTTCGTCCATTTAGTATTTATAGGATTCAACTAGTATGTATAACAAGCAAGAAAAATCTGCAAGAACACCTCCGAAAAGGAAAGCAACGTTACCTAATCTATACAGATGAGTTCAGTTGAAAGGACAGCATCATCTCAACCTAACCTAACCTAACCTAACCTAACCTAACCTAACCTAACCTAACCTAACCTAACCTAACCTAACCTAACCTAACCTAACCTAACCTAACCTAACCTTTTCTTCTCACGACTACCGGGCGAGTTGGCCGTGCGCGTAGAGGCGCGCGGCTGTGAGCTTGCATCCGGGAGATAGTAGGTTCGAATCCCACTATCGACAGTCCTGAAGATGGTTTTCCGTGGTTTCCCATTTTTACACCAGGCAAATGCTTGGGCTGTACCTTAATTAAGGCCACGGCTGATTCCTTCCAACTCCTAGGCCTTGCCTATCCCATCGTCGCCATAAGACCTATCTGTGTCGGTGCGACGTAAAGCCACTAGAAAAAAAAAAACCTTCTCATGACTTTGGTACGGTTTTGCAAACTTATCCTTTGTGTATTCATATTGACTTACAGCATATGTGCATGTAATATATAATTTCTTGTGTGTATTATTACAGCATGGTTTCTTCCGGCTCCATGGCTAAATGGTTAGCGTGCTGGCCTTTTGGTCACAGGGATCCAGTGTTCGATTCCCAGCAGGGTCGGGAATTTTAACCATAATTGGTTAATTCCGCCGGAACGGGGGCTGGATGTATGTGTTGTCTTCGTCATCATTTCATCCTGATCACGATGCGCAGGTCGCCTACGGGAGTCAACTCAAAAACCTGCATCTGGCGAGCCGAACTTGTCCTCGGACACTCCCGGCACTAAAAGTCATACGACACTTCATTTTCACAACATGATTTCACTTCAATACGACAAGTAATAGCAAATTTGAAGGAAGGAGCTAAACTATTTACACCAGGCAAACACCGAAGAATTCGGTTATAGTAATGCGTATTTCAAAATAAAGGCAGAAATCAAAAACATCAAATTGAGTGAGGGTGAGAGAGCGTGTTTACTTTCTTAATTCCTCTCTTACCGAGCTCGATAGCTGCAGTCGCTTAAGTGCGGCCAGTGTCCAGTATTCGGGGGGATAGTAGGTTCGAACCCCACTGTCGGCAGGCCTGAAAATGGTTTTCCGTGGTTTCCTATTTTCACACCAGGCAAATGCTGGGGCTGTACCTTAATTAAGCCCACGACCGCTTCCTTCCAACTCCTAGCCCCTCCCTGTCCCATCGTCGCCATAAAACCTATCTGTGTCGGTGCGACGTTAAGCAATTAGAAAATTAATTAAAAAACAATTTTAAAAAAATCCTCTCTTATCTTGAAAACCAACTTAATTATCAATATCTTGATTGATCATTTACTTGTCTAAGAAAACCTCCACAACTGATATTTATATTGAGGTTACTTTGTTGATGGTTATATTTCAACATGTAACTAGTCCACTTGTCATCAGTGATGAGCCGTTAAGGAAAAGGAGAATAGGATGAGATGTTAGTGCATACCCTTACGTCCCAAGTACTATACATTATGTCGGTGTGTTTGTCTCATGATGGTTGTACGTGTGGGACTGATTGAAACCGTCATACCAGGATTTAAATCCTCTATAGCAGAGTGGGGAGTCGAACCCCTGGCTAACCATACAGGCAGCTAGTATGTAAATCCCTAGACCGCGGCGCAAAGACTCATGAACAGTTACATCCAAGAGGGAGAGAGTGCTCTGATTCATACAATGAACATTAAAGGTGTAGTGCCTGCAATTGCAGCTGTCAGAGAGATGACGGGTTGATCCTGTCCTAATGCACCCTACTGCAGAGCCCTGGCATCCTGTCACAAACCGTCCGCGTGCTGTTCAACAAGCCAGTGGCAGTTCATTGCTGCGGCTCTCCAAAATATCACAGCCAGCGATTATATCCATATGAGTCGATGGCGCTCAATCTGCGGCCATGTTGTTGTCAGTCACCTCGCGAACAGTTTGTGACTCGGAGAATGGACCGTAGTCTACTTGAAAGTGTGGACCTCGCAGCGAGCAAGTCGCTGGCGATTTGAGTCACATTGCTCTCAGGTTGCATTTGGGAGATAGTGGCTTTATCCAAAATAGTTTACAGATAGTGATATATTTTTGCTCTTGCCCGTCTTCTTGTCTTATTTTACTGACCTTCGGTTCGGAAGGACCTGGGTTAGATTCCTACCTGGGCCAGAGATTTTAACTCAGAATGGCTAAATGATCTGGTTCGCGGATGTGTGTTTCTATTCATCGTAATACATTTATCGTCATACACACATCAATTAACTCTCCTTACCACCACAGAAACACTCAATAGCGAATACCTCCCGCAATACACAGTTAGTGTCTACAAGGGAACTCTGCTATAAGACTGCGGCAAATCTATGCATGTACCGACCCCATTAAATGGAAAATGTAAAGAGGAATAAGAAGAATGTGTTCATCAGTTGTACAGTGGGCCAATATATTTGTTAAATCTAGACTCCGGAATTTTAGGTAGTGATAAGATTGAATGCAAACTTATTAGATGTGGTAACAGTTATAGCATATCCTGTAGGTCTACAACGGTTATGCTATGAGGTTTGCATAAACTTTAGCGGTACGACCCATCGGAACCCGTAGAATTTATTTTACTCTCGCTACATTATGGAGGAACGGGTTAGACTACACTTTCTAATAACCAAACTAGTTTGCATACTAACCTATTTCTGCCTAACAATCCGGATTCTTCTCATATCCCAAAAATTATCTGGACTTGTTCCTCCAGCAGATTTATCAGAAAGTTTTTTGTTTTTCTGTGTTCATCAGTTTTATGTAATGCACATACTAACCTGAAGATTATCCAATTTTTACGAGAGATTTGCCGGATAACGATAAATATTTTCTCTCATTATTTTCGGCAGTTGAATAAAATGCCCATACCCTTAAGATAATATACAGTGGTTTATATGACAGATATACTGGATGATAACTTTCTCTTCCGTCACGTTTCGTTTGTATGTACACAAATTCCAAAGACCTGTTTTGGTGCTCTGGCAGTGGCTTAGTGTCACACTAGGTTTCCAGCGACGCAAAAATGATAAAGGACTAGTACAGAGAAAGTAGTTGCCATAGTTTTTACTTAAGGTAAACCCCAGCGCTTGTCTTGTGTAAAAATGGAAAGCTCACCATCTATCGAATGCAAAGAAACTGCTAGGCGACCCGAAAAACGCAACCAGCTTTCTCGGTATTTTAAATATTACCTAGAAAAGTTCGTTCAAGGCATGTGATAGATAAAAAAAGCTTTTTCTTTAATTATGTTGAGGTGTTAACTTATTACGTAATGTTCTAAACCCGGTGATTTAATTTGGCCTAGCTTATCTATCAGATTTGCAACGTAATGTTTTTTATTTCATTGTTTGCAGTTATATAATCTTACATGCCTCAAGGATTTTATCTGAACTGGATCAACCGACGGATATTTCAGAAATTAATCCCTTTTCTCTCATGTTTTACAGTTTTGTATAATGAACAAAAGTCAAAATTTATTTAGGCAGCATAATCGAAAAAAATTGCCAGGAATCCTTTATATTTTTTAACATTATTGTGTATAACGGACCTTGAAGTTTACCTTAAACATTTTATCACACGGATTACCCTGAAGTAGATCACTTTTCTTTCATATTGTTTTGAATTTATAATAAACATAACCAAAAAGATATATTGAATAGATTACCCAACACATTTGTAACTCAATGGTATACCAGCCATCGTCTTGGAATGATCTGGCATTCCGACTGAAGTGCTTTATATAGTGAATTACTATTTCTTTATATTTTTCATGTCATTGTAGACCGTTCTTAATTAAAAGTGAGGTAAATAGTTCAGTTTTATGGACTACTTTTACATATTTGTATAATGTTTTCTCTGTAAATTGTAGCTTCAAAAGCCTCTTATTTTCAGCTATGCCGATAATATTTCATATTTAACTGCAAAATACAACGGGTAGTTTTAGTACACGAACTCCAAATTGCTATCACTGCACTTTGTAGGACGGAATATCACCACCTTTTAACGGCTATTCCCTAGCAATAAGCCAAAAGTTTCTTTTATTTATTAGTGCTCAAGTATGTTTAAAAGAGGAGCCTCTTCTCTCAGATTTATGGTTATATCCAGCCACGAACATCGTACATAAAATTCTTCGTGTGTTTCAGCCTCAAATGACTTCCAATTTCCCTCACGCAGTCTTTTCTTATCTCATCCTTCTTCTAGGGCTGTTACATGGCTCGCTTCCAAGGCCCCTCGTAGCTCCCAAACCGCCGTCGCCCATTTTGCGGCCGGACGACTCATGGCTGTAGCCAGATGACCACCCTCTGCACTTGTCTTGCCCATAAAATGAAATTGTTCTGACCGGAATTGAAGACGTCCGGCAAACCTAGAAACAAGCTGATGAAATTCGTTGCGTTGCCATTCTGTTTCTTTATGTGGCTGTCTAACAGCTCCATGAGGGAAATAGAAAAGTGGTGGAAGAGTTTGCTCAAAGTATTGCGCCCAGCAGTGGTGTTCATCTGAGACGTGTGAAGTCGGTCTTTGTCCAGAGGTTGATAGCCGAATGGCAACGCCGTAGGCTTCTCATCATATTGTTTAATGATAATTATATAATAATGTTATTTATTGTTTTTACGTTCCACTAAGTACTTTTGTCAGTTTTCGGGGGACATCGAAGTGCCGAAATTTTGTCCCATATGTGTTCTTTTATGTGGCAGTAAATTTACCGACACGAGGCTGACGTGTTTGAGCAAGGCCAACTAGATAGACAGGCCATAAGGCTCCCCCTCCAATTCCGGCGCTACGTCACATAAGTAGCCAGCCGCTTCATTTTTCGCCAGTGACTTGTAGACTGATCTGAACATGGTTCGCTTCAATATTATTCGCATTTCCTGGGACGTATAAGAAGATAAGATAGTCAACATTCCTTACAGTGCCTCACCCTGTGTATTTACAGTCTTTTACTGCAAAACTAGGCACGGGAAATTCGGGTATAGATGATTCACATTGGAATTACTTGAATAAAAAACTAAAATTGTTAAATGAACATGAAAGATTTTGTAACATCTTGCTGAATGAAGTCTATGTAAAACCTGAGATTAACTATAAAGAAAGATAAATAGAGGGAGTTGCTTTCAGTAGTAAAAGTGGACTAAATAACACAACATTACCTACAACTGTACAAACCTTTATGTTGTCATCCATTCTTTAAAAAAATAAAGACGTTGTTGGTTTGTTTCCATGGAAGAACCTAAACGTCACATTTCCTAGAAGGACTAACTTTGCAAGTCCTTAAAGTATTCACAGATATAGGTTATAAGGTAGTATGCATAATTTCTGATAATAAAAGTGTTGATAGAAGAATGTTTGAAAAGCTGTGCAAAAGCAATTTACAAATCACTTCTCAAATCCATTTGACGAAACATAAAAGATATTTGTAATGTTTGATACTGTTCATTTATGTGAAAACTTCAGAAATAACTGGCTGCATCAAGCCGATAACTTACAAACTTTTGTGTTCCCTGATTTTGACAACCCTGAGTCAGACAAAACATGTTTTGCTAGTGTTGGTCACCTTAGACAGCTGCACGGAGAATAGAATGTTGTAGTTAAGATTCATCCAGAAAATGTTGTACTCAACTTTTTACTTCTTAAGCCGTCGTCTCCAAACGGACGTAGACGATCCACACGGCCAGCTCCGATCTTGATGTCGCAGCCATGCCATGTGGATTTACCGGAATATCTCTCAGGATCTTTAATGCAGTGGTTTCCCGTTGCCTTCTGCATCCTAACGCCGTTGACCAAACTGGTTCCTCCGCCTTTGGGAACAATTTCTTGTCCCCAGGACACTCTCAAAGAGACTGTTGGTACTTGGTATAGGTGATTATACCGGGAGATAATCGGTCCCTTCATTCGTTAGCCACCTACATATAAAATATTATTTTTATATGCAGTCGTTGCCCCCTCTCTACCGCGGGGAGGTGAATGTCAGGATTTCACCATCATTGAAACAAAGACCAAATGGCATTTCCTTGTTTCTCTGGTTCTTTTTTAAAGCGACAAAATGTGAAACTTTGTTCTAAGCTGTTCAATGAGAATAATGCCGCCGCTATAAAACACTTTGATAAAATGGAGATGATTTTAAAAGCTCAGCTGTATTTTTAGAAATAATTCTTCAGTGCTGGAAGATTGTTAATGTTAAGCATATTTTCAAAGGCGACATATTTAACGACCCTCATTGTAATCTGTCTGTTCTAGGTGAGATTACACAAAAGAACAGAGAGTCGTCATGGAAAACTTACTAATGAAACTCAAACAGCCTTAGTCAACACTATGAAAACTATTTAGGGGTTAATAAATTTCTTGAAAACAAGTTTAGGATACAAGTATTTTTATTGTTAGGGAAATTTCAAACTGACGGATTAGAAGCAAGATTTGGGTAGTACAGGTAAATGAATGGTGCCTGCTACCATATTTCACTGAAGCAAATACTTGAGTCAGAACGAAAATTGAAAACCCTAACGGTAATAAATGCATACTCTGCTAAACATGCAGCGGTCCCTGTTAGTGACATTTCATTAAGTAATTATGTATGTGGATTGCAAGAGCTCAGAGTGTAAAAGCTTGAAACCTACAGACATCTCACATTTTGAAAATGTGGTAGTTGAGTTAAATGATGTTATTTTGTCTGAAAACATTTTGTTAGGTGTAGTTTATATTGGTGGGTACATTTATAAAATAATTATGAAAAATTGTACACGTAGAAGTTGTCAGGATGTTTTATTGTTGAATAATGATAATGTAACGCCAGATGTGTTAAACCCAGAGGACGATTATTATTTCATTATACAGTAATCGACAGCGGAGCTTTGAAATATCCATCAGATTTTATTGTTAAAATTTTTATCACACAATTTAAATTATTTAGTGTGCTTATACGTGATTATTTTTTCTGGTGTCTGTACGTCGCACCGACACAGATAGGTGTTATGGCGACGATGGGATAGGGAAGGCCTACGAGTTGGCATAGAAGCGGCCGTGGCCTTAATTAAGGTACAGCCCCAGCATTTGCCTGGTGTGAAAATAGGAAACCACTGAAGACCATCTTCAGGGCTGCCGACAGTGGGATTCGAACAAACTATCTTTCGGATGCAGGCTCGCAGCCGCGTGCCCATAACCGCACGGGCAACTCGCTCGGTAAGTGATAAATTTGAATCGAGGTTTTTCAGGGGAATTCTCAGAGAAACATTCTGACTTTGTTTGCCAACAATGTTCTGAACAATGAAAACATCATGTTTGAAACATGCAGTGATTGTAGAAATAGTTTTAAAGATTTCGTTGACAAATGTATATACATCTTTTGCAATATATTATTGAATAACTATAGAAAAGTTATCGCAGACAAACTCGTGGCTAAGAATAAGAAATCCTCAAGTAAGGATATCCATAAATCGGCAAAGTATAGAAAACGGATAAACTGAAACCTTAAGAATTGTTAGATAAGTTTTAAGCTAGTAACATTAAATCTATTTTTATACGTATTATAGGTTTTAATCTTTTACATGAAACCGTGTTCCGTTATAAACGACAGATATCAGCTTAATTTTACGTAAAGAAATGAACATAAACTGCCACACCAGTTTGTCTCTTCCCCCCCCCCCCTCCCTCCCACATAAAACTCTTGTAGTACACAAGCCTAAATAAAACCCCAATTGATGACGTGTTCAATTATATCGTTAAATAAACGAACAATATCATAGTGACAGTGAGAGCGGGCCGTACACTGACATGCTGAACACCAGCCACTCTCGTGACGACACGGACCGAGCCTTGTGGCCAGTCTATCTATTGCGGCCTTGGTTTGAGCACCTTCAAATACGATCGGACTGAGCTAGAATCTATCCTGCCAAGTTGGGGTCAGAAGGCCAGCGCCTCAACCGTCTGAGCCACTCAGCCCGGCTTGTTTGATAATAATAATAATAATAATAATAATAATAATAATAATAATAATAATAATAATAAATATTATAATAATAATAATAATAATAATAATAACGATCTTGTCAGGAATTATGAAATGCGAACCAATATTGTTAATGCAATAATTTTAATGGGATTTTGTTTCCTGAAAATATTGAGATTGAAGGTCGAGAAAGAACTGGTTAACACGTACTAAGAAATAACTAATTGGAAGTGTGGATTTTGAAGTTATACTCAAGAGAAATATTGGGAGGATATAGTAGTATATAAGATCCAATATTCGTTATCAGAAAAAGGCGAGTATTTTAGGTTAATATTGAGATACTGTATGACACATGTATCATTGTACTAATTCCGCCTATATAAGTTTCAGGTCAAATTGCTCACTATGGTTGAAAATTGTCTCTGTAATGTCATGATCAGATCTAATATATGAGGGCTTGAACGGGATTAGTGTCCTGACAGCCCCGGGTCGATGATAAAATGAATACCAAATTGAGACCAACGAAATGGAGCGACAGAGAACAACGTCATAAAGCCATCAACGATAAGTATACAAGATATTGTCTTTCTTTATTCTATCATGTAGAACGCATAGCAGTAGAGTAGATTTCTCTTTTATTTGTCATGAGGTGACATAATTAAGACAAGTTGAGTATCCTAATGTGATCGTCGCAAACATTCAGTGATATCCGTAATTGCGGTTAAGTTTAATAAGGAGATATTGGAGTTATTTGTCCCGTGCAATGTTCAACTTATAAAATACGTATTTCGTCGTAAATTATTCCGGGATTTCTTTGTAACTGTCGTGAATATAAGGAAGTGTTATCTTCATAATTAAAATGATATACTAGTACTGCGCAGATGATCCTGTGAGGTGATGTGATTTTAGTGCCGATTTTAAGGTCTTCTTATGTGATAATTTTTCGTATACGCGTGCGTTGTGCAGATGCGAGTGTTTCGTCAGATTAATACCATGATGATTATAACATGTTTTTGATGATGTAATGGTTCTTCGGATAAAGATGATTGTGTATTTGGGATAGATAATTATGAATAGGCATGGTACGTATGAAGGTATTGTGAATTATAAATGATAGGATCGTCGATGAAGTGTTTATGTAGTAAAATGTGGTTGCTGTGATATATGATTTGTAGAAAATAGGTATTACGAGAGTGTAATATAGTCTTCGAGATTTTCAATGAATTTGAGGTTGAAAATGATTGATTAAAGTGTTCATCATGCGAAGTTAATTGACCCCAGAGATAGACAAGCAAAAAGGTTTGATGTTAATGTTTTCACGTAATGTTCCCGAAGATTATAAGTATTGAGACATGTATGCGGTCATCAAAATACTAATTTATGGCACGACACTATGCGAATATTAAACATTTGAACGGATAATCACTGATTATCAACAATAAATAACGTTAGTATAAGCTGTAGTTGTTGTCACCTGAAGCAGTGCATGAGTTGTATTCATTTGAGTAGTTGCTTTATAATATGGATTTTTCGTAAGTAATAGTAGATCTTCACAATTTTCAGGAGGACAGTTCCGGCGAAGCCAGATGCTGTTGAATCATTTCCAGATCTTCTTATTTATTTATGACTGTATCAGCTAGATATTGTACATTTTAGGTGTGGCGGATATGAGTTTCCAGAAGATGCTGTTCCTGTTCTACTGAATGTGTTATAAAATCTAGTTGCATATCTTTGAATGATATATGATCACTTGTGTAAGAAACAGCAGCGTTGGACATAGGTTATTAGGAAACTCAAGTTGATAGGTAATTAGTTAATTTGTACGACAAATGATAATAGTGACGGAATATAGAAGGATGAAATCTTGGATCAGTGAGTGGTAAAGACAATTGAAATGATTGATTTTTCTCATTTTTATTCTATGATTGGCTGACAATTAATGATGACAGAATAATTTTATTTATTGTGATACTAAGCCTTCAGCAAGTTCCATGTTTGATTTTATTACAAATTAATTTTGAATTTAAATTAATTTTTACCAACGTGTGATTGATTATGTGATAATATCAACCAACAAAGCATTCAATATCGATTTTATTATCATATTTTCCAGTCATATTGTGATGTAAGATTATTGTTATTTAATTGTACTCACTTTGATTAAATTGGAAAAATCCTTCCAAGAAGCTATCATTCACGATATATTCATTTACTAAATTAGGAATTAGCTTAGCCTTACATAATTAAGAGCCTAACGTTAGGTAGAAAATGAGATCTAACCGGTGCTCGTCGAATGCCCATGCCATGAGGGAGACTCGTGTATCTCCGCAGAATCCAGCCGAGTCGTATTCACATTATCTTCGAACACCTAACTGAATCGATCCACGGACGGTTGGAATACGTTTAGTAGTCGAATGTCACTTCTTTACCTGACAAAAAACTTATGACGTCATCGCGAGATGGCCACCAAATAAATGTATACTTTTGGTAGTCGAAAGTCACGTCTGTACTTGACGTAAGGCTCATGACATCATCATAAGACATCCGCCTAAGAAAGGTATAACTTTGGCAGTCGAAAATGACTTCGGTATCTGACCTAATATCATGAAGTCACAGAAG
Organism: Anabrus simplex; assembly: GCF_040414725.1. Lineage (NCBI taxonomy): Eukaryota > Metazoa > Arthropoda > Insecta > Orthoptera > Tettigoniidae > Anabrus > Anabrus simplex. Next base: position 849,362,962 of record NC_090265.1, read on the forward strand.
ATGGCCGCCAAATTAAGGAACACTTTTGGTATTCGAAAGCCACTTCTGTGCCTGGTCTAATGCTCATGACATCATCACAATATCGCCACCAAATAAAGGTATACTTTTGGTAGTCGAAGGTCACTTCTGTACCTGACCTAATTTCCACGATGTCATAACAAGATGGCCGCCAAATTTCGATATAAGTTACTTTTGGCAGTCTAGATTCATTTCTGTACCTGAAGTAGTGCTAATGACGGCATCACAATCTTCTTCGTCTTATTTTTCTACCGCTTTTCCCACACCCGTGGGGTCACGGGTGCGAACTGTGTTGCATATGTGGATTTGGCCTTGTTTTACGTCCGGATGCCCTTCGTAACGCCACCCTTACATGGAGGGATGTAATCACTATTGCGTGTTTCTATGGTGGTTGGTAGTGAGTCCCCGAACCAGAATAATTAATCCGAGGCGATTAAAATCCCCGACCCGGCCGCAAATCGGGCCCGGGACCCTTTGAACCGAAGGGCTGAACGCTGACCATTCAGCCAAAGAGTAATGACGTCATCACAATATGACCGCCAAATTAAGGTATACTTTTGGTAGTCGAAAATCACTTCGGCACCTGACCTGCTATTGTAATCAGTTTGTTTTTAGTTGTTGCCAATTGTTTTCCTCCTTTCTCTCTAATTCTACTCTGAGAGATGATTGGATCCTAGTGGGGCCAAATTTTGTGATTAATGGTTTCTTCTTTGTGAATCTCTGGGGTTACAACTGTAGTTTGTTTATTATCAGGCAATGATCTGAGTTTATGTTTACACCCCTTCTGACTTGAACATTCATAATTTCTGTGTGGTTTGGGTAAGAGATTGCTACATGGTCAATTCGGAATTCACCGATGATAGTGTTCGGTGATCTCCATGTCATTTGTTTTGAAAGCTTATTTTTGAATTGTGTTGACATGATTTTAAGATTTAATATCCTGCACAGTTAGACTAATATTTGTACATTATAGTTGGTTTATGTATGTGCTGGGAATTTTTATATTGTTGTTCTGTGCTTTCTTTCTTTGCCTAATTGTACATTGAAGTCGCCTAGTAAGATTTTGACGTTGATTGGAGGAATTTTGGATATTATTTCTTCTAGAGTTTCCCAGGATGTGTTACCTTTTTGCAGTCTGTTTTATTGTCCTCATTGATTGGCATGTGTGCATTAATAGTGTGTATGTTTTATTTGCACACTTTACGGTGATTGTCATTAGTCTATCATTTACAGGCTTCACACTTGTTATCGAGTTGAGTATGACTTTCCTGATTGCAAAAGGGATCCCTAAAAGTGATGTTTGTTTTTGAGAATTCGTTTGTCTGTTTTAATTTTGAAGAGTCTGTAGTTCCCAAAAGCCATTGGGCCGATTGCAGAAACGATGACTAGTTTTAAGCCTTAGACATCGTCTACCTAACGAACGCCTAAATCGTTCACCATCTTCCATTGCATAAACAATGTTCAGTCGATGTTTAACTAGACATCCCTTAAAGTTTCAATTTTGGTTTGAAAATGGATACAGAAGTATCTTTCATGCAACTCTTTGCTTGTCGCAACCAATGAAATTCGCCGGTGCGCGCGCCGAACGCCAGTCAGCTGTTTGTCTTCCTACACATTACTCAAATATGGCTGAGCATGACTTGCCCACAGACAACAGTATCGCTTTCGGTGGAAATTAAATCTCATAATATCGACACTAAAGCGACACGGCACCGTACGGGGAAGTGTAGCTTTCATTATAGCGTTGTTACAGTGAGTGTAATCTACTCATAAATACGGTAGCTTCGACGAAGGGAAGATGAAGCAATAGTAACGTCTAACCGAGTGTGTTGTACGGGCCATATAGATGTAGCCTGCATTCTGGAGATCGTAGGTTCGAAACGCATCATCGGCAGCCGTGAAGATTGTTTTCCGTAGTTTCCCTATTTTTACACCAGGCAAATACTAGGGCTGTTGTTATGGCCACGGCTCTTCTTCCTCAGTCCTCTTTAAACGATAATCACCACCACTGCCTTTTCCTATCTGATAGTTGCCGATGATATATATAAAAATCCCATACAACCTACTTTTTAGTTTTTACTATTATGTGTGTTTACTTGGCAGTAAATATAAGTGAATCCCTCCTGATTGATATATGTGACAGCCCTCAGACGATCGGGACACGTAATTCTGATATGTAGGCCTATGTAGTCGAAGTGGCCTATAATTCCATGGAAATTACCTCATGTGCATAATAAAATATATCGGTTGCCAAGAATTGTATTCAAGTTGACAGTTACCGGACTGTCACTTTGTCAGTCTCAAGAAACAAGTCTCTCGTAAAGCGAAACCTTATTTTATTGTTATCTCCCCGTGCATGTCAAACGAATTGCTGCCATTTAGCAGCGGGCGACCCACAGAGAGGGCGTCGGACTAACCTCTCTTTCCTTAACCGTTTCAACATGATCATACAAATTACATATTTTATGGTACTTAACCTCTAATTGTGATTCACTCCTTTCATTTGAGGTTAAACAGTGCTCTCGGCAGTGTTTAAACATGACCGGTTGAGCATCGGTTTTAGACAGTGTCTAAGTGATAACTAACGTCTCTGCAATGCGGCAGCCATGCTTAGGCATTGTTTAACCGTAGACATCGTCTAAATACCGTTTCTGCAATCGGCAATCGTCAGTCAGTCTTGTTTCTTGTAGTGCCAGGATCTGTATTTCTTATTCGTTTTCGTATTTTTTTGTTGTTTTTTTTTTTGCTCTAGTTCACACAATTTTTCTGCTCGTATGAGAGCATTTAAGTTTAGTGTTCCGAAAAAGGTTTTGCTGTGTGGGCGAAGTTGGCCAGAGGTGTCCGACTCCCTCTGTTTGCGTGTCAGTCCAGACTCTTCAGAATCCGACAGTCTGGTTGTACTGTTCTCGACAGCAGTAGATTGGTTACCACTTGGGGTAAACGTTTGTTTTCTAACACGCCTCACGGTACTTGATTATCACAAGGCTGGACCTAGGTCCAGTCCGAAGGACTGGAGTGGTGAGTTCCAGAACATGAATTTCTAGCCTCACCTCTGGTGATCAGACGCTGACCATTTTGCCGCTTGCTGCAAGTCAGACGCGAAGAGGATTAGAGTTGGCTCTTCCGTCCTCTCTGCCATTGGGATAATTATGTCCTCTTCTGCATTCGAGGCAGTTGACCGTTTTTCCAGTTACCTCAGTTGATCCGCAGGTGCTAAATTGGCTTGTGCCTTATTCACACCTGTCCTGCATATCTACAGGAACCTCCCTATCAGCCATTGGGACGCGCCGTGTCGGGGTTGAGGACCCCCACCCCAGTGTCTCACGCAGGGTTATGCTTAGCCTCGTATTCAGTTCAGAACCAAAGCCCCACGCAAGCTGACCAGGCACAGTTATTATTATTATTATTATTATTTATTATTATTATTATTATTATTATTATTTCTTAATTCGTTTACCCACCAGGGTTGGTTTCCCTCGAATCAGAGAGGGATCCCACCTCTACTGCCCCGAGGGCAGTCACCTGGAGCGTGTAAGTTTGGGTAAGGGATACAACTGAGAAGGAGGGCCATTACCTCGCCCAGGCACCTTTACCCCCTGAACAGGGGCTTTGTGGGGGAATGGGAATATCGGAAAGGATTGACAAGGAAGAGGGATGGAAGTGCTCGTGGCCTTAAGTTAATTACCATTCCGGCATTTGCCAGGAGGAGAAGTGGGGGGAAAACCACAGAAAACACTTCGAGGGTGGCTCGGATGGGAATGGAACCAACCCCTCTTCTCATATGACCTCCTGAGGCTGAGTAGACCCCGTTCCAGCTCTCGTAAAACCTTTTAAATTTTGTGGCAGAGCCGGAAATCGAACCTGGGCCTCCAGCGTTGGCAGCTTATCACACTAACCACTTCACCACACAGGCGGATATTATTATTATTATTATTATTATTATTATTTTCATTATTATTATTATTATTATTATTATTATTATTATTATTATTATTAATATTTTCTCATTTTCACAACGTTGTGCCCAACTAAGGAGCGCGATTGACCTTATTTAGCAGATGAAGTTGCTTATTTCTCTTCCCAGAATCCCTTCATCCTCTCGATGTGTTTTTCCTTCCGTTCTTCCGTCCATGCAGTGGTGATTTTTCAGCAAAATGAAGTTTGTTCACCAAATTTCTTACGACAGGCCTTTCCCATATAATTTCATCTGTTATGCTGATTATTGAAAGTCTTTTTCAGTTTCGATTATAGAATTTTTATTGGCTTTTAGTCAAGCGGCATAGTTACATACTTTTAGTAAATCTATCATTGTCCATTCTTTGAAAATGGTCATAACATTACAATAGTCTTATTCTAATAATGTCTGATATTTTCTCAGAATTCTGATATAATTCAGGAGACTTTCCTTTCATCTACAGTCCTTCTATGCATTCTGGGCCAAAGGTTTTCCTAAGGATTTTCGCTTCTTGTTTTTCCAGAGGTCCGTCTCTGTTGTGCAGTGGTTAGTGTGATTAGCTGCCAACCCCGGAGGCCCGGGTTCTATTCCCGCTCTGCCACCAAATTTTAAAATTGGTACGAGGGCTGGAACGGGGTCGACTCAGCCTCGGGAGGTCAACTGAGTAGAGGTGGGTTCGATTCTCACCACATCCATCCTGGAAGTGGTTTTCCGTGGTTTTCCACTTCTCCTCCAGGCAAATGCCGCGATGGTACCTAACTTCAGGCCACGGACGCTTCCCTCCCGCTTCCTTGTCTATCCCTTTCAATCCTCCCATCCCCCCGAAAGGCCCCTGTTCAGCATAGCAGGTGAGGCCGCCTGGGCGAGGTACTGGTCCGCCTCCCCAGTTGTATCCCGACCCGGAGTCTGATGCCCCAGGACACCACCTTTTAGGTGGTAGAGGTGAGTTCCCTCGCTGAGTCCGAGGGAAAAACCGACCTTGGAGGGTAAACAGATAAAGAAGAAGAGAAGGAGAAGAAGAAGAAGAAGAAAGAGAAGAAGAAGAAGAAGAAGAAATGTTTCTAAATTTTTAGTTTGTGATCTGCCTTCAATGATCAAACTTTCTGATGCGTATAATGCTTCAGGCTTAATTACAGTGTTATAGAGTTTTAAGCGTTCCGAGATATTGATATTTTGCTTTATCTGTTCGATGATATTCTATAGGCTTTTGTAATTTAGAAATTCTCTCTCTGTTTGCTTTACGATTTCTAGATTGTTGATAACTTCCCTAATTTACTTGAAGGATTTTGCTAATCTGAGTTACCAGAGGTTGTTTGTCAAAGTATCAAAGAGATCCTTCCATGTATGAGGTTTTCTCATATCATTATTATTATTATTATTATTATTATTATTATTATTATTATTATTATTATTATTATTATTATTATTATTATTATTATTATTTTATGAATGATCCTATGGGAGATGGAATCAGCCCGTGAATGTACCGAAGTGTAAATGCGTTCTAAAGTACTGTACAGTAGATTACAACCTGTTTCTATGTTTCACTCCTTGATATCGTCTTGTCGGGCAGCGAGGCATGTTATTTGAGTAACAAGGGGCGGGTGGCAAGACGAGGCCTTAATCAGGGTAGAGGAAGAATACAAAATGAAAGATTAATTGGAAATTGTCATAGCAACGATTTCACCTCCTAACAGGTAGACGGTGTGGTCCAATACAAGCTCTCTGTCTCCCCTTGGTACACAGCAAGACATAATGAAAAGGGATGGCATGGAAATATTCTTGGAACAGCGAACACTGCAATAAGAAAAGCTGACTACAGTGTCAGTATTTCATTAGACTTTCACACAGCGGAAATATATTTCCACTGAGTAAATTGATTTGCGGCGTATGGACTGTGTATCTGAGTGGAACCCCATTTCAAGGGTCCCTATCCGTGGTTTCACAATCAGACCAAAGGAAGAGTCCCTGAATGGGACATGTCGGTAAACGAACACGTGATAGCCAGCACACCGTAGATAATCCATCTGCTTCGATAAATGTATAGTCAGATTCAGTAAGCGGCGAATGGAAATTAGAAGTGGGAAGATAAAAAAAATTATAGGCAACAACAGTGGGAGTTACACAAAGAATTTGAAAAAAATAACTACACAATGATAAGTTTTTGAAACTCTACGAGCGAATTACGACAGAGAAGTAAAGTTTGACAATTTACCAACTGAACTGTGGTAGGGCCTAATAATAGCTTTTCGGGATTTTGATTCAATGCTGTACGATTAAAACTGTATATCAGTATAACTGAAGCCTATGTCAACTGAGAGAAACTTCTGTACCGAAAGTCCGCATGCCATCACAAATGGCATCCAGACCAAGCATTCGTGGATGTCATTATACGCGGACGATAACATGCTAGCTAAAGAGACACATGCGGGCTTCGAATAGCAAGTGCAAGAACGCAAGTTGCGTCTTGAACAATTGGGATGAAATTAAATGTTAATAAGACGGAGTACCTGGAATGCGGTGACCAAACTAATGGCACGATCACTGTAGGTGGGGTTCGACTTAATAAAGTGATCCAGTTCAAACACCTAGGATTATGCATCACTTCGGACTGCAGTACGATTCCCGATGTCAAGGCAAGAGTCATCGCCGCATGGATGAAATGGCGCCATGTTACTGGAGTCTTGTACGGTAAGAAAATTCAATTGCATATAAAATCTAAAGTCTACCGAACAGTGATTAGACCGGTGGCCCTTTATGGATTTGAATGCTGACCTACAACATCGAAGCAGGAACAGGCACTTCATGCTATGGAAATGAAGCGGGGATCCAATGGCTTGACTCCACTATACCATATTGGGAACTATGCTGTGCGGAAGAGGTTTGAGGTTGGCCCAATCACAGAGAAAATGCGTTAATCACTTCTGCGATGGTATGGACATGTAATCCGTAGTAGTGAAACCTCATCTGCAAAGACTGCCCTTCAACTGAACGTGGAGGCGTCCTCGAGGGCGACCTCAAACACGCTGGCTGGACAGGGCGAGAGATGACATGCGGCTTGCCAAATTCAGCCTTCTGGACGCTATGGACCTATTGAAGTGGAGTAAACACTGCAGGAAAGCAGACCCCACATAAATGGGAAAATGCAAATAAGATGATGATCATGACAGTACGATAAAACTTTCACCAAAGGAACAATTTATCCTAAACATGTATTAAAATTAAATAGAAGTATGGCATGATTATACAATAAACACTAAGAAAGTAACAGACAGTATACAGAACTACACAGACACATTGACTGACGGAGACGTCAGACTGACGAATGTGCATGGTAAGTGGGTGAATCGAACCTCATTGTCCATAACCTTGGCAAAAATATACCCCTGCTTCCCTTGCTCACAGCACATGCTAGAAATGCGATTAATATCCGATGCTACAAACGTGCGCGAAGTCCCAAGCTTGGAGGGGGAAGTAGGGGAAGGTAGGTAGTGGAGGGGGATAAATACTTTTAGTGCCGGGAGTGTCCGAGGACAAGTTCGGCTCGCCAGGTGGAGGTCTTTTGAATTGACACCCGTAGGCGACCTGCGCGTCGTGATGAGGATGAAATGATGATGGAGACGACACATACACCCAGCCCCCGTGCCAGCGAAATTAAACAATTATGGTTAAAATTTCCGATCCTGCCGAGAATCGAACCCGGGACCCCTGTGACCAAAGGCCAGTACGCTAACCATTTCTTCATGGAGCCGGACATTATTATAATTATATTTCTTCTTAAAATATCGTGACCGGGGGAGTTGGACGTGCGGTTAGAGCGCAGCTGTGAGCTTGCATCCGGGATATAGTGGGCTCGAATCCCACTGTCGGCAGCCCTGAAGATGGTTTTCTGTGGTTTCCCATTTTCACACCAGGCAAATGCTGGGGCTATACCTTAATTAAGGCCATGGCCATTTCCTTCCCACTCCTAGCCTTTTCCTATCCCATCGTCGCCATAAGACCTGTTTGTATCGGTGAGACGTAAAGCCACTAGCAAAACTATTGAACCCAAGGGTACAATATACATACGTATATCGCGATTCTGGTCAGTGAAATGTGGACCGACTGGGAGGAGGAGGAGGAGAAGGTGACACAGCCCTGCCAGAGTAAAATGTCACGAACCGCCACTGCTTATGAATAAGGAATACTGTTGATTGCAACTGCGAACTCACCGCATTAGCGTTGCTGCATCTTGATGCAATAGCACTTACTATTCTGCCATCCTGGGAGAATGTACATCCTAAATACTAGAAATGATCTGCCTGTTCCAGTTTTTTATTCCCAATCTGGCATTCAGTTCCCTTAGGTCGCGTAGCTGCGAGTACAAATTCGGCAGCCCTGTTGATGTTTTTCCGTGGTTTCCCAGCTTCACACAATGAAAAAGCTGGGGCTGTAACTTAATTAAGGCCACGGCCGCTTCCTACCCAATCTTTCCCAATCTTACGTTGCCGAAAACCTTCCGATGTATTAGTGCGGCGTTAAACCACTAACAACGAAAAAATCTTGAAAAGTTTTATTTTTTGAAAACGCGATAAAATGCGTAATGCACTCAACGAACGAAAATGCTATACTAATGCGGAATCGATGATGTTTTAAAATAAATAATTTGTGTATTTTTATTTTCCTTCTGGAAAATTCAGCACAAGCTGGGAATGGTGTGATATTTTATCGCCTGCTTACAATAAACATACACTTGGCAAGTACGCCGGGATATGGAACAGTGGAACCTCGATATCTCGAATCACCTCGGGAGCTAGATTTTATTTCGAGTTATCGAAATTTCGAGATGGACAGAATACCGTTTTTGAGTATGTATCCGAGGATTTTTAGGTGGTAATAGGTTAGAATGCAAAGTAATTTGGTTAGTAGGATGTGTCATGCAACCCGTTGTACCATAATGTAGGAAGAGTAGAATAAATTCAAGGAGTTCTATAGGCTGTACCCCTAATATCTATGCAAATCTCATAGCATAATCGTTGTACAGTGTAGGGTATACTTGTTACTGACTTAAGTAAGTTTGCATTCTAACCTATCAGTACCTAATAATCCGGACTCTACTCATAACTGAATCATATGTATCTACGGGCTTATACTGAATACATTGTTTTAACAGTACTTAACAATATACAAACAAAGTCTATTTTACGCCATCACTTCAATTATAACCCTTATTATAGTAACGTTTTAGATGACAGAGTAGAGTACATACAGTAGTGAAACAAGAAACATACCTCCGTTAACACCTTTCGAAAAAATCCGTTAGTCTCTTCTCTTTGTCACTGGTAACCTTTCCTTCCTTCACGTTGAAACTTATCGTCAATACCACGCAGCCGAGATTCGTAAATGGAGCTTGTAATCCGCGGCTTCGGGGGTTGCTTTCGAACGTGGCCGGTAATTAATTTTTCATCCGAGAAACAGCAAGCCTTCGCCGATTTTCCGATCATCAGAAGTTTTTGATTTTCAGTTCCCGTCATATTAGCTCACAACATCACTGTAAACCTTTCTTTACTTGTTAACTGTTTCTCACAAAACACAAATGCCGTATTTCACAGTTAATGTTGCACAAAATTCTTGTTGCAGAGTATTTTTTGCTGCAAGGGAGGAAATGTTTGCTTCGAGAAATCGAGAAACCAAATATCGAGTAATAGGGAAATAAATACACGTGAAGAATAGGACAAATGGCCGGGAAATTTAAGTTACTTTGAGATACTGAAAATTCGAGTAATGGAGGTTCGAGATATTGAGGTTCGACTGTATTTGAATTTAGCATCACTTGACATCATTTTTAAGACTTTTTTTTTAGTAACAGAACTGTTATGCACATGCTAGTTGCTTTACGTCGCACCGATACAGATAGATCTTATGGCGACGATGGGATAGGAAAGGCCTAGGAGTTGGAAGGAAGCGGCCGTGGCCTTAATTAAGTTACAGCCCCAGCATTTGCCTGGTGTAAGACCTATCTGCCGATGTGAGAATGGGAAACCACGGAAAACCATCTTCAGGGCTGCCGACAGTGGAATTCGAACCCACAATCTCCCGAATGCAAGCTGCCAGCTGCGTGCCCCTGACCGCATGGCCAACTCTCCCGGTTAAAAATTACAATTCATCCGGTCGATCACATTAGCAGTTTGCCTTTTTCTACCACTACGAGTACTAATGTGAGTCAATGAGAGTTTCACTGAAGCCCGTATAGCTACATTCGGTGTAGATATTTAAAAAATCGTCTGAGGGTATTGAACCAAGGAACACCTTACAGAATTATGTAGTTAATGTGGATAGGATCTGAATCAAAAAGAAAACTAGTAAATAAACAAGCGATTTTAGGCCATTTTTTCGGAACTGCATTTAGGGGAGAGGAGTAATTTTCTAATTGTTTTTAGTTTGATGAGAACTCATAATTTCAAACTTTTCTGGGCCATTTATTCCTTCAAATTTCGGGACAATTGAGGGAGTTACTTATTTTACGTTTTTCGTAGTATGGGGATCCTTACTTTGCCTGCCAAGAAGTGTTTAGGATGACGCAAAATGACTCTATTTGTGTGGATAATAGCCAGTCCGATTGAATAATGGTAGCGATATTCCATCATATGTCCCACGGCAGTTCTTTTACGTGGAGGGAAATTCACTGCACAAAGTTGACGTATTTGAGCACTTTCGAATACCACCGTACTAAGCCTGGGTCGAACCAATCAACTTGGCTAAGAAAGCCCATGCTCTACCATTTGAGCCACTCAGCCTGGCTGTTAAACTATGCTTTGATTATTATTATTATATCACGTAGATTTTAAGGGGAATCTAATGAAAAGGAATAACGTCAGTAACTTTTTTTTCTTGTCGTTGTGTTACTGTTGAGCGAGGTCCAACAACGGACAGTTGGGGATCAAGGACTCGGTCGGTATGGAGAGAGTACAAACGAAGTGGAATCGGCTTGCTAAGTCTACGGCCCTCTCGTAAAGCTGTCGCCCGTCTGCGATGTTTTATTGGCAGGGCCTCAGATTTTGAGCAAAGCACCAGAAACCACAGTGTACCTGCCAGGGGCGGGTAATCTGTCATATTACAAAGAGGAGTTGTGCAGTCTTAAGAAGATTACTATACGAGTGAGTGAGTGAGTGAGTGAGTGGGTGAGTGGAATGTCACAAGACAAAAAACAATGTACTTTCTATCAGACTGAGGGAGGGATTTACATACATTTACACCAATATTCTTTAATATTTCAACACGTTTTCCAACTATTCTCGACTAAGAATGAAATTATACCGTAAACATAAAATGTACTCGGAAAAATTCTCTAATATAACTAACATAATCCAGAAATATATTTAAAAATATCCAAACTTACCGATACAATGATATTGTGACGAATTCAATTTTTAAGCCATTTCAAAAAATGAACAATAACGGACTTATTATCGAATACACAAATTTTTACAAACCAACATACGAGATGGTACAAGCAAATAGAGAAAGACCTCACTGAACTAGAACAACCAAATCCGCAGGGGTTGGGATGAGTGGCTCAGACGGTTGAGGCGCTGGGCTTCTGACCCTCAACTCGGCAGGTTCGATCGTGGCTCAGTCCGATCGTATTTGAAGGTGCTGAAATACGTCAGCCTCGTGTAGGTAAATTTACTGGCATGAAAAGGAACTCCTGTGGGACAACATTCCGGCACCTCAGCGTCTCCGATAACCGTAAAAGAAGTTAGCGGGGCGTTAAGCAAATATTATTATTATTATTATTATTATTATTATTATTATTATTATTATTATTATTATTATTATTATTATTACTATTATTGTTATTAATCTGCAGGTTAGGAATATAAACAGGAAAATTCTTCACCTTAGGTGATTTTAGAAAGACGATAAGGAACCAACCCGGCGTACTGTAGTTGGTCGGAGGAACAGGAACCACAACAACCAATGAAAATGAAGATCTGTTGAGCAAGGAAGAGGGTTCAACAAATGTAGATTCCGCGTGTACCTAAGTGACCCATTCGTGCAGAAGAAGGAAAAGAAGGAAATCTATCATAGACATTTTTATGTCGAATTTTTCGGCCACGTAGCTCTCCCTAAGAGCGCCTTGAATTTTAAACGTTCTCGATAAACTATTGAATACTCTACATTGAATTTTTATTTTTCTCCTTCTTTCCCTTCTTAATCTGTCAAAATTTCAGGGTTGGATTTACCCTCGGACTCAGTGAGGGGTCCAACCTTTACCGCCTCAAGGGCAGTGTTCTGTTGCGTGTCGGTAGGGAGATACAACTGGTGAGGAGGACCAGTACCTCGCCAGGTGGCCTCACCTGCTACGCTGAACAGGGCCTTGTGAGAGGAGGGTTAGTTCAGAAGGGATAGACAAGGAAGAGGGAAGGAAGCGGCCTTGGCCTTAAGTACCCTCCCGGCATTTGCCTGGAGGAGAAGTGAGAAACCACAGAAAACCACTTCCAGGATGGCTGAGGTGGGAATCGAACCTCCGTCTACTCAGCTGATTTTCCGAGGCTGAGTGGACCCCGTTCTAGCCCTCGTACCACTTTTCAAATGTCGTGGTAGAGCCGGGAATCGAACCCGGGCCTCCGGGGGTGGCAGCTAATCACACAAGCCACTAGACCACACAGACAGACTGATAATTTTGTACCTTTGAATTTCTGATAAGCCATTCTCTTCTCTCGAATGTGTTTTAACTCGTTTTCAAGCCTTTTATTGTCCTTATTTCACGAAAGAAAGATTTTTCTAAATTCTTCACATCATAGTTTCCTCACATTGATTTGCTTTTCCGCATTTGTGTAGAACTCCGTCACCTAACGTCACTTCATGCGGCGTGCTAACCCCGTAGTCCAGAGCTACTGCAATTGCTTGTCGCGCGGCACAGAGATTTTTTCACCTCACGTTGGCACACTGTTGTACCACCTAATAGCGTAAAACCAAAGCCAAAGTTTTAATAATAGGTCAAACATGGGAAGATTAAAAGGACAAATAAGTTCAAATATCTGGGAGAATGGATCCAACCCAACAGATTGATTAAACACTCAAACAAGACTAGAGCCAGAGAATTAGATCAGGCCTGCAAACTGACACAGAACAGGTTTAACAAACGGGCAATACCCTACAATCCAAAATCCGGCATAAATCAGCAATGAAACCAAAAGTATTGTACTCTATTTAGAGTATCTTATTATGTTGCATGCCTACATTCATTTTCATAAAAACCTGAACTCCTTGAAAGACTAGAGGTAGCCAGTTCATATTCACAGAACATATGCATTGGTAAGTTCTGAAAAAATGATTAGCATTTGAACCATGTCGGACCTCAGGTTCAAGATCTACATCGATATATCGGCGCACCACCGCCGACTGGTAAAATGTGCCTGCGAATCTCGTTGTCACTATAAGCCGAAGGATCAGTGTGACTTGAGCAGACGTGCAGGATGCCCTGCAGACGTATGCGAGAACCGTGCCGTCAAATGAGTTAGTTTGAACGAGGGCGCATTATTGGCAGGAGAGAACGTGATGCATCCATCCGGGAAATTGCTGCTCGTTTGGGACGATGAGTGTCGGCAGTGCAACGGGTGTAGACAGAATGTTTCACAGAAGGTCGTAGAATAGGACGAGATGAGTCTGGTCGCACCACACAGAACACTCCCCGAAAAGATCGACAACTCATCCGAATGGCATTGCAGGACAGATCTGCGTCCTCCACGGCTCTGGCGCAACAGTGGAACAGTGTAACACATCGTACACTATCAGGAGTGACAGTCAGTCGCCGTTTATTACGGTCTGGGTTACCGGCGCGTCGTCCAGTTCTCCGCCTAACTTTCACTAATAAGCACAAACATGCTAGACTGCACTGGTGTATGGAACGACGTCACTGGGGACACCTTGAAAGACTAGAGGTAACAAGTTCATATTCACGGAACATATGCATTAGTATGTTCTGAAGAAATGATTAGCATTTGAACCATGTCGGACCTCAGGTTCAAGGTCTACATCGATACCGACTGGTAAAATGTGCCTGCGGATCTCGTTGTCACTATAAGCCGAAGGATCAGTGTGACTTGAGCAGACGTGCAGGATGCCCTGCAGACGTATGCGAGAACCGTACCGTCAAATGAGTTAGTTTGAACGAGGGCGCATTATTAACATGAGAGAACGTGATGCATCCAACCGGGAAATTGCTGCTCGTGTGGCACGAAGTGTGTCGGCAGTGCAACGGGTGTGTGCAGAATGTTTCACAGAAGGTCGTAGAATAGGAGGAGATGAGTCTGGTCGCACCACACAGAACACCCCCCGAAAATATCGACACCTCATCCGAATGGCATTGCAGGACAGATCTGCGTCCTCCTCGGCTCTGGCGCAACAGTGGAACAATGTAACATATCGTACACTACCAGGTGTGACAGTCCGTCACCGTTTATTACGGCCTGGGTTACCGGCGCATCGTCCACTTCTCCGCCTACCATTGACTAATGTGCACAAACATGCTAGACTGCAATGGTGTATGGAATGACGTCACTGGGAACACGAACGGCAGCAGATAGTGTTTTCGGACAATTCCAGGTTCTGTTTGTTTAAAAATGATGGCCCGCCCAATCACCGGACTTGTTGCCAATCGAAAATGTGTGGGATATGGTGAAACGAAGAGTGTGGCGTTGTTTAAAAAAATGCCAACCACCAATGATGAACTGTGGAACCAGGTGAATGCAGCATGAATGGCTATACCCAAGACGTCATTCATGCCTTATACAGGTCGAAGCCATCACTCATTGTATGAAGTTATCAGTGCCCATGGAGGACCCAATGCCTACTAGGCTGCTGAACACTTGGTGAACCTATGTGAATGAAATGCTAATTGTTTATGCAGAACATACTAATGAACATGTCCTGGTAAATATGAACTTCCTATGTCTAGTCGTTCAAGATGTTCTGAATTTTATGAACATGGGTGTACAAACATCATCATTTACACCGTTATGCTTTTCAGCATTCAGACTGCAAGCCTCTGTGAATTTACTAAACGTAGTCACAATCCTCTATTTGCAACTAGTGCTATGGCATCATTTAGTTCTATACCTCTTACCTTTAAATCGTTAGAAACTGAGTCGTCTTGGTCTCCCCCTACTCCTCTTACCCTCCATAATAGAGTCCGTTATACTCGTAGCTAAGCTATCCTCCTCCCTTCGCCTATTGACCCCAACACCGAAGCCGGTTTATGCGTACGGCTTCATCCATCGACATCATTTCTAACTTAGCCTTTATCTCCTCATTCCGAGTACCCTCCTGCTATTGCTCCCACCTGTTTGTACCAGCAATCATTTTCGCTACTTTCATGTCTATTAATTTTAACTTATGAATAAGATATCCGGAGTCCACCTAGATTTCACTCCCTTAAAGCAAAGTTGGTTTGAAAACAGACCGATGTATAGATAATTTCGTCGTTCCTTGTTACAGAATACTGTTGTTCGCAACTGCGAGCTCACTGCAGTAGCCTTACTGTACCTTGATTCAATGTCACGTACTATACTACCATCCCGAGAGAACACTCATCCCAAATAGTTGAAATTATCTACCTGTTTCAGCTTTATATCACCAATTTAGCATTCATTTCTTTTGGATTTCTTACCTACTGACATCAAATTAGTCTTCGAAAGGCTAATTTTCATACCACACTCATTGCATCTATTTTAAAGTGCTAAGATATTAGACTGCATGTTTTCGGACCAATCTGGCGTTATGACTAAGTCGTCAGCATAGGCAAGACTGCTTACTATTTAACTGAATCCCTCTCTGCCACATTAAGCAGATGATCCATTTAAATTACAAACAACAAGGGTGAATGATTACAATCCTTTTCTCATCCCTGTATGTACCCTTAACCGAGAACTCATTCTACCATCAATTCTCACTGCAGCCCAATTTTGGTCTTTATTATCTACACTTAATCCCATAGTCCGGAGTATGGCGATCATATTTTCTCACGGTAAAGTGGCATAAAGTTTCTCTAGATTTACGAAACATAAACATAACTGTCTATTCCTCTCGCACCTCTTTACAATTACCTGGCGCATACTGAAAATCTTATTATGACTTTTCTAAAAGGGGATCTTCAAGAACTCGCGAAGAGGGCAAGGAAGATTCCAAGGAAAATTGCGGGACCGCAGAATTCTACTGATGGGACTTGGAATAAAATAGAAATGACGAGCTCTACAAATACACTGCAATATACAGAAAAAAAACCGAAATTCTACGGATGCCTAGTAAGAATGGATGGCAAACGACTGGCCAAAAGGATCTTCAGATACATCATGGGATTAAAGGCCGCCTACAAGTGGGTAGAAGAGGTCAAGGGATATGCAGAAGTAGTTAAAATTTCACTAGATATGATACACTTGTAAACGAAAAAAGAAAGATCGTCAGGAATGGCTCCAAACAAGGGCTGATTCAGATAGGGAATTGTACATATATGAAAGAAACAGAGCGAAACTAATAGTTGTTGAATCCAAAAATAAGTCTTGGGAAGATTTTGTTAATAACCTGGAAAGGCTAGGTCAAGCAGCAGGGAAACCTTTCTGTACAGTAATAAAGAATCTTAGGAAGGGAGGGAAAAAGGAAATGAACAGTGTTTTGAGTAATCCAGGTGAACTCATAAAAGATCCCAGGGAATCACCGGAGAGCTGGAGGGATATTTCTCAACGTTAAAGGAAATATTCCTGGTGGTGTTGCGAACAGCCAATTTCATGGGGAGGAGGAAAATGGTATTGGTGAAATTACGCTTGAGAAAGTGGAAAAGATGGCAAATAAACTCCATTGCCATAAAGCGGCAGAGACAGATGAAATTAGACCTGAAATAGTGAAGTATAGTGGGAAGGTAGGGATGAAATTGCTTCATAGAATTGTAAGATTAGCATGGATTGCTGGTAAGATACCTTCAGATTGGACAAAAGCTGTAATTGCACCTATCTATAAGCAAGGGAATAGAAAGGATTGCAAACAACTATCGAGGTATCTTATTGATTAGTATACCAGGCAAAGTATTCGCTGGCATCTTGGAAGAGAGGGTGCGATCATTGGTTGAGAAAACGTTGGATGAATACCAGTGTGGTTTCAGACCACAGAGGAGCTGTCAGGATCAGATTTTCAGTATGCGCCAGGTAGGTTAAAAATGTTACGAGAGGAATAGATAGCTGTGTTTATGTTTTGTAGATCTATAGAAAGCATATGCCAGGGTACCGAGAAAAAAGATATTCGTCATACTGGGTGAGTATGTAATTAATGGTAGATTAATAAAATAATCAAAGGCATTTATGTTGACAATTGGGCTTCAGTGAGAATTGATGATAGAATGAGTTCTTGATTCAGGGTACTTATAGGGGTTAGACAAGGTTGTAATCTTTCACCTTTGCTCTTTGTAATTTTCATGGACCATCTGCTGAAAGGTATAAAGTGGCAGAGAGGGATTCAGTTAGGTGGTAATGTAGTAAGCAGTCTGGCCTATACTGACGACTTGGTCTTAATGGCAGATTGTGCCGAAAGCCTGCAGTCTCGAGCTTGAAAATAGTTGCAATGAGTATGGTATGAAAATTAGCCTTTCGAAGAATAAATTGATGTTAGCAGGTAAGAAATTCAACAAAACTGAATGTCAGATTGGTGATGGAAAGCTGGAACAGGTCGATAATTTCAAGTATTTAGGTTGTGTGTTCTCCCAGGACGGTAATATAGTAAGTGAGATTGAATCAAGGTGTAGTAAAGCTAATGCAGTGAGCTCGCAGTTGCGATCAGCAGTATTCTGTAAGAAGGAAGTCAGCTACCGGACGAAACTATCTTTACATCGGTCTGTTTTAAGACCAACTTTGCTTTAAGGGAGAAAAATCTTGATGGACTCAGGATATCTTATTCATAAGTTAGAAGTAACAGACATGAAAATAGCGAGAATGATTGCAAGCACAAACAGGTTGGAACAATGGCAGGAGGATATTCGGAATGAGGTGATAAATGCTAGGTTAGGTATGAACTCGTTGGATAAAGCTGTATGCATAAACCGGCTTCGGTGGTGGGGTCATGTGAGGCGAATAGATGAGTATAGGTTACCTAGGAGAATAATGGACTCTGTTATAGAGGGTAAGGGAGACCAAGACGACGATGATTAGACTCAGTTTCTAACGATTTAAAGATAAGAGGTATAGAACTAAATGTTCCGCAGCACAAGTTGCAAACAGAGAATTGTGGCGACGTTTAGTAAATTTGCAGAGGCTTGCAGACTGAACGCTGAAAGGCATAACGGTCTATAAAGTTAATGTATGTATATATGTATGTTTGTATGTATGATACGCAATAGAAGAGAATTCAGGAGAAGAGTCGAGAGTTTAAAATCATTTGAAGAGAAACCACTAAAAGGGATACCAGAACGGATCATTTTCGAAGAAGGGAGAAACACAGAAGCGAAAGAATGAAGATGTTCTCTGGAGAGAAGAGATGAAAAGCCAAGAAAACTTCAGTTTTAAACGATCCATAATTGGCCATATTCGTAAGAAAGAAAAAAAGGAAAACAATATAGATACACTGGTCCTTCCCCTTTAAAATGAGAAATTAAGCACCGTCATTGCATGTGCTTTCTAGAAATCAGTTCGATTGGTAAACTTTCATGTTACCGTTACACTGACCGCCTCAGAAGGGTTCCGAAACTATTCTGTACCAAAACGTAGTATGAGCATGAAACCATTTACTTTAAAAAATAAATCCTTATCGTGTTACTGAGCGCTGTCACACTTGCCGAGGCTGTGGGCACATTCCAGGACACGTCAGGAATATGACCAGGGTTTAACGTCTTTATGGCGGGTTAACAGCTGACTGAGTCCCCGCACGTGCCCAGTCTGCTCTTTGTGTACCGCGGTTTTGGTCACTAGCAGATTTATAGCGCTAGCATTTTCACTTTAATGGCCTCTCGGTTTCAGAGAATGTGACCATTCCAAATGTTTAGAGGAACCATAAGAAATTGGATAGAGACTGGAGTTAAAGGCAGAGCAGAGAAGAAGAGGTTGACTCATAAAGGAAGCAGCAACAAATAACTTGTAAACAGAAACACCGACTTAGGTAGAAAATAATGGACACTAAATGGGCGGTAGGTCCAGAACATAGCCAAGAAACGACAGGATGTTGTCGGAGATATGGACTCAGTTGAAATGGTTTCTAGCAAGCAAAGGAGGTTGGCGTTTTAAGCTCTGATCGATCAACATGATCAATATAAAACCAGGGTTGCCTGGTAAAAATATTTTATATGCATTGACCATTATATGAACGGAGACTGCCTTAGTAAGATGGTAGCTAAAATAGTTCTTCTCCATAATCTCTGAATGAATACTTGGAAATATATATATATATATATATATATATTTTTTTTTAACACCTGGCACAAGGCGCGGGGTTACAAGGAACGGAAGCGGGCGCTTGGTGGGATTTTTCTTCACCCATGAAATAAACAAAAACATCGTCTTTACAGTACAGTTTGAGATTTAATCTCTTAGGTAAAGCTTTGTGTATTTATTTTCATAAATTTTTGTAGCTTTACAATATTTTAGTTACAAATGTAGTATCACGAACATTTCTTTCATGTGTGACTCTATGACGCATTTTTATCAATTTGAGATTGGCATAATGCAGAATACTTTTATAGTGTCTTCAGCGCAAAACAAATACTATGCTTCCATTGCCGAATTTATATTTCGTGCTTGTTTTCTGGCACCTGGTAAATGTCTCACGATATTCCTATTCCTAGTTTTATGTGTCGTGTTTCTGCAGTGTATATCCCACGTGGTTCCTCCATCTTTCTCTGTGTACAGTGGTCTATTTCGTACCACTTGCTCAGAATTTACAAGAACGGGTTCCGTTTCAATTCCAGAAAACTCGCTTTCGCTATTTTGTTCAATTCGTTCAACATTATCACTCAAACTGTCAATTACTGTAGGTATATCATCTAAATCTTTACCTGCTTCTTCCTCCTTGGTCATCTCCTTTTCCACTACATATCTCCATTGTAACATTTTCCGTGCGTTCTCGCCTCCCATAGTTAAAAATATGCATATGCTGTCAATGAAATGAAATGGCGTATGGCTTTTTGTGCCGGGAGTGTCCGAGGATATGTTCGGCTCGCCAGGTGCAGGTCTTTCGATTTGACTCCCGTAGGCGACCTGCGCGTCGTGATGAGGATGAAATGATGATGAGGACGGCACAAACATCCAGCCCCTGTGCCAGAGAAATTAACGAAATGATGGTTAAAATTCCCGACCCTGCCGGGAATCGAGCCCAGGACCCCTGTGACCAGAGGCCAGCACGCTAACCATTTCCATTTAGCCATGGGGCCGGACATGCTATCAGTATATTTATATTATTCAACAATGCAAGAAGTACTAACGTAAAAGGTGCAACGTGAGGGAAAATCCCACTGAACCGCAAGGATTACCACAATGCACCACAAAAGAAAATAATGAACTTTCAAAAAACATGCAACAGTTGCAGAGTGATGTGGAAAATAATGAACTTTCAAAAAACATGCAGCAGTTGCAGAGTGATGTGGAAAATAATGAACTTTCAAAAAACATGCAACAGTTGCAGAGTGATGTGGAAAATAATGAACTTTCAAAAAAAATGCAACAGTTGCAGAGTGATGTGGAAAATAATGAACTTTCAAAAAACATGCAGCAGTTGCAGAGTGATGTGGAAAATAATGAACTTTCAAAAAACATACAGCAGTTGCAGAGTGATGTGGAAAATAAAGAACTTTCAAAAAACATGCAACAGTTGCAGAGTGATGTGGAAAATAATGAACTTTCAAAAAACATGCAGCAGTTGCAGAGTGATGTGGAAATAATGAACTTTCAAAAAACATGCAGCAGTTGCAGAGTGATGTGGAAAATAATGAACTTTCAAAAAACATGCAACAGTTGCAGAGTGATGTGGAAAATAATGAACTTTCAAAAAACATGTAACAGTTGCAGAGTGATGTGGAAAATAATGAACTTGGAATACCTAATAGGATAGACACGTGTGCAAAACCATTGCGCAGTAGGATTTGACGAAATCAAGGAATGAGGGATTTCCTTACCACGCAATCGGTGCCGGTTTAAACGTTTACGGCATTGTGGACCACTATACTTTAACACCAATTTATTACACCGCTTACAATCATTCTCCTCCTTAATCGTTTTCCCTCGACAGGACTTAGTGGCGTGTCGTGTCTTGACTCCTCTAATTCGATCACACCAGATCTGACGATCTGGCACCAGGGGGTAGCTTCATCGACAGTTATTCCTATATAAAAACTTGATTTTCATTTTAGTTCTTGTGTCACTTTCTTAACTCCTCTTCAATCTTTCTTCATTACCTGGTCTTTTCTTTATGTTTTGTTTTATTTTTTCCTCAATGATGAAGGTATTAGTGAGAAAAAATCAGTTTTAGCCCTCTTCTAAATTTTCTATTACAAATTGCTCTCCTATACTTTCATATTAGCGAGTTAACCGTACGGTTAGTTGCGCGCAATTGGGAGCTTACATTCGGGAGATAGTGGGTTCGAACCTCACTGTCGGCAGCTCCGAAGATGGTTTTCAATTGTTTCCCATTTTCATTTCAGGCAATTGCTGGGGCTGTACCTCAATTAAGGCCACGGCTGCCTCCTTCCTACTTCTACTCTTTCCTACCCCATCGTCGCTATAAGAACTATCTGTGCTGGTGCAACGTAAACCAAGTTGTAAAAGAATGCCTTTCATATTAAGTCGTTCCTTTAACGTTTACAAGTAATTTATCACAGGAACGAACCATATGCAGATAAAATCCTCGGCCCGGCCGGGAATAAACTCCGATATCGTTTGAACCGAAGGGCTGTATGCCGACTGTTCAGCTAAGGAGCTGGTATCTACTTTAAAATGTCAATGTTGCATCAAAATGTACAGTATTAGTGGGATATCATTGCTACGATACGTTTTGAAGAATGCAGCTGTTAACATCCATTCTTCGGCCGTTTCTACAGTAGCTACACACGAATATCGAAGCGGTTTCCAGTTGGATGGTGTTATGCAAGACCAAGCGCCAAAATAGTTTCCGAGATATTTACACAAACGCAAAAACCCTTGTATAAATTCACCCTTCCTGTGAAATGTAAAAATAGTCTATTATATACCAGAATGAACATAAAAACATTACTTTTTCTTGTATTAATAATAATAATGTTATTGGCTTAACGTCCCACTAACAACAATTAAGGTACCCGAAGACGCCGAGGTGCCGGAATTTAGTCCCACAGGAGTTCTTTTACCCGCCAGTAAATCTACCGACAGGAGCCTGATATATTTGAGCACCTGCAAATACCACCGGACTGACCCAGGATCGATCCTGCCAAGTTGGGGTCAGAAGGCCAGCGCCTCAACCGTCTGAGCCACTCAGCCCAGAGTGATGATGTATCAAAATTACTGGTGTTTTAAATATATTGTTGTCATCTGAGATTATGGCGCTTGGATATGTTATTGTGTTTTTTTTATTTTTTCTGGTTTGTATTAATGATTATAATGTCATTTGCTTTACGTCCCACTAACTACATTTTAAGGTCTTTGGAGGCGCCGAGGTGCCGGAATTTTGTCCCGCAGGAGTTCTTTAACGTGCCAGTAAATCTACCAACACGGGGCTGTCGTATTTGAGCACCTTCAAATACCACCGGACTGAGCCAGGATCGAACCTGCCAAGTTGGGGTTAGAAGGCCAGCGCCTTAACCGTCTGAGCCACTCAGCCCGGCAATTGTTTTGTATTACTAACCAACAAAATTGTCATCTAGTGATTAAATTTGACTTTCATAAATTCAGTGCAGAGAAGAATATGGAACTTTTTTAACAAATTTTATTGCTCTTTTCATACCAGATCATGTTTTCTGTTGATTTCCCTTGTTTATATAGAACAGGGCGGTAAAGGAAATCAAAGAAGAATTTGGAAAGGGAAATAAAATCCAAGGACAGGAAATCAAAACCCTTAGATTTGCCGACGATATTATTTTGTCTGAGTCTGCAGAAGATCTCGACAAATTGCTTAATGGCATGTATACACTCTTGGGGAAAGAGTACAAGATGAAAATAAGTAAGTCCAAAATGGAATGCAGTCGAACAAAAGTCAGGTGATGCAGGAAATATTAGATTAGGAATTGAAGTCTTAGAGAAAGTATATGAATATTGGTACTTGAAAAATAAAATATCAAACGATGGCAGAAATAAGGAGGACATGAAATACAAATTAGCACAAGAAAGAAAATCCTGTTTTAAGAAAATAAATTTACTCACTTAGAATATTATTATAGGAATTAGAAAGATGTTTTTGAAGACTTGTGTCCGGAACGTGGCCCTGTATGAAAGTAAAACATGGACGATAACTAGCTCAGAAAGAAAGAAATAAATAGAAACTTTTGAAATAAGGTGTTACAGAAGAATTCTGAAGGTCAGATGGGTAGATCGGATCACGAATGAAGAGGTATCAAATTGATGTATTATGTGGTAGTCATGTATAAATATAAAGGTTTGCATAGGATAGGGTGGCGTGAAAGCTGCATCAAACCAGTGTATGGACTGATGACTCAAGCAACAACATTCCACTACAGATCTCATTCATAAATGCCTGCAATGTTGATGCGTACCAAATTCAGACTCTAATGACGGTTAGACACTTGTTGCCAACCTTTAATTTAATGAAATGAAATGTCGTATGGCTTTTAGTGCCGGGATATCCCAGGACGGGTTCGGCTGGCCAGGTGCAGGTCTTTCTATTTCACGCCCGTAGGCGACCTGCGCGTCGTGATTAGGATGAAATGATGACGAAAACAACACATACACCCAGCCCTCGTGCCATTGGAATTAACCAATTAAGGTTAAATTCCTCGACCCTGCCGAGAATCGAACCCGGGACCCTCTGAGCCGAAGGCCAGTACGCTAACCGTTAAGTCAACGAGTCGGACCTTTAATTTAATGATTTAGGTGTTGGCTTTTGGTCAAAATTCATTTCCTACAAAACCATGTTGAGATCAATAAACTATATAAAGTTTAAACCTTGAGCTACTAGATGGAGTAATAATCTAAGATAATTTTGTTTTAGGATTATTCCTGAAAAATCATTAAATTTCCAACTCATCCTGTAACTAAAGTGATCTCGTATTAGCACTTTCCATTTAATGCAAGGTAATCCATTTTCATATTAGAATCCTTAATTACATGGCATATTCTGCGCAAGTCTTCAGGAATATGCTCAATAAATTTAGGATACTGATTACACTAGTCTGCAGTGATTTCGCGGTTTTGTTTAAAAAGAAAGGTGGTTCACAGGGAAAACCATGTGTTGATTTCAAAACTACCAACCGTTCTGCCGTAACACGTATAGATTGTATGTAATTAGAAATTTTACATAGGCTATATATATCGATGTTCGAGAATGAATGTATATTTAGGGAAATTTGAATTCATTTCATCACGTTTCGAAACATTTGATCAGGCATCAAAATACATAAACAACGCTAATATTATATTTAGAATTCAGTGAAGTCCGCCTCCGTTGTGTAGTGGTCACTGCGATTAGTTGCCACCCCCGGAGGCCCGGGTTCGATTTCCAGCTCTGCAACGAAATTTGAAAAGTGGTACGAGGCGTGGAACGGAGTCCCTCCACCCTAGGGAGGTCGACTGAGTATAGGGGAGTTCGATTCCCACCTCAGCCATCCTCCAAGTGGTTTTCTGTGATTTCCTACTTCTCCTCCAGGCAAATGCCGGGAGGGTACCGAACTTAAGGCCACGGCCGCTTCCTGCTCTCTTCCTTTCCTGTCCCTTCAAATCTTCCCATCCCGAACAAGGACCCTATTCTGCACAGCAGGTGAGGCCGTCTGGGCGAGGTACTGGTCTTAGTCACCAGTTGTATCACCGACTCAAAGTCCCACGCTCCAGGACGGTGGAGGTGGGATCCCTCGCTGAGTCCGAGGGAAAAACCAACGCTGGAGGTTAAACAGATTAACAGAGAAAGAAATAATTCTATGAAAAAATGCTTTATCATGTACTGTTTACGAGTTATCAATAAAAAAATATATTATTCGTATATTATACAAATTTACGGGAATGTGAAATTAATTTTAGCACATACAAAGAAATTGCCAGTCATAACAATTGGTGGAGTAGATAATATTATGACTTACCGCTACTATCTGAAAATACTACTACAGTATGTGGGGGAAGCGGTTGGTAAGACACCCCCAGCCCCCCAGGTGAAAGTAAAATTCAACCCCAGTATTATATTGTATTGGATGCTTTGTATATTGGTATATTGTACGAAAACTGGACTTTGGCACTGAATTCAATGTACTAAAATTATTTATAATCACCTATAACATCTCAGACCATAGAAAAAAAGTGTATTTTGCTGAAAAGTTATTTACGGACATCTATTAAACCATTTTCGTGCAGAACTTTAAGGGGTGCCAAAATTTAGTGAAATGGGATCAAAATCACGATATTAAAGGAACTGATACGGCTGTTGTGAAAAATCTTTAGGTGTTATGAAAAAACGGAAAGCAAATTTGAAATCAGCACATGGCTTTAATTTATGTTCATTTTTATAATCTTATTTTTCTTTTTTTGACAGTTCTTTAAGGGATATCAAAATTTATGAAATGTGATCATAATTAGGATATTATAGGAAATTACGAGACTACTGTCAAAAATGCTTAGGGGATACGGAAACACAGAAAGCAAATTTGAACTCAGCACACCTAAGTTAGGTAAGATCACCAATTACACTTTTACCAGAGGGAAAAATATTCTGCAGGCTAGTGTAATTAATTGCGCAATTAATTAATTTCTCTCCATCACTTCTCCTGACCGGCCCAAGGAGGAAGCGAATCAGGAGTTGTCTGACTGGCCAAGACTTGTGCTGTATTGGCGGTGGGAAGTGATTTGCCTGCTATAACAAGAAAGTGGCCAGCTATTTCACAAGAGTCAGGCCCACTTGGTGTTTCAGTATCCTATGGAGAGCTTTCTTCCGCTGATTGAGTCGTCCAGCTGTCCCCAAGGACACGGGGAGCACGCGGTCGGTCTAGCTTTTTATATTTTTGGCCATATCACTCCCCTGTGGGCCATGCAATCTCCCTCACGGCTACAAAATGCTGATCTCGGAGGCCAGCTCAGCCATCACTCATTATTTGGTTTTATGTACGCTCTGCCCGGAATATCGAACATATGAGCGTCTAACTAGCGAACAGCCCATTTCAGCTCCTTGTGTGATGACTAATATCAATATCACCTGAAGATGGGGAAGGGCGTTATGACCAACACTTACTCGGAAGATGATTTGTTTGAAAGCTATATTATTCAGTGTTACCTGACAAAAGTTTAGCCTTAATCACACTTAACGTATTATTAAGTGAATGAACCAGTGAAGTACGCCTTATCAATAAATTAATATTGGAAGTGTAGCAATGTTGGTATGGAAATAACAAACAGAGATGAATTAATTAAAAACTCTCAGACACTGTAAATAATTGAAACAGGTTCTAGAAATCCTAATAACAACAAGATCCTTAGAAAAGTAAAAAATTACCAAGCGAGTTGGCAGTGCGGTTTCGGGTTATGCAGCTGTGAGCTTGCGTTCTAGAGATAGTGGGTTCGAATCCCGCCGTCGGCACTCCTGCAGATGGTTTTCTGTACTTTCTAGTTTTCTCACCAGTCAAATGCTGGGACTGTGCCTTAATTAAGTTCACGGACGCTATCTTCCCAATCCTAGCCCTTTTCCATCCTTCGGCCGAAAACATTCGAAATGTCTGTGCGGCGTTAAACAAGCAGTAAAAAAGTGGGTAACATTTTCTCTGAACTTCCCGAGGAAATCGAAATGAAGGTTTCGATTTTCTCAGAAATAAAGCAGCGTAAGTAAGTAAGCACCGCCTCTGTGGTGTAGAGTTACTGTCATTAGCTGCCACCACCCTCAGAGGCCCGGGTATGATTCCCAGCTCTGCTACGAAATTTGAAAAGTAGTTCGAGGGCTGGATCGGGGTTCACTCAGACTCGGGAGATCAACTAAGTAAACGGGGGTTCGACTCCCACCTCAGCCATCCTCCAAGTGGTTTTCAGTGGTTTCCCACTTCTGCTCTGGGCAAATACCGGGATGGTACCTAACTTAAGGCCACGGCCGCTTTCTGCCCTCTTCCTTGTCTCTCCCTTCCGATTTTCCCATTCTCCACAAGGCCCCTGTTCAGTATAGCAGAGCACGCCGCCTAGGCGAGGTACTGGTCCTCCTTCTCAGTTGTATCCCTTACCCAAAATCTCACGCTCCAAGACACTTCCATTGAGAAGGTAGAGGTGGGATCCCTCGCTGATTCCGAGGGAAAAACTCACCCCGGAGGCTAAACGGATTAAGAAAGAAAGAAAGAAAGAAAGAAAGAAAGAAAGAAAGAACTTAAGCGTAAGCATTGCACGCGATGGAAAGCCCCCTTTCCTCCGCAATATATTGAACATTTCTGCTCCAAAACATGTTTTGCTCTCAGTAAAGTATTAAGCCCATGCTTCCTATAGGCCATCACTGTGGGAAAGAACAAGTAGGTTGAATTAGACCTGAATTTACTAAATAAACTGGTAAGGAAAGGCTGAAATGGCTTCATAGAGTAATAGGAATAACATAGTAAGTATATAAGGTGCCGATTGGGCTAAGGCAGTAATTGTACCTATCTCCAAGCAACGCATCTGGAAAAAATGCCGTAACTATTAAGAAATTTCTTTAATCAGTAGAGGTCCTATCAGGCTAGAGTTCATGGCGGAGAGTAAGTTGTCTGGACCAGATTTTCAGTAAATTGAAAATGGTATGATTTTAATATTTCATACATCTAGAGAATGAGTGTGACAGAGTACCAACGGAAAATATGTTCTCCGTACGGAGGGATTATGATTTAAAAAAGGGTGAGTTATTACAGGAAATCATAGGCATTTATATTGACAATAAGGCCCCAGTAAGAATTGATATAGAGTGAGTTGTTCCTACCAACTAATCTACAAGGGGGAACTTGGTACAAAACCATAATATTACGAGCACATTTCAGAGACGGAAATAAACGAAGATCTTGTCCTGCCCGGACGGTGAAATATGTGAGTTCTTAAGGAGAAGCAGTTGACCTGGCGACACATTCATCAGTGGTGGACAAATGTGCCGATGGTCAGGGACAATAGCCGTAGCAGGTAGAAGGTATGTTCAGGTGTCACCGTGGAGACCGCGTCTTCATTTGTCTCCGGTGTAGACTCCAGTCACTAGTGGACACTCCTGGGATGATATGAAGTCTTGAGAGA
Organism: Anabrus simplex; assembly: GCF_040414725.1. Lineage (NCBI taxonomy): Eukaryota > Metazoa > Arthropoda > Insecta > Orthoptera > Tettigoniidae > Anabrus > Anabrus simplex. Next base: position 849,391,297 of record NC_090265.1, read on the forward strand.
GGAACCATTACAAATACGTCAGTCGCATGTCGGTAGATTTCTTCTTCTTCTTCGTAAGACGCCGTCTCCATTCGGAGATTGATGATCCATGATCTTTGCATGATACTGAGCAATTACTATGTGAATTTATAACGATATCCTTGAGGAATTTGAACGCAAAAGTTTCCCTTTGCCTTCTGCATCCTAATGCCGTTTATCAAAATTTGGTTCCTCCACTTTTAGGGACAATGTCTTGCTCCCCAGGACAATAGAATGCTCTAACCTATAACTGCTCATCCACTCACAGGGAGACTGTTGGCACTTGGTATAGGGGATCTCATTATACCGGGAGATATTCGGTCCCTACGCAGTTTGCCCGCCCTAAAGATGGCTGACTAAGTAAGGGCAGAAGGTGTAGATAAACAGCACAAACCCTGTGGCCTAGGCAACTCAGATCATGAAGAGTAGAGTCCCATCTGTATAATAGTTTCCATGGCTATGGTTTTACAGCATGCAAAGTGGCCACCTCTTAAGGCAGTATGATCACAAAGATAATAAATTGCCGTTCTAACTGGTGCTATTTATCGATTGGTTGTAAGATATCAAGATGTCGGACACTTAGGGCACAAGAATGTAGTAAAAAAATCACCCAAGCATCTCTTATAACTGATCGTAGTCACAAGAACACCAACATATGGTCAACACATTTAATTAAACCGCAGATAGCTCCTAGAACCCACAACTGAGGCACAGTTCTTCTTAATAGATCGATATATTACTCAGCACATCTACACCTGATCTATTCAAGGCCTATTGGCGCGCAAAAAAAAAAAAAAACCTCCGCGCAACTGAATTCCCTTGCCTTGGCATCTATAAAAACCGTATGAGTAGCTAGTGGGTCGTTATCTGCTACGTAGACATTTCGAAAGCTTTCGATTCTGTAGACCATACTCTGTTGCTCCATAAACTCTCCGAACGATTTAATATACATGGCAGTCTTCTGACCCTTCTTGCTGGCTTCCTACACAACCGTTGGCAGAGAGTGGTAATATCAGGCACTTCATCCTCATGGTTACCAGTCACCTCCGGTGTCCCACAAGGCAGTACTCTTGGCCCCTTGCTGTTTTCTTTGTTTATGAACGATCTGCCGTCCGAACTCAACGAAACAGCGAATATCCTACTCTTTGCTGACGACTGCAAGATATTTAGGGAGATCAGGAATCCAGCAGATGCAGTTCTGCTACAGTCCTCACTTAATGCCCTCTCGAACTGGTGCCGTACGTGGAAACTTCCCCAATCCACAAAAATGCAGCCACATGACCATAACACTACGTTAATCTCCTCTACCGACATCATATTACCTACTCGACAAGCCCATCACCGTGATTACGCAACAGCGTGACCTAGGTGTAATATTCGATACAAAATTACAATTTAAGACCCATATAGAAACATATACAACCAAGGCTATGAAATTACTAGGCATTCTCTATCGCTTCACAGAAATTTCTGACCCCATTGCTCTTCGTCACTTCTTCCTCACGATCGTTCAACCTCTCTTAAACTACTGCTCTCCGATTTGGACAACAGACGCCCCCTCCAATACTAAGCAGTTAGACAGAGCAATGCCCTTCTTTGCTGCAATTGTAAGGAACAGAAACCCCAAGCTCAGAAATATGTCTACGCAGCAGGTATTAATGGCAATTAATGTGTCACCGCTGCACATCAGGCGACAGGTAGCTGACCTGAGTTTCCTCCACGGGATCTTAAATGGACATTACCACTCGGAACATCTTGTCTCACTCTTCTCTCTCCGCGTTCCTTCCCGCTCCACCAGAACCAAAGACCTTCTCCACATTCCCTACACTCAGCACTCAATACTTCAACGATCTTTCCTAATCCGCCTCCCAACACTCTTTAACAATATTAATAGGAGACAAGAGCTTGATATAGCATCAAATAAAAGTGTATTCGAGAGGTAGATAAGTTGATGTGAAGGGATTATACCGCCATCTTGACCCACGACGACTTGGCTATGAACATGGACATTCTCATGGTTTTCGATTTGGACAGTTATTAGTAGGATGTGTACCTGATCTTGTTATATTTTGTTATGTTTGTTATATTTTATTATGAAAGTTTACGTTTGTTAAATAGTCTGTTGACAGTGCAAGTGAAATTTGCTCAGTGTAGCTGTATCTTGTGCTTCGTGAATAAATATAATAAACTATATTTAACTTTCCTCCACAAGAATACCATCTTAAGAGACGCCGGAATGTGGGAATATTGCCATTTAAAGGGTAAACCCTCGACGACACGTTCATCTCACGTTTAAGCACTCTTACATGCCAATGAATAGTGATTTGATTCTCTTGTACAAAGTTAAGTTAAGTAAGGGACTTATTATTATTATTATTATTATTATTATTATTATTATTATTATTATTATTATTATTATTATTATTATTATTATTTTCTTATGGCTTTCAAGACCAGGAGTGTCCAAGAACATAATCGGCTCGCTGGTTCGAGAAACCCTTTACATTGCAAAATTTCCACATCCGGGCGTCTCTTAAGATGGTTTTCTGGGGGAGGAAAGTTAAACATAGAGTATTATTATTAGTATTGGTTTTACGTCCCACTACCCATTATACGGTTTTTAGAGACGCCAAGGTGCGGGAATTTAGTCGCCCTTGTGAGGTGGCCTAGATCATCCAACGAGTGTGGGTGGCATCTACCGTGTGTGGGAACTATGTGTTCTTCTAGTGAAGGATAGTGTTGTGTGTGTGTGGTGTGTGAGTTGCAGGAATGTTGAAGAGAGTACAAATGCCCAGTCCCAGAGCAAGCGGAAAATAATTATTTAAGTTTAACAGTTCCAACCCGGCCGGGAATCGAACCGGCGCCTTCTAAACCGAAGTGAATACGCTGACCATTCAGCCAAAGAGCAGGACTATGTAAAGAGAAGGAACGCTTAGACAATAATAATTGTTTCTCTCATATCAGTTAGTAAGATTGTTCAATGTCCGTCTCTGTGGTGTAGTGGTTAGTGTGATTGGCTGCCATTCCCATAGGCCTGGGTTCAATTTCCGGCTCTGCCATGAAATTTGAATAGTGGTACGAGGGCTGGAACGGGGTCCACTCAGCCTCGTGAGGTCAACCGAGTAGAGAGAGGGTTCGATTTCCACCTCAGCCTTGCTCGAAATGGTATTCCGTGGTTTCCCACTTCTTCTCCGAGTAAATGCCTGGATGGTACCTGACTTAAGGCTACAGCCGCTTCCTTCCCTCTTCCTTGTCTATCCCTTCCGATCTTCCCATCTCCCACCCCAACCCTCCTCCACAAGGCCACAGTTCAGCATAGCAGGTGAGGCAGTCTGTGCGAGGTGGTGGTCCACCTTCCGAATGTTTCATGCTCCAGGACACTGGCCTTGAGGCGGTAGAGGTGGGATCCCTCACTGAGTCCGACGAGAAAACCAGCCCTGGAAGGAAAAAGGATTAAGAAAGAAAGAAAGAAAGAAAGAAAGAAAGAAAGAAAGAAAGAAAGAAAGAAAGAAGGAAAGATTGTTGAATGACGGAAAAACGTATCTGGACTTATGAACGTTGCTGTGTGTATATTGATCATTAGAATTACGAACGTGCAATGAAACTTGACGGTGCGGGTTTCGAAAGCGTTGAAACGAGCACCGAGTAAAATGATTTTGAACATCAGTTGTTTGTACGAGCCACCATTTGTCCCTGACATTCCTGGCATATAAATTAATCATAATTGGATGGATTTATCAGGTGGAAAATGAGCTGACGGCTGACTTCACGCATGGTCGTGTTTTTATACACGTCAAATGGAGGGAGGCTAGTCCGTGATACACAACAACACAGTAGAGTAAAGATTTAGGTCTGAACGCTAGCCAAGTTCCAGTGAATTGTTATTCCACATAGGACCGCCTCTGTAGTGTAGGGGTTAGTGTGATTAGCTGCCCCCTCTGGAGGCCCGGGTTCGAATCAAGTGCTCTGCCACGAAGTTTATAAAGTAACGGGGTCCACTCAGTATCGGGAGGTCAACTGGGTAGAGAGGGTTCGATTCCCAACTCGCCCATCCTCGAAGTTGTTTTACGTGGTTTCCCAATTCTCCATATTCTTCAGGCAAATGCCGGAGGGTACCTAGCTTAAGGACACGGCCGCTTCCTTCCCTCTTCCTTTCCTATCCCTTCCAATCTTCCTTACAATCTTCCCATCCCCTCCCCCACAACGCTCTTGTTCAGCATAGCAAGTGAGGCCACCTAGGCTCTTTGAAAATCGGCGGGACTCGAACTCAAGACATTGTAGAAGTCGTATGGGTGCGTGACTGAGTTATGCACGTCCAAAGTTTCTTAAACTTACCCCAGTTATTTCTGGGAGCCTAGTCCGTGATACACAACAACACAGCAGAGTAAAGATTTTCGTCTGAACGCTAGCCAGGTGCAACGTAATGTGAAATGTGGTACGACGGCTGGAACGCGGTCCACTAAGACTCGGGAGGTCAACTGAGTAGAGGGGAGTTCGAGTCCTTCCTCAGCCATCCTCAAATTGATTTTCCGTGGTTTCCCACTACTCCTCCAGGCAAATGCCGGGATGGTACCTAATTTGAGGCCACGAACGCTTTCTTCCCTCTTCCTTGTCTATCCCCCACCAATCTTCCCCTACCGGGCGAGTTGGCCGTGCGCGTAGAGGCGCACGGCTGTGAGCTTGCATCCGGGAGGTAGTAGGTTCGAATCCCACTATCGGCAGCCCTGAAAATGGTTTTACGTGGTTTCCCATTTTCACACCAGGCAAATGCTGGGGCTGTACCTTAATTAAGGCCACGGTCGCTTCCTTCCAACTCCTAGGCCTTTCCTATCCCATCGTCGCTATAAGACCTATCTGTGTCGGCGCGACGTAAAGCCCCTAGCAAAAAAAAAAAAAATACAATCTTCCCATTCCCCCCCAAGGCCTTTGTTTAGCATAGCAGGTGAGGGTGCTTGAGCAAGGCACTGGTCTTCCTCCCCAGTTTTATTCATCAACCCAAAGTCTCACGTTCCAGGACACTGCCCTTGAGGCGGTAGAGTTGGGATCCCTCGCTGAGTCCGAGGGAAATCCAACCCTGGAGGGTAAACGGATTAAGAAAGAAAGAAGTATTATTATTATTATTATTATTATTATTATTATTATTATTGTTTAATGTTTTAATGTCCAACTCCTTGGATGAATGGTCAGCGTTGAGGCCTTCAGTTCAGAGGGTCCCGGTTCGATTCCTGGCCGGGTTGGGTATTTTAATCACATCTGATTAATTCTTCTGGTTTCGGAGAGTGGGTGTTAGTATCTGTTCCAACACTTTCCTCTTCATATTCATATAGGGTCTATACTAAGTTACCAACCACCAAAGAAACACACAATATTAATGACATCCCTCCATATAGGGCTGGCGTCAGGAAGGGCATCCGACCGTAAAACATGGCCAAGTATACATGTTCGACACAGTTCGCACCCTCGACCACACACATGTGGGAAAATCGGAAGAAGAAGAAGAAGAAGAAGAAGAAGAAGAAGAAGAAGAAGAAATTGATGTTTAATCAGATTAGGGCCTACACTCCAGGGTTGGTTTTTCACTCGGACTCAATGAGGGAGGGATCCCTCTTCTACTGCCTCAAAGACAGTGTCCTGGAGTGCGAGACATTTGGTCGGAGATAAAACTGGGGAGGAGGACCAGTACACCTCCCAAGCGACCTCACCTCTTATGTTGAAGAGGAGCCTTGTGGGAAGTTTGAAAGGGACAGGCAAGGAAGCGGCCGTGACTTTAAGTTAGGTACCCTCCCTGTATTTGCCTGGAGAAGTGGAAAACCACGGAAAACCACTTGGAAAATGGCTGAGGCGGGAATCGAACCCTCTCTACTCAGTTGACTCCCGTGGCTGAGTGGATCCCATTCCAGTCCTCGTACCACGTTTAGAATTTCGTGGCAGAGCCGTAAATCGAACCCGGGCCTCCGGAGGTGGTGGCCAATTACACCACCCACTGCCCCATAGAGCGGTCTATTATTATTTTACCAAGGATATATTCTACCGCCCTCCAAGCTTTTTGTACGTTTGCAAAATACGCACTTCATGACGGTATTCATGTTGAATTCAAGATAATGTCACCACTTTATGATCTTACGTTTTATTGCAGGGACATTAGCATTCTTAACTCCTCATCGTTTCGCGTCAAACTAATCGTCATAATTTTTTGAAGGATGGTGGCCCTTTACTTCAGTTAGACGGAGAAATCCCGAGCCGTTTTAACTCTCATTCTCCAAGACTATAATTATGTTCCATTCCTGTCAGTGATAGGTGTTGTCATGGACACGCGGAGACGCCAAATGAGTTGTCGCCCTCCCAGGGAGAAGAAGGTCAGGTGGCGGGGAAATTGGCCTGTCACGTTCGGTGACGCCTTTTCACCCTCGGCTTCCGCTCCTGCCTCAAGGTAATCGTGATCAAGTTGAGATGGTTATGACTTCAGTATTACAGGAGAAACTCTTTATCAAAAACAGCTGAGAATATTGAACGTGTAGTTAGAACCTAGCGCGTTCTCTAGAAGAAAGACGGTTAGATCTTGAATCAGACAATGAATCCAACAGCAGTGTGTACTTGATATCAAACTAATATTGTGCGTTTAGCAAAATGTTAGCTACTAACGCAAAAAAAAATCATACCAAAGTCATCTTCGTACAGGCCATGAAGGCTCCTGGAGGGGTGGAAGGTAAAAGATTCCACTATACGTAAACTCGGCACTTGGTGGGGTAGACTGGTTAGCTCTAAGCCCGACCGCCTTTGCCTCCAGGAATCAACTTGGTACTCATTTTGGAGTAGGCTGAGTGAACCTCAGGGCCATGTGCACCTCCGGAAGTTGAAACCTCACGACTTCCTGACGGGGAATCGAACCCACATCCTTCCCGGTGAACCGAGCACGCCTTTACCGCATCGGCCAGGCTAGCTACTAATGGGCATAGGTAAATAATTTAATTTATTTCGTTAATTAATTAATTAATTAATTAATTTATTTATTTATTTATTTATTTATTTATTTATTTATTTATTTATTTATTTATTTATTTATTTATTTATTTATTTATTTATTTATCGTAGGATGCAATACAACATGAAAAGAAAACAGTACAGATCCATAAGTACATCGACAAAAATGGTCTCGCACAACTGAAAGATTAGATTTGCTCATGTAAATCTTGATCCAAACCAGCGCTTGAGAAGTAGGCCTAGCTGAGTTCAGGTCATCCAGACTTCCAGGCAAGGCATGGAGGGGACAATCCAACACTATGTGTTCCATTGTTCGTTGTCGCAGTAAGGGCTACCAGGGTCCATCCCCACATACTGAAATGGAAATGGCGTATGGCTTTTTGTGCCGGGATTGTCCGAGGACATGTTCGGCTCGCCAGGTGCGGGTCTTTTGAAATGACACCCGTAGGCGACCTGCGCTTCTTCGTGAGGATAAAATGATGATGAAGAGCATACATACAGCCACCGCCCGTGCCAGTGAAATTAACCAATGATGGTTAAAATCCCCGACCCTGCCGGGAATCGAACCCGAGGCCCCTGCGACCAAAGGCCAGCACGCTAACCATTTAGCCATGGATCCGGACACCCTACATACTGTATGAAGAATAGAAGCGGTTCTTTTCAAGCCACATCTGATACGGCTGAGCCTACTCCAGACACACCTAGGCAGATTTAAGCCACCTGGATTCTCAATTTTTAGGATTCCTGGTGATACAGAAGATGTCCACGCATTCCGCCAGTTGTCTTCGGAGTTGAAGTGATTGTTTATCATTTCCAAGGCTGTTTTTCTTTATGCCGGTTTGCGGGACTTCATTTTAGATGTTCCTAGGCGACTCACGTCCTCATTACACCCTTCCGGGCTTCGAATGGATGACCCACGGATAAGAATGCCTCCACGTAACGGGGTAAACACCCACGGATGAGATTGGATTGAAGAGCGGGCCGAATTGCTTAACGAGCTTCGAACCGCTCCCCTTCCTACTTTCTGTGCTGGCCCGGCAGCCTGAGCACTTGGGGGAGTGGTACGTTCGAAAGAAAAAAAAACTAATACTTAAGATGGAGCCTTATGTCTATAATATGAAAGTAGGATCTCTGGGTTCAAATGCCTATTGGATACTGCTTAGCACTGCTACAAATGACAAGAATCATAAAATAGGGGTTTACGAATACGAATTTATCCAAATATGACAATTTTAAGAAGTTGACACAGCTCTATACAATGACTCTCCACATATGGGAGGAAAAGAAAATAATAATCACTTTAAAATACGAATCGCCCATGGGCGTCGTCTGCATAACGGTATGATTGAGGTTTTGCGACTTGCTATCGTTCATTTCTCCTCATTAGTTCAGACCGTTCATGAAAATTTTATATTATTCTGTCGATCACACCGTGAGATGACCTGATGTCCCTATTCACATATTACTTGTTGTTCTTAGCACGAACATAACCGGGGCCTACGCTATATACTTTATCATATTAAAGGAAACATTTACATGATACACAAACAAACACACATACCATTTAGCTAAACCCCGGACTCCTCATCTATCACCAAGACCACACAACGTGCATATAGGTTCTGTTTGAACTCAAAAATATATGCACATAATTACGAAACATACACTGATATATGGATATATACACTTCATACACAAAGGAGAGCCATTTCTAGAAAGAACAGCATGGTTATCAATGTATCCGGCCCAAGGCGCAAGCCTGGAGCAGCTCGCTCAAGGGCGCCATCATAATCCGGAGTCGAATTGGCAGACTCCCGACCGAGAGGTACCGTGGGTTTCTGTAGATCCCTAGAATCGCTATAGTCTCATATCACCGGATATCTGGTGGAGATCCCTACTCATTTATTAAATACCTTTAAAAAAATCACCGTGATATTATCATTATACAAGTATTCTTAGCTAGGCCATTTAAACCAAACAGTGGGGCGCGTGGAGAGCCAGGGCTCCCAGGTCTTAATACAATGGTGCATACGGGATCCTTCTGTCACGAGGGCGAGCGCCAGACATTCACAAAAAAAACAAGGAAGGGAGGGCGGTCATTCACTTCGCACGGCCATTTCTCATTCATTGGCCACGCCAGATTCTTCTCTCCCTCAAACGTTCATCCTCTCGTCTCGGGGACACATATCCATGGCCCATTTCATTTGCTTATTCATATTATCGTGGAATTCCCATAAAATACTCTTTTATTCTCTCTCATTATTATCACTGAGCGCCGTCTGTGGGCACAATCACTTCTAACCCATTTCATCGTAAAATTACTCGCGCATTCGGCCCTCTCACTACGTCTCATATCGCGTATCTTCTTCCCTTGGGCATATGGCTCTCATGACCCCTCGTTCCTGCCACAGGAACTATACTTATATTTAAATCTTCTGACCAAAGATTAGAGACTCCTGCCTCTGGGCCCCACCCCGGCTATAGATTAAAAAAACACTCCAAACCATTCTGGCCAATTAATCCAAAAATCACGGGAGACTTGCACATGGTTCCACACACCTACCTAAATAACACACATATACCTCTCTCGGTCGGGATTTCTTCTTTCTTGCTGTACATGCACTGATTAGATGTGTAAGCTAGGCATGCATTGTCTGACTGACCCATGAGTTTCCCCGGCATCTACGACAGCTACGTGGGACAGTAACTACCAACATTTTGACATGGTTTTCCCTGCTCGCCAGCACTATTGTTCCAACCACCCCTATGGGAAACTCAAATATTCTCCTAACCTTGTTCCCATATTTGCTAGGACATTCTACAGATTACTAGAAATATTACCCTCACGATAAGCTAATCATTAAGGAAAAAAAATGAGTCGTCCGGGAATTTAGCTCCCCTGAATTTACTTCAGCTATCTAAAGATCAATAAAATTTCCATATAGGACATGCATTATCTCACAACATTTTGATATTTACAAAAGAAAGCTAATCCTATCCCCCGGTTATATCATGTTTAGAAATTAAATTTGGACATCACTCATCTGTTTGGTGGCCGTTGTTTCTCCTTCCACGGGAGACCCATGGTGAAGTTCTTAGTACTCCATGACCACTCGGTAGGTGGCGGGCGTGCAGTCCTTCATCCCTGGTCCATACAAGTCCGACATCCTGGGGAACTCGTTCACAGCTGAAATCGTACAGTAATCCAAGATGGGTACACTTTACACTCGTCACACGGCCTCTATTTCACAGTTTACACCCACGAATAAGACGGTCTTTCAAACCACGGCGGGCGCGTTCACAGTAAGAATCGGGTGGCTCACGAGACTCGAGCCCCTGATTCAAAGTAACACTTTGGGTGATACCAAATTATGAATTTCACTGACTCATTAAACCGGCACTGTCTCAGCCGTATTCTGCTATTTGTTTGTAAATTATGCTCGCGGAGTTACTAGTTTGACACGCAGCACAGAAACAATTCACCTAGGCTCGTTTGGCCTCCCGTTCACTTCACAAAGGCGTGCTGGACACAATAGCACTTTCAGTAAGCGGTCAGGGTTTCTGACTGTAAACTGGAGCACCGCGGGACACAGTGTCCGTCTCAACGACCCGCCAAGAACAACTGTCTCTGCAATGGCCTGCCCGGCCTATATTATCTTGCCCGCCGGAAGCTTGGGGGCGTCAACGTTCACGGTTCATTAAGAACAAGAGCTCCTTTCATACCAAGAATTGAAGATATTTAAATAGTGCATCTTATAGCCCTCTGTCTCCTCTTTCATTTGAGCAAGGCGTGCTGGACCTACGATCGGCAGTTTTTATGTAATTTGCTTCCCGCCTTTGATTAATTCATTAGCGTCCTCTGGGGGTGGAGTCATCTTTTAAGCGCGACTCTTAGCTTGGGTGACGCCGTTGTTTTCACATGTGTTAGCGATATGTTACATCTTGACAGCTGGTGACCTCATTTCTTCCCCTGAATAAATTATTACATATTTTTAGTCTGGGAACCGCAGAAAATTCCGCTGTATTCAATGGTGCGTCTCACATAATTTTCCTATGTCTGGATCAAAAATATCATCCCATTTTTACGCGCCAAAATCCGACGTTGGCACCCGTGACACGTGCATAAAAAACCGGAAGTTCCTTATGTTAGTTTGGAACTCTGGGAAGCTAAACCACACTCGGGGCGTATCTGTCTACTCCAGCATCGCGTCCCCTTCTATCTCTCTCTGCAAGTTGAGAGCGTATTTCCGCGGGGGCTTGGCTCTTGCTCTGTCTTCCCTTTGTTTCCCAGGCGCTCCTTCGCGGGTTCCGTTCTGGCCGGACGCCGCTCGATCCCCTTCGCCCATACTGCTACCAATGACGCGACCTTTAGGAGTAATTTTAATGGAGTAGAAAGGCCCACATCATTCCCATGAGCTGTACAGGACACTGTGCGGTTTCGCTGTTTTTCTTTATGCCGGTTTGCGAGACTTCATTTTAGATGTTCCTAGACGACTCACGTCCTCATGAGTATTGGGATGGCTAAGTTCTTGAACATTCTTGACCATAGCTGAAAGAGGGCTTTTTTTGTTATTTTTTTTACTTCTGCCACTGGACTGGAGTAGGAAGCAATGTACTAATTATGATTCGCACGCTTTACGATGCTGAGCAGCCATACCGGGGAACAATACTCAGCTGAAAAATAGGTAACTGCTAGAACAGTTGTCCCCAATATGTTGCCGTGAGCACCCCATAATGCTCCGCCTAAGTTGTATAAAATCTGGGATCACTAATATGCAAATCTCAGTGCAGAACCGTTGTGAGGCCTAGAATACATTTGCACCTTGGTTAAATAAGTTTGAATTCTAACCTATTGGATAACTAGTTGGCAGGATTATGATAAAAATTGTATGCATTATACAGTATATGCGGAAATATATTTGCATCTGAATATGTTTTTTATATATAACTTACGTTCTTCAGTCCGTCTAAACAAATTTACGAATAAACTACAAGTTACCTGTTGGCTCCTCCCGCAGTATAACACATTGTTCATGCTGCAATATCGCCATGTTGTCATGTTGCAAAATTTCGATAGGACAGAGAAAGGCTAGGAGTGAGAAGGAAGCGACCGCGGCCTTGATTAAGGTACAACTCCAGCATTTGCCTGGTGTGAAAATGGGAAACCGCCGGGCTGAGTGGCTCAGAGGGTTGAGGCGCTGGCCGTCCAACGCCAACTGGCAGATTCGAACCTGGCTCAGTCCGGTGGTATTTTAAGGTGCTCAAATACGTCAGCCTCGTGTTGATAGATCTACTGGCCCATAAAATAACTCCCACGGGTCTAAATTCCGGCACCTCGGCGTCTCCGAAAACCGTAAAACTAGTTAGTGACACGTAAAGCAAACAACATTATTATTAAAATGGGAAACCACAGAAAACAATGTGCAGGGTTGCCAACAGTGGTGTTCGAACCCAGTATCTCCCGAACTGAAGATGACAACTACGTGACAGAAACAGCACGACCACTCGCTCGGTATTATGTTTATTAATAAAACGGTTCATTCAATTCGAAACCATTTAGTAGCAGTGGGACCACTGACCTTTGTAAGAATAAGTGTGTGTTGAAGATATGATGAAAGAGGTTGCACAAATATCCCTGACCTTTAACATATGTTTAGTCCTACCAGGTGATGCCATATTATTTTTGTCCGTTGTCTACTAATCATTTTAATATACTGTATTACTAGAGGATCCGTACTGTTCCGCAGCATACATTATAAATAGGTCAGATAAATGGTCTTGATATGTCTGTCGTAGTCACATTGTTTTACCTGCCCTTTTCAATACTTTTACGAACATTTACTAAGAAGCGCTTTATGGTATGCCGTAGTACGTAGTTAGAATTCATCCATTCTGACGCTATCATGCCGTCTGTTTGGTAAAAATATATCCATGCACTCGCTTTTTATCCTGCAGTTCTTGATGTAAAGATTGTTTCATAGGTGTTCCCAGATAATGTCTAAAGCGTATGTCATGATGGGGTCTGTTTGTACGCAGCATGTGCGTTATCAGGTACGTTCTGCCACCTGTTGAATATATCTGGAAGCTGGGAAGGGTTAGAGAATCAAAGAGTATCTAGCAGTTAATAGTATTCTTCCGTGATCAGAGGAAGTGTATACTCTCTGGCTTGAAAGGTAGTAATCAAACATGGCTGCATATTAATGAAATATTAATATTAATGAAAGTGTAAGTCGCTTAGCAACGCGATTTGTACAGAATGTATTGCGGTTAGGTTAAGCCTTCGCCTGAAATTATTGGAGTGGTCATTTAATGATTTGATTTTATGATTACTCAAAGTTGGCTGAAGTTAGAGACCTATCAATGTGTGATGATTCACCGGCAGGTAATTCAGGAGAGAATAAAAAAGTAAAGCAGACGGGCCCAGTAGAACGGGCGGACGGATTTGCGAAAGATGATCTTATAACCTCTTTTAATAGATTATGCATTCATTCATGTCGTATCGGCCAACATTGGATCACGTTATTTATACTGGTTACTTCTGACTTTAATATCTGCCCAATACATCCGCTTGCGTTCTCAGTGTCGTTATTTCCTCTCCTGCGTCCATGCCTTTCCAGTTCTTAATTTTGACTTGTCTCGGAAACTCTGGAACGCTTGGAGTTCCTTCTTAAGTGAGACACGATCGTGGATGTTATTATGTGTGATTCCCACCTCTTCAAGGTCTCTTTCAACCTGAATGAACCAAATTATTTTGGCTTTCTTCTGCTCATTCAGTCATTTCCGTGCCCGATCGGCATTTCCAAAAAAAGAAACTGCAGCTGCGATGGCATTGTTCTTTCCACTAAAAGCATCTCGTGATGTGTATGGATTGTCCAGGTGGGGGCAGATAAGTAGGTGGCTTGGGTCTAGTTCAGCACCACATTCACACAAGGTGTCTGCGTTTGCTGGAAGGATCCCTCGTTTATTCAGGTTGGTCTTGCATCGAGGGACACCCACTCTTCACCGGTTGAAGGACCTCCTTTCAGGATAAGGTAGGTCAGCGCCAGGAGCTAGTTCTTCTTTTGGTGATATGTCTGTGGGCAGTGAACTCCTTCACCTGTTAAGACGAATCGTCTCTGGTGTTTCCTCCAGCGGCAGAGTCCAAACAAGGAAGCTCTTGCGGGATCTGAGGCGAGACCTTGCAGCTTGGTGATCATGGAGTGGATTTCTATGGTGATTCCCCGGCTTGGTTCTCTCGGCGTCTGTAGCAGTGGCCCTCCGTATGCTGGTTGGGGTTATTCCAACAATCGGGTAAAGTTTCTGCAAAAGCAAAGCAACGTCATCTCCGTACAGGCCATGAAGGCCCTTGGAGGGGTGGAAGGTAAAGGCTTCCACTATCCGTAACCTCGGCACTTGATGGGGTAGAGTGGTTAGCTCAACGCCCGCCCGCCTTTGCCCCCAGGAATTAACCCGTTACTCATTTTTTGTGTAGGCTGAGTGATCCTGAGTGTCATGTGCACCTCCGGAAGTGGAAATCTTGTTTCTTAAACTTTACGACTTCCTGAGGGGGATTCGAACCCACGTCCTTCCCGGCGAACCGAGCACGCTTTTACCGCTTCGGCCAGGCAGCCCCTGTACAGTTTCTGCACAGGTATTATTTTTGGGCATCCCGAGATTACCCGTGCAGTATCGTTGACCGCAGTATCAACCTGTATAGCATGTACAGAAGCGTACCACACGGGAGCGGCATACTCAGCGACTGGCACACTCAGCGCAGGTCCTCAGGATGTGCGGGTTGGCTATCCAGGTGCTGCTGATTAGCTTGCGAACACCTGTACTTTAGAACGCAATGCAGTGTGACACCTAGAAAAACTGGTGTTGGGCAATGTTTCAGTCATTCCCCTTACCATGTGATTTTCAGCTGTCGCCGCGTTTCCTTGTTTCGTACATGAAAACCACACACTTGTTTTTTACTGGGGTTCGGCTTCAGATGGTTGGCATACTTGGAGAGTTTATCAATCGCTGAAGTCAGCTTTCCTTCTACTTCTTCAAAGGATGATCCCTGAGAAGTTACCGCTTCGTCATCGCATTAGATGAAGGGCCCGGTGCTTGACTGAATTGGCTGATCATTTGTGTAAATGTTGTACAGCGCTGAAGCTAGTACGCTGGCTTGGGGGAGACCGTTCCTTCGGGTTCGCCATCTCCTCCTCTTACCCTGTAGCGAGACTTGGAATTTTCTGTACTTAAGGAAGGTGCTGATAAGGGATGTTAGTTGGTGATCCTTAGTAAGAGCTGTTAAATCAACAAAGGTGACTCCAGTTATCTCGGCACGCTGAAATCCATCCATCTATGTATTGGGTGAGATTTAATATCTGGCTACATGATTTGCCAGCACGAAAGCCTGCTTGTTGTGGGATGAACTTCTCTTCGAGGATGATATTGATTCGTTTAAGTACCAGACGTTCCAGTATCTTGAAGGTATGGCATAGCAGTGAAATAAGTCTAAAATTTTTCGGGTCATTTGGTTCTTTTCAAGGCTTGAGTTGTGCGATGACTCGAGATATCCGTCACTTTTTAGAGATGTGTAACTTGGCTGAAAGGAGGTAATGATGCGGTTGGTCAGTCTTATTGGATCATTCGTGTTACATGCTCACAAAAGGTAATTCTTCTTTTCCGGATGGTATCAGTAATCTTCCCTACGTGGGTGTATAGTTTGTCGTTATGCCGTATTTTGTACTCCACGGTGTCTTTGACGGGACCTCAGATCTTTCTCAAAATCTTCCTTCCTCTGGCCTCCAGTTTCTCGATCAGGCCCTTTTTTGTTCATTGCAAGACATTCTGAGCTTATAATATATTTAGACGGATGACACTGCAGTAACACCTCGGCTATTCTTTGAAAGATATCACCTTTTATTATAATTTCCTTCGGTTAAATAGTACGCCGTTTCCATTTTGTTCATCCGTAATGTAAGGGCTTCTTTCTTCGACAAGTTTGGTGTTATCAGTTCTCTCAGATACATCTATTTGTATCATTCTGCCTTGTCCCACCGTTACCTCTCTGGGTGCCAGCTTGATATTAGTTGAAAATTTTGTTTTCTCGCTTCTTGTGTTTCATGCTGTGCAACCTGATCCATGGCTGTGTTTAAAGAATAGAAAACATTACAAGATCATCTGCAGAGGCTAGGGAATCAACAATAGAATATTGACTTTTGCACTTTAGCCTGACTCCGATTTGAACTTGATTATTCACTTATTTGCGCCACTCCAGGGTAATCTTTACAAGAACACAGTTGAAGAATAGAGGTGATAGTCCATCTCCGTGCCTAAGTCTATTAAAATAAGTATAATTTGGAACTTTTACTGTCATAATTCTTTATTGTATTAAACAATGTGTTGACGTTTAATTTCTGTGACCTACACGTGATAAATAAAGTTTGCAATGATATCATGCGTTCAATATTTTTGTTACTCTTCGTAAATTATTTGCGGTTGCGAAGTATAGTGCATGAAGTGGATTTAATTATATATTTCACCGGAAATGTACTGTCATTTTTTAAATATTCATTCATTGCAGTTTATAATGATGAATGCTAATTGATGGGCTGATAAATTGTACTCTTGCTAGCAAAGGATGGAAAGAACAATGTCCGTGATGGTGTTCCAGGGTAAGCATAGCCACTATTCACGAAAGAAGACTTGATCGTCAAACTGCTCAGAAATACATCGCACACCCGGAAGAAGACTGCCACAAATCAAAGTTTGATTTTGAGTTTTTGCATACATACGAATTACAGCCTATTTCAGTTTTCTGCTGACAGGAAAGTTGGAACTTAAATACTAGAAGACTGCCACATGTCGGTTATGGTAGATTCTTTTTTGGTCTTTTGTGTCGTAACTATCTCTGATATACTCAACATTCGAAGGTCTCTTCATTGTCCATCTGCTTGACCGAATGGTGAGGGTACTGGGTTTTGTTTCAGAAGGCTCCAGGTTCGAATCTTGGCCAGTCCGAAAATATTAAATGAATATGGTTAATTCCTGTAATTCTGGTTGTGTTCGTCCTAATACATACAATACACCACACTCCAATTATCACAGAAACTCGCAATAGTGAACTCACGTAGGGTTAGTTTTAGGAAGGGCATTCAGGTAAAATACAGGACTAGATATGCATTAAGTTCTGGCCCTAACAAATTTGGACTTAGCCAAGGAAGAAGAATTCAAAAGTCTCTTTATTTTCAGGCCTACTACATCTGTTAGTTGGTTATTTATTTTCAAATAAACTAAGCAGAATCAATGTTATTAAATTAATATTAGCATTGCAGCTGTGACTAATCCAGTAAAATTTATTATTGTAAGCATTAAACTGGGACAACTGTATAGCATAGAACTGTATATATGTTCGTTACAGTACAAATTCAGTTAAAGTATTGATTAACACTTGGCCGTAAGTGCCGTAAGTGAATTTTCCACATATGATTTAAATGTATGAACTTCTATTATAATATGTTCATAACGCATTGTGCGTTTGTATTGCTGAATGTCCTAGGACGATCGTACATATGTATCATTATCTTATATCATTATCTTATATCACTATATTATTAGCTGTCTTTGTGGATCAGTTGGTAGAGTGTCGGCCTCCGGATCCCAAGATAGCGGGTTCAAACCCGGCAGAGGTAGTTGGATTTTTGAAGAGCGGAAAAAAGTCCATTAGATACTCCATGTCGTACGATGTCGGCATGTAAAAGATCTCTGGTGACACATTTGGTGTTTACCCGACAAAATTCATTAAATCTCAGCCATAGACGCCCAAGAGAGTTTTGGTTTACTCGGTCTGCCATCTAGTGGGCCTAGAGTAAAACGGAACGTCAAAATTGACGAGCAGACAACCAGATGGCGTCAAATTGAAATGTTTGCATACGGTAGCCATACGATTATTATTATTATTATTATCTTAAAATATTAATTACTACTATCCCCATTGATTCAGACCTTTGTGAGCTTCTCTTGCAAAATTACTGTTTTTGACTTGTGGCATTCTTTTCCAGGGACGCGATATATAGGTCTACGTCAGGTTGATTGGTTGAATTCCATCTGTAATTCCAATTCCGAAGAATTATTCTACGAAAAAGATGCAATAATAACATTCTTAAATCTATCTTATGGACCATCCCCACTTATGAGAAGTAAATATGAAGAAAAAGTAGTGTTAAATTTCATACATCATACATACATCATCATTATAGAGCGTTATGCCTTTCAGCATTCAGTCTGCAAGCCTCTGTGAATTTAGTAAATATCGCCTATATTTGCGACTAGTGTTATGGCCTCATTTAGTTCTATACCTCTTATCATTAAATCGTCAGAAACTGAGTCTGACCATCGTCGTCTTGGTCTCCTCCTACTTCTCTCACCCTCAATAACAGAGTCAATTATTCTCGTACCTAACCTATCCTCCTCCTTTCGCCTCACATGACCCCACCACCAAAGTCCGTTTATGCGTACAGCATCATCCATCGAGTTCATTCCTAACGTAGCCTTTATCTCCTCACTCCGAATACCCTCCTGCGATTGTTCCCACCTGTTTGTACCAGCAATCCTTCTCGCTACTTTCATGTCTGTTACTTCTCACTTGTGAGTATGATATCCTGAGTCCACCCAGCTTTCACTCTCGTAAAGCAAAGTTGGTCTGAAAACAGACCGTGTAAAATTTCTCTTCGGAAGAATTAAATGATCATAACGTCACTGTTACAGCAAAACTTGTATCTCCCAATGTTCTTCCCATTCATTATTTCCCTTATGACTGGATCTTCCTCCCAACCACATACAAATGTGTAGTTCATAAGAACGACGTTCCCTGAGTTCCTTTTCCTATGGTTACCCGTAAACGAAAGTGAACATTACAGGATCTCCCATATAAACTTTAGACCATCGAAGCGGCGTTTTTACTCTGCGATGCGTAAGCTGCAGTATGGGAGGCACGCACATAGTTCTTGACCTTGCAAGCAGCCTGCACGTGTTCGACCTGGCAAGCTTGAGTCGCCAGTCTGAATCTCAGCTGATAACATGTTGAGACAGTTATCACTGCAAAACCGTATTTTCGTATGTAAAAGTTCTGGTTTCATCTTAATGATAGTGTGAACATTCATAACTCTCGCTATTAGTGTGCAGAAATTCCTAATGGTATTTATGAAGTCCCTCATTATGATAGGAAGATTGGTGTTTGATCTGCTATTAGTTCAAGACGAATAATTGGTCCTATTTTTTCAAGACGACAGTAAGTGAAGAGAGACACCAAGATAACATGTTGACGCCTGTCTTCCATCAGTTAACGGAAGAAAAAAATCGCGTGGGTGATTTCAACAAGATTTAGCCTCTGCCCATAGAGCAGAAGATTTCCTTCTTACAATCTCGGAAGTGTTTGCAGACAGAGTGATCAGTGCTGGTCTATTTGCCCTCGTTCTCCAGATCTAACTGTGTATGATTTTTTGTGGCGTAAATTGAAGGAAACGTGTATCGAACAAATCCTCACACATTGGAGGAACTTTAAGAAAACATTACGAATGAAATCAGAAACATTAAAATGGTAGAGTTCAATCGCGTCAGTCAGAATTTGGTTACCAGATATAATGCATGTATTACCCAGGAAGGACGACACTTCCAGAATGTTTTATAAGGTAATATTCCATATAAGACTGTATACACGCTTTCACGGCGGCCGCGCGCGACATTAATTCGGATGAGGCAACTGCCGTTGCACAGAGTACAAAGACTGTGCGTTCGATCTTGGTTTATAAGAGAGATCATGTATGACTGCATGACGTACTTACGCACTCCTATAGTATAATATATTTAAGGTTCATTTACCTTTACACGGTAGCATAGGAAAATGAACCCGACAGAAAAATTGTACTGATGGACTACATATCCATACAGTGGCGTGCACTCAACCCCATATACCCCGGTGCTGCTGGGGTATTTAACCTTGTATATACATTTTTTTGTTATTCCTTAGAACGCCTTTTATAAACTTTAAAAAACTGCGAAAATCTAAGCCAAGCCGAGTACAGCTGCCTCGATAATCCGCCCACTCTACCGCAGTTCATTTTCCCCACTGAGCTGGGTTTCCTTGCCGGCGCGAAATATAGCTCCCCAGCGAAATTTAAGTCGCTTGGTTGACTCATGTACTTGGAGCTTCCTTGCCCTGGGAGCGGGGCGGGGCTGTGGGCCCTCCCCCGACAGTAATTTACGGCGACAGGCTAGCTAGCTTGGAAAAGGTATGCTAGTTTTAATACTTGACATTCGAAATGTTCAGCGCTACACACTAGAGACTAGAAGAAAAATATCAATATGTTAACAGCATAGCCACTTGCACATCGTCTTGCTAATAAAAATAGAGCCAGTTTATGAAATCAATTGTAATATAGAAGAATATATTTTATTCTTGGATTTCGGCATGTATAAAGTTTTTTTCCAGCAGTTCATTGATGGCACTTGTAGAGTATGTTTTCTGATATTCGCAGAGAAATATTTAGGTTGCCCAGCATGAACACAGAACTAAGCGCGAAGTAAAATAATTTGGTATTTGGTGGTCTGTGATGGTGGTATATAGTGGATTTTTTTAGTGTTCATCTTGGATTATAGGTGAAGTTCCCGTGATTTCTGTGCCCTTTTTCATGAATATAACATGTGTTATACAACGTGACGAATACGTTCCCCCGTTTCTCATTGATGCACGTACACTCATAAGCGAGTGAAACTATAAAACTTCGGCGTCGGTAAAATACCAGTTAAATTTGGTTTATTCAGTTTAGGTTAGGTTTTTAAGTTAAAAACTAATTGTTAGTCCCAGTGTATTTTTGTAAAAACCATGATCGTACTGTGCTGTCACGAAGTGTTTCCGGGTGAAACTGTAAGTACATTGTTTAAAATCTGCTTAAGTTATGATTGTGTCGTCACTGCCGTGAATATCATTTTTAGAAATATGTGCGAGATTGTGGTTGAAAATATTTCTGAAAGACTTTTCTGAGGTAGACCTTTCCACGAAAAATGCTGCCTTATATCATGGTATTGTTGACTACAGAGAGTGTACTGGGGCTACGATTTCTTGTATTTAAAAACTATTTTTGCCGCTGGGGTAACAAACCATATGTGGTTGGGATGCTTGACTAGTTTTAAAGATAATAATGGAGGCATATGGGCCCTATGGAGGCACGTCTAGCGTTCACCTAGTATCTCTCAACATAGCCGCCGCCACCACCAAAACAACCTCCACCTCCAAGACCTTAAAAACAGTTGATGCCGCCGCTATCTGCGCACCAAACACTGCTCTTAAGGGGACCATAGACGTGCAATATTATTGCGCAATATCGTGGTTTGTGCAATAAAATTGATAGTGTGATTTAATATTGAAGGGTTGTGCAATATATTGTACGAAATCAAGAAAGTTTGAAAGATATTGCGCAAATTGCAAAATACTGTGCTGTGTGTTGGCAATATTGTGCAATATCCCGTCCTCCCGCCAGTTGGTATCAACAAGCTTTGGAGAAAGTATCGTGATGGCAGGCAAAAAGGAGGAGAAAAAGTTTATTTTGGAGTTTATCGAAGTGTATCGTGGCCTTCCGGCTCTGTGGGACGTTAAGAGCAAAGCGAGGAGTTCTTCATACAATTCACCATTCATGCGCAGAAAGTTTCGAAAATCATTTGGTTCCCATTTTCTCAGTTCATTGAGTAAATTTTCATGAGTGCACTTTTCTCTGTCTAGAAACCAGTGTTTGGCCCTTGTGCTTCTTTTCCCTTTCTGCTTCTTTTTGGCACTTACGCCCACGGCGATCAAAACGCAGCAAAGGTAAGTGTCCCTCAATATAATCACCAAATAAAATACCGGCATGGACTGACTATATATTGCAACGCATATTGTACGTCTATGACCGCTTTGCACAATATATTGCACAACTATCAATATTATCTCCACACGATTCTATTTATTGCACAAACTCGATTTTTGTGCAATAATATTGTACGTCTATATGCAGCTAACAATATATTGTACAATCCATTTTGCGCAATAATATTGCACGTCTATGGGCCCCTTTAAGATGGAGAGACTTTGTGGGAAACGTTTAGATACATTACTATTTTAAGGTCTCGAAATCAACATTCTGAAAAAATGAATTAAAATCTTCCAGGAGTAAAGCCAAGGTTTACTTGGCTTCATATACTTGCTACCTTGGCAACCAACTGAGGACATCGTGAAACTCAGAACGTCTACCAAACTTGCAGACGGAAAGTTTGCAAGAATTAGTAGTTGAAATGGATCACAACTGTACAGTAATTTGTCTCGTGTTATCACTGGCCA
Source organism: Anabrus simplex (assembly GCF_040414725.1). Taxonomy (NCBI): domain Eukaryota; kingdom Metazoa; phylum Arthropoda; class Insecta; order Orthoptera; family Tettigoniidae; genus Anabrus; species Anabrus simplex. Next base: position 849,413,636 of record NC_090265.1, read on the forward strand.
TGAATGTTAACACTTTTAAATATACAGTCTGTTTTAATGTTGAAGACATTTCTTAGCAGAAGAAGTGCGAGGTCCCCTTACTACGAAAAACGTAAAATTTAAGCAATTTCCGCAATTGTAACGGCCGTAGCCGTGTTGAAACACCGGATCCCGTGAGATCTCCGAAATTAAGCAACATTGGGCGTGGTCAGGAGTTGGATGGGTTGCCACGCGCTGTTGGTGGGGGTAAGGAAATGGAGGAGGGGAAAGGAACTGGCCACCCTACCGCACGTAAATTCAGGCTCAGGAACACCTCTGCGGAGGTTCGGACCTGCCTTCGGGCAGAACAACCCTTACCTACCTACCTCCTCAATTGTGCCGAAAGTTGAGGGATAAAGGGGCCTTAAAGCTTTAAAATTGTGAGTCTTGGATATCACTATCAAACTAAACAAGCACATTTCGAAAATCACTTCAGGCCTAAATGCAGTTCCGGAAAAACAGCCTAAAATCGATTGTTTCTTGACTCATTTTCACTTTGATTCAAATCCTAGTCAAATTAACGTATTTACATAATTCGTTCTGTAATGTGTTCCTTGCTTCAGTACCATCAGGTGTCCTTTGAGTTTTGGAAAAATATTCAACGTAATGTAGTTATAAGGGCTTAATTGAAACTCTGCTTTGACTCACATTAGCGCTCGTAATGGCGCTTAAGTGAAACGATGAATTGACTCTCACTAGTGCTCGTAGTGGTAGAAAAATAAAGTAAACTGCTAATCTAATCGACCAGATAACGATGATTAAGAAAAAGATAGTAATTATTAGGAATAAATAACGAATGTATTCTCACAGTTTATTATATTTTATTTACCTAAAATGCGTAGCTCATATCCGTAGGAGGTTTTCAACATTGAGTAGTTTGTACGAAGGGCTAGAACTGTGGATTTTGAATGTCTTCAAGGGAAACATGACACTGAACGACTCTGGACTGCAACTGAAAATGCACTTCAACTCGCGTCAAATAAAGTGACACATGATTGACGATATGCTAAACACTAATCAGATATTAGATACACCTACACTTGTAATTTTTGTTACTTAATGGAACTTCAACCATAGTCACATGGGTCATTGAATATGTCTGCCACATCGCAAACGAAACGTCTGTGAGAACTATCGAAGGTTGTATTGCTCAGGCGATTTTTACTTCTATTGTCACTGGCCTAGAATACTTACATTGTTTACCAGCATGTTTCAAATGGGTTTTTTAAAGCCACTGAGAGACTTTGGTTTGGCGAGCCGAGACCGCAGCTGAACATCCCGTTCAACTCGCCTCGAACGAAGTGACAATCGATTGGTGATTTGCTAAATACTAATTAGCTGATAATCTGTATTTGTAACCAATCCATTAACTATTTATGGTTCAATTTATATTCGCAATGGTATATTATTTATTTTCATATCAAAAACCTCGCACTTCATGTATTATTAACGAAATTATATTAATTAATTCGCCTATGTATAAATAATTTTAATCCTGCGTTGGAAAATGTGTTTTGAAGCCACACATAAGCCAGTCATAGCCGGCTCTTAATTCTCCGAAAGTGCATTCATATCAACAAATGGAATGTTTTCTCTTTTAGAATATAAAAGACGGGAGAGGGAATGCATTTCAAATTAGGGAATGATCCTACTGCTCTTCGTAGCTGTTGTTATTCATTTAACAGTCTAAGATAACACTGCTAACAGAGAAATATTAGGCGATATATATGTGAACAAAATAAGAGGTTTATCTATACCTCAGTCAGAATTAAATAATTCTGGTTTTTATATATCAGTGTTGACAAGATTGAGTAATTACTGCAAAATATCCACTGCGGGGACCAACCTTCCGTGCGGAATAAGATGCTTTGCAACAAATTAATCGAAATACACTAAACGATAATGTTAGTAATTCTTATCTGAATAAAAGATTGCCTCAGGGTTCAGTACTTGTTCCACTTCTCTTCTACATTTATATTGCTGATCTACCGGCTGTCAGTTCTGTAAGTCCATACTCTCTTCAGTTCTGTGGAGAAGCATAGAACATCGATGTTTTAAATGATTAGAGATAAAAATTTAACTAAGTCTACTGCACATTATTTAATCAATAAGTAACTCATTTTCAATTTCTAGTATTTGAGAAACCCACAAACCATATATAATACCTCATGACTGAATAAAGATTTTAAAATCACAGTCAAGTAGTAAATTATATAAACTTTTTTGCAAGTCGCACCGACACAGATAGGTCTTATTGCGACGATGGGAGAGGCAAGGGCTAGGTGTGAAAATGAGAAACCACGGAACACCATCTTCAGGGCTGCTGACAGTGGGGTTCGAACCCACTATCTCCCGAATACTGGATACTGGCCGCACTTAAGCGACTGCACCTATCGAGCTCGGTATATACAAATTGTATTACCTCAGTTACCGTGTTACGAACATTTCGACTTGACGCAATTTACGTTGCCTGCGTGTCAATGTAGAGCTTCCGCGTTTCTTTATCAGATCTGAGTGCAACTCTGTTGGGCAAACTATGAATTATTTTTAATCAATGTTGTCGGGTTCGTTTGTAATCTGTTTACCGTCCAGGGTCGGTTTCTCCCTCGGACTCAGCGAGGGATCCCACCTCTACCGCCTCAAGGGTGGTTTCCTGGGGCTTCAGACTCTGTGTCGGGGGATACAACTGGGGAGAGTGACCAGTAACTCGCCCAGGCGGCCTCGCCTGCTATGCTGAACAGGGGCCTTGTGGGGGATGGGAATATTGGAAGGGATAGACAGGGAAGAGGGAAGGAAGCGGCCGTGGACTTAAGAGTTACGTACCATCCCGGCATTTGCCTGGAGGAGAAGTGGGAAACCACGGAAAACCACTTCCAGGATGGCTGAGGTGGGAATCGAACCCACCTCTACTCATTTGACCTCCCGAGGCTGAGTGGACCCCGTTCCAACCCTCATAACATATGTGTTCGGAATCCAGAGATCGACACTCTACCACTAAAAAATCTGTGCCGTCGTTCAAAGGGATCCAATGCCATTTTCTTAATCGAAATTGGAAAAAAGCTATCCTCCGCGACCTGTCGAAGAAGGGCACGAAAACATGTATGAAAAAACGTATATTACAACTAAGAGATTTCTGTACTGGTACAAGATATGTCCCACCATTTTAGTCTTATGTACCGTTGCAGCATGAGGGTTTATGTTCACAGCCACTTCTTAGTTCCGTTTCTAGTAAATTTTCAAGCTGCCAACACCTAGAGGAAGTCGTCAGCGTAGCTTTAATCTTTCATAACAGCTCCCTCCGTGGATCAGTGGTAGAGTGTCGGCCTCTGGATAACAAGGTAGCGGGTTAAAATCCGGCAGATGTAGTCGGGTTGTTGAAGGGCAGATAAACGGAAGTCCATCCTACAATCCATGTCGTACGATGCCGGCATGTAAAATATCTCTGGTGACATATTTGGTGTCTATCAGACAAAATTAATTAAAACTCAACCATGAACGCCCAAGAGAGATTCGATTTACTCTGCCATCTAGTAGGCCTAGAGTGAACCGAAACGTCGAAATTTACGAGCAAGCAGCCACATGGCGTCAAATTAAAACGCTTTCCCCCGGCAGCCATGCGATTATTACTTTTGTATCCTTTACCACCTATTGTTCTCTGCTTCATGCTTGATAACTTTATAAAATAAAATACCCTGGTTTCTATGAGTAGTTGGGTAAATATAACTGGAGCATATGTCATTTTACTAAATTCGTTCAATTAACGTTATTTCGCGATTTATATTTATATCATTGGTGGGAAAGAAATCATCTCACTTTTAAGTAATGACTCTCTCTTAGAGAAGTACTTGACTGCATCACGAATTTGCTTTTTTTTTTTTTTTAAACTAAGCCAAATCCGGACTTGACTGTATCTTACTCAGAAACCATCTTGCAAGATGGCAGTAACGTTACTTATGTGTCAGCTCCGATGAAGGATAGTACGAATACAACACCTTGTTACACGTGTGAAATTGTACGTGTAGTGTATAGACATGTGAATTGCTACCATAGTCCAATCAAAATAACTTCATTTAAAGAAATGCAAAAGATTTCACAAGAATGTGTGCCAAAGTTTTAACAGATTAGTATATAAACATGGATCTAAGTCATGCAGCACTTTCCTAATCATGTCACATCTGTCGTATGTTTTTGTGGTTTAAATCAGTCTTTTTCCTGCATTACCTTTAAAATGAAAATAAATTTAAAGATGTGTGACCGGGCGAGTTGGCCGTGCGATTAGAGGCGCGCGGCTTCAAGCTTGCATCCGGGAGTTAGTGGATTCGAATCCCACTGCCGGCAGCCCTGAAGATGGTGTTCCGTGGTTTCCCATTTTCGCACCAGGCAAATGCTGGGGCTGTACCTTAATTAAGGCCACGGTCGCTTCCTTCCAACTCCTATGCCTTTCGTATCCCATCGTCGCCATATGACCTATTTGTGTTGGTGCGATGTTAAGCCACTAGCAAAAGAAAAATATGTGTGCATTCGTGAGTGTATGAAAATACGTATAAGACCTTCACATTTGGAATGATTAACTACCCAATTGTCTAATATGGAAAGTAAACTGAGTGGAAAGTGGGTCTCATGGTTTCGTTCCATTTTAACATGACTGGATATTTTGGATCAAGAAACAGTTAAGCCCATCACCTAAAAATTGTCCATTTACAAAACGAAAAGGAAAACCTTGGTAACTACACAAAATTCTCAATTATTACCCTACATTTTGTGTGAACAATTTGATTTTGATATTCATGTACATTCGTAAGTTTTAGAATTATTTTATTATCTCCTATAAAATTATACTTTCTGGACTTGACCGATTTTTGCACCTATGTCTTGAATTGCTGCCAGGGAATCTCCGAACTGAGAATTAAGAGGTAGCATGGTCCATTTGCACTTATATTTGAATTTATTCCTTAAAAACTCATTTTTATTTTTACATGTAGAGAACTGTACGGGTACCAGCAGTTAGATAGAAGAAGATTGTCAACAAACCTGTGTTCCTCTCATAATCCGCGAAGGATGGTGTGTGAAGGAGCCGTGATGTTCCGGGTTTAGTTTTAAATAGCTGCCCGCCATGAGCGACCCTTCACGGGCAGCAGTAGTGCCGACGTCACGTGGAGGGGGGAATTAATCGGATTTTGTGCTTATCTGTGATCTGTTTCCGATGTACTCTATTAGCATAATGCACGGCTTTGGCTCGCTACACGCGATCTCTCTTCAATATTACACGAAAGACGTTGTGGTCAACTAATACTCCTCTCTCTAGCTCCTACTCTGCCTTCCTAAAATCCCTCTCGAAATTTTAGTTGTTCCTATTTCAAACATTGCTTAGCCTCTTAACTAGGCAAAATGATGTTTGATTGCCAGGATTATTTCATTATCTCCTTCCTTCGAAGCTATTTCTTGGCAGCTCATCTTCCTGTAAGAAAGAGTTGTGGAAGATTTCCTTCTCTTGGGTAGATGTCAATCCTATTGCTCTCAAACATACAGTACAGGTGGTGACGAAATAATGAGTCCTTAACCTCCACAACCCTTGGTGGTGTCGTAAACAGAGGACAAAACAAAACAAAACCAAATTCAAAACGAAACAACAATTTAAAAACAAAATTAAAATTAAAACATAATTAAAAGCTGAACATGTGTAAAACCAAACGAAAAGAAAACAAAATTTAAAAGCAAAGTTAAAAACAAAATTAAACACAATCAAAATTCAAACAAACCAAAATTCGTAACAAAAACAAAATTCAAAACAAAGTAAATTTTAAAACAAAATTAAAACAAAACCTAATTAAAACAAAACAAAAATAAACAAAAAATTGAAAACATAGTTGAAAATAATACAAAATTTAAAAGAAAGAAAAATTAAATACAAAACAAAACAAAATTCAAAACAAAACAAAACTCTAAATGAAACCAAATTGGAAACAAAGTACATTTAAATCAAAATTAAAAGATAACAAAATGAAAAGTGAAATTAAACAACAAAATTCAACGCAAAGCAAATCAAAACCAAATTCAAACAGAAACAAAATTAAGAAACAAAACTAAAAACTAAATAAAATCCAAAATTAAAATTGAAACAAAACAAAATTCAAAAAAATTAAGTACAAAACAAAACAAAATAAATTAAAACGAAACGATACTGAGAAACAAAATTTAAAACAAAACACAATTTAAAAACTAAACAAAATTCAAAACAGAAAACAAAACCAATTCAAAACAAAATTAAGAAAGAAAATGAAAAACAAAACAAAATTAAAAACTGAACAAACTCGCGGCCTAAGTACTCCTAAGGAATATGACTTGAAATGCCTACTGCTTGCCAGCCAGATGGTCTGCAGATATTGGATTTGTACTTAGTCAGCGTGGCGACATCCTCAACCGTTCAGTATGCTTGTTGTTATTGCGGGTTGTTATTGACGGGCATGATTAACATGAACACAGACATGTGGAACGACGAACAACTTTCAATGCAAACATTCCTATGTAATAACAATATTCACAAACAAAGGGATAAAAAGCAGAACAATAATGGAGCTTGTTTATCAAGTACATTTTTGAACGAGTGTTTTGTATGGAGTTTTCAATAGTTTTAAGTAAACAGAAAAACATAACTCTGTTCATAAATAAATGTTTTGAAGTACTTTTTATGTACAAAGCTATCAAAAATAATCACTATTAAGAAAGTAGAACATGCTTGATAAATACTTTTTCTGAATAAATATACCATTACTGCATATTGTTCATTTCATGATACGAAATGTGAAAAACTCTACCATCAGATATACCGTCTGAAGAGTTTCCATTAGGAAATAATGTTTTCTGAAAGATTGCCCGCTTTCTGATCTAATTTCTTGATATAAAACAACCTACCATCTCGATATTTAACGCCTTAGCAGGTTCCGAAGACTACGAAAATCCACGTTTTAAGGGGACTTAACATCTAGGAGGAGAATTTTTGGATAGGATAAATGGCACTCTGCCCCTCAAAGATCATTTGGATGTGGGGGGGGGGGTCAGGAAACGTCTTGCCCCACTCCCCCGAAGATGGCGCCTCTGCCGACATGACAATTTCAAGGTCTGGACGCAGATTGCTTTGATGCCTTGATGTGCCGTTGGAACAAGTGCTTAGACAAAAATGTTGACTGTACCTTAGTCCTGTGTTTCCTTATATCGATGGTTCACAGCAACATCGTAACTAGCATTTTTCAAATGTTACATTAAAACTAATTGAAACTCGTGTACGCCAAGGATCACCATGGAGACTTATGGCTGTCAGCTTTCTAGACAATACTTACAGACATGAGTCTCTATGCCATACACCAACTTTAAATAGCTTTAAATATAACTAGCAGAAGATACTGCCATGACCTATTAAACCTACCTTCCTTTGATATCATTTAATTTACTTGCGCTGTGAGCTTGCAACCGGGAGATAGTAGGTTCGAATCCCACTATCGGCAGCCCTGAAAATGGTTTTCCGTGGTTTCCCATTTTCACACCAGGCAAATGCTGGGGCTGTACCTTAATTAAGGCCACGGCCGCTTCCTTCCAACTCCTAGGCCTTTCCTATCCCATCGTCGCCATAAGACCTATCTGTGTCGGCGCGACGTAAAGCCCCTAGCAAAAAAAAAATAATTTACTTGCGTGCGGTACTAAAGTTTTAACAAATTATTTGGGACATGGCTCTTAGTGCCGGAAGTGTCGGAGGATATGTTGGGCTTGCCAGGTGCAGGTCTATTGATTTGACGTCCGTAGGTGACCTGCGCGTCCTAGTTAATTCACAACCAGAAACCTCCACAGTTTTGGAGAATTCTCATAAATATAAGAGAATTTAAACTTGGAGACGGATTTTTTTTCACATGATTATCGTGTTGACCCTGGTAAATATTTTCATCTATTTTGTGAGTATACCACCAACTATACCCCCTGCACCAGAAGGTTGTTAAGTCACCAAAAGCAGGGATAATCCGTGTGCAGGGACGGAATCAGTGGTTTTTTATAAAAAAAATGAATGGATTGAGACAATAATGAAATTCCTGAATAATTATTTCAAATTATGTATCGATATAGTTCTAGTATTGGATAAGGTTACCTAAATAGTACCACTTGACACATGATTATTATTCTCCATTGCCGTAAATTATTATTTAATACACCGAAATTAATGTTTCAGAAAATTACACTTGTTTATTGATATCTTTCGACTAAAATAATTACAATATTGTGCATTGTGTGACAGGAGCTCCTCTAATTTAAAAATCCACAGTTCTAGCCCTTCCCGTAAAGTAAAAGATATAAGCTACGAAGTTTATGTACGTAAAATATAATAAAGTATGAGAATATCGTCGTTGCCGGGACAAAACCTCCTATGTGATAATATTTTTGGAGATATACTGACCCGCAGCACATACATGATGAAGAGCTAGAATGCCTTGATAATATTCACACAATATTGCACCTTAGATGACAGAACCTTACAGGCCAAAGTTCTAAGCCAAAATATTTCACAGGGGAGGTTTTGTCCCGGCAGCGTCGATATATACTTTATTTTTTCCTAAAATTGATAATCCTTTTGTTAATCATCGTCATGCGGACGATGGGACTGGTTGGAAGGAAGCGGCCTCCTTTGCCTGGTGTGAAAAATTGGACACCGCGGAAAACCATCTCCAGGGCTGCCGACGATGGAACAGAGTAGAATAGAATAGAATAGAATAGAATACTCCCATCTACAAGATCCGAATCTCCAGGGACTGGAATGAGAGCAGGCGTACTCATTTCTTGCAATCTAAATTATTTAATAAAAGCATATTTTTTTTACAATTAATTTATCTATTACTACCTTAAATAATACAAGTGTATAATGATAAAACATCGATAACAACGCACAACGTGCGCCCACCATGGTGTTATTCTTCCGGACTGGCGGGAGCATCAACTGTTTCACTTATTACCCACCAGAGCTCAATAGCATCCACACTCGTCAGAAATACAATGGTGGTACAATTTAGGAGGTGGTGCGAAATAGGAAATCTTCCCCTGTATCAGAACGGTGCAAGCTTTCCAGAAATTTACTTCGTTACCATAGTTCACTCGAAACCTATGTAGTCTCCCACCTGTATTTCTCTCAGAAATCACCAGGTTACACATTGGGATATAGCCACCACGTTGACTGCGAACCCACCTCCCACAAACCAATCCATTTATTAGCTTTGCTTTGTTTTATGTTGGCGTTCTTTGTTTCAGAGACCCGATAAAATCGCAGTACTCGTGGTAATTCAATCATGTGTGGCCACGAGATGAAAGTTACGCCACCTCAATATTGACGTTAATAACCAGCTTGGACAAAAATTACATTAACAGAATTTTACTACCACCAGGTGCAGTAGAGTAATTCCCTTTTACACAAGTTTTTGTCCGGGTAAATTTAGTTGTTGGAGGTTCGTGGAGTATATTATTACTGCTCTGCGATGGTGTAGAGGTCTAAAAGTGCAGCATTTGAAACAGCTTCAAATCCTTTGGCGTGTTGGTCTATGAAGTTAATACCATAGGCGACGTTTTAAAGGCTATATATCATTGACCACCAGATAAAAACGCGCGAGTTTATTTTCACAGCTACACTAGAAAGCATAGAATCATAGATATGTTTTTGAGCTTAGAAGACGAGATTATTTGGTTGTGTCCCTCTCAGTAGCCTCGCATGACTTTCAGGAATTAATTATAATTAATATAATTATTAATGATATAATGCACCCTTGACTCCACCCACAGATACAAGATACATGATGATGACAACAACAGCAACAACAACAACAACAACAACAACAATAATAATAATAATAATAATAATAATAATAATAATAATAATAATAATAATAATAACATAATTTGCTTCATGTCCCACTAACTACACTTATGGTTTTCAGAGATGTCAAGGTGCCGGAATTTAATCCCGCATAATTTTGTTTATGTGCCAAAAAATCTACCGACACTAGGCCGATGTATTTGAGCATCTTCAAATACCACCGGACTGAGCCAGGATTGAACCTGCCAAGTAGGGGTCAGAAGGGCAACGTCTCAACCATCTGAGCCACTCAGACCCGCAAAAGAAACATGAGTGAATCCACGAATAGTAAGATTCATGAACTGTGAGAAAATGAAGACATTCTAGCCCACGAGTAAATATTATTATTATTATTATTGTTATTATTATTATTATTATTATTATTATTATTATTATTATTATTTCCGTTAGAGTCTTCTGGGGACCAATGCTTCAATGTTTCATCCTCTGTTGTTCCTTTTTCCTCCTCCAATACTCCTTCATCTGCTCACTATGCCTCCTTTTCCACTCCTCGGACTATTTTGAGTCTGTTTTCCTTCCCTCCCGACCTTGGAATCCTTCCATTTTTTTAACACGTTCTTTCTAAAAATCTCCCCCTCTCTTGCTTCTGGTTCTCTTATGTTGTTTCTTTCCAAATCCTTCTTCACTTCATGAATCCATGTTGTTGCTGATTTCTTATTCCAAAGATATTTGAAGATTATTATTATTAGGATTATTATTATCATTATTATTATTAATAATAATAATTTGCAAGTTGCTTTACGTCGCACCGACACAGATAGGTCTTATGGTGACGATGGGACAGGAAAGGCCTAGGAATGGTAAGGAAGCGGCCGTGGCCTTAATTAAGGTATAGCCCCAGCATTTGCCTGGTGTGAAAATGGGAAACCACGGAAAACAATCTTCAGGGCTGCCGACAGTGGGGTTCGAACCGACTCTCTCCCGAATACTAAATACTGGCCGCACTTAAGCGACTGCAGCTATCGAACTTGGTCATTATTATTATTATTATTATTATTATTATTATTATTATTATTATTATTATTATTATTATTATTATTATTAGCCAATCCTGTGGTTTAGTGGTGCGGTATCATTTTCTTGTCCCAAGGTTCTGGGTTCGTTTTCTAACAAATTAAAGGATTTTAATTCTGGACTGAGTAGGTTTTTTATCAATTGCTTTACGTCGCACCGACACATGCATATTTTATGACGACGGCTTCAGTGCTGCCGACAGTGGGGTTCGAATCCACCATCTTCCGAACGCTAGATGACAGCTTCGTGCCCCAAACTTCGTGGTCACTCATTCGGTAATACTGAGAAGTAGAACGGAGTTCACTTGATACGAGGTTTTCTCAAGTTCTTAGTTGCAGGAAGAAAGCGAATTTGACGCTACTGACCTAGGATACATAAACAAACACTGGTTGCAATGGTTACAATGGTCTCGAGAAACTGATGACACTAATTCCAGATAGAGCCCCAGCTCTAGAACATATTTTGTAAATATCAACTTGAAAATCATTTGCAGATAGTACGAAAAATGCCTACATCGATTAGGTGTAAGAGACGACCCTGATCTCTAGAAATAAACATTAAATAAATATAAGAAAATACTCCTCGAGCCCTCACGGGTCAAAGTGGTCCAGGAGAATCCGTCTCGAGACTCTCGCGAGAATCATCACATGACATCAGTCATATCCCATCACTACTCCGTGAATTATCTGAGTAACATACAATGGCATAGCAGTGTTAAGATTTCAAAAACAGGGTATGTCAAATTTCTCCGGTAATGTTGGCTGTTTCCAAACTATACAAGCATAATAAAAGATGTGAAGAATGTATTTACGCTTTTTACGCCGTATGCCTTTTTTGTCATACGAAAAATAATAACGGAGATGATAGGGATTATTAAATGTTGCACAAGTTTCTGAAAATATTAGTTCTATCAAACAAACTACAATTTCCGATCATTATGTCTCATGCATTTTTACCCGGTCTGCTATAATTGTTCAGTAGTCATGATAGTCCTAAGCTATCTCTGTCGATCAGAGATAGACTATTGCCTCCGAATCTCGATATAGAGGGTTCAACCTGGCAGAGGCAGTCGGATTTTTGAAGGGCGGAAATAAGTTCATTCGACACTCCACGTCGTTCGCTGGCGGCACGTAAGGAATCTCTGATGACAGATTTCGTGTTCACGCGACAAGATTAATTAAAAATCTGCCATAAACGCCGAAGAAGGACTTGGTTTACTCTGCAATCTTGTAGGCCTAGAGAAAAAGGGAACGTCGAATTTGACGAGCAGGCACGCAGATGGCGTCAAATTAAATATACCAGCCATATTATTATTATTATTATTATTATTATTATTATTATTATTATTATTATTATTATTATTATTATTATTATTATTATTCACTCATATCATTTTTGCCCTTATGGCCAGTGTTTAAACTCGAATATCTCATGATGACACAATTTTCAATTCTTTCTCTTCTTCCTCTTCTCTTCCCTAAATCTCTTCATCCTTTGGCTGTGCTCCTGTTTCCTTTGTTCTGTCCACAATGTTCCTGTCTTCTTCTTCTTCTTCTTCTTCTCATTTACTATAAATTTTGTATTCCTAATTTTTTTCTGAATTATTTTCTGTCTCCTATCATTTGCCTGTTGATCCCTACCTGCCTTAAGTCTTCCTCTATTTCATGATACCAATTTGTTTTCTTGCTTGAACTGTTTACTACATCAAAGATTTTCTTTGTAAGTCTGTTGCTGTCCATTCTCTGTATGTGCCCATAAAAAGTTAGTCTGCGTTTCCTGGTCATGTCTGTGAGTCTGTCAGTGTGCTGGTACAGCTCTTCAGTAGGTCGTTTCATCCTTATGCCATCTCTGTGTATTGGTCCAAATATTTTTCTGAGAATTTTACGTTCTATTTTTTCTGTCTCTATGATGCCTGATGCTCTAATTGTGGTCGTTTCTGACGCATACAATGCTTCTGGTAATACGACTGTTTTGTAGTGTCTAAGTTTGGCCTGTCTTAATATGCTTTTCTTATTATAATGTGACCATGTGAGTGTGTATGCTTTCTGGAGATTTTCCGTTCGTTCTATGTTAGACGCCTTGTTTGATCCTCCTATTTGTATGTATTCCCCTAAATATTTACATTTTTCTACTCTTTTTACGAATCCATATACAGCATGCATGGTGTGCACATTGTTGTTCTGTCGTTCCATGTATTGGGTCTTCTCGTAAGATAACTGTAGACCTGTTTTGGCAGCTATTTCATGCAAGCGCTCTAGTGCTTCCCTTGCCTCCTGTGTATTATTGCTAAGTATGGCTATGTCATCTGCAAATCCTAGACATTTTATGATTGTTTTTGTTTCACGTGTTCTTCCCAGCTGTATTCCTTTAACTTGTTCCTCCCACTGCTTGATAATTTTGTCCAACACCATGTTGAACAAGACTGGTGAGAGCCCGTATCCTTGTCGGACACCTGTGTGTACCTGGAAGGGTTCCAAAATTTCTCCCATTAACTTGATCTTGGAGGTGGTGTCTGTAGATGTCTGTTGTATAAGTGCTCTGGTTTTTCTGTCAATGCCATATTCTTCCACTACGTCAAAGAGTGTCTGTCTGTCTATGGAGTCGTACGCTTTTTATTATTATTATTATTATTATTATTATTATTATTATTATTATTATTATTATTATTATTATTATTATTATTATTATTATTATTTATTGATCTATTTATTCATTCATTTATTTATTTTACACACTTTCGTAGTAATGATATTCAAGCCGTTGTGCAGATTGTAGGAAATCAAAGCACAATAAACCTTAATTTACACCACATTTATATGCAGAATTGAACTCATAAATTTCCGAACAGTTCCAATCGAGGCAATAAGCACCGTCTTCTGCAATGTCGTGTTGACATCCAACTTCTTCAGTCCTTCCACCACTGTTTTACGTACAGCAGCTGTTGTCGAAAAGATGATTGGTACAATTATCACATCTTCATAATGCCATATTCCTTGAATATGTTCTGCCAGTGCCGTATACCTGTTGATTTTCTGGGTATACTTTTCATGGAGGTTCCCGGCGTTCGGGACAGCTACGTCAATCAGAGCGTAACGCTTTGTTTGCTTCTCTGACACCTCTATAGCTGGTCTGTTGTGGATACTCGTCTTATCCGTGATAATTATTCGGTCCCAGTACGTTTTAATCTCGTCATTTTCAGGTGCAATTTGAGGGCTGTACCTTAAAAAATAGGGAAATCTTTCATCTACCATTCTGTATTCAACAGCAAGTTCTTGGTGCAAAATCCTGGTAACCGAGCCGTGGTGTTAATTATACTCCCTTCCTGAAAAGTGTGAGCATCCGGATGTAACATGATGCATGTTTTTTTTCTTTTTTTGCATTTGGCAGCCATATTTGCACGAGTCCCACATGACTGTTGGGTCTCTCACCACGTTATTATTATTATTATTATTATTATTATTATTATTATTATTATTATTATTATTATTATTATTATTATTATTATTATTATTTCGGGATGTGGCCTGCTAAGGACCACGTGCCAATTTCAATTCAGTTCTTCTTACTTTGTTGTTTTCTCTTCCGCTCCTTCCAATATTCTTTCATCCTTTCACTATGCTGTTTCCTTCTGTCCTCGGACAACTTCGCACCAGGCTTCTTGTTCAGTCTTCCTTGGAATTCTTCCATACTTACTACCCTCCTTCCAAAAATCTTTCTGTCCATAGTTTCTTCTTCTCTTATCTTATTTATTTCTAAATCTTTCTTTATTTCTTGAATCCAGCTAGTTCTTGCCTTTTTGTCCCAAAGGTACTTGGAGATCCTTTTTGTTCATCTATTTTTATTATTATTATTATTATTATTATTATTATTATTATTATTATTATTATTATTATTATTATTATAGCCCTACCAGGGCCGAGCCGGAAGAAGACTGAATTTGATGCCTACAATGTCATAATCCTCTAATATTTATCAACAATGACATTAAACTGATTATTGTTAACTGAGGTGTTCACCGCTAGATAGTATTACTGAATTAGAGAAAAATAAGTGGCCAACGACTGGTTCGCAGGATCTGATTTTTGTATGTGAGTACAAACTGATCAAATGTCAGTTTCAAGGAATTTGTTCATTTTACATTTCTATTTAACTAATTTATTGCTCCGTGACTAGAACTACGGAATTCAATAAAAAGATATGTTTATAGCAGGTTCATGTTGAAATCTCATTCTTCTGGAACGCACCATAGGGAAATTGAAAATCTCTGGGCCTGGCAGCACTCTGCAACACTTGCTGCACCGCGTCAGCATACCTCCCCCTCCTTCCGGAAGGTAACCAAGAAATGTATTATCGCTACTTCCAGACATTGCGTCTCCGATCGTGAGCAGAAAGAACGGTATTAATGCAGGAGATGTTGAGGGGTGGTTTATAATAAATGAGCTCATCTCTGAGAGGGTGCGAGAAGCAAAAGAAGTGAGGGGTTGAGACGGGTTCATTAACCTCATCCCCCAGTCAATATTCAATCAGCCAGCAATTGTCAGAGTTAAGAAGGCAGCAGCTCGTACTCGCTACAATTCAATCAAAGCTCTCCTCTAATGAAGAAGCAGACTTGTTCCTAGTTATACAATGACAAATATATCTCCAAAGTTTCTGGACATGACATTAATGGGGAGATACATCTTCGTGTTGTTGTTTCTTTTACATCGCACCGACACGGATGGGTCGTATGGCAGCGATGGAACAGGAAAGGGCTAGGAGTGGGAAGGAAGCAGTCGGTCTACGACTCGCCTATAAAGCCATACAAGTAATTTATCTTATACAAATACTGAAAGGGAAAATATTACGAAACATATGAATGGCCACAATGAAGAGAAAACAGCACGGGGGGGCTGGGGGATATAGGGTGGGCAGACAACAAAATTCAAAAAATATATCTATAAAATTGAAAGTTCTTTTTTGCTCTCTGAGTGAATTTCAACAGAGAAGTAAAGTTTGACCGTTTACCAATTTAACTGCCGTAATAATAGTTTCTTGAGATTTTGGTTCAATTTTCTCCAATAAAAATTTCACCAGAGGAGCAATTACATATGTGTTACAATTACATAGAAGCAAGGCGTAATTAAACAATTAACAGTAAACTTTTCCCTTCATGGAAAGATAATGACATGAATATGTCATTGTACAAATGAATCTCAGATACTGAACTACAACTCTACGTCAAAAGAAACTTAACTTGTATTCGCAGCATCTTTGGTGACTAAGGCCTACGGTAACAACTAATGTGACGTCACTGACGGTACATTTTCTATTTCAACACACTCTATTTATCCAAATCCACCTTCACCTTTGGGGTCAAAAGCGTCACACTTTTCATTTATATGACACTATCCCGGTACAAAAAAATTTCGGTTAACCCCCAGCTGTAAGACATATTCATACCAGAAATATTGTGCAATTAATATTGCACCTGCCGAGCAATAATGATTACAATTTTACCACATTTACTTATTTACTTACTTACATACTTACTTATCCGGTGCTACATCCCTGTGTGAGCCTTGGCCTCTTCTACAATATTTCTCCATCTACTTCGATACTGAGCAGCTGGTCTCCGTGGACGGATGTTCATTGCCCTTAGGTCAGCTTCCATTTACTCCTTCTATTACGGGACCTTCCTTGTCACTTTCTTTTACCTATTCGTGAATTAACTACTTTTATTGCCATTCGGTCTTACTCCGTATTCTCCACATGTGCAAGCCATCGCATTTTCTGTGCCTTAATAAATCTAACTGTATGCTGATCTAATATAGTCTGTATTTCAGTATTCGTCCATATCCTCCAACCATTATGGTACTGAGTTGGGTCATATATTCGTCTCATAATCTTTCTCTCAAATATTCTTAATTTGTTTGATTCATTAGCTAAAAGATTACAGGCTTCAGAGCCACATTTTACAACATTTAAGCAAGAGAAGTGTTTATATACAATCTTAAATAGTGGAAAAAATCATCAGAGGAATTTCTCTTTGCTTGAATGGTTAACGCAGTGGCCTACCTTTAAAAATAACCCGCTTCGATTCCCGGCCGTGTCGGAGATTTTGATCTTACTTAATTCCCTTGGTTCGGAGACAATGTTTGTTCTGCTTCCAACATTCCTGAAAATCATACACCACACCCAATAACACGCGCAGTTTCCTATACATCGCAGATGCCACCCACTCTTGTCGGAGGGTCTGCCTTACCACGCTAGCAATAACCACACAAAATTAAAATTATTAGTAGTATTATTGTTGTTGTTGTCCTATCCTTGGCTGAATGGTCAGCGTTGAGGCTCTCGGTTCAGAAGTTCCCGGGTTAGATTCCCTATCGGGTTGGGTATTTTAATTACGTCTGATCAATTCTTCTAGCTCGGCGACTGGATGTTTGTGTTTGTCCCAACACTTCCCCAACACAATACACTATCCATAAGAACAAGGACACGAAAGAATGATTACATTCCTCTATAGAGGGTTGGCGTCAGGAAGGGTATCCAAACATAAAACTGCGCCAAGTCCACATGTGCGACATAGATCGCACTCGCGACCCAACAGATGTGGGAAAAGCGGTAGATTATTATTATTATTATTATTATTATTATTATTATTATTATTATTATTATTATTATTATTATAGTAGTTTTTAAATTTGCTTTAGATGCACCGACACAGACAGGTTTTATGGCGACGATGGAAGAGGAAAGGGCCAGGGGTGAGAAGGAAAGTGGCCGTGGCGTTAATTAAGGGACATCCCCAGCATTTACCTGGTGTGAAAATTGGAAACCGCGAAAAATAATCTTCAGGGCTGCCAAGAGTGGGTTTCGTAGCCACTATCTCCCGAATGCAAACTCTCAGCTTCGAGAACACAACTGCACGGCCAACTCCCTCGATAGTAGTAGTAGTATCATTATTATTTATGCGAAGAAAGGCCTGAAGCTGAAGCGGTTCACCAGGAAGGACGTGGGTTCGATTCCGGGCCAGAAAGTCGAACCGTTTAAGAAACGAGAATTTCACTTCCGGAGGTCCACATAGCCCTAAGGTTCACTCAGCCTATACCAAAAATGAGTACTAGGTTAATTCCTGGGGGCAAAGGCGGCTGGGCGTATAGATAACCACTCTACCCCACTATGTGCCGCTGTTACGGATAGTGGAAACCTTTACCTTCCACCCCTCCAAGGGCCTTAATGGTCTGTGCGTAGATTACATTGTTTTGCTTCGCTTTTTTGAAATAGAACTGAAGTAACCAGAAGGTCATTTTCATGTCAGCACACGCCGTTACTGTGATTTCAGAAGGAATATGGCTTACGACAGAGTAGAATCCTTGGAAGTAAGGTTGGAATTGTTACACCACTGAGCATGACCAGCTAGACGCGGTGTGGGTGAGGGCCACAGTGCATCACAGCGCGGGGTGGTCAGCCATCGGCGGCGGGGGCTGGGGGAGGAGATTAATAATAATGATGTTAAAAAAGAGGGGCGGGCACATATTCCCCGCTGAGTGCAGGCTGGTAATGTAAAAGCGAACTATTTTTCTGCAGCCTGATGCATTTTCAACAGTATCGGTCGGTTCTCTGGCATTTGCATTTGTAACACCAAAAACACAAAATATTCGTCGTTTTTGTCACAGTCAACCTTCTGTGCGGTCAACCCCCTCAATAATAATGTTGAGTGCATGTGAAATAATTGATCGATTTTTGTGTTTTGTTTATCATCAGGTGCATTGCATTACCCTGGTTCGGTTTACCAATAAAAAAAACTCGAGCCAACCCGCTCGGATCCACTAATTAATTGAAACAATGCAATTTTCGCTCCATTTAAAAATGCCATTCAAATCAATAAATGAAAACATGATGCAAAAATCATCCATGCGCTCATAGTCGTGGAGAGTTCTCTTTTTCTTTTTTTTTACGTGTCGGAGGAGGGTGAGACGTGACGTCAACATAACACCACGATATTGCGATTTTAACACGCGGAATGGCATGTACGGATAATTTTTAATAAACCCCTGAGGACAAATATTTCGCTTCTGGAAATTGTGCTTTCCCCCGCACCCGCTCCCCCCCCCCTACTCCACTGACGTGACACTTTCCCACACTTCATTGATATGTATGTCTACGGGAACTGTGTGGTTCACTCTTCGTGTTTACATCCGTCTCTTCCGTTATTTACAGAGAAGTGATGAATGGTAGACATATGAGGGGTTCAATGGACATGAGACACTTTTCACCTCGGTACTGATTTTGAGATTCAAGTAGAGTTAGATAGCCACTGCCATCTAGTATCAAGTGACTCGAGTGATGTCTAATGGTATCGTTTATTTAGAGGATAAGTGAAACGATAAAATAAATAGTAGAATATATATACAAAATCTGCTTTACGTCGCACCGACACAGAAAGTTCTTATGGCAACGATGGAATAGGAAGGGGCTAGGAGTGGGAAGGAAACTACCGTGCCCTTAATTAAGGCACAGCCCCAGCATTTGCCTGGTGTGAAATTGAGGAAACCATAGAAAACCATCTTAAGGGCTGCTGTCAGTGGGGTTCGAACTCACCATCTTCAGTAAGCTCACAGATGCACGACCATAATCGCACGTCGAACTCGCTCGGTAAACAAAAGTCCGATATTCATCTTCTCCCTTCAACCCTATCTCTCCTAATTTGTACTTCCTGCATCTCCTGATTTCATTCCTACTCTGATTTAAGATTTATTTATTTATTTATTTATTTATTTATTTATTTATTTATTTATTTATTTATTTATTTATTTATTTATTTATTTATTTATTTATTTATTTATTTATTTATTTATTTGCCAGGTTTATGGTTTAGGGGTAGCGTGCCTAACCCTAACACGGAGGACCTGAGTTCGATTCCCGGCCAGGTTAGGGTTTTTTACCTGGATCTGAGGACTGGTTCGAGGTCCACTCAGCTTATGTTATTACCGTTGAAGAGCTATCTGATGATGAGATAGCGGACCCGGTCTAGAAAGCCAAGAATAACAGGCGAGGGGATTCATCGCGTAGACCAAGATTGACCTCATAATCTGGAGCTCTTAGTACTGAAAAAAGGTCGCTTGGTAGGTCAAAGGTCAAAGGCTGATAGCCGGTAATACTATTTACTTATTGTTTTAATTAATTCATTGCATTTCAACTTGTAGTCCTCCAAGTCTGCGTTTACACTATTCAGTAATTTCACCAGTCCACATAAAATGAACCAAAGGCATGTACAACAAAAAGACCGTCTCTTTCAAAGCAAAGCTGAGGCATTATTGCAGTGTCATCCGTCCAGAGGGCTTATACGCTTCAAAATGGCTTGCAATGAACCAAAAATGTGTGATCGAGAAACTGGAGGCCAAAGAAAGGAAAATTTTGAGAAGGATCTTAGGTCCCGTCAAAGACACCGGGGAGTACAGAAAATGGCATAACAACGAACTATACATCCGCGTAGAGAAGTTTACCGATACCATCCGGAAAAAGAATAATTATCTTTTATGGGCATGTGACACGACTGCGCCAAACAAGACTGACCTTTCAACAGAAGAAAACCGAACAAGTTTGGTTCATTGAGGTGGATAGAAACAGCTGTCATAGATGACCTAGGAATCACTGAAGAGGCGTACTAGGGAAATAACGAGTGATGTAGTTTCCAGTTGCTTTCCTCACCAAGCCAGAAGTTGCTATTACATACCATTCTGCCAAGCCGACTGAAATACATGCATCATCCGACCCTGTGAGCAACATTTTCATACCATTCATAGCAGGGACTGGCTGCATAAGGATTGGCATTACTAGCATTGCTCATACCTCGGTCAGTTTCACATTGTCAAAGCCAAGGATGAGACGGAGACAGATCAATGAAAGTAACAAAATTGCTCTAACCTACACCAGAAGATATAGTGCGCTGTAAACACTAGGCCCCGCCAGCGGAAAGAAGTGGAAATCACACATAATGACATCCAGGAGCGTGTCCCAACTAAAAAGAAACTTCAGGCACTCCAGTGTTTTCGAGACGTGCCAAAACTGAAAAGGCATAGACGCAATGGGGGAAAGAACGACACCGAGAACACATGTTTAAATATTGGGCAGGCATCAAAGTCAAAAGTAGCCCGGTGAACTGGTCCAAAGTAGGTCGATACGACATGAATGAATGAATTATGCTTACAAATGTATTACAATAATTATTGAGAGCAACAAAAACAGAAAAAGAAATCCATTAAAACTACAAGCAAAATTTACATGACAATTAAAACTTACCAACGGATAGTGTAATAATAATAATATGAATTACTCCTATAGAAATTGATACGAATATCCTAATATCCCAATGAGGAACGTTCATAGAGGGGGCGATGACCTATATGTTTGGCCCCTTAAACAAATATCATCAACATTCAGGAAATGCCTAGTGCGTTATCCCATATTTTGTCAATAGGCATAAGTGAGCCACTAGCCACTAGATGGCAGTAACGCAAATTTTAGCTGCCCATACCGATTCATTTACTACAGACTAGCAATTACCCGCGGCTCCGCTCGCGTGATTTTCGTAATTTGATAAAAGAAATCGTTCCTCAGAACTGTACTAAGACATAATCTGAAAATCCCTAAAGTACAAAAACTCACCGAAAAATAGTGTTTCATTTGCCCCAGAAACTCTTTGTAAACCACGGTTGTGGTATTGTCTTTTGAGGCTAAGGCGACCATGCGACATAGAACTTTACATGTGATAAACAGTCTTGTCTCAAGTCGAAAAAGATACACGTTTCTTTATTTTTAAAGGAGATACCAAAGACCAATTTACACCTACGTAACATTTTCATTTCTTGAGATAAAAGTATTCTCATAAAAAAGAATTCAACTAATTTTTCACTTCTTTCACCGCCCGTTAAGTGTCTTTTCCGAAAACAAGGACTTCCAAAATACCAAGTTTCTTGTCTGTAACATGTTACGTTATTGACATATACCATAAATATACCGGTACTCATTTTCAAAATTCACCTGCTTTTTCACTTATTTTCAGGCCCTTAAGTGATTTTCCATAAACAAAAACATACGTGTTTCATTATTTTTAAAGGAGATTCCAAATATCAGTTTTCACGTCTGTACATCTGTAACACCTTCAGTTTTTGAGACATAAGTAATTTCATAAAAATAATTAAACTTCTTCTTCACTTATTTCCACCCCTCTCCCCCCGTAAGTGGACTTTCCAAAAACAAAACATACGTGTTTCTTTATTTTTAAAGGAAATTAAAAATACCAATTTTCACGTCTGTAACAGCTTCAATTTTTAAGATACAAGTATCCTCATACACAGAATTGAACTCCTTCTGTACTCAGTTTTAAACCCCCTTAAGTCTATCTTCCGAAAACAAAAAAATACGTGTCTCCTTATTTTCAAATTAGATTACAAATACCGATTTTCATGTCTGTAACGTCGTTAGTTTATGAGATATGAGTATCCACATACATAGAAATGAACTCATTTTTGAAATCATTCACCCCTCCCCCCTTCTAAGTGGATTTTCCGAAGACGAAAGAATATGTATTTCTTTACTTTGAAAAAAGATTCCAAATACTACTTTTCATGTCTGTAGCATCTTCAGCTTTCGAGATGTAAGTATCTTCATACTGTAAAAAGGATTCAACTCCTTTTTCACCCGCACCGAACCCCGCCCATTAATTTCATTCACACCCCTCAAAAATGTATTTTTCTTTATTTATGAAGGAGTTTCCAAATACAAATTATCACGACTGTAATATCTTCAGTTTTAGAGATATATGTGTTCTCATAAAAAGAAGTGAATTCCTTTCTCACCGCCCCTGTTCCCACGTTGATTTCCCCCTCAAAACGCGTGTTCCTTTATTTTTAAAGGAGATTCCAAATACCAGTCTTCACGTCTGTAACATCTTTACTTTTTTAGATATAAGTGTCTTCATAAAAATAATTCAACTCCTTCCCCAACCTCCCACCCTAAGTAGATTCCCCCCCCCCGCCTCCCCCAAATGCGTCATACTTTATTTTTAAAATATATTCCAAATACCAATCTTCACGTCTGCAGCATCTTTAGTTTTTGAGATATAAGTATACTCATACAAAGAATTTAACTCATTTTTCAATTCTTTCACCCCCTTAAATGGATTTTACGAAAAAATACTTACTTGTTTACTTTTAAAGGATACTCCGAATACCAAATGTTCACGTCTGTAACATTTCCAGTTTTTGAGATATCACTATCAAAATTTAAAAAAATAAACCCGCTTTTCAGTCTTATTTACCCCCCCCCCCCACAGTGGTTTCTTCCGAAAACAAAAGATACATGTTTCTTTATTTTTAAAAGATTAAAAATGACCATTTTCACATATGTAACATATTAAGTTTTTGAAATATTCTCTAGATATGCCCATTTTAAAAAATGTATCCCCTTTTCCAATTTCCCTTTAGTGGATTTTCCGAAAACACATTATCTATGTTTACTTTTACAGGAGATTGCAAGTACCAGTTTTCAAATCTGTAACATGTTATTTGTCTGAGATGTATTGTAGACCTAGATATATTATTTTTTAAACTTCACCCCGTTTGTCATTTCCGTTCACCCCCTATTCATTGAAAGGTATTCAACCCATGTTCCCCCTTTTTTCAGTCCCCTTAGTGGGATTTTCCGAAAACATAAAATGTGTTTCTTTATTTTTAAAGGAGATTCCAAATACTAATTTTTACGTGTGTAAAATTTTAAGTTTTTGAGAAATAGACATCCTCATTTAAAAATGTTACCCTCCTTTCGACCCGAATACCCGAAAATCCTCCCTTAGTGAGCACCTACTCCCTAATATAAATGTATTCGCAAAATTGCATTCCTTTATGCCCAGTAGTTTTGGCTTTGCGATGATGAGTCAGTCAGTCAGTCAGTCAGACAGACAGACAGTCAGGACATGTTATTTTATATGTAGAGATAAGCAGTAGGTAATCTATCCGTGCAGCAGCTTACTGTTGCGAAACTGTATTAGAAAGCTATTTTACCTGATGACAAAGCAGGTGTTTACGTTTGGGAGTGAGATGTAATTTATGATATTTCTGACTGTTTATTTGTTATTGTGTCTTGCACAGTGTGAATTGACGCAAATAAGGTGTTAGTCGTTTTACACCAGATTGAATGAGCTCTTTCATCACATGAAGTACATGACAAGGAAAGCGAAATTGCGGACATTATTCTCACTTTCATCAAGAATCTTTTCGGTGACTTTATCACTGAAATCCTGGAGGATTATGAACTGCTGCAAATTCTTTCCGAGGATGTCAAGCCTGTTTAATAGCCTTCGAATGATAGTGTAGCTAAAATTATGTTCATTTCGGTTATGTCAAGAAGATAATTGACACTAAAATAAAAAATAGTGACATAAAAAACTATCATTCATTCATCACTTCAGAAGGATCAAAGACAGCAGCTGTCTATCTCCTTATCAGACATAGTATTAACAACAAGAAAAAAACGTGAGAAACTGAACGTCACATCAGAGTACGTGTAGCCTAATTTTCAAGAGGCAAGGACTAATCTAATGCTTGTGCATGACACTGACACAATGGGGAGGGCATGCACGAAAGCTGGAACATATTAAAGTGCTGGAACGATTTGGGTTTGGAATTTCAAGGCATTTCATAATATTTGTAATACTATGTAACTTACAAACATGCTCAATCGCAAGAAAAGGTTGAGATTTCTGCGATTCTACGTGTTTGATATATAATTCACCGACTGGATCGCTCCTAATCATTACAGATAAAATTCCAAATACCGACAAATCCAAATTTAATTGTGAAATTCATAGAGACCGTACACTATCTAGCATTGCTTAAAGGAGACACCATTGTTGCAGTAAAATCAACGTCTGCAGTATCATGTTGGTATACAATATTCAGCGAATTGTATCCTCAGAAGGCAAATGTCTTTCTACACTTCTCAACTAACGTCAATGAAGTGGCACGTTTGGTCTCTTTGTGCAAAAGAACGCCGGCCCCGTGGTGTAGGGGTAGCGTGCCTGCCTCTTACCCGGAGGCCCCGGGTTCGATTCCCGGCCAGGTCGGGGATTTTTACCTGGACCTGAGGACTGGTTCGAGGTCCACTCAGCCTACGTGATTAGAATTGAGGAGCTATCTGACGGTGAGATAGCGACCCCGGTCTAGAAAACCAAGAATAACGGCCGAGAGGATTCGTCGTGCTAACCACACGACACCTCGTAATCTGCAGGCCTTCGGGCTGAGCGGCGGTCGCTTGGTAGGCCAAGGCTCTTCAAGGGCTGTAGTGCCATGGGGTTTGGTTTGGTTTGGTTTGGTGCAAAAGAACATGATCCCACATCATAATGTATATATCTCACTCGTTCTAAACCAGGCAAAGTGGACAAGAGTATCGTAATATTGAAAATATTCCTTAGCAGGCGAAGTTACTTTGAAAAAATGAAAATTAAGCAATTTCCTATATTTTGCCGAAAGATGAAGGGCTACAGGGCTCGGAAATCTTACACATTGTAAGGCTTATATTACTCTATCAAACTAAAAAACAAATTTCAAAAATTACTTCCAAACTAAACGCATTTCCGAAAAAACAGCCTAAAATAGCTTCTTTCTTATTCGTTTTTTATTGACATCCTAGCCAAATTAACTTATTTACATTATTCTTTCTGGAACGTTCCTTGGTTCCATACCCTCAGGTGGTTTTTGAGTTTTTGAAAAATGTCCACACTGAATGCAAGTCTGCATTGGCTCACATTAACGCGCGTAGTGGTGCTTATGTGACAGTGCATTGACTCACAGTAGCACCCATAGTGGTAGAAAAAGGCAAACTGCTAATCTAATCGACCAGATAACGATGATTAAGAAACGTATTGTAATTTTAGGAATAAATCATCATCATCATTATTATCTGTTCACCCTCCAGGTTCGGCTTTTCCCTCGGACTCAGCGAGGAATCCCACCTCTACCGCCTCAAGGGCAGTGTCCTGGAGCTTCAGACTCTTGGTCGGGGGATACAACTGGGGAGAATGACCAGTACCTCGCCCAGACGGCCTCACCCGCTATGCTGAACAGGGGTCTTGTGGAGGGATGGGAAGATTAGAAGGGATAGGCAAGGAACAGGGAAGGAAGCGGCCGTGGCCTTATGTTAGGTAGCATCCCGGCATTCGCCTGGAGGAGAAGAGGGAAACCACGGAAAACCACTTCCAGGATGGCTGAGGTGGGAATCGAACCCACCTCTACTCAGTTGACCTCCCGAGGCTGAGTGGACCCCGTTCCAGCCCTCGTACCACTTTTCAAATTTCGTGGCAGAGCCGGGAATCGAACCCGGGCCTCCGGGAGTGGCAGCTAATCACGCTAACCACTACACCACAGAGGCGGACTTAGGAATAAATAAAGATTATATTTTCATAATTTATTATATTTTATTTACCTAAAATTCGCAGCTCATATCCCTAGGAATTTTTAAACATTGAGTTGCTTACGGGAAGGGCTAGAACTGTGGACTGAACAATAACTGCCTCTCTTCCAATGCTGGAACAAAATTTTCTCTGGTTTTAGAGTTATTTTCACTTCATCAACAAAATATTTTCATAATTCCAGGTAAACACAAACAGGTAACAAACAATCCACCTGGTGCAACTACCTTTGTTCAATCTTTGGATGTACTCTGTTTCCGTCTGCGGAATGAATTAGTCTGTTGATAGTACAAGTACAATGTACTCAATGTAGCTGTATCTTGTGTTTTGTGAATTAATAATGAAAGAAGTTCAACAAACATTTCTATGAGTGAACATTATGTGACAATACTGATATCCAGATCGGTAAATCTATAATCAAATTTCATGTGCTTATCCATACATACAGACATACATACATTATCATTTTAGACTGTTATGCCTTTCAGCGTTCAGTCTGCAAGACTCTGTGAATTTACTAAACGTCGCCACAATCCTCGATTTGCAACTACTGTTGTGGCCTCATTTAGTTCTATACTTCTTACCCTTAAATCGTTAGAAACCGAGTCTAACCATCGTCGACTTGGTCTACCTCTACTTCTCTTACCCTCCATAACAGAGTCCATTATTCTCCTAGGTAACCTATCCTCCTCCATTCGCCTCATATGACCCCACGACCGAAGCCGGTTTATGCCTACAGCTTCATCCATCGAGTTCATTCCTAAATGAGCCTTTATCTCCTCATTCCGAGTATCCTCCTGCCATTGTTCCCACCTGTTTGTGCCAACAATCATTCTTGCTACTTTCAATTCTGTTACTTCTAACTTATGAATAAGATATCCTGAGTCCACCCAGCTTTCGCTCCCGTAAAGCAAAGTTAGTCTGACAACAGACCAATGTAAATATAGTTTCGTCTGGGAGCTGACTTCCTTCTTACAGAATACTGTTGATCGCAACTGCGAGCTCACTGCATTAGCTTTACGACACCTTGATTCAATCTCACCATATTACCATCCTGGGTGAACACACAACCTAAATACTTGAAATTATCGACCTGTTCTAGCTTTGTATCACCAATCTGACATTCAATTCTGTTCAATTTCTTACCTACTGACATCAATTTAGTCTTCGAGAGGCTAATTTTCATACCATACTCGTTGCACCTATTTTCAAGTTCCAAGTTATTAGACTGCGGCACAATCTGCCATTAAGACCAAATCGTCACCATAGGCCAGACTGCTTACTACATTTCCACCTAACTGAATTCCTCTCTGCCATTTTATGCCCTTCAGCAGATGATCCATGTAAACTACGAACAACAAAGGTGAAAGATTACAGGCTTGTCTAACCCCTGTAAGTACCCTGAACCAAGAACTCATTCTACCATCAATTCTCACTGAAGCCCAATTGTCAATATAAATGCCTTTGATTGATTTTAATAATCTACCTTTAATTCCATAGTCCTCCAGAATAGCGAACATCTTTTCCCTCGGTACTCTGTCGTATGCTTTCTCTAGATCTACGAAACATAAACACAACTGCCTATGGGCATTTTTCAATTACCTGACGCATACTGAAAATCTGATCCTGACAGCCTCTCCTTGGTCTGAAACCACACTGGTTTTCATCCAACTTCTCCTCAACGACTGATCGCACCCTTCCTTCCAAGATGCTAGTGAATACTTTGCCTGGTATAATAATCAATGAGATACCTCGATAGTTGTTGCAATCCTTCCTGTTCCCTTGCTCATAGATAGGTGCAATTACTGCTTTTGTCCATCTGAAGGTACCTTACCAACACTCCATGCTAATTTTACTGCTCGATGAAGCCATTTCACCCCTGCCTTCCCACTATACTTCACCATTTCAGGTCTAATTTAACCTATTCCTGCTGCTTTATGACAATGCAGTTTATTTACCATCCTTTCCACTTCCTCAAGCATAATTTCACCAACATCGTTTTCCTCCTCCCCATGAGCTTGGCTGTTCGCAACACCACCAGGATGATTTCCTTTTACTTTGAGAAGATGTTCAAGATATTCCCTCCACCTCTCCAGTGATTCCCTGGGATGATGTTCGCCTTTTCCCATCTTTACACACAGTTGTTCTTAGGCATTCCCTCGCTGTTTTTAATACAGCATCCCTGTATGCCACCCATCACTTTATATATCCTGAACCTTCTTACTGTCTAATGTTCGAAACTTCTCACTAATCATGTCCATGTACTTCTGTCTAATTTCCTCGTCCTGAAGATTTTCTACCCTTATTCGTTTGCAGACAGATTTCACTTTCTCTACCCTAGGCCTAGAGATACTTAGTTCACTACAGATCATATAGTGGGGTGTATCACCGAAGAATCCCCGTAAGACTCGTACATTCCTAACAGATTTCCTGAATTCGATGTCGGTTAAGATAATTATAGTCTATTATGGATCTGGTATCCCTAGGCTCCCATGTGTAGCGGTGAATAGCCTTATACTTGCCCATACTAGCACAGAAGTCCAGCAAACGCTTTCCATTCCCATTAGCTTCCATATCTTCCCCACATTTACCAATCACCATTTCGTATCATTCAGCTCTATTCCCAACTCTTGCATTGAAATCGCCCATTAGCACTATTCTATCCTTGTTGTTGACCCTAACCACGATGTCACTCAATGCTTCATAAAGCTTGTCAACTTCATCCTCATCTGCACCCTCACATGGTGAATACACGGAGACAATTCTAGCCCTAATTCCTCCAACTGACAAATCTACCCACATCATTCGCTCATTTACGTGCCTATCAGAAACTATGTTGCGTGCGATGGTATTCCTGATAAAGAGCCCTACCCAAGACTCTGCCCTTCCTTTTCTAACACCCGTCAAGTACACTTTATAATCTCCTATCTCTTCCTCGTTATCTCCCCTTTCCCGAATATCACTTATTCCTAGCACATCCAGATGAATCTTCTTTGCTGACTCAGCCAGTTCTACTTTGTTTCTTCCATAAGCCCCATTAGTATTGATAGCTCCCCATCGAATTCTATTTCGTTCACCAGGTTGTTTCCAATAATAATATTTTTTAAGCATACCTGGAAGAATAACAATTTTAAATCTAAGAGTAGGCTGTGTATAAAATTGCATCAATTATGTACAACTTACTGACAATTCTTTTCATAATTTGCGCAAATGTGAAACGTTTAATAATACTACTACTACTACTAATAATAATAATAATAATAATAATAATAGACCAGAAGGCTTGTGTACTTCGGAGACCCTGGGCATGAATCGAAGAGGACTATTCAAACAGCTACTTAAAAGAGACCGCACGCTACTACGGAAGGTCTTGGGCAAAATATGTGTTCGGCTGAAATCTAATTAAGACGTATACAGTATGACGGAACCAATAACAACAACAATTTCAAAGAGAATATTGCTATTTTATGGCCACATCTTCCGTACGAATAATGACCGACTCACAATGAAAATATGGAACTTTCTAAAACCAAAGGCATCTAAGTTGAGATGGTTCGAAGAGTGTGAGAAATATCTGGGAGGGTGAGCATTACGGAGGGTAAAATCAATGAGATGATTAGTTTCGGTAGGATGGGGTGAAAATCTATCAGGGTATTATGGTGGAGGCAGAACCCAGAAGACGGAGAAAGGCCCTCTACCAGACGAACGGAAGAAAGCGCTGATCGATGGGCTCAAGAGATACTGGCAGGACGTCAAAGCCGGCAGACGAACAAGACACAGACACTGAAAATGAGATTGGTTGTTAACACGTAGCCTGTAGAGGCTCAATTCGAAAATAAAATAATATTAATTAATTATTATTATAATAACAATAACGGTGAGGTGTTTGATGCATTGGTTAACGTGCTGGCTTTCCAAACCAAAGCCTGAGGTTCAAATCCCAGTCGATCCTGGTTTGGAATTTTCACTTGGAAATATTACGTAACGTCAGGAAAGTCATCGGACACTAAATCTCCGGCCAAAATCAAAATGAACCTCTGTCTCTCGAGCGACCCCAGAATTATATCGCATAAAAAGAAGGACTGGAAGCAGCAACAAGGTTTAGCCTTTAGTGTATGATGACCTTGAACGTATTATTATTATTATTATTATTATTATTATTATTATTATTATTATTATTATTATTATTATTATTATTATTATTATTATTATTATTATTACAGAAATCAAGGAAGATATGAGAGAAGTAAGAATTAAAATAGAAGATTTAAAAACAAAAGACCGACGAACTCAAGAAACTCACAGACAAATAAACCAGACTACAAACCAAGATCAACAGGCGTACAATGGGACTGGTGACTTCAGAGAAAGAGAGAAAGTTGAGGTCGGAGAGAATAAAGAAATCCTGGGCTGATAGGAAACTGAAAAACCCTTTTTATAAAATTGACCAACATGGTTCAATGAAAGCTATAAATTGTATATAAATAAACTAATAATAATAATAATAATAATAATAATAATAATAATAATAATAATAATAATAATACCAACTGACCAAGAATGCCTACAAAAAATGTCTCTTTCGAAACACTAAAATGACAGTCATCCAGCCTGTGCCTTATATGCTTCAAAATGTCTAATATTCAACAGGAAGGGACACGAGGATATGCTCGAAATCCAAGAGAGAAACCTATTGAGGAAGATATTAGGACCAGTCAAGGAAGGGACGAATACAAAAGGTGACCCAAGCCAGCGCTCTTAATGCTGTGAAAATATCACGGACGTGGCCAGGAAGATACGCCTAACATCTTACGGACACGTCTACGGGATGCATCATGTCAGGCTGACCAACCATCTTTTCGTTTACTGGCAGATGAGGAAGACCAAGTCAACATGGCTGATGTAAGTAAACAAAGATCTGCAGGAACTGGGAGGAACAGAAAGAGATTTAAGAGACCGGACATCTCTCAGGAGGATGCTTAAACAAAAGAGGCTCCAGCGCAAACCACCAAGAAGGAAGAGAGGTGCCCTCTGGACAAAGGAAAGAACAACACAGCCAGAGTATGCGCATTTACTGGACAAATATAAAAAAACCAACAGAAATGCAATAGTATAATTACGTGGTACTTAGTTGGCCAATACATAATAATAATAATAATAATAATAATAATAATAATAATAATAATAATAATAATAATAATAATAATAATAATAACCTAGAAAATAGAAGTTAAACAAGAAATACAAAGGAAAAACAAATTGATATGTTTATATAACAATAGTGTCACTGATATTATCCAATATTTTTTACTTTTTGTGTAGTTGTGAACGAGCCGGCCCCGTGGTGTAGGGGTAACATGCCTGCCTCTTACCCGGAGGCCCCGGGTTCGATTCCCAGGGATTTTTACCTGGATGTGAGGGCTGGTTCGAGGTCCACTCAGCCTACGTGATTAGAGTTGAGGAGCTATCTGACGGTGAGGTAGCGGCCCCGGTCTAGGAAGCCAAGAATAACGGCCGAGAGGATTCGCCGTGCTAACCACACGACACCTCGTAATCTGCAGACCTTCGTGCTAAGCAGCGGTCGCTTGGTAGGCCAAGGCCCTTCAAGGGCTGTAGTGCCATGGGGTTTGGTTTGGTTTGGTTTGTAGTCGTGAACATCATCATATTATATTATATACGTATTATTTTTAAATATTATCGTAGATTAATAAGGTATTTACGAAATATTATCACAAAGTCAATTCCATTGTAGTCTACTGTCATAATGTTAAATACCGAGCTCGATAGCTGCAGTCGCTTAAGTGCGACCAGTATCCAGTATTCGGGAGATAGTAGGTTCGAATCCCACTGTCGGCAGCCCTGAAAATGGTTTTCCGTGGTTTCCCATTTTCACACCAGGCAACTGCTGGGGCTGTACCTTAATTAAGGCCACGGCCGCTTCCTTCCCACTCCTAGCCCTTTCCTGTCCCATCGTCGCCATAAGACCTATCTGTGTCGGTGCGACGTAAAGCAACTAGCATAATGTTAAATAACTCTAACGTTCTTATTACAGGCTATTTTTTATTGTGTGATTCTAAGAAAGCATTGCTGTAGTTAAGTCGATACAAGGTCTGTGCACTTCATTTTCTTTGTTTCATGCTTCGTGTTTATCTTGGATTACGTAAACAAAGTCCATCTCAATTTTTCTCTGTTTGTTTGTCTGTCTTCTGTTTGTGTGTTTGTCGCAACATCACTGGAAAAGAGCTATAATATTTAACTTTGTGACAAATAGAGGTGAGAACTTATCTGTCACTAAACAGGAGTGTAATTCGAGCATTGCACCAATTACGAGCCTAATCTGTAGGCCATGTTGCATGGTCTGTTCTCCCTCTCTCGATAGTGCGAAAGTAAAAACGCGATCAAAATATGCACCACATGGGAGTCAAAAGGCTGGTTTTTGTTGATTAGTGTGGCTGCACCCTGTTTTAAATAATCGAATGCATACACGAGCCGGGAATTAGTTTCACCCACTTAGGTATTTTTATTGAATTATGAAGCGCACGAGTGATGTTTTTGCTGTGGCAATCACAAGTGCAATATGTAAATTACTGAAGCATAGTTCATGCTGTCATTTCATTTGTTTTTTGTTTTTTTCACATGTTGTTATTTATCTGTTTGTTTATGCATTCGCTTTCAGCCATCCTCCATTTCTGACTAGTGACCTATACTTATTTCTGTTCCATAAAGTATCATTTAACCATCAGATCACTAAAATTAGGATTCAAAATAACGATTTATGTCCCAATCGAGAGAATTTCAAAAACCAATGCTTGTTTCATATTTGTTAGAAGATGTTTCCATCAGCCATCTTGCAAGGAAAAATTCAAGGTCGCAGAGGACGTTGTCGACGAATAACATGACGGCTTGTGATATTTAGCGTTTTTCATTTAGGAACAATTTACAGTTCGTAACTTACAAATTCGTCATTTTAATTTTTCTCATTTAAAAGGAAAATGGTTTTTTTTTATTTTATTGGGACATAAGTCTGTTCGCAGTGTTATCCATGCACCGAGGATATTCAGCCCGGGTAGGCCACAACCCGCTTTGCAGCAGCGATAACACAGGTGGCTAGGAGTTAAGCTGGCAACTAGACCGTCTACGACGCTAAGTGAAATGCATACCTACCAGGCGTTCTAACTGGCGATACGAACGGAGTTTCGTCCCCTCAATACAGTTCAAACTTTAATAATAATGTTATTTGTTTTACGTCCCACTAACTACTCTTTTACGGTTTTCGGAGACGCCGAGGTGCCGGAATTTAGTCCCGCAGGAGTTCTTTTACGTGCCAGTAAATCTACCGACACGAGGCTGACGTATTTGAGCACCTTCAAATACCACCGGACTGAGCCAGGATCGAACCTGCCAAGTTGGGGTCAGAAGGCCAGCGCCTTAACCGTCTGAGGCACTCAGCCCGGCAGTTCAAACTTTAAATAACGTGATGATGTATATAAGACAGTGACAAAGTAGTGTGCTCCAAGAGAATACTCATAATTTGATGGGTATTATGATAAAAATTTCGACCCTTTTACACAACGTAGCCTACGTAGTTTTAGATAAAAAAAGAGTAACAAGTATCAAGCAAGAAAGCATAGACTGACATAAACTCTCGTTTATTCTTTACCTTCAAATATATTTCCAGATTGGTATTCAAAAATTCGGTAGCATACTGCTAGAAGATACCTCATTGAACTGTAATGGAAAATAACACAAAATTACTTTCTGCCTATGCCTTCATATTAA
Organism: Anabrus simplex; assembly: GCF_040414725.1. Lineage (NCBI taxonomy): Eukaryota > Metazoa > Arthropoda > Insecta > Orthoptera > Tettigoniidae > Anabrus > Anabrus simplex. Next base: position 849,447,802 of record NC_090265.1, read on the forward strand.
TCCAGAAAATAATGGAATTTTGGAACAAAAACTTCATAAAGTGAAATGTTTGAAATTACTGTTTTCAGTTTAAGTTTCAGAAGTTTCCACAGCATTGCTTTGAGATCTTCGAACAATACTGCTTGCAGACTGGTTTCTCGCAAACAAAGCATGCATCAAAATCCTTCACATTATTTTTACTTGCCGGAAAAATTATGTATGTTTCCTTGCTATTAGGGTCCAATTTAACTCCCTATCCCCCTTTGGGTGCATCAGAGCTTACTCAATATCCTGAACTTGAACATTCACACTTTTTTACGTTTCCTTGAGATACAATTTTAATTTTGTTTACTGAGAGATATCCTTTACTACAAAAGTATCTTGGCTGTGTATATATTTTTATATATTGTTAATATTAAACGATAAAAAGGTCGAAAGAAATACGAGTGGCCAAAAATAACAAGAATAACGTAGTGCTGTCAAAGTGACTGATACTTTTTCTGATCGTACTTACGTTACAGAAGCTGCAGTACAATAACTCTTACATTGTCGGTCAGAGCACAACTGAACTGGCAGTTAATAGAAGGATGTATCCAATAATGGGCGGGAAAAGGCGTAAGTAGTAACGATGCCAAACAGTGCTTGGGCTCAGAGACCACGCCACGAATTTTAACACAGATTGGTTTGTTATTTATCAAATCACATTTTCATTATAACCTCGCCATGAATATGTTAAAATTTACAAATCTTATTTTAAGTTATTTGTTTCAATTGTCCTAAATTAGAATTCATCACGTTTTACAGACACAAAGCTCGAATTACTTCTATTCCTGTCATTCTCAAAACATGTATCTTTCATCCATCAATTTATCACACAATTGCACTTAGTGATTTCACAATCGGAGATGTAAACACGTTCATTTCTTTGCTCACGCTTCATGAAAATTTCTATTCTTAGCACTAGAGCAGTTACCTCACTGAGGCTATCCAATCTTCGCCATAAAACCAACAGTATCTGTGTCGGCACTACGTAAAACAACTTGTAAAAACATTAAACCAAAAATAATCATCAAATCAGTAGGGTCAAATTAAACGGTCCGAACTATTTACACTTTCTAGTACCGAGCTCGATAGCTGCAGTCGCTTAAGTGCGGCCAGTATCCAGTAATCGGAAGATAGTGGGGTTCGAGCCCCACTGTCGGCAGGCCTAAAGATGGTTTTCCGTGGTTTCCCATTTTCACACCAGGCAAATGCCGGGGCTGTACCTTAATTAAGGCCACGGCCGCTTCCTTCCACCTCCTAGGCCTTTCCTATCCCATCGTCGCCGTAAGACCTATCTGTGTCGGTGCGACGTAAAGCAAATAGAAAAAAATACACATTGTAGTTTCTAACTGTGGTCCATACAACAACACCCACTCAAATGCTGCGACACATAAGGTGTATAAATTTCCACATATTCTTTGGGAATGTTTTAAATCATTTATGAAGTCGAATTTTACATTAAAAATACCAGGCTTGTTGTAATATAATATTACATTTCTAATTTGCATTTTGATCAGATCTCGCATTTTCCACTAATTCAAAACACGTTATAATATGCACTCAGATATTGAACAACGATAATACTAAACTACAACATTCGTTTATGGATGTTTGCACGTTATTTCAATTGCGAAAGGTCACCACTTCTATTGACTGCAAATTATAAAATTGTGACTATCAATATCCTAAATATATACCGCCAAAGTAAGTTAAATATAGTAGATAGATAGATATAGATAGATATGATTTATTTTAACTGGCAAAGTTAGGGACACGTGTCCCTGTCTTACACTTAACGAGTGAAATACATAATTAACATAAAAATATATAACATACTGAAAAAATGAAAAAAAGAGACTGAAACAAATGACTACGGTACTATGCTATCCTGCTGTACATAAAAATAACTATTATAATACACAATATAAATTAACATTTTGCTTCGTACGAATAAATTAACATACAACAAAGAACGAATTACAATTTCAATAATAATAATAATAATAATAATAATAATAATAATAATAATAATAATAATAATAATAATAATATAGATAAACCTACTGATATTTACAATTAATTTGTCCAATTCCAGAAGTATATCACATTGACGAATGTTCAGTTTACATGTGTTTACTGTGGGTGAAAAACATTGCCAAATGGGGATAGGGATAAGGATAACTATGCAGGAAACCACAGCTGAGTACTTTCTAACACTATTGAATAATAATAATAATAATAATAATAATAATAATAATAATAATAATAGTCTAATAATGATAATAAGAAGAGGAAGAAGGACCATGGAGAGAAGAATGACCATGAGAAGAAGAAGAAGAAGAAGAAGAAGGAAAAGAAGAAGACTGTCGCACTACGAGCTCGTTTCATAGAGATATTTTGAACACATACTTTTAAATCTTCCGTGGTTTGATATCCCTCTGACCTCCTGCGGAAGGAAGTTCCATTCACGGCTGGCCACAACAGTGAAGGAATTGTTGTAGGTTGAGGATTTATGCTTAGGAATAGCGAGCAATGTCGAGTTCAGCGCTCTGGTGTTTTTATCATGGTGTTCAGAAAGGCTATGAAATCGTTCATACAGGTAAGATGGGGATTGTAAGGAAAGGATTCGGTGCAATGAAGTCAGGGTATGCAGCTTGCGTCTGTCTTCAAGGCGTAGCCATCCGAGATCGACGTAAGACTGGGTAACATGATCTGAAAATTTCAGATTACATATAAATCTTACACAGGCATTCTGTGCACGTTGTAGTTTATCTCGAAGCTCGGTTTTCACATCTTTGTAAACTACGTCACAATAATCGAATATTGGAAGAACGAGGGTTTCAACTAGTTTCTTCTTTAAACTGAACGGAAAAGTAAATTTGAAATTGTTTAATGTGTGCAACGTAGCAAAAACTCGTCTACTCACTGATATTATCTGATCCGTCCACGAGAGGTGCTGGTCAATGGTTACTCCGAGATTTTTTACGCTCTTGCAAAAGGGCAACACTTGATTTTGAAGTTGTACGTCGGGGATGGACATGCGGAAATTGTCGGAAATAAGTCTTGGGTGGGCAATTACTATAGTTTGGGACTTTTTCGGGTTCAAAATAAGTCCATGCTGGTAAGACCATTTACTTATGGCCTCTAGATCCATGTTAATTTTCTCGATTGCTGTCAAAACGTCTGTTGGTTTTGTATGGATGTAAAATTGTACGTCGTCAGCATAGATGTGACGTTTACAATGTGTCAGCTGTTTAGCTAGGTCGTTGATATAGACAGAAAATAGCAAAGGAGCAAGGGTTGACCCTTGTGGGACACCTCTTTTTACATATATTGCCACGAAGAAAGTGCACCTTCATTGATGACACGTTGTTGACGTTCGTGTAAATAAGCTCCCAGCCATCTCAGAGTACAGTAGGAGAACCCTAGGTGATAAAGTTTGGATAGGAGCAACTCATGGTCTACAGAGTCAAATGCTTTGCTGAAGTCCAATAATACTAGGATAGTCAGTTTTTGCTCATCAATAGCCTGTCTTATATCGTCAGTCACGCTTAGTAAGGCAGTACATGTACTGTGATTGCGTCGGAAACCTGACTGGTGTGGGTCTAATATGTCGTGGTCGTTGAGATAGTTGGTGATTTGATTATGCACAATGTTTTCGAGTCCCTTGGCTACTATTGACAGTATATTTATAGGTCTGTAGTCACTGTTTAGTCTAGGAGATTTTATCTTTGGTAAAGGATGCACCAGGGCCATTTTCCAGACAGTTGGAAATACACTATTTTGAAGGGAGAAATTGTATATGAATGTCAATACTGGAATAATAGCGTCGATAATTTTCTTTAGCATTATAATACATATATTGTCCACCCCTGTGGATTTGGTTTTGATTCGCATGATAGCCGCTTTCACTTGAAGGGGTGAGACAACTAAAATAAAATTTGTCTCTGCCTACGGGTGGTGTGTTGTAATTTGCTTCTTCGTTTAATTGTACATGGGAGGATACGAAGTGATTATTCAATTCATCAAGAGAAACTTCCAAATCGTCTACCTTGGCCGGTTTATTTAGTCCAAAATGGCGGATTGACTTCCATAAAGTAGCGGGTCTTACGTCAGGTTTTATAAGGTCATGGGCGTACCGTAGTCGAGCGTTTCTTACTGTCTGAGTCGTTTTATTACGTAGTCGTTTGTAATAGATAAAGTTTTCCTCTGTCGGGTAATGTTTATATTTCCTATGAGCTGCATCACGCTTAGCCATCATTGCTCTAATATCATCATTTAGCCACGGGGAGAGTCTTTTACAGACGCGTGCTGTTCGTATAGGGGCATGTTTGTCAAAAATATGTATTATCATGTTATTGAAAGTGGTGACCATGTCGTCAATATTAGTTTTATGAGTTATCTCCTGCCACGGCATCGAAAAAGCGTCTTCCAATAAATTTTCGTTGTTAATACGGCTATAATCTCGGTACGTCACGTACTTAGGTTTATGTTTAGGGCATTGCAGTGCGTAAGACATAAAGATGATGTCATGGGCTGACAGTCCGGGAGCAGATGTCTGGCCGTGATGTAATAACAAAAACAACAAAAACAACGAAATGTTCAAATTCGGCCTAGTTAATCGCTACTGAAGCAGAGGTCGTGCAGAAAACACAGAAAGAGTATAAAAGCACTGACATTTTTTGTCTGTAACGGGCTTCTTACGAATATTGTAGTCAGAGTTCTAAACTAAAGTATGTGTTCTGGTGAACAACAGCTGAATAATAGGTTTATTATAGGAAAAGAGAATATTTACCGCGGATAATTTGGATATGTTTCCCAAAGAGAGGTGCCATGTACTAAAGTATGGTGCTAGGAAAGCAGCACAAAGACAAACACATGATAGGTGCCTCATCAGGTGGACTTATTACTCTTTATTTTGTACATTAATTTCCGTACATAGAAAATAAGTGAAATCTGTTCAATTAATTTACGATTAAAATTGTGTACTATACATTAAATGTTAATATTTTGGTAGTTTATTTAATAACTACAATGTAACGTTATACTTTTTGGACCATCTGGAATTTAAATATTTATAGCGTTTTAGGCCATATAAACAATTTCCACAGTACTAATGAGGAAATCTACGCCCATACCAAGTAGAGCTCGCAAATGACACTCATTAGATGCCCCGTAGAGGTAAGACGACTACTGTACAAACCAGATGGATTACGGATATTAGAGTGTCACCTTCTCGGCCCGTGATTGAAATGCTTAGAAGAGCTTGTTATCGAACCCAGGGCCCCAAAGGTTAGAGGTAGACTCACTCACACTCTCACTCACCCTACACTATATAATAATAATAAGAATAAGAAGAAGAAGAAGAAGAAGAAGGGATTGGATTTCTATGATCGACTCCTTGGCTGAATGGTCAGCATTGAGTCCTTCAGTTCAGAGGGTCCCGGTTTCGAAGAAGAAGCAGAAGAAGATCAACACCGAAATGTATATTTTAAATAATTTCAAATCTCTCTACCTCTTATATATATTAACCGAGCTCGATAGCTGCAGTCGCTTAAGTGCGGCCAGTATCCAGTATTCGGGAGATAGTAGGTTCGAACCCCACTGTCGGCAGCCCTGAAGATGCTTTTCCGTGGTTTCCCATTTTCACACCAGGCAAATGCTGGGGCTGTACCTTAATTAAGGCCACGGCCGCTTCCTTCCCACTCCCAGCCCTTCCCTGTCCCATCGTCGCCATAAGACCTATCTGTGTCAGTGCGACGTAAAGCAACTAGCAAAAATATATATATATATATTGAAACCGTACAGTGTCCTGTACAGCTCCATGGGAATGATATGGGCCTTTATACTCCATTAAAATTACTCCTAAAGGTCGCGTCATTGGTAGCAGTATGGGCGAAGGGGATCGAGCGGCGTCATGCCAGAATGGAACCCGCGAAAAGAGCGCCTGCGAACAAAGGGAGGACAAAGCAACAGCCAAGCCCCCGCGGAATTACGCTCTCAACTTGCAGAGAGAGATAGAAGGGGACGCGATGCTGGAGTAGTCAGATACGCCCCGAGGTGGAGCCTAGCTTCCCAGAGTTCCAAACAAACACAAGGAACTTCCGGTTTTTTATGCACGTTGTCACGGGTGCCATTGCGCGTAAACAATAGAATGATATTTTAATCCAGACATAGGAAAATTATGTGAGACACACCATTGAATAGAGCGGAATTTTCTGCGTTCCCCAAACTAAAAATATGTAATAACTTATGCAGGGGAAGACAGGAGGTCACCAGCTGTCAAGATGTAACATATCGCTAACACATGTGGATACAGCGGCGTCACCCACGCCAAGAGTCGCGCCTAAAAGGTAACTCCACCCTCCAAAGGACGCTATGAATTAATCAAAGGCGAGAAGCAAATTACATAAAAACTGCTGATCGTAGGTCCAGCACGCCTGGCTCAAATGAAAGAGGAGACAGAGGGCTACAAGATGCAATATTTAGATATCGTCAATTCTTGGTACGAAAGGAGCTCTTGTTCTTAATGAACCGTGAACGTTGACGCCCCCAAGCTTCCGGCGGGCAAGATAATATATGCCGAGCAGGCCAGTGCAGAGACAGTTGTTCTTTCACGGGTCGTGAGACGGACACCGTGTCCCGCGGTGCTACAGTTACAGTCAGGAACCCCTGACCGCGTACAAAGAAGTGTTAGTGTGTCCAAAAGCCTTTGTGTAGTGAACGGGAGGCCAATCGAGCCTAGGTATTGTTTCTGTGCTGCGTGTCAAACTAGTAAAAACCGCGAGCATAATTTTCGAACAAGTATTAGAATACGGCTGAGAAACTGCCGGTTTAATGAGTCAGTGAAATTCATAATTAGGTATCACCCAAGGTGTTACTTTGAATCAGGGGCTCGAGTCTCGTGAGCCACCCGATTCTTACTGTGAACGCGCCGCCGTGGTTTGAAAGACCGTCTTCTTCGTGGGTGTAAACTCTGAAATAGAGGACGTGTGACGAGTGTAAAAGTGTTACCCACTTGGATTACTGTAAGATTTCAGCTGTGACGAGTTCCCCAGGATGTCGGACGTGTATGGACCAGGGATGAAGGACTGCACGCCCGCCACCTCCCGAGTGGTCATGGAGTACTAAGAACTTCACCATGGGTCTCCCGTGGGGGGAGAAACAACGGCCACCAAACAGATGAGTGATGTCCAAATTTAATTTCTAAGCATGACATAACCCGGGGATAGGATTAGCGTTCTTTTGTAAATATCAAAATGTTGTAAGTTAATGCATGTCCTAGATGGAAATTTAATTGATTTTTATAATGTTGAAGTAAAATTCAAGGGGGCTAAATTCCCGGACGACTCATATTTCTTTCTTAATGATTAGCTTATCGTGAGGGTTATATTGTTAGTAATATGTAGAATGTCCTAGCAAATATGGGAACAAGGTTAGGAGAATATTTGAGTTTCCCGTAGGGGCGGTTGGAAAAATAGTGCTGGCGAGCAGGGAAACATGTCGAAATATTGGTAGTCACTGTCCCACGAGGTTGTCGGATATGCCAGGGAAACTCATGGGTCAGTCAGACAATGCATGCCTAGCTTACAGATATAATCAGTGCATGGACTGCAAGAAAGAAGAAAATCCCGACCGGGAGAGGTACATATTGTGTGATTTAGATAAGTGTGAGGGACCATGTGCAAGTCTCCCGTGATTTTTGATTGATTGGCCATAATGGTTTGGAGTGTTTTCTTTTAATCTATAGCCGGGGTAAGGCCCAGAGGCGTGAGCCCTTAATCTTTGGTCAGAAGGTTTAAATATAAGTGTATTTATATGGTATGAACGAGGAGCCATGAGAGCCATAGGCCCAAGGGAAGAAGATACGCGATATGAGACGTAGCGAGAAGGCCGAATAGGAATTTACGATGAGATGATTGAGAAGTGATCGTGCCCCAGTCTCAGTGATAATAATGAGAAGGGAGTGAATAAAAAGAGTATTTTATGGGAATTCCACGATAATATAAATAAGCAAATGAAATGGGCCAAGGATGTGTCCCCGAGACGAGAAGGTGAACGTTTGAGGGAGAGAAGAATTTGAATGGCCGGGCGAAGTGAATGGCCGGCCTTCCTTGTTGTGAGTGTCTAGCTCTCGCCCTCGTGACAAAAGGGTCCCGTATCCCATTGTGAGGGCTTGGAGCCCGGGTCTGCTCGCGTTCTTTTGTTTGGGTTAAATGGCTTAGCTAAGAATACTTGTGTAATGATAATATCACGGTAACTTCTTTTAAAGGTATTTAATAAATGAGTAGGGATCCCCCCAGATATCCGGCGATATGAGATTGTAACTATTCTAGGGATCTACAGAAACCCACAGTACCTCTCGGTCGGGAGTCGGCCAGTTCGACTCCGGATTACTTGGCGCCCTTGAGCGAGCTGCTCCAAGCTTGCGCTCTGGGCCGGAGACAGTGATAACCATGTTGTTTCTTTTCTAGGAATGGTTCTCCTGTGTGCATGAAGTGTATATATCCATATGTCTGTGTATGTTTCGTAATTATGTGCACATATTTTTGAGTTCAAACAGAACCTATGTGCACGCTGTGTGGTCTTGGTGACAGATGAGGAGTCCGGGGTTTAGCAAAAAATGGTATTTGTGTTTGTTTATGCATTATGCAAATGTGTCTTTTAATATGATATTATGTAGTGTAGGCCCCGGTTATGTCCGTGCTTAGAACAGCTAGTAATATTTGTGTATAGGGACATCAAGTCATCTCACGGTGTGACCGACAGAATAATGTACAAAATTTCATGAACGGTATGAATTAATGAGGACAAATGAACGATAGCAAGTCGCAAAACCTCAATCATGCCGTTATGCAGGCGACGCCCATGGGCGATTCGTATTTTTTTTAAAGTGATTATTATTTTCTTTTCCTCCCATATGTGGAGAGTCATTGTATAGAGAGCTGTATCAACTTCTTTAAATTGTCATGTTTTGAATAAATTCATATTCGTAACCCCTATTTAATGATTCTTGTCATTTGTAGCAGTGTAAAGCAGTATCCAATAGGCATTTGAACCCAGAGATCCTACTTTCATATTATAGACATAAGGCTCCATCTTAAGTATTTGTTGTTGTTGTTTTCTTTGAACGTACCACTTCCCCAAGTGCTCAGGCTGCCGGGCCGGCACAGAAAGTAGGAAGGGGAGCGGTTCGAAGCTCGTTAAGCAATTCGACCCGCTCTTCAATCCAATCTCATCCGTGGGTGTTTACCCCGTTACGTGGAGGCATTCTTATGCGTGGGTCATCCATTCGAAGCCCGGTAGGGTGTAATATATATATATTAAATTACCCATTGTATATTAATACATTAGTAGTAGTAATAGTAGCAGCAGTGTACCTAACAGAATCATACCAAACCTCAACAACGTCGAGTCTGGATATCAGTAATACCAAGCAAGATGAAACCTTCTGTGTTAATTCAGAATTTTAATTTTAAAGAAAAGGCATATAGAAAATTCATAGAGCTAGTGTGTGAGTATGGATATAATGTGTGTGATAAACATTGCATGGTGGGGCATCACTGTCTGACGAGTTTCCAGCTATTTCCTTCAACATAAATGACTGGTATCATCCGCATATACAGTACTACGATGTGAGTATGTTCATCCTTTGCTACGGTTTTCTCTAAATCACTCATAAATAGAGCAAATATAAATGACCTAATATTGTGTCCTGTGGGAGAGCAATTATTATTTTCGTCTGTGCACTCAGTGTTTGGTTAATTTAGATAAATTCTACTCGACCTGTCAAGTAACTCTCAAGTAAATCCAGCACCCTGCCTCTGATGTCGTACTTTCCCAAGTTCTGAAGGAGTAAACGGTGCGACACCCTGTCGGAATCTTTTTCAAGATCAAGAAAAATATCCGTATGGAAAGGCAGGAAGAACATTTTTTACATACTATCCTTCTTAAGGGGAATATGGCACCAGCTCTTAATAAGATCGTTAATGCATCCGAACTGTCTGGACGAAAGTATGCGTTATTTTTTTAAAAAAATGATCATTTTTCTTGTATAATCATTAAATTCTCGGATATTTTATATTGTTGAAGTCATCGAAATGGTTCTGTAAGTTTTAATGTCATAAATTGTTCCAGACATGTGGTTTTAAGCTTCTTCGGAAGGTACCCTAAGATGAATGATTCATTGATAATATTCAGTAACGATTCCTGTAATGATTCGATATAGTCCTTAAAATTCGAGCCAAAATATTCTCTACTACCATATTTTTTTCACTAGCTTCACTTAAACATCCCTTCAGATCGTATTCTGTTACCGATGTAAAGAAGCAAGTATGAGGATTGCGAAAGATTTTTAATGCAGCGTCGAAAACACTGTTCAACAATTAAAATGTAAATTTTAAAAATCTATTCAATTCTGATACATATTGTGGTGTTGTTTATGAATGTGAAAGATAAAACTGAAACATACATTATTTTACAGAGCTTGGTAACAATTACCTAATATTTTGGGAAAGTCACGCTACGTTAGGAAATATTGCTGCATCGGATTGGCATTACTGTCTTCTTTGTAAACAATGAGCTATTTTCAGTTCATGCTCTTAGTTCTGTGTTTCTATTTCAGTAAGACGCACTTCCTGCAAATATTTTCAGTGAAATTTTTTCAAATAAATAAGTTACTGACTGTAAAGATATAGACGAGTGATAGATTTGTGGCGACGACTGATAGAGTTTTAGTGAAAATTGTTATATCTGGCGAAACATGCCAAGAGGTTCTGTGAACAGTGCAGATATACTGTATTTTGCTATGTTTGTGGACAAATAACGTCTTCTCAAAGGAAGCCAATAACATAATTGTTACGAAAAGCGTACCTCTGTTACTTTGGATGCAAGATTGGAGATCATGATAAAATCTGGGCACCTCATAATGTTTCCAATTCTTGTGCAAGCAATCTAAGGAATTGAATTAATAGAAAAAGACGTTCAATGCCCTTCGGTGTGGCGATGATCTGGAGGGAACCTACCGACCCTAAAACAAACTTCTACTTTTGCATGGTACCTCCTGTCCACAAGGGAATTTCTAAGAAGCGAACAGTTGCACATTCCAACATTCCATGCACCATTCGTCCAGTTGCACATGGAGAAAGACTACCAGAACCTGAACCACCAGATGAATGAAATGTTGATTCTGATGAGGAGGAATGAAGTAGGAGTGAACGTGACTTTCCAGGGCCTAGTACTTCTAAGGATCGTGAGTTAATCCCTAATAAGGTGTGCAGTGAGCGTCACAGTATCGGACTTAAACAGGGTTGTAAATTATCACCAATATTTTTTCTACCCTTTATCAATTATGTAATGGACTGTCAGAGGAAGGAGGATAGGACAAGTCCCTACTTAAATAACAAAGAAATTCCTGGCCTAGTTTTCGCAGACGACATCCTTCTGCTCTCACTAACAACAGTCGGTATGCAAGATAATCTTAAGAAAACGGCTGAATATTGCAGTACATGGAATTTGAAAATAAATATTAAGGAAACAAAAGGAATGGTTTGTAAAAGAGGAAATAAATTAAAGGGAAACGAAAAGTGCTGGTGGTTAGAAGGTGTAGAGCTAGAAGTTGTAAATAAATTAGAATGTCTAGGAATCATAATATTTTCGAGTGGGATATGGAAGGAAAAATAGAACGTGCCAAATTGAAAGGATTGGCTGCCCTATCAAGTGCAAGGTCTCTAGAGAGGAAGATGCCAAATATAGAATGCAAGCTGCATAAAAATATGTTAGATGCCCTTGTAGTATCAAGAACACTGTACGGGGCAGAAATATGGGGTATCGAAGTAGAAATATAGAATTAGATGTAATAAGTAATAAATTCCCTAAAATAATAATGGGTCTTCCAGAATGTGCAGCAAATAGTGGAGCTAAAAGAATATGTGAAGATATTAGCATCCAAGCAGATATAAGCAGGAAAGTAGTAAAATATTGGTTAAGATTAAGAAGGGGAGATGGTAGGGGAATATTGAACCTAGCATAACAACACCAGATGAAACGCTTAGATGATAATTATTGGATGTCAAAAGTGAAAAGTATGTTAGTCAAAATAGGAATGGGAGAATACTGTGATAAAGAGATGAACAGTAAATAGAAGGGATTCACAAAAAATGTTACGATTAGAGTGAGGGACATGGAGAAACAGATGATTAGGGCAGAATGTGAAACCAAAAGAACACTATCAGAATTTTGTGGAATTATTCAAAATATGGCAATAAGGGAAGAAAGACTCCCAAACAGAGAACTAAGAGGTGTGGTGTGGTGGCTAATGGGATTATATAACAATAAAGGGCTGATTGAAAAAATTAAAATTATTGTTTACTCTGTGGAGAAATAATGGAAGAGACTCATTTATTGAGATTGTGTAGGGGAACTGATGTACTGAGAACTGAATATTTTGGTGATGAATATAAATTAAAAATGGAAAGATTGAAGGAATTCTACGCAATAACTAAATTGTTATATAAAGAATGGATCACTCCAAGACGAATAGAAATGTTTTCTGTATTTTAAGAAGTATTTGTCAGAAGGCGATGAAAAGATTAGCACTACTAGTATGTTTAATTAATATTAAATGTAGTAATATAAAAATTGTTGCATTAAATAAGCTAAGGAAGGGGAAGATACATGTTATCCTAGACTATATAATATTGTTAACGTCTAGTATAGTAATAGTCAAATAAATGTGAGAGGGAAATATAAGTCATGTATCAATTACAATAAACGAATGCTCTTTCGCCAGTTTAAGGTGATCCGCAACTTGGAGATGGGATATTCTATTCTATTCTACTCTATTGTATTCTATTCTAGTGAGCGTCACAGATTTACTCACAATGGGTTAACTGATCTCGTAAGAGATTTAAATCATTAGAAAAGAGATTTTAACATCAAATTGCAAATATGGAATTTACTAACAGTTAATGTAAAAATCTCAGCCTATCGACACAGGGAGCACAGGTTCGTTCCCATTTTCACTATGCAAGACAAACTTGTGAAGTTTGAAAAATATAAATGATCTCATGGAAGCGCTTAAACTTGACAACGACCCTGAACACTGGATGCTACTCATTGACTCCTTCAGTGTGAGTTTAAAAGCAGTGCTTCTACATATTTGGAATGTCCCTCCTTCAGTCAGAATATGACTTTCTGTTCAAGTAAAGGAGTCTTATGACAACATGAAACTACTGCTTGAGCCCTTAGAGTACTATAATTTTCAATGGCAAGTATGTGGTGATCTGAAAATTGTATCACTGATGCTAGGTATGATGTTAGGGTATGCTCTGATTAATATGTGAGTGGGATAGCAGGGCTCATAATTCACACTATACAAAAATTGACTGACCTCTCAGAAAAGCCCTTACAGCAGGTGTGAAGAACGTCACAAATTAACCATTGGATGATCTTAAAGAGATATTATTCGGCCATTACACATAAAAGCTTTGTAAAGAAAATAAACCGAGAGGATGAGGCTTTCAAATATTTAAGACGAACATTTCCTCGATTAAATGAAGCCCAGGTCAACGATGGTATCTTTATTGGACCACAGATTCGGGAGCTTTTCAGAGACAATCAGTTTGATGAAATTCTCAATGGAGATAAGAAGGCTGCCTTGGAAAGTTTTAATAGTGTTTACTCACAATTGTTGGGTAAAAGAAAGGGACCATATTATGAAGGAGTTGTGGGCGAGATGCTGTCGTGTTATGAAAAACTTGGTTGTAACATTTCCCTTAAAATCCATTTCACCGTGCTCGATATTTGCAATCACTTAAGTGCGGCCAGTACCCAGTATTCGGGAGATAGGGGGTTCGAACCCCACTGTCGGCATCCCTGGTTTCCCATTTTCACACCAGGCAAATGCTGGGTCTGTACCTTAATTAAGGCTACGGCCGGTTCCTTCCCACTCACAGCTCTTTCCTCTTAACCAAGGCGCAAGTATTTTCTACCCGCACAATTGTCCTGCAGTGAGATTTGCATTACTATTAGCGATCTGAACCATCAGAACTCCTAAAATATATACAACTCACCTACATAACTGTAAAGCGGGTAGATGACACCTGCGCCTTGTTCAAATACGTTTGCATTCTAACTTATTAGTGCTTAAAATACTTTCCCTTGCACATGTGTTGCGGGTCAGTATTTCTCCCCTCAACATTGTGCCACATCGATATTTTGAGACCCAACGACAAGTTATTGATTCTACCTCTTCAGAGTTTTACCGAAATTCACCGGGATCAAAACGTTGATCCTGAATACAAGAGATTAGATTCCAAACCGCTCGATTTATGATGATTTCCTTGCCGCCACGTACGTGAAGGGAAATAATAGAAAAAGAAGAGTTTAAGAGGTCGTGTTCTTGAACCGCCTCTACAGTGTTGAAGGCTTGGCTTCAGCGGTTGTTGTATGGCGACAAGGGGGCTGCCACACGCACCATTGGCCAAGTCTGACGAGCTCCCACTGAATAATGTGGCACTACCATTTGAATATTCTCGTAAAGCGAGTACAGCGTGGCTTCTTTTATTTCGCCCAAGGCATTTATGTTTCGACATGTATGGGGCGGAAAAAAAACATGCATCAACTGTATGTTTCTAGTGTATGGGACTTTATAATTAAGTTCGGACTCCAGCTTGGCAGGTTCGATCTTGCTCAGTTCGGTGGCATTTGAAAATGTTCAAATACAGTATGTCAGTTTCATGTCGGTAGATTTACTGGCACTTAAAAGATCACCTACCGGACTCAATTCAGCCACCCTGGCGTCTCCAAAACCCATAGAAGTAGTTACTGGGACGTAAAACTAATAACATTATTATTAGAGTTTTCGCTCTGGGCCCACACCTTTCCTGCAGCTGCCACCACGTATCAAATGAAGTCAAGGGTTCGATTAGGGCTTGTTACTGTCACTACATGTCAGGTTAATGCAAAGTTTAGAACAAGGCACAGAGCTTTACAGGTCCTGCTACAATATGATAGATGGAGTCAAGGGCTCATTTAGAGCTTCTTCTCTGAGACCACAGTTTTATTGCAACTGCCACTATGCTTCAGAAAAGCTCAAGAGTTCGATGTTGGTTTTTCCTCTGAACCCACACCTTTACAGCCCCTTCCACCCCGTGTCGGCTGGGATCAGGGCACAAAGGGTGTGAAAATGTAACTCCCTACTCCTCACAAAGTTAATAGCGTCAGCCACTAAAGAAGAACCCCTAATAGAACCATTGATACTGTGAGTGTCACCATAGCAGTGATGATGTACAGTGGCTGTGTATTAAAGGAAGATCTAATAGAAACTTTGACGCCATCCGAGAAGGAGCCCTAATTGAACCCTTGACTTCATCTGAAACGTGTTGGCAGTTGCAGTAAAACTGTGAGCCCACAGAAGAAGCCCTAATCCAGTGGTATTCAAACTTTTTAGTTGACGTACCCCCAAAATCTAATTGATTTACCTCCGTAGCCCGGAAATACGAGTATATTGCGATTATACCAAAAATAGCAAACGAGTGTTGCTGGTTGCCAAATAAGGTTAACTATAATCATCATCATCATCATCGTCATCATTTACCGCAGGTTATTCCGCTTGCTCAGGGTCGCTGCACGCACTGAGGCATGAAAGAGTTGTGACCGCGTATTTAAGGTCGCATGCCCTTCCTGACAGCACGGGATTTTCAAATGAAAATCCCACCCCAGCAACACCAGGGATCAAATCACGGTCGCTAGGATGACAGGCAAGCAGTTAAACCGCTATACCACCCTATTCACCAAAAATAACAATAATGTATTTTATATATATCGTCGCTATGCATAGGAAACCTCGTAACTCTTTCTGAGTAAAGTTTACAGAAGAAACCCAAAACTGACCGGTCAGCAATGGCCAAAGAACTGTTTTTGGCATTTTCAGTGCTTAACAATAGCCCAGTCATTCTACTCTTGGATTATTCTGTTCCCTTCTCACGCAAAGTGGCAAGCTTTCACAAGAAACGTCGTTTTCTCGTGAGTAGAATTAACGAGGTTTTCATAGCCTATTGCCAAGCAACATTAGGCGTGGTCAATATTTGGATGGGCCACGCTCTTGGTGGGGGGTAAGGGAATGGAGGAGCGGAAAGGATCTTGCAAGCCTACGGTACGTAAACTCCGGCTCAGGCACACCTCTGCGGAGGTTCGGACCTGCCTTCGGGCAGAATACACCCTTACCTTCATTGCCTAGCAATGATATAGGCTATATCATCATTAGTCGTTTTGCTCGTTGCTCGGCGTTGAAACCTCATAACTCCATCATTTGTCCGTTGCAGCCTTGAGCAGATGCCTTCATCCAGAGCGGTTTTTAGGGTTCCTTTCCATGATCAGAAGAGGTAGGCCAGTGACCTTCTTCGCCTGATATAGACTATATAAACGAGTATAATTAGTAATGCAAGAATGGCTATTGTGCTAAATGTTGAAGACAATATTTCAGTATATGAGTGGATTTCGAAAAAAATTAAAAAAGAGCAGTGCAGCATAAGTAAGCATTTTTACATGCGTAGTGAATGGGAGTGCAATTTAACACATATATTAAAATGAATAGTTCGGAATGGGGACTCTGTGTAGTGGTAGAAAAAAAAGTAAATCAGAACAAGATTTCAGATATAATGAGCAGGCTTAACTCACTTGTTAACGGCTCACCGAAAACAATTTGAAGCTACGATAAATTTGTGTACCCCTTGAGACTACTCCGCGTACCCCTAGTGGTATGAGTAGCTCACTTTGAATACCACTGCCCTAATCGAACCCTTGACCCCGTATGAAACACAGCGCCAGGGGCTGTAAAGCTGGGTGGCAGTAATGATTAAAATGTGGACTCACACAAGAAGCCCTGGCCGAACCCTTGACCCCTATCTGACACGCGGTGGCAGTAGTGGTGAGCCTGTGGTCTGCCCGGAGATAGGAGAAGCCCCGCGTAGAAGGCCCATTCCCGCAAATGGGGAGAAGTTAAAGGAGCGCCGGCGCACATTAGTTTTTACGAGGGAGGTTGCTCAGTAACTGTCACCCCGTGTTTAATTATGGCAACGGCTCTCCTCTTTAAACTGTCCCAAGGAGCTGGTTTATGTCTCCGCGTGTGTTATTTTCCTCCTAATGCCGTGATTTCCAATTCGGTAACGACTCAACAGTTCCGTGCCGTAATGGGTCATGTCACAGTCGTGTGTTAACGATGTTTATGATTCTGAAGAGCTCCTAAATACACACGCCAGCTCTGATTCCTTAAAAGACCACCAGCCCATAACTAGAGCTAATGTACTAGTCGGACGCTGCTGGCAAAAGGGCTGCAGACAGAAAATTAATTATTGGGGAAGAGGCATAATCGAACTAAACAAAAGGGCATAAATACACAACAATAAATGTGTTTTCTTTTTCTTCCTTAATCCGTTTACCGCCCAGGGCCAGTTTTTACCTCGGACTCAACAAGGGATCCCACCTCAACAGCCTCAAGGGCACTGTCTGGACATTGGATCAGGGATACAACTGGGAAGAAGGACCAGTGTCTCGCCCAGGTGACCTCACCTGTTATACTGAACAGGGACCATGTGGGAGGGATGGGAAGATTGTAAGGGATATACAAGTAAGAGGGAAGGAAGCGGCCTGGGCCTTCAGCTAGGAACCAACCCGGTATTTGTCTGTAGAAGATGTGGGAAACTATTTCGAGAACATCTGTGGACGGAATCGAAACCTCATATACTCAGTTGACCTGCCGAGGCTAAGTGGACCCTGTTCCAGTCCTCGTACGATGTTTCAACTTTTGTAGCAGAGTCGGGAAACAAACCCAGGCCTCCGGGGGTGGAAGCTAATCACATTAACCACTACACCATTGTTGATGTGGACCTCCGTGTAACGATGATCGATATAACAACAAAATCACAAGAGATTTTTTCTTTGCTAACTGTAATTCATTACTTCCGAATTATTTTCTAGTTCAGGGATATTCTATAGGGATAGCCTCTGTTCAACGAAGTCAATAAGATTGGAAACAAAATTAGAAATGTTTAAAATTTTGGGCAGTGGAATATAACAGACAATACTTGCAAAGGAGAGCCTCCGTGGCTCAGACGGCAGCGCGTCGGCCTCTCACCGCTGGATACCGTGGTTCAAATCCCGGTCACTCCAAGTGAGATTTGTGCTGGACAAAGCGGAGGCGGGACAGGTTTTTCTCCGGGTACTCCGGTTTTCCCTGTCTTCTTTCATTCCAGCAACACTGTCCATTATCATTTCATAGCATTTATCACTCATTAATAAATCACCTTGAGAGTGGCGACCCCATTGTAATAACAGCCTATATATGCTTCATTCATTACATCCCTGACCCAGTCAATGACTGGAAAACAGGTTGTAGGTTTTCACTTGCAAAGGAACATGGATTTTCGCATGCTTTTGCTGGTGAGATGTAGTGGTTACTGTGCATTGTGTATTCTGGTATACCGAGCAAGTGGCTGAGCAGTCTGGGTCGCGTAGCTATCAGCTTGCTTTCGGGAGATAGTGACTTCGAACCCCACTGTCGGCAACCCTGAAGATGGTTTTCCATGGTTTCCCATTTTCACACCAGGCAAATGCTGGGACTGTAGCTTAATTAAGGCAACGGTAAGTTCCTTACCACTCCTAGGCCTTTCCTGTCCCATAATCAGCATAAGAGCCATATGTGTCGGTGCGACGTAAAGAAAAGTGTAAAAAAAGCAATGTACAGTATTCCGCTATGGACTAGATCAAATTTGTTACTTTCATTGACTTATTTCAGTCCCATTATGAGCTTTCAGGTTATGAAAGTGACCTGAGTTAAGGGCGATTGTAGTAACGCCCTATACTGCCAGTATCTGTTATGAATGGTCCGAAAAGATCGCTTATAAGGTCGCCTGGTGCGTGCATTTTGGTGGACTCACAGACTGAGATGTAATAGCAACTTCTGGTACGGTGACGAAAGCAACGGGAAACTTTTTTGTTACAATTTGCTTTACGTCGCAACGTCTTATGGCACGATGTGACGGGAAACTCTCACACTTCCATTTCCTCTTCATTAACACTTAGGCCATATCTGACAGCTGATGACGTGAGTATTGAGCATCAGTCCTGCCTTGGGGCTGAATACCACACAAACAAAGAAATGAGGAAATTACCATGATTGAAAACTTTAAACCTGAACGAAAGTGATTGAGATTTTTGGCTACATGAAGGTGAGAGTTTGCATTAGAGTGATGGTGGGTTCACTGTCGGTAGCAATGAAGATGGTTTTCGAGCCAATTCCTATGTCAGGCAAATGCTGGGGCTGTACCAAATTGAGGGCACGGTCCCTTCCTTCCAGGTCCTAGCCTTGTCCTATCCAGTCTTCACCAAAAAACCTAACTCAGTCGGCGCGCCGTTAACACACTATCATCAATCAATCAATCAATCAATCAATCAATCAATCAATCAATCAATCAATCAATCAATCAATCATGACTGATCTGCAATTAGGACAGTCGCCCATGCGGAAGATTCTTGTATCTGTTGTTTTCCTAGTATGATCTTAAATAATTGCAAAGAATTTGGAAATTCATTGAATATCCCCGTTGGTTAAATTATTCCAATACCACCTCCCCTTCCTATAAACAAATATTTACCCCAATTTGTCCTCTAGAATTCCAACTTTATCTTCATACTGTCATATTTCCTACTTTCAAAAACACCGACAAACGTATTCCTCTACTCATGTCATTCCACGCCATCTCTCCACTAACAGCTCGGAATATACCACTGAGTCGAGCAGCTCGTCTCCTTTCTCCGAAGTCTTCTCAGTCCAAACTTTGCAATATTTTCGTAACGCTATGTTTTTTCGGAAATCACCCAAAACAAATCGAGCTGCATTCCTTTGGCTTTTTTTTTTCAGTTTTCGAATCGAGTAATCCCGAGATTCCTATACACTGGAACCATACTCTAGTTGGCCTAACAGATTTTTATGCCCTCTGATTTATATCCTCCCCACAAGCGCTAAATACCCTCCCAACCATGCGCAGATATCTGTGCCCTTTATTTGCAATCCCATTTATGTGATTAACCTAATGGAGGTCTTTCCCTATATTAACACCTAGGTACTTACAGTACAATGTTCTCCATAAGGAACCTTCAGCCCACCAATGCATTAATTAAAACTGAGAGTACTAAGTGAAACTCACAACCACGTTTACCATCATACCATTGCCTGCTGTCCAACATATCTAATTAAGACAGTTGGCGGCAGTGGTGCTTCTCAGTTCGGTTCGACGTACTGATGTAGCAAAACGATTTACTTCGGCTCGACAATATTGTTGAGGTTCGGCTGTGTATCAGATGTTCAGCACGAGACAAATTTTAAGTGAACTGTGTGCTCAGTATCAAACAGACTATTCAAAAGCAATTGTTAAGCACAATTAAAAATTAAAGTTTATGATACTGAAGCTCTCGAGTCTAGGGGAAGCACGTGCTTCCAATTGTATAAATGCCTGCCATTGGCCTTTACATCAAAACTTAAGTTCTCAGAAGGAAACCACGATTTAATTGCATCGATTTCAGATCATAAAAACATTTCGTAACGCTACTTTTTGTCGGAAAGTTGTTCAGGCATTGTCCTGGATAGGAGGTTTGTAGCAGTATCTCAACGGCACTCTAGCCGCCAGTGTCTTGGAAAAGTGTGACAATCCAACTGATGAGTCCACTGCTACAATGGGGTGAAACGCTGGTAATTTCACGATTGAAAAAGCCTAAAGAGCTTAGTTGTTTTAACAATCCAATCGATGAAATTAAATTATGGTTTTCTTGTGGGAATTTAATTTTTATATAAAGTTAATCATACATACATACTTACATACGTACATAAATCATCATTAGAGACCGTTATGCCTTTCAGCGTTCAGTCTGCAAGACTCTGTGAATTTACTAAACATCGCCACAATCCTCTATTTGCAACTAGTGCTGTGGCCTAGTTCTATACCTCTTATCATTAAATCGTTAGAAACGGAGTTAAACCATCGTCGTCTTGGTTTTCCTCTACTTCTCTTACCCTCCATAACAGAGTCCATTATCCTCTAGATAACTTGTCCTCCTGCATTCGCTTCACATAATTCCACCGCTGAAGCCGTTTTATACGTACAGCTTCATCCACCGAGTTCATTCCTAAATAAGCCCTTATCTCCTCATTCCGTGTACCCTCCTGTCATTGTTCCCACCTGTTTGTACTAGTCATCATTCACGCTACCTTCATGTCCGTTACTTCTAACTTATGAATAATATATCTTGAGTCCACCCAGCTTCTGCTCCCGTAAAGCAAAGTTATTTTCCTCCTGAATGTGACTTCCTTCTTACAGAATACTCTTCATCGCTACTGCGAGCTCACTGCATTAGCTTTACTACACCTTGATTCAATCTCACTTACTATATTACAATCCTGAGAGAACACACTTCCCAAATACTTGAAATTATGTAGTCTAGTTCCAGATTTGTATCCCTAATCTGACATTCAATTATGTTGAATTTCGTACCTACTAACATGAAGTTAGTCTTCGAAAGGCTAATTGCCATACCATACTCCTTGCACCTATTTTCAAGTTCCAAGATATTAGACTGCGGGCTTTCGGCACAGTCTACCATTAAGAAAATGTCGTCAGCATTGGCCAGTCTCCTTAGTACATTACCACCTAACTGAATCCCTCCCTGTTACCTTAAACCCTTCAGCAGATTTTCCATGTAAACTACGAACTACAGAGGTAAAGATTATATCCTTGTTTAACCCCTGTATTTACCCCGAACCAAGAACTCATTTTTCCATCAAATCTCACAGAAGCCCAATTGTCAACATAAATGCCTTTGATTGATTTTAATAATCTACCCTTAATACCATAGTCCCCCAGTATGGTGAACACCTTTTCCCTCGGTACCCTTTCTGTAGATCTACAAAACACAAACACATCTGTCTATTCTTCTCGTAGCATTTTTGATTTACCTGGCGCATAATGAAAATTTGATCCTGACAGATTCTATGTGGTCTGAAACCACACTGGCTTTCATCCAACTTCCTCTCAACCACTGATCGCACCCTCCCTTTCAAGATGCCAGTGAATACTTTGCCTGGTACACTAGTTCATTAGATACCTCGATAGTTGTTGCAATCCTTCCTGTTCCCTTGCTTATAGATACTGTACGTGAAATTATTGCGTTTGTCAAATTTGAAGCTACCTTGCCAACACGTCATGCTAATTCTTTTTCTTTCAACTTGCTTTACGTCGCACCGATACAGATAGGTCTTATGGCGATGATGGGATAGGTAATGCCCAGGAGTGGGAAGGAACTCCATGGCAATCTTACTCTTCTATTCATCCATTTCATCCCTGCCTCCCCACTATACTTCACCATCTCATGTCTAATTTCATCTATTGCTGCTGCCTTATGATAACGGAGTGTATTGACCATCCTTTCCACTTCGTCAAGCGTAATTTCACCAACACAATTTTCCTCCTCTCCATGAACTCGGTTCATTACCTTTATCCCTCCCTTCCAAGTATTCTTTATTACTGTCCAGAAAGGTTTCCCTGTTGCTTAACCTAGCCTTTCCAGGTTATTACCAACATCTTCCCACGACTTCTTTTTCGATTCATCAACTATTTGTTTCGTCTGTTTCCTTCATCTATTTACAATTCCCTTTCTGCATCAGCCCTTGTTGGAACCATTTCTGATAAGCCTTCTTTTTACTTTTAAAAGCTGCTCTCACTTCATCATTACACCAAGATGTTCGCTTCTTCCTATATTTACACACAGTTTTCCTAGGCATTCCCTTGCTGTTTCTACTACAGAATCCCTGTATGCCACACATTAACATTCTACATCCTGAATCTGATTACCGTTCACTGTTCGGAACTTTTCATTACTCATATCCATGTACTTCTCGCCAATTTCCTCGTCCTGGAGATTTTCTACCCTTATTTGTTTACAGACATATTTCACTTTCTCTATCCTAGGCCTAGAGATACCTAGTTCACTACACATCAGATAGTGGTCGGTATCATCGAAAAATCCCCGGAAAACCCGTACATTCCTAACAGATTTTCTTTATTGGAAGTCGGTTATGGTTTAGTCTATTATGGATCTGGTACCCCTAGCCTCCCATGCGTAGCGGTGAATAGCTTTATGCTTCAAGAATATATTCGTACCTGCTAAACTCATACCAGCACAGACAGAAGTCCAGCAAATGCTTCCAATTCCTATTAGCTTCCATAGCTTTCCCACATTTACCAATCACCGTTTCGTATCTTTCAGTTTCGAATTGAAATCGCCCATTAGCACTATCCTATCCTTGCTGTTGACCCTGACTACGATGTCACTCAATGTTTCATGAAACTTGGCAATTTCAACCTCATCTGCACCTTCACATGGTGAATACACTGAGACAATTCTCGTCTTAATTCCTCCAACTGCCAAATCTACCCATACTTCGTTCATTCACATGCCTAACAGAAACTACGTTGGGTGAGATAGTTTTCCGGATGAACAGCCCTACCCCACACTCTGCCCTTCCCTTTTTAACATCCATCAAGTACACTTTATAATCTCTTATCTCTTCCTCGTTATCCTAGCATATCCAGCTGCATCCTTCTTGCTTACTCAACCAGTTCTGCTTTCTCTCTTCCATACGCCCCATTAATATTGATAGCTCCCATCGAATTCCATTTCGTTAGCCAAGTTGTCTCCAAGGTGTCCCTCGCCTATCAAATGGCAGTGAGATTCCGTTACTTCCATAGGTCCGAGGCTTGCTTAAAATGTTATGAGCTCGGTAAATTCATGAAGCAGGATGCTACCCTACTTAAACCTAGTCGAAGTGAGGATCTCTTCTCTAATGGGTTAGGGACCAACGGTGGATTGTATAGTTCTAGCCGCCTGAGCACAATGAGGGCCATGACTCTGAATATCTCCGAGATACTCACTCCCATTCTGTAGCAACGGGTATCCCGACTCTCAGGACCACTTACTAGTCCAATCAGCCGTCGCCCATGGTTCACGAACTAGGACGTGACTACAGTAAGCCACACCATGAATCATATTGATGGTTTAGATCAGCCTTTGCCAAACATATTGCACATGTATCCTTGGGGTCTGTCCAGGGACCCCGGGTTCGATTCTCGGTGAGGTCGAATATTTTTACCTGAACTTGAGGGTTGATTCAGCTATCTGAAAGTCTAGAAAACTAAGAACAACGGCCGATAGGATCCGTCACAGTGATCATGCATCAACGCGTAATCTGCAGGCCTTCCGCCTGAACAACGATCGCTTCGGTATTCCTATCCCCACCAGTAGCATGAGGGTTGGTTTTGAGGTATGGATGGACTAGGTAATGACATTCGGAGCACAGCTAGTTCATCAGAGTATAAAGTATTACTCATAGAGTCAGTCATACTGACCCAGAGAGGAAAGCAATGTCAAACTAACTCACTCATCATCTTGCCCAGAACACCTTATTTTTACGCCCCTTTCTGTTTCTTGCGATTTTTCATAACCATATAACCTCTAGTATTGAGCATTTGAGGATCCAACCAGTCTCTGCAATGATAACATCACAGACAGACAGATAGACAGACAGACAAAAAGACAGGCAGGCAGACAGACGGACGGACGGATGTACAGACATGTGCCATGTTCCTCATTTTCTTTCTTCCTATCACGATCTTCTGTAGTCAATTCGTGTTTTCTTCTGACATTCACAGTATTAGTTTAACAGGCCTAGGTAGACTTTATTGTTCACGCTCTTCGGTACTGAAGTGACCTTCAACACTACCCCCTTTTCTCCTTTCCCTTCTTTTCAGTCCTGGAGTTGGGCAGTATTGATTGTTTATGTCGGACACTATTTCTGTGCATGCGTGTACCAAGGAAGTGTTAAGTGTGCAAAATGTATTATGTACTGTACCAGTAATGCGCGGTACATGCCGTAATTTATCTTTAAATAATATTTAATCATCACGCAAGAGATTTACTGCGAAGTTGGTCTGTTCACACTCGGTGGTGCAAGCCCGCCTGAAGCAGCTACAGCTGTAGGAGTGACATGGTCGCAGGAGAAAGATAGGCTATCCGCCTGTTCTGTCACGTGCTACCCGGCAAGGACTGGCGTGTTCTAGAAGAAACGTCACACCTTCCCGAATGTTCGATTAGGAAATTTTCAAAACTCCTGTAATAATGATCTATCAACTCGAGAGATACGTCATTTTGTAGAGAATTATGTAAACGTCTTTAATAAGTTTCAAGTAAATCCATCGACGGATAATCGAGTTATTCAACTTCATAGAAATCATGATATCTGATGACGTAGAAGCACAAATCGTATATCAGACGAGCTCAACCCAACGAAGTAAGTCAGTCATAGCTGGGAGTCAAGTCTGACTCACCACGCTACAATATTACTCTGTTCGTCGAGACAAAGTGCTGACAAAATATATCTTCGAATTCTACAAGTCTTCATAGTGGACTTAGATTCTATCAATTACTGTAAATGGAACTTAGAATCTGTGCGCGACTAGAAACTCCGATATGTGATAAGTCTTTACAGTGGACTTAGATTCTGTCAGTTGATTGGAACTTAGATTTTGTGCGCGTTGTAGAAACTTCGTCATGTGTCAAGTTTTTGTAATTGTGGAAATTAGTTTCTTACCAACGAGTGTTGTAAATTTCAAAGTAACACAATACTACATTATATTATTAACTGTGAATTTCTTAAAACTTAGTCAGCTTTTTTTAATTTTTATTTATTAAGTAGAAGTGATCAGAAAAGTGTTTGAACTTCTTCAATGTCATAAATGCAAGTCATTAACTATTACACAATTTATACTCGTATGCTTCGACGCAAGTGATTAACTCTGGGCAGAAGTGAACGATACTCAATGCATAATGAATTGAATTTACAACTGTGTATAATAATTGCTTTATTATTTCTTTAAAGTTTTGGTTGAAGTGAACGATACTTAATTCAAACTGAGTTCAATTTTGAACTGTGCAGAATAATTGCCAACGTTATTTTCTCAAAGTGTTTCATAATTTATTAGTGAGTTACTGACAGCAGTGTCCGTTGGATAAACTCTCGTGCAGTCGTATATTTATTGTAGTGTCAAGTGCGACCATATTTCAGTGGAAAGCTACCACTAACTGTGCATAATGTGTGAACAGTCTTCAGTTTCGTCATTTCTAAAGCTTATGTTCACGAACTGTAATTTATTTCTTATCTAAATTCGATGCTATCCGCATCTTCATCTTTAAATAACATTTAAATTCTATCTACAAGGGACTAGTGAAGATCGACCACATATTACGTCAATATTCAATCAAACGTTGGTGTCAATTAAGTATCGGGGGACTGTGCAATTGTGGACACTCGTGTGAGTAATAAAACGAGTGATTACCCCGAAAAATCGTTGGAGAACGTCGGAGACCGTCTAGAACTTCAGAGGTACGAGTTAGATCCCATGTCGGACAACCTGGGTGCTCCACCTTCATTCCATGGTGACGAACGAGGCCTGTATAATGAGTTCCAGTCCAGTTCAGCATGGTGATCTGGGAGTACGGGTTAAATAATGGACGATGTTGAAGACGACGAAAACCTACATCAAGGTGATATGCAATTCAACATGCATTTATTTGAATAAACATTCTTTAAAAGAATTTTCAAGTTTTTTGTAGACAGGCCCCTTCCTCCTGTACCAAGCCCAAGCTATAATTTACCTGAAACTGCCCTGAGACATAACTCGTGCGATTATAAATTAAAAAGTAAATCCGGGCTGTATTTTACTGGTACAGTACCCATATTGACATATGCGGGACCTCGACAAGCAGGGAGAGGAGCAAAATTCAAGCCAGCAAAATGAAATGCTTAAGAAGTATGCCAGGAAATACACAGTGATAATGAAGATGTTAACACATCCACTCCCGTAGACGCCTTAAGGCGTTTAAGAACAGCCTATGTGCGAGACCGTATCTGAGTTAAGGCGTTTAAAGTCGCGCGATGTAAACTTTGTGTCGAATTTAACGCTAAATTCGTATGAAATCATGGTTCGTGTTGAAAACCATATATGTCATACAAATGAACATTCCCTCACCCTGACTACCTGAACAGAGGGTATATACCAGTGCTTTCTTTCTTTTCTTTTTTTTCTTTGAGTAACCACGGACCTAGCCAGTCGTGGTATTCTTGTGAGAGTGTTTAGTGATGTTGGTTACTGTGTCGCGATAACATGACGAGTTACAAACACAGTATACGAAATGAGGAAATTGAAGACATACCACTGAACGATGATTCTGGTGATAAACTCATTCCAGAATTCAGTGATACCGAAAGCAATTC